>NW_025422011.1:28570454-29222272 GCF_011764305.1 Mustela putorius furo
CGCCCAGCTCCCCGGGACAGGGAGCCGGAAGCAACTGGCCAGCTTTCCCGTCGCCTGTTCTTGCCTCTTCTGTCCAAGACTAATTCACCATATAATCATGGGTTTGTTTTTGAGTTTTCTGTCCTGTTCCGCTAATCTATAGGTCTATTTTTGCGCTAGTACATGGTCTTAAGGGGAAATACACAGTGTCTTCAATAAATGGTGTTGGGAAAGTTGGACAGCTACATGCAAAACAAGGGCATTGAACACTTACCTTACACCATGCACAGACTCAAAATGCATAAGGGACCTAAATGTGAGACCTGAGAGCACAAAATCCTAGAAGGGAGCACAGGCAGTAGTTCCTGATAATCGCTATAGCAACATTTTTCTTGATAGGTCTCCTGAGGCAAGAATTAAAAGCAAAAGTAAACTATTGGGATTACATCAAAATAGAAACTTCTGCACAGCAAAGGAAACAACAAAATAAAAAGGCAGTTTATAGAATGGGAGAAAATATTTGCAAATGACCTCTCTGATAAAAGGTTACTATCCAAAATATATAAATAACTTAAAAAACTCAACACCCCCCAAATAATCCAGTTAGCAAATGGGCAGAAGACATGAACAGACATGTCTCCAAAGATGAGCAACAGATAGCCAACAGACACATGAAGAGATGCCCGACATCACTCATCAGGGAAATGCAAATCACAACTACAATGAGCTATTAATCTCACACCTGTCAGAATGGCTAAAATAAAAAATATAAGCAGCAAGTGTTGGCAAGGATGTGGAGGAACAGGGAAGCCTCATGGACTGTCGGTGGGATTGCAAACTGGTGTAGCTACTGTGGAAGACAGTATAGAGGCTCCTGAAAAAGAACGATCATGGGGCACCTGGGTGGCTCAGCAGGTTAAGCCTCTGCCTTTGGCTCAGGTCATAATTGAATTCAGGGTCCTGGGATCGAGCCCCGCATCGGGCTTTCTGCTCAGCAGAGAGCCTGCTTCCCCCTCTCTCTCTGCCTGCTGCTCTGCCTGATTGTGATCTCTCTCTCCCTCTGTCAAATAAATTAAAAAAAAAAAAAAAAAGAACAATTGTATGATCCAGTAATCACACTACTGGGTATTTACCCAAATTAGAAAAAAAACCACTTAATTTGAAAGGATATGTGCACTCCTATATGAATTGTAGTGTTTACGGTAGCCAAATTCTGGAAGCAACTCACGTGTCCATCACTTGGTGAATGGATGAAGAAGATATGGGATATGTATTTAATGGAATATTTTTCAGCCATAAGAATGGAACCTTGCCAGTTGCAGCAACATGGATGGAAGTGGGGAGGAGAATGCCAGACAAAATAAGTCAGACAAATCCCAGAGGATTTCCCTTAATGTGGAATTTCAGAAACAAAAATAAAGGAAAAAAGAAGTCTTATTAGGTTTGTTTCTTAACTATGGAGAAACTGACAGTCACCAGAGGGGAAGGGGACAGGGACAGGTGAAATAAGTGAAGGGGACTAAGAGTACAGTTATCACAATGAACACTGTGTAACGTACAGAATTACTGAATCACTGTCTTGAACACCTGAAACTAATGTAACACTGTGTGTTAAATATCCTGGAATTAAACCTAAAAAAATGAAACGGGATAGCTACTTAAGGGAAGTCAGGCAGTTGAGGATGGACAGGAACTGAAACGGTATACATCTTGAAACCAGTTGTTCTCCAAGAAGGCATGCCTTCCAGGTACATAGGGACATTTAGGATCCGCGGAAATCTGAAAGCTGCCTGGATGGGGAAAGGAATGTTTTATTGTACATAAAATAAAATTTAAGATAAGTCATAATCTAAAGTTACATGGCTGCATGGTCTAGGATTATCCTACATCTAAGACCATTAAATAAAATGAAAAATTCACTTCCTCTGTCACGAACTACATTTTAAGTACACAGTAGCCATGTGTGATGAGTAGCTACTATTTTGGCCAGTATAGATACAGAACTTGCCCATCACAGAAACTTCTACAGGACAGTGCTGGAAAGATATTAATATATATTCTGAGATATAGGGTAAGCTCTTTTGCTCCAAGGAATCAGAGATTTTTTTTTAAGTTGTTGTCTAAAGCTGCCAGTTCCCAGTCTAGAAAAATTAATAAGAATTTGGTTACTGAGGGTGAAGATTGTGACTGGCCTTTGGACACAGGGACCTGAGAATGGACACGGGATGGATTTATACCCAAACAGTTGATTATACTCAGTGACCCCAGACCACACACTGCCTCTACAGAGGCTGATTATAATGGGGGAATAAATGGTTGGGGGGGGCGGGGGAGGGCTTGTCTATGTGTGCTAGAGAGGGGGACATAACCAGTCTGCTGTGTTGATATCTTGGGCATATATGGCTTTGCTCCCATCACTAGGTGTTAGCAAAGGCCTTGATCATATAGTAGACACTCTGGAGGTTGGTGGAAAAGATCATCAAAGCTCTCAGCATGGCTTGGTAGTCCTGTTTCCAAGTAGTGGTGGGGGTGCCACTCCTGGTGGAAACAGGTGAGCGGGTGGATGTGCATGTGTGTCTGCCTGCTTAGTTCTTTAAAAAAAAAAAAAAAAAGCAATGAAGTCTTTCATCTGTCCATTTATTCCTGTCAATAAAGATTTACTGAATGCTCTGGATGCTTCATGGTATGCTCTTAAGTTAAAAAGATGTGTAAGAGCTGGATTGTGTTCCATTTTAGAAAGAGATGGGCACAATAATTCCAGGTATGGAAAGCAGGACAACAAAGGTAAGCCCAGGGAATTGAGCAGAGAGGGGGGAAAACGCACTCCTTCTTGGAGTATGGGAGAAGATTTCACACAAAAGGACACATCTGAGTATACTTTTGTTGGGTAAAGGGTATCAGCACTTAAGGTGACGGGAAAGCTTTCGCAAACACCTCTGTATAGAAAGTGCATGTACATGGTAGTAGGAGAAGCTAGAAATGATTGAGTGTGAGTCCATCCTGCCCATGTCCATGACTGTCACTTGCACCTGGGTGATGCCTAGGCATGGTTATTTAACCTACGGATAGTGCCAGTGGTGTGTGTAGTCAAGAAATCCCCATTGGAACCACACATTAGACCCAGAGACAAGGATAACAAAACGCAGCACACACTACCAATGAGAACATTATGTTCCAGTGTAATAATGGTTAAGGGAACAGGGCTCTACAAGCCACAGTTCAGGCTTTCCAGAACCTGGTAAGAAAGATGTTACCCCAGGAAGGCAGAATATGGTCCTCATCTACCTGAGTACATACTAACAGGTATACCTTGCTCTGAAAAAGCTCCATTCCTCCTGATTTCAAAACTTACTACAAAGCTATAGAAATCAAAACCCGGTGGTGTTGGTGTAAGAACAGACATACAGGCCAATGGACTAGAATAGAGAGCAAGGCTAGAAACAAAGTCTCTTGTCAATGGGCAAATGATTTGACAAGGGTGCCAAGACCATTCAGCGGAGAAAGGACAGTCTCTTCAACAGAGGGTACTGGGAAATTTGGGTCTCCACTGATTTAAGAATGAGGTTAGACTCTTACCTAAAATCATAGTCAAAAATTACCTTGAAATGGACCAAAGACCTAAACAGAACTAATACCAAAAAGCTATTAGGAGAAAACACAGGGAAAAACCTTCATGACATTAAGTTTAGCAACAATTTCTTGGACAGGACACTCAAGGCACAGGCAACCAAAGAAAGAGCCAAACCAGATTTCAGGAAAATTCAAAACTTGTACAAAAGGACAGTCAAGAGGGAACAGATAACCTAAAGAAGGAGAGAACATATTTGCAAATCCTGAATCTGCTAGGGACTAATACCCAGAATACATGGAGATAGAAGGGTTTGCTCCCCACCGAAGGGCCTTACCAAAGGCAGGAACGGCAAGAGACCACTGTGGGAGTATTTAAGACCATCCCCGGGAAGGGCCAGAGGGTGAATGACCTGCGGTGGGAGAAGCTTCCTTCAATTATCCTCGGCTTGGAAGTGGTTTTCTTCCTGCCATGAACCAGCCCCAATTCTGCCTCCCTTCCTGTTGTCTCAAGGCACCTCTGAGACAGTTAAGATCAAAGTCCCGTGAGAGACTAGATCTGTCCAGGTGGGGAGCTGGGCCATGACCTAGGAAACAGGCGGCTGACCTCAGCTCGGTGCCATTCTGAAGCTTGAGCCATCACCACAGCAGTGGTGCGAGCTCCTAGCTCAGGTCTGATTTTTGAGCAGTAGCAGACAGAATTCTTGCAATTAGCCTAGTGGTCCTGACAAAAGAAGTAGGTGCTCTCACTCAGGTGGGAGGGAGACATGGAGGTCCATGAATGACACAGAATCAGGGTGATGGATTCAACGGCGGCCAACTTGTTCTCGGTTCCTTCAGAAGACACTGGAGTGAAGGGGAAGCAGGCGGCGCTTCATAGTTCTAGATTTGTCATGCGATGTTTGCTAGCTCTTTAGTGATAGGTAGGTCACTGATTCCATGCTGGGAGGGAGTTGGTGGATAATATCAAGAATTCTTCTGATGTTCTAAGACACAGAGGTTTTAAGAGCCCCCAAGACATTGTTGGAGCTGGGGGGTCTTCCCTAGTGGTCCCCACTGGCCATGGCAGGCAGGTTCCGGGTGGCCTCTTAGGGACACTGATCAGGTACAAGGGGCCGGCAGAGGCAGGTAGCCCCTCCCTTCCTCTGGCTCTGCCGCCACCGTCACCCCTGGGACTGCACGCTTACCTTCATCACTGCAGCCAGGGCCCATGCAGGGCTGGAAGTCCTGGGTGTCCGGGCAGGGGACACTGAGGTCCAGCTGTGCCTTCAGCATGCGCTGCCGCATCCTCTTGCCTTTGTCGCAGGTGGAGGAGCTGCAGGCGGACCACGGGGACCAGTTGGAGTAGATGCAGGTTTCAGGGGTGTCATCTGGAACGAATGAATACATGACAGGTTTTCCCCTGGGAGCCTGTGGACACCGGGGCTGGCCCTCTCCCCCACACAAGCTCATGCGGGGTAAGGAGATCCCTGCCACCTGACTGGCCTTAGCAAACCTGGGTACTCACTGTTGGGGTAGAAGCTGCTACTTGCCTTGAAGAATTCTATTTTAATCATTGCAATAATATCTAAGCAACAGGGAAGACCTCTTACTGTCCCTTCCCCTCAATACGTGAAGGGCTTTTCATTTCTAGTCCCTTCTTCCCAATGACCCTGTAACAGAGGTCACCTCAGGGCAGCCCGCATTCCTTGACCACGTACGACATGCCAACAGCATTCTAGAACCTTCCATGTTTCATCCCATTGGATTCTTACAGCCACTCTCAACAAGGCAGGTTCGGTGATCATCCCCATTTTACAGGGAGGACAATGTGGTAGGATGGAAGCTTCTTGTTCAAGGCCCCAGAAAGAGCCCTGGTTGTGTGACTCTAGATCCCATGAGGAAACAGGCTCCACCCTCAGCTCTGCCCCTCCCCCAAGGGTAGGATCCCTTTCCTCACTGGGGAAGTGGGTGCGTCCACGCCAGGTGCACAGGCTGGTGTGTGACAAAGCCGAGAACGCTGGAGATACCATGTCGCCCCTCCAAAGGCGCCATGCCTGTGGACACATATTCCCATATCCCACTTACACCAACTCCCTTCTACCTGTGCCCAGTCCTGGCCTTATTTTGGATGATCTTCTATGCAGAAGTCCTCAAAGATGGGATTAACAGGTCAAAGGACCAGATGTTTTTGTAGCTTTTAGCACCTGTTCAGAAAACTGCTTTCCTAAAAGGTACTGTCAGTTTACGAAGGACGACGGACGACTACATACCTTCATCTTTCTCTTCTGGAGCCAAATCTGCTACAATATCATCGACATTATCAGGTACAATGTTGCATTGTTCCCCCTGCGAAAGAAGGGCTCACATTAAAGAATGGCATGTGTCGGGGAAGGAGGGATGCCTTAAAATTGGATGCCCGCCCCATGTACAAATCCCAGGCCACAGTGGAGTTCTGAGTCAACTTTTAGCATCGGACTGAAAGAGAAATGGCAAGAAAGCCACAGCTTCCCCCTTCCTGACCCATGGCAGGTATTAGTAATTAACTGTGGAACTCACAATAAAACCTAATTGTCTGGATCGAATCATTCAGTTGAGAACGACCTTACCCTTAGGTTTATTTTGCTCATTTATACCTTGTGAATAATTCACATGCTTAGAAACCTTGGGAGGGGTGCCTGGGTGGTTCAGTGGGTTAAAGCCACTGCCTTCGGCTCCGGTCATGATCCCAGGGTCCTGGGATTGAGCCCCACATTGGGCTCTCTGCTCAACAGGGAGCCTGCTTCCTCCCCCCTCTCTCTGCCTACTTGTGATCTCTGTCTGTTAAATAAATAAATAAAATCTTCAAAACAAAAACAAAAAAACCTTGGGAGGTCCCGGAGTTCTAAAGTCTGGAATATGCAAGGGACCCCACGATTCTTGAGCAGAAAGGGATACAGTCTGCTTAAACTCCTGGTGGGAAGGGTCTGTACCAGGGTGCGCTCTATGCCATTACCTTCCGGGCGATTCTCTCGATGACAACTCTGGCCACTTGAGTGATGGACCCACCCTCTGGATCGTAAAAAGGACTCTGAGGATGGTCCAGACTGGTCAGGGGCCGGATTTTCTCCTGGGGAATTGTGGGCTTGTTGGGTGACTGTGGGGGAAGGGGGGTGGAACACAGAAACACAGTATGGGAAACAAAGGAGTTAAAAACCGCAAAAGCAATTGGATTGTAATACGATCAGAACAAAAGCTGTGATGGAGATTTCACAACAGGTGTAACCCCTATGGCTTTGATGCAATTCTATCCCCACTATGCACTGTGCAAGGAAATCGGTGACCTGTGCTTTCAGATCTCCCAGGTACACAAGATTCCATCCTGATGAAGAAAAGGTTTCAGAGAGGTCATCCCAGCCAGGAGACAGTTGACCCAGGCTGGCCTGAATCCAAAGCTCTTTCTACTAGACCAGGCATTAGCAAACAAATCCATAGAGCATCAGATGGTAAACATTTCAAGACTCTGTGGGCCCTCCTGGGTCGGCTACCATGACTCCACTCAGCTGTTGTAGTGAGAAAGCAGCCCCCGACAACATGTAATTGGGGTGGCTGGGTTTGAATTTACGACTCAGGTGGTATCCTGATTTTGGCCCACAAACCATAGCTTATCAGTGTCCCTTCTAGATGGTCCTGTCACTGGTTTTCTAAGGGCTTCACATGTCCATGCAGTTGGCGTGCTGACCACAGCTGAAGAATTTTAACATTCAGGACAGAATCCAAACTCCTTAACCTGGCTGGCTATCTGGAGACCTCCAGAATCTGGCCTAGTCTAATGTATGGACACCAACTTCGGTTCTCCATTCTCATCCCTTCTCTTGCCCTGTGCATACCTAGGAAATGCTCTCTGACCCCTCCCGTGGCCTCATGGCCAGCTGTGTGGGTCACACTGGATGGGATACGTGAGGGTGAGCCGATGCCGGCCCGCCCGACCGCCCTGGGTGTTCGTCTACATCCTTTATGTCAGGGCCCCCACAGCACAGGGCCGGACGAAGAGGAAGCAGCCGGGAAGGGTCGCCCGTCACCACCGCAGAGCTCACCCACCTCATAGGTCACCCCGCTGTCAGTGCCCGCGTCCCAGGGGATCAGGTCCTGCACCACCTTCTGGACCCAGCCGCACTCCTTAGTGCACAGATCCTCCGCAGACAAGCCCACGTTCCAGTCGGGGCTGGGGCCCATCATGGTCAGGAAGGACATCAAGTGGCGTGTCCTGTCCACAGAGAACTCGGCCGAGGGTGCAGCTCTCCTGGAAACCAAACACATTACATCAGGGGCTCTGGGGGCGCACACCCTGAAGGACGTCCGGCCAGGCCACAGCTAAGGGAGGAGAAGATCGAAAGAAGGTGGATTCTCAGTCTTCCAATCTCTGGCTTTAACCACGACTGGTTGACACCCTGTACTGTCCTGAGACCCTCCGCCGGCACAGGTGGAGACAATCACTTGCTCCCACCCCACCCGGTTCCAGTACGCTCGGAGCACTTGCTGTTCTGTAGATGCTGCTTGTTCAGCTGTTTGCTGTTCATTCTCACTAGATGCGAGCCCTGGGAAAGCACGGCTCTTGTCGGACTTCCTCAGGGCTTGGTTTCCAGTGCCTACAGTGGTGCCTGGCGCAGAGCAGGTGCTCAGTCCAAGTGTCTGAATAAATGGGAAAGCAACAATCTGTGTTATTGTAACTGAACTTGAGCTCATCCGCCTGATGCCCAGCAAAGACAATCACACAGACACGAGGTAGGCAGTTGGGGGAAGGTTCAAGAGGCCTCCAGACGGGGAGTTGGGAGGGCAAGCCTCATCCACCTCCCTGAGGAGGAAATTCAGGGAACTCTGAAGGCAAATGAGAAATTTCTGGGTTCAAAAGTTGCAACTGAGTTTCCTAATCTGCAGCTGCGATCAGTCCCCTTACCCCTTTGGTTAAGGGTTCCAGTCCCCACTGTCCTTTGATCATTCCTCAGTCTTGAGGGAATGGGGACGACTTTCCGGTTAATTCTCCAGTTACTTGCTGCTGTGATGGGGTGAGGACCAGAGTTAGAGGGATGGAAACTTTCTGCCCACCTTTAGAAAGATTCTTCAGTTCCAGGTAGACACCTGGCATTCTGCAGGACCGAGATGTGTGTACTTTGGTTACAAGCGCTCAGACTCTGTTCTCCCGAGAGCCTCTGGGGAGATTGGTTGAAACCAGGCTGCTTGTACACCCCTGTTTCCTCAGACCGACTCTCCTGACCCAGACAATCAGGTCTTCCTGGGGGTGACTGTGCCACACGGTGCTCCATTCCGGGTCCTCCTTGTGGGCAGGCTGCAAGGAACCCGTGGGTTCCCCTAACTCGAGCGTGAGGAACGCATGGCTTCCTTCCCTCCAGGCTCACTGCCGAGTGGATCGTCAGGAGCATTCCACAAGGTCCCGTGCAAGGGGGCTGGAGCTGGCCCTCCACATGCTTGCTCTGCAGGTCCTAGGGGACCCCAGTCTCTGGAATTCCTGCGGCGTAAGGGCGCATCTCTGCGGGCACATCCGCCTGCTGGCAGTGAACCTGCCCACTCAGTGTGCCTGCTCTTATCCAGCTGCCTAATGGGAGCCCCGCCCACAACTCCTAAGTCAAGAGAGTGTAACTATGTAACATAGAGGCTTAAATCACACCCACTCGGGGGCGGGAGACACTCCTACCAAGAACAGAGAAGCCAACACACTTTTTCCCAAGTGAGTTTCCCAGCATATCCCTACCACAGTCCTTTTCTGTTTTTCCAGCCTGTTGGGGGCTCTAGGAAGTATGTGTTGCCATTGACTGCCCAAGGCGTGGGGCACACCTGTGTGGCTTTGAGCACGGACGCTGCTGGGTGGTCATCTCACAGTCGTCTGAATTGTTAGAAGCAAACCAAACCTTGGAAGGGTTTTGACAACTTCTGAGGCCTTCTGGGAAGGGCGAGGGAAAGCTTCAGCCCAAATGGTAAAGGTCTCTGTAAATACTGGCAAGTCTTGAAAACTACCTGTTGTTTTTGGCCTCATGGTAAACTACCTGCCAGACTTCTCCAGGTTCACAGCCTTAAACTTTACAAGACGTTTGACAAAGTCTTAAGGTGTTGGTTTCCTCCCCGTTTTGGACAAATTTTGCAATGGAGAGAAGATGAACTTATGACTTTCAATAAACACAGGCAGAATAAAAGTTTTGTATTTAATGCTTTTAATTCTAAACACAAGTCCATTTTAATTAAACTAGCAACCGTAAGTTAGTTTTAATACTGAATATTTTCCAAGATCATGTGAAAAAAATGCTTGGGTTAGTTTCTGTCTTTGAGTTTTAGAATGTCCAATTCTAATAAGCCCTTACTTTTTAACTGGCTAAATAGAACTCTCGTATAGATTAATCTTAGCAACACCATGCAGACTTTCAGAAACTAGCTCCACTTAGGACATATATGAACACACACAAATACATAAACAAAATGCAAACAGGATCTTAAAGGCCCAATTCCCAAATCTTTTTTATGACACAAATCTAACTGTAAGGCGGTACAATGTATGCGTCCATTGGTTGGTCATTTTTCTTGAGACTCTAACGAATATTGTGGCCAAGCAGTGTTGGAAAAAAAAAAAAAGAAAGAAAGAAAGATTGCCCCATTTTGGAGAATAGAGCCCAACAAGTTGCATATGGCGATCAAACAGTCACTTCCCCATTTTTCACTTAGAACGCGGCCGGTGTTATTCAAAGATCCCAAAAGCTGCCCCAACAAACAAACCAAATGAGGCCTAGAGTATGGCCTCCAAGTCTTTTCCTCCACAAAATTCTAGGCTTCACCGATTAAACCAGATGGCTTCCTACTTTCTAGCACCTCCCTAAAAGTCAGAGCGTCACTGGCCGAACCCATGCGTTCATTAGTCACCCTTGTCTTAAGAAAAGGAAGCGAAGAGAAGCAACATCCTCTAATCGGAGGCAGCTGAGTGAGAGGAAGAAAGTCAAGAAAGCCAAACCAACAAGGAGGAAGAAGTAAGCTTCTGTCCCACTGCACAGGACATACCCGCCAAAGCCCTTTGTCCAAACCAGACCCCAAGCTGCCGAAGGTCAGTGGGGCCCTGAGGACAGGCCCCAGGACAAAGAGCCGAGGCAACCGCCCTGACCGTCAGCAGGCTCCCATCACCGTGTGGGGGTCAACGAATCAGGAACACAAATCTCCTGCGGGCTCGCCACATTTGTATGCAAACCCAAGGTCATCTGCCCAGTGCTCAGCAAGGACCATGGGTCCAGACACAGGTAAGGATTTATGCGACAGGCAGCCAAACGAGGAGACTGGAGGCCAGACCTCAGATCCACTTCCTCCAAGGAGCAGAGTCCGGGAAATTTAAAAGCAACAGAAAAAGGTCTGGGTAAAAAGAGCTGCAGCTGAAGCTTCCTGGTCCCATTAACCCTCGGCCAGTGGCACGGTGAGCCCAGCTCTGTTGCATGTGAGGCGAACTTTACAAATAACAACGGCTGACCAGTGCCCCAAGCCCCTTCTCAGACATTCTCACTGGATCCTCAGAACAGACCCGAGAGAAGAGTGATTGACACCAACTGATGGATGAGGAAACCCAGGCTCAGGGGGTTGTTTCTGTAAGGGGCCCAACATCACAAAGTTAAATGGCGGATGGAGACTGTGACCCAAGACAGTATTAGCTCAAGATAGTAGCTTTTCATTATCTGTTTCAAATTCCTTCTTCCTGACCCCTTTTCACTCCGTTGTGCCCTCCGAGGGGGCGTCTCCAAGGCCTGCTGCCTCCACTGTCCTCCCGGGGCTGCCTCCAGCAAGGCCCTGCCCTGGCCCCAGAGCTCCTCCAGGGACTCCCATGCTTCCCGGGCCCCATCCTCCAGGTGGTGAGCAGGGACCCAGCGAGAGCAGCACAGGCCTTTGCCTGACACCCCCCAAGCCACAAGAGGGGATTGTCTTCAACCTCTATCTCAAGCTGCTAAGAAGAGCTCTTACTTGTGGCCGGGGGAGCTGGGTGAGATCGGAAGTGGCGGCCCCCCCAGGGGGCTGGGGAAGAAAGTGTTTACTCACTCAGCACACACTTGGTGCTGGGCCCAGAGTTATTCTGTGCCCCTCCCCCACCACCCATGACAATCCCATGGGGTTAGAATTATGATCCCGTTTTGTAGAGAAGAAAGCAAGCGTATAAAGGTTAATGGACCTAGAGACCAGCTGGTCGGGGCTGAGGTGTAGAGGCAGCCCCGCCTGACTCCACACCCCCAGGCTGCTAATCGTGGGGAATCCTTGGCTGGGGCCCAGCTCGTCTGTTCCGTCCAGCTGGCAGCCGGTGCACCTCAGTGGCTCGGGAGTCCCTGTGTGCCTCTCTGGAGACCAGCTGCTTCTGGCTGCCCTCACCTGTCCCCCGAAGCAATGACCCCACACCTGCTCAGGCTTCGCAGAACTGGACCCCTTGGGCTCTGGCAGGCCGGAGGGGGTCAAACAACGAGCAGAGAGGGACGGAAGCCTTGGGTGTGCGTCCTGGCATGCTACATCTTATAGCTGCGTATCCTTGGGCAAATGACTGAAGCATTCTGTGCCTCAGTGTCCCAGTCTGTGAAATGGGGACCTCCCTAGGGCTACGCCAAAGGCTTAGTGTGTGTCATGAGAGAACTTGCATGCAGGACTTAGCCCAGTGCCTGGCCCTTGAGCTATAAGAACTCTATTGAGGGGAGCAGTATAGGGTCATACAGGGCTCAGGAAAAAGAGGGAAGGAGAGGGAGGCCTTCCTGAAACTACTTTACCTCGTAGCCCACTGCCAGGCTGGGTTCTGGCACATGAGCGCTGGAAGAGCCTGAGCCCCGGCTTTGGGGTCCGCAGCTCAGCAAGGCTCAGTGTCACCTTTGTCTCCAGTCTCCTGCCTCCCCCCCCTGCCCGGTGCCCTGGCCAGGCTAGCCGCAGTGTGGGTCCCACAGGCACTGGCACTGCTGGGGACGCCTGTCTTCAGGGGTGCACACGGAGTGGTCCCCGGGCAAATTACCGAGTCCTGCCCCAGGTTTACCGCGTCAGAGACTCTGGGGGTGGGACCCAGCCTTCCAGATCAACAACCCCTCCAGCTGCTCCGGATGCATCTCAGGCTTGAGAACCGTCGCTCTGCTCATTTTGCAAGCCGTGGATCGTGAGCCACCTCCTCCTGGAGCCCCTCTGATGCCCCTGGCCGGGGCGAGCTGTGCCTGGGGTCTGTGTTTCCACACACTCTGAAAGTCTCTGCAGCTGTACCCCAATGACTGCCATTGCTCTGTCACCATGTAGTCATCCCCGTGCAGATGGGGAGCTCCCCGAGGCCAGGAACCCCTGGTTCCCCAGTCCCCCGGTGCCCCGACGGCCGGCTGGACAGGGCAGTGTGGGAGGACCCGAGTTCCAGGACCACCACCACCGGCTTTAGGTCTTGGCAGGAGGTCACTCACTGCCTTCAGGTCTGGCCCCACCTGCAGGGATGCTGTGAAGCTCCAAGGGGATGCTTTTTCCTGGAGCGAATGTCCCACACCTACATCTTCTGCTGTGTAGACAGGCACAAATTAGGGGCTTTCATCTTCTCTTCCCAGGCGTGCGTTCACTGGCTCCTCATGAGTGGTTTTCACAGCTTTTTTAAGGACCTAAGGACCTTCTACGAGAAGGGTGGTTGGGTCGCTGCGGGGCTGCTCACCCAGCAGCTAACAGGACGTGGGTCAGGGCCCACCTTCTTGTCCATGCGAAGCAAAGAGCGTGGACATCTCCACGGGATGTTGAAGACCCCAGCCCTTCTTGGCTTGGCCCCCTGGGGGTCCAGCAGTGCCGTGGCTGTGGCCGGTGGACTTCCTCTTCCACTGCCATAGAGACCAACCCCTCCACCCGTTCCCTTCCCCTCTCCCTGGGCAGGTGGCTTTGAGTCAGGTTAGTCCCTTGTGTCCTGTAAACCGTGAGTGACCCTACTCACCACGACAACCTAAAGGGCAAAGACATCCATTGGTGGGGAAACAGAACCAAGCCAGATCCCACACGCCGTCCTGATACTTGGCTCAGCTGGTAGAAGTGACCATCTGAGAACCTCCTGGGTTCACAAGGGACCATGCAAACTGTTCTCTGCAGGTGCATTTGGGCCAACTCTGAGGTCTCCAGACCTTGGTGAGTTTTAAAAAAGAGGAAATTTGGGGCAACCAACCTCTGCACAAAATGCCTGACCTGAGGTTGGGTAATAGGGCAAATCTGAATCTGTAAGGACATGAGAGCAGTTTTAGCAATTTTCTTGCATCTTCAGGTGTGCTCTGCTCCTTTTTCTTCCCCTTGACTGGGCAATTTGTCCCCTGACCCCCAGCTCATATAATACATCCTGGAGGAAGCATTTCCTGACCTCTCCTCAAATCCTTTAGGAGCCCTGGTGCACTTTCCCAGAGCGTGCCGAGCTCACTCTTTGCTTGGAGTTTATTGTTTAATTTCCATCTTGCCCATTAGGTTCCAATAGAGTAGAGATCATTTTTGTCTTGCGTATTATAGCCATATCCCAGAGCTGGCTCAGAACTTGGCATGCAGTGGGATCTCCTCAAATATTTGTTTTCAGTAAATTACTTAATTTACGAAATGAATATGGAACTCTTGTACTTCCTTTGACCTTCAGATTTAATTTAAAAATCACCTCAAAGTATTCATTACTTCTACAATAAAAATGCTATTTAAAATGATGAAATGGATAAAAATATATGTGAGTTTTCTTTGGGAAATGTGAGGTATGACTGGAGTTCTTTAATTTGTCCAAACTATAATAAAAATTCACATTCCTGCTTGCTTATATGTGATGTTTTCCCCTATATGACATTTTGTTAATTTAGTTTTATTTTCCTATTATGACTTTCCTATTATGACTTAAATTAAAAAAAAAAAGATTTTAATTATTTGAGAGAGAGTGAGTGTGAGAGAAAGAGCACAAGCAGGGCGAGGGTGAGGGAGAACAGATTTCCTACTGCACAGAGAGCCTGACGTGAGGCTCCATCCCAGGACCCCGGGATCATGACCTGAGTCCAAGGCAGACGCTTAGCAGACTGAGCCACGCAGGCACCCCTGGGATTTAAATTTTTATCGATTTTCTAGCAAAGAGAGTTTATCTGGGCATACCATATAACAGTATATTATAAATCATGATAATTGATGTCATATTCAGGACAAGAAAGAAATAGAAATGAGTGGCAGAGACCGGAGATCCCAGAAACTTTAGATAAGGTGTTACACAAAACAGACTTCTCACGTTAGAGGTTAAAGGAAAGGCAGTGCAACAGAGGGGTTGGGCTTACTTAACTGCAGTTAAAAAATACGGATTCCCATCTAGTCTCATACACCAAAAGAAAGAAAGAAAGAAAGAAAGAAAGAAAGAATCCAGCGCTAAGTAGAAGCAATCAAATTATAGGAAAAAAGTCAAGTTAACCGATCCGTTGGAGAAATGTTAATTTTTTCAGCTTTGAAACAATAAAGCAATCACAAAAGTAACTAATTGAAGTGTATACACCAACTAAAGATATCTGTGTAATGAAACAACAGTGCTGAATTAGAAAGAAAAATGGCACGTTGGCCAAAACGTCTCCATGCGGTGTGACTGACAAATGTGACTATCTGTAGTAGACAAAGAGGGAATCCACATCTGCAAGAAAAATGCCACCCTCTCAGCAGATAAGGGAAAGCTACCAACAGACAGTCCACACCACAAAAACGGGAAAGGAAGAGCAAACAAAGACATGAGGAAGTGTGTCGCCTTCTTCCATTCAGACAGGCAGCGTGGGGTGCAGGGAAGAACAGAGGGTATTGGAAGAGGCCCTGGATCTGAATCGGGATTCAGCCCCTTGCTATCTGTGGACCACGGGCTTTTTACCCCAGCATGCTTTGCAGTTATTAGGGCTGCAAAATGGGAGCCTCAGCACACCAACCCGAGGGCTCTGCATGAGCAAACTGCTTCTCATCGTGACCCGCACAGCACAGACTTGGCAAATGTTGATTTTTCTACTCATTCAGCTTTTCCAAACAAAACTTTTCAAAAACACCATAAGAGAAAAGAAGCAGCAAGGGACTGTTATGCTCCTTTAAGGAATTATTGTCTCTTCTGAAATTCCAGAACCGAACTGGGGTGAGTCGAGTCACTAGTGAGACTCAAGTCGCTGGTAATTCGGGTCCCTCATAGGCTGAGTTCCGTGTCCTCCGTATTTCAAAGAATCCCCAAGAAAGAGCTTTTGAAGTTGCAGAAACTCCACGGAACCACTAGAGGACGCCAGAGCCACGCGTGAAGCTGAAGCGCACACCGCCCCCTCCCACCCCATTCCCGTTTGTGGGTGGAGGCAGGTTGGAGTGAGGTTTCCTGCCTCCGAAAGCTGCTGGTAACCTGGAGGCATGTAGGACTCCGGTCCTTCTGGCCCGTTCTACCTGCCGCCGGCTCCTCCAGTCCTCCGCCTGCCTTCTCTGCAATCCTGAGACCTGGGCAAGGTCTCTGCATCCACAGACCTGGGCAAGGGCTCCCGGAGGAGGCAGGACCCTGCAACTTTCAGCCCCCATCCGACAGAGAGAGAGAGAGAGAGAGAGAGAGAGAGAGAGATGCCTCTGTCCTTGCAAGGAGAGCCCCGGCTTTGGGTGATTTGTGGGACACCGACCCTCCAGAGGCAGGATTTCTGGGGAGGCTGACCTGTCTCTGGTCCACCCTCCCCTCAGCTGTCGGGAACCCATGGACAGTTGTCTTATCAAACATTAATTAAACAGACAGAGTGGCTGGGAATCACGAAGGGCCCTGCAGTCCCTTACAAGATTCATTATGAGAATAAAAAATTATTTTTAAAAAAGTTCCAGTAATTCCTAGGATCCAGATGAAGCTGCAGGAACTGGGTGGTGGAAATTCAGAATCGATTTGCGGGAAACCTGGTCATTTTCTGCTCAGGCGCCAGAGGAACTAGTGAAGGATGTGGGTTTTGCTCAGCATCTGTCTTTTCTGTCTCTACCTGCGCTCGGGGCTGACAAGGCACAGCTTGATTGATTGAGCTAAACAAGTCAGCAGCTAATTTGTTCGTTCATGGCTGTTCTTTGAGAAGTGGTCCTGGGGAAAAAGATGAAGATCATTGAAAAGCAAGTCAGTTTCCCAGGGCAGGACCTCACAAAGTAGGTCACCCCGGCTTTCCACTGGCCCAAGGGAGGCTAGAATCCCATTAACCTCGATCCTGTGGGCTCAGTGAGGGGGCGTGGGGCAGGGCTGGTACTGCAAAACAAAACTTGGCTGCTGCGGAGGCTTCCTAATTTGACTTCCTAATGCGATTTGGAAGAGGGAAGGGGAGACTCGGGTATGGTTAAAGCAAAGAAAAATTCCTTTCTCTTAACGAGCTGGTAGCACTAGGCAGAGGGAGTTTGGGTGTTTGGGAGGGCTGATGTTTGCCACTGATTAATTCTGTTCCACGGGGGTCTCAGGAAGTCTGGGGGGATGGGGAAGGGTGGGAAAGTGTCCCCAAGTATTTTGTGTCTTTTTTTTCCCCCCAACTTTTCAGAAAGTCTCTCTCATCTTGAAAAAGAAGGCAGAAACAAATCAACTGCATTGACTCTTTCGTCTCCTGAGAGCTGCCGCTTGCTCGGTGTCTCTCCATTCCCAGCCAACTGCAGGGAAGCCTTGTCTGGACACACACGGACTCCGTAAACTCCCTTTCGGTTCACAGTCCACCCAGCTCGGGGCCTCCGGCCGTCGCTCAGCCGGAAGGATTCTCAATAAGATCACTGCTTTTCTTCACGTGGATCCACCCCACCAGCATTTTGCAGCCCCCGTCCTGCTTGACCTCTCTGCCGCACTGGGCACAGCTTTCTTCCCTTGGCTCCCCGGATACTCAGCTTCCTTTCCCCATCGGTTTGCTACTGATTTTCTGTTTCCTTCCTTCGCAGGCAGATCCTTCTCAGCGTTAAACGCTGTTGCTCCTTGGGAGTTAGCCTTAAACCTTTGGCTTCTTCTCAGGCTCTCTTTCATCCGTGACCTTGGCGTTGATTGTCTTCTACTCCTTGATGGCTCCCGATTTTTATATGTCAGTGCAGAGTTCTCCCCGAGCTTCAGAGCTTTGTAGTTAACCGTCGGCACCTCCGATGGGATCACGTGGAGGCATCCCTCACAGAGCACACCCAGAACTGAGCTCAGGGTCCTTCCCACTGAACTTCGTGTACTCTTCTAAACCTTGTAACAGGCCCTGCCAACTTACTGACCTAGATCTCTCTGCCTCTTTCACCCTCCTTAGGCAACCTATCACTGCAGCCGGTGGGGCTCCGCTCCTACGCATCTCTGAGATCTCTGTACCCCCCCACCCCCCCACCCCCCCCACCCCCCGCACCATCTTTGTCAAGGTCCCTGAATTAGCAAATTCTCCTCACTGGTCTCACTTCCTCTGTTCTTAACCTTTTCATATTGGAGCCAGAGTGTTGTTACTGTTCTGATTTTTTTTTCTATGCACATCTGATTGTGTTGCCATCCTGCTTAAAACCTTTCAATGATTTCCCATTACTCTTCATGTAAAAATAAACATCCCTAATGTTGCAGATGGCTTGGCACTCCACCAAGTTCACCTGTGATCTCTGGACCTAGTTACACCACAGCAATTTAGTACCTCAAGTATGCCGATCCCTCCTCAGGGTCTTGACACATGATGATCTCTCCAGACTTTCTAGAATGTTCTCTAGCTTTGCTTCTTTACCTAGTCAACTCATAGTGATTTCTTAATTCTTAGCTCAATTGCCGTGCCTTAAGGAAGTTTTCTCTGACCTTCAGGCTGGGTCAGGGTCCCCTTCACACACCCTCATGGCACTCTGTATCCTTACATTGCACACACATCACGTTTGTCATCATCTGGTTAATGTCTCTCCCTCACCAGACTGCGAGTGCGGGAGAAACTCTGCTGTATTCCTTAGCACTTTTGAAGTACTTCCCTTTAGAGGCCCACCACAAATGTTTGTTGAGGCCGTAAAATGTTTTGGTCAGCCCCGACGAAGGACACGAGGTAAGTGAAAGTCAAGAGTCTGTTTTGTTTTGGGGCAGGAGTCAGAGTGTGTGGTTGTGGTCACCATGTTCATCTCATTCTGGCCCGAAGTGTGACTGACACATATATTGTACGTCTCGATTGGTTGAAAAATGGACACTGAGTGAGCTGTCACTTAATTGGAGAGACTCTGTTAGAGGTGAAGGTCACAGGTGGCGGAGGCAGCTGATGGCTGGAATGCTAGCTCCTCTGCTGGTGGAGACGCACACTGAGGCTGCACCTGCCACGGAGCCTCGGTCTTGTTTGTGAAGTGAGGCTCAAAATCCCTACCTCGTCGGGTACGTATGAGGATGAAGTGGGACAAGGAACATAAGTGCCCAGCAGGGTTCCTGGCACATAGTAGGTGCTCAAGACAAAAAGATCAGTTCTCGGCTTTCTTCTTTTTCTCTCTTCCCTCTTTCCTCTCTCCTTCTGGAAGCACCTTGTTTTGTCACTGATGCCTTCGTAAACCCAGGCTCCTTAAGGGAAAACTGGACTCAGGGTCCCTTAGTGGTGTCAACATCGCCATCCACAAACTCTGGCCTAGATGGCCCCAACTCCTTCCTGGCTTCGAGCCCCTGCCTGCTTTGAGGGCTAGAGGAGAGGACTCCCGCACGTACAGCTTATGGGCGCTGGGAGCAGCTGAGGAGAGCCTGAGCAAACAGGATTCATGCTTGGACTTTTCTTTCTGATTGATGATAGTTACGTGAGGAGGCTCAGGGCCTCTGTGAATTCACAAAAGCCGTGCTTTTGATGGGACAGGCCAGGGACAGACAGATGTCCACCTACCATGGGAGAGCTGGGGCGGCAGGGCCTGCCTCTGTGGCTTCTCCTTTCAGGGAAAGGCACTTCCAGGGCTTGGCAGGTTTTCAGCCATTCTGGGCCCAGTTTCCTCTGAGGAGATCGCAGTAAGCTAGACCAGGCCTCCACGCAGCTAGCCCTGGGTCAGCTGTCCAAGTGTGGGCCTCAGAGCTGCCCAGATCTGGGCCTCTCCAGGGCGAGAAGCATCCTTCCAGACTCTGCCCTGTGACGCCTCCTGAACAAGGCCTTCGTGACCTCTCCTGGAGCCACTGAGAGCTTCATCTTAATATTTAACCTCTTGGCTACCATGATGAGGTCATAGTCTATCTAGTCCATATATGTGGTCCCACCTGAACGTGTGCAAAGGGCAGCTCTGGAATGGTAGCACTCTGCTTTTTGTCCATCTCTCCCCACCCCATGCCCCCGCTGTGCATGCCACAGGGCGGGACTGGTATAGGGCTGGCACATTGTGGGGAATGAACCGCCGATTAGCCGAATGGTTAAAGAGGTGGCCACCAGGTGCCTGGCACGGCACGATTCCTGCTCCCGGCAGGTGCCGCCGTTCCTGCTACCTCACCCCTTCCTATCATTCCGAGTTTGCTGCTGAGCAGAATCTCAGCATTGCCGGTGTTGTCGCTGTCTCCGTCGATACCACCATTAGCGGATACAGACTACTCCAGAGACTGGCTGGCCGAGCCAGGCTTCGCAAACCATTTTACGGGGCTGGCGGGAACTCTGCTCCCAGCCTGGCATCCTCAGGGGATGGGCGAAACCAGAGCCCGCTCAAGGAACTGGATGGGACTCAGCGAGCCCGAGCGAGTGTGGTGTAGGGAGGAACGAGACCTGAGCCCTGAGGAAAAGGAGGCAAGGGCTGGGGTGTATTTGGCCCCCAGTGGCCTCCCAAAGGGATGCTGGGGACTAAGAGAGGTCATGGCGGGATTCTGAGGAGAGCAGGACACAATCGGATTTGGATTCTTAGAAGATCACTCCAGTGACAGCGTAATGGAAGAGGGAAGAGTTGAAGCGGTCCAGGTGAGAAAACGTGGCGGTCGGAACTCAGAGTGGGAGAAGGGTCAGGGGAGACTCATGTGTGTGATACGAAGAAGGCAGGATCCATCACTTCGTGATGGGATCCATTTTGGATATGAGGAGTTTGAGATCCATGTACGCGCTCTAGAGAGAGGTGTCCAAGAAACCGGTGGACGGTTGATCTGTCTACTTACCTATGTGCATGTCTGCCTAGTTACCTACAAAGCTACTCTGGGGAGTAGTCCTGGGGAGGGCCATGAGCACACCCTTGGTCACTAAAGTGCAAGGGAGGATGAAATCTTCAAGAGACAGAGTAGACAGAACAGAGATGGGGACTGAGAAGGGAACCTGGGGTAAATCTGGCTTTCCGTGAGGGGGCCCTGGCCTCGGGTGAGTACCCTGTGTACAAAGGCAGGTTCGGCCTGAGCCAGGAGCATGAGCAGACACAGAATGATTAATCGTTGTGTCTGGTTCTGTGGTGGTAGAGCTGTGGGGGGAAACGGAGACCAAGCCTGTGTTCCTGAGGGGACAGGGGCTGGTGTGGAGCCCACACATGGGCAGTGAGCCTCACACGCTCGTGTGCCCGAGAAGCGCTGCTGACCTCGCCAGCAGGCGGTGGCCAGGGGCTGGCAGCTCTGAGTGCGAGGTTAGACCAGGGCTAGCCATGGCTGAGGTCTGCTTGCTACTTACACGTTGAGAGGCTGCCAGGCCGGCCACTGTGCTTTGGCTTTGATGACAGTGAGGACCTCATCACTCTGCAAAAAAAGGACCAGAGATACTCAGTAAGGAGAGCTGGGCACCTGGGCCAAGAGAGCTTTGACTTGGTGACACTGTCCACTCCCTTACCTGCTGCTGAGGCTCCCCCTTCCCGGGAAGCCATCCCCCTCCCCCCCAGGAAGGCCCTGCAGCCTCGGCCATCCCAGGGGGTGGGGGTGGTGCACACACAGGGGCCCCTGAGCCCCACTTTGTTTTCCAGCTCCGTCCACCCCTCCCCCACAGTAGCCAGAGCTCTGACCTGGACTTAGCTCCGGATGGCCAGATTTCTATGTGGCCAGCCTGGAGCGCAGGTCCTGTGCTCTGCAGTCAGGCACTGGCTACACGAGGAGCTGCAGTGTAGCCAACACCGGCTCTGGAGGCCTGTCCTTACTGGGGCCTCTCCTGCTGCTGAGACCTGCACGCGTGACCGGACTCCCTTGGACAAGGAGGTCAGAACAGAGTCTGGGGCGAACCCCCTCTCCCCCCCATGCCCCTCATATTATTCTGCTCTATTTTGTTCTGGATAGCGTATGGCATGGGCGTTTAAAATGATTTTTTTTTTGAGGAAGAATTTGATAATTAGCATTTTGAAGGAAAGTATTAAGGCATCAATGAGGGGCAAAAATCTAGCTTAAACTTTGCAATTTGGGTTTTTATTTTCAATTACACATCGGGGCACAGGAATAGCATAAACCTTTTCAAGGCTGAAGACTTCCACAGGCCCAGATGTGGCTTTGGCTAGGGACCTTTCCTGGAGGGGATTCAGCTGGTCCTGGATCTCCCCTTCCCCTGGTGGGGCCCAGCAGTGCTCAGACACCACCATCCACTATGTCCAGAAAAACCTGAAATGTCACCAGCTGAGGAAGCAAGAACTTTGTTGCCGACCAAACAGGTCCCTGAGTTCCAGGCTGTGGGCGGGGGGCAGAGGCTTGCTAGGCTGGCTCAGAGCTCTGCCCTTGTCCTTAGAGCCATGTCTGGCATAAGTGCCTCGAACATACTTAGGGTGAACTGGTGGGGACCATCCCCAGAAAATCCCACAGCCCTCAGGAAACTGGAAGGAGGTCGGAGGTGTCCCCAGGCTCAGGTGCAAAGATTATGAAAAGCCTTCTGGGCCCGGAGCCCCTCACCTGCAGCCCATGGTGGGGTGGGCCTTTAAGAGGATGGGAGCTCAGCCAGATCCAGCTTGGCTCGGGCACCCACAGAGGGTTTTGGGAACGAGCTGGCAGAGGCAAAGGCCTCTTCGTGAGCTCAGGCTTCCCTGACAGTTCCCTCTTTTGGTCAGGGGAAGAATCTTTGGATGCAAAGACACCCCCACAATCACGTGGCTGCAAGGAGAGCATTTCTCGGTCCCAACTGAGTGGTTTACACGGCTCGTGGGAGACTGGTTCATTGGTTGGGAACACATCCCTCACTCATCTCTTTTGTTTGTTTTTTTAAAGATTTTATTTATTTATTTGACAGAGAGAGAGAGCGAGCGCGTGATCACAAGTAGGCAGAGGGGGAGAGGGGAAGCAGGCTCCCCGCTGAGCAGAGAGCCCGATGAGGGGCTCGATCCCTGGACCCTGAGATCATGACCTGAGCCGAAGGCAGAGGCTTAACCCACTGAGCCACCCAGGCGCCCCTCCCTCACTCATTTCTAATAAATATCTGGGGAAGGGCTGAGAGAGGCTGTCCGGCATGACGTCACGTGTGAGACACAAGGCAGGCGAGGGGCATCCCGTGACCCGGTTCCCTGTATCATCTTATCCGTCCCCCAGAAGCCTGCTCCTCCTCCAGCGTGCCTCCATTTCCCCATCTCCCGCCCCTCCCAGAGTTCAGGCTCCAAGTCCAAGCCCAAGCTCACGGTCTGCAAGGTCCTGTGAGCCCTTCCACAGCCTCCACACTTTCTCCCCCCCGCCCCCCGCCCAGTACACCCTCCACAAGGCTGCAAATCCCACCGTCTCCATTCCCTGCCTCGGCCCTTCAGCGGCTGCCCACCACTTCCACGATAACATCCTGATTCCCGAGTTCTCGGACACGGCCTTCATCCTCCAGCTCTGGTGTACTTTGTTTTCCTTCGATTTTACAGATACGGAATATTGCATAAGCAGAAGTGTACACGCTTACTGTAGCCAAATTTAGCATCACAGAAGCACACAGTGTGAACGTGGACCATATTCCACCCGAACAGCTCCCTGCCTTCTGCCTCCTTCTCCAGAATGTTGCAGTTTGGTGGGTATCGTTCCAGACCTTTTACTATGTGTGTGCAACTGTGTGTGTGTGTGTGTGCACGCGTGTGCGCACGCATCAGAACTCTCCCCACAAAAATGCATCATACCGAATATCTTATTCTGCACCATGATTTAAAATTTTTTCCTTAATATATCATGGGAAACTTCCCATGGCAGTAGATACTGCATCACAGCAATCTTTTTGCTGCTTTTCGGTGTTTCAGATCTTCAAACTATGGTAAACCAAGTCAAGCGGTAGTAAAGAGGAATCCAAGCTGGGAGATCCAAGTCATGAGATATTGTCTGATGATCATCCCTCCCTCTGCCCTTGAAGAAATACTTTATTAAGAAGTAAAACCAATGTGGGTGGAGGTCAGATGGCCACCGAGTCCGCTAGCCCTGCAGGTTTCCCTTGCATTGCATTGAAATCTCAGTTTTCAAGCCCCAACTAAGGTCATATTGATTCTACTTTTGCAGTATATAATGCAACAAAAGTTGGTGGGGCGCTCTGTTAGTGTGTGTTTACGGCAATGAAATTCTACCTATAATTTTGAGCACGATGGAGGCTCCAAGGGTGGTGCAGGCACGTGGGTGGGCCTTAGGACAGCTTCTTGCTGTGAATTGTTCCATCTAGCGGTGGCATGCCACCTGCACGGGCGACAGCTTTGTTGTCACGTGTCTGGGATCATCTGCGTTATTCACTCAACTAAGAAAGCAGGAGCATTACGGAAAATGTACTTAAACTAAAAATTTGTGAATTATCCGAGTTCTCTGGCAGAACCCAAGCTCTGCAGGGTTGGAGAGTGCCTGGCTTGCCTGTTCATGGCCGTATCCATTGCGACGGATACTCAGCAAATTGTTGAAAAAGCGAAGCGTCCGATGTATAGTGGAATTCCATAGTGCGGACCTTCTGTAATTTACTTCCCCAGCCTTATTGGTGGATGTTTGTCTCCACACACCATACTATGGTGCACACTCGCATATGTATTTATTTACAAACCCAAGGCTTCCCGTGTTATGGATTGCCAGGGACCGTTAAAAGATGAAGCAAATGTATCATTTTGGTAGCACCTACCAAATTGTGCTCCAAAAATCTGTACCAATTTACACCCCCCCGCAAGAATGTGTAGGTGCCCACGTTGCCACAACTTTGGGCACCCTGAGTACTATCAAACATTTTAGTATTTACTGAGCCCAGCCCGTGGGAGAGGAGTGCGTTTGAGAGCATAAACCCTAGAATCACGCCTGAGTTCAAATACAGACTGCGGTGTTAGCTAACTCTGTGTCCTCCGGCGAGTCCCTGGACTTCTCCTAGCTTTCTCACCTGTGAAATGGGATTTAAAAAGAGTCTCAGTCCTGGGGCACCCGGGCGACGCGGTCGGTGAAGCAGCCGGCTCTTGGTTTCGGCTCAGGGTGCCACCTCAGGGTAGTGAGATGGAGCCCCGTGTCGGGTTCTGCGTTCAGTGGGGGCTCTGCTGAGATTCCGGGCTTTTCCCTCTCCCTCTGCCCCTGCCCCCTCCCTAAAATAAATACATCTTAAAAACAAAAATAAAAAGAATCTCTACTACATGAGGTTGTTGTGGGACTAAATGACATAATTCACAGCATGTGCTAATACAGTGCCCGAATAAGCATATATTAGCTACTCTTCTTACTCTCATTTACATTCTCAAGCTGGTGGGAGAATCAGTTTGCGATGCTTGAGCACAGATTATGAAACACACAGTTGCATCTCCAAACCCACCAAGCCTCGGGAGAACACTCCCTCACTTAAAGCCAAGCTCTGAGTCTCAGGGAGCATATGATAGAGGTTTATGTAGCTGGGTGAGCCTTGGGTGGGGCCACTGGGGGCGCTGGGCATTTTCCATTCTGATGAATGAAGAACTTAAAGTCAGAGTAAGCAATCCACACTTTCGACTTAAATGAAAAGCTGTTTTAACAAGCCTCTGAGGCACAGAAAGGATCTTTCAAGAATCCTTAGAGCCCTTCTACATCTCCCCTAGGACTCTTTTCAAACCAAGTATTTCAGGGTATTCACAGTTCATGCCTCTTCTGGATGACATTAGCACTTTTCCAGAGATATGCCAATTAAAACTAAAAGCCTCAAAGAAACCACAGGTCACTCGTGTCCATCTTCACGGGGATGAGTTCTTTTGTCCTGCCTTTGGTAAAAATACTGTGAAGATGTTATAGCCGTACTCAGACTTCAGAGCCCCTGACACCAACTGGGAATCACACAGCTCCCAAGGGGCCCCAGGCTGAGGTCAGATCTGGAGGAAGGAGGGTCATGTTGCAGGGGGAAAGCACGCCGGGGACAGGTTGGTGGTGGAAATCATATTGGTATTAGGAACACAGCAAGTCTGAGCAGAGCTGAGAGTAAGAATGTGGGTCTGAAGGACTGGGTAGGGGCTGGTGTCAGAACCAATCCCACCCAACATTGACCCTTCCATGGAGGGTGATGCCAGAGGGCTCTGGGCATCTCGGTCATGCCCACAGTGAAGGGCCAGGGTCCGTCATGTCCTCCCCGCCTTGTTCCTCACCTCCTTTCTGTCCTGTGTGCCTACGTTTGCCTGAACCTTCACCTCCCCGTCCTGAGCCACAACCTCTTTCCTCCTCCTAATGCCCCTTTTGCTGCCGGTGACACAAAGCACGTCCTGCCCTAGCCCTACAGTCTGGGAGTCATCCCGGACAACCTGCCTCCTCCCCACAGGAAGAGAAACGGGGTGCAGTCCATAATCACAGAGGGAAACTGATCAAAGCAAGTAGAAGAACCAACAGTAACGACACGGATCTATTGTTTGGATGTGCCGGGCATCTTGCCGATTACCTTCATAGAGCATTTATCCTTACAACGCATTTGCAAGGTAGGCAGGGTGACACTTTTAATTCTCAGAAACACATCTGTTTGGCCAAATTACAGAGCTAGAGTTCAACCTTGGTCTGACTCTGGAGACCACACTGGTCACGCTGTGAAGCCAGGCAGAGAGGAGCTGAGAGGCTGAGCTGAGGTGCAGAAAGGCCAGGCTCCGCGGAAGGTCAGGGCACCCCCTGTCCACCGGCGCCTCTGCTGGCCCCGGGGCATGTCCTAGCTCATTCTGAGTTCTGAACGTTACAGCCACACTCGGACGGTGTTCACAACACTGGCAGTGTTAATGCTGCCCTGAGAACTGGTTCCGATGCAGAGCAGGGGAGGGCCCGGGTTCCTGGGCTGGAGAGGAGCTGCTCCTGAAGGGGGGAAATCCAACGGTATGAAATGCACACGCAGTGACCCGCGTGCTCGCACAGACAGCCCCACGCCCCAAATCGTGCCTTTCCTCGCATTCATCAGCTTGTTTCTTAGGGAAACCTTTGGGAACAGCTACCATCTCATTTTGTAGACCACGAAACAGAGGTTCAGAGAAGTCACATGACTTGGTGAAGCCCACCCAGGAACCACGATTCCAATACAGATGCGTCTGACTCCAAAATTCCTGCTTTTTTCACTTTGCCTGTTCCTCCTCTCCATCTTGTGCTCGTCTCTCTTCCATTTTGTTCGTTTTTCAGCAAGAGCATCGCTGCCCCTGGCGGACAGTTTCCCCCAAAGACTGGTGCTTTGAGCATAGGGTCACCCAGATCCCTCTGTGAGGGCAGTGCCTGGGATCTTAGCTAAAAGGTCTCTGGCGAACCGTGCTCGGCTCCACCGTTTACTTCTATCCTTTCCCAGGATTCCCACATACTACCCATTAAAAACATCAACCCTGATGGCTTCCATGTCTGAAGGGAACTTTTTGTCCCTTGGTGGGTGTCTTGGTGATGAGCAGCAGGAAATGAGCCATTTTATGAGGTGATAATGGAGCTATAAGCATCTTTAAAATCAATTGTGCCCAACGTCATAGTTTCCAATCGTTTCAACAGGCTCTGGGTTTATTGGGTCATAAATAAAAACAGATAGTTCCTATTGGTGGTGCTCTCTGGCTTGCCCGTGGTCTCCTGAGGTCCGCACTGCAGAACTCTGAGGTAGGCAGGCAAATGGTTCCCATTTTCCAGATGAAGTGACTGAGATGTCTCCTTCCTCTCATACTACTCTGGTCAAGGTCACTGATGACCTCACCGCTGCCCGGGGTCAGCGCCCAGCTCTTAGCTTCCATGACCTCCTCAGCAGCGTTGGACACAGCTCTTCCCTCCCCCTGCTTTGAAGCCCTTTGTACCTGGCTCTGGCACCTCTGTCTCTTCTCACCTCACCACCTGTTCCTTCTCAGTCTGCTCTGCTGACCCCTCTCCAACCACTAGGGTTCAAGCCTTGACCCTCTTCCATGTTGCCTTACCGTTTCAGCTTGTCTTAGGCCTCCAAGCACCATTACATCTACACTGACGATGACTGAAGTTTAATCGTCTACCGTGTCTATCACCTGTTTAACATCTTCATCTGGACGTCAAATCAGTGTGTCAAATCCGTGTCTCAACATCTCTGAAACCAAACTTGTGACCTTCCTCTCCCCCGCCTGGCCAGCCCAGTTCTCCCCAGCCCATTCAGTGGCAATGCCGCCCCTTGTTACCTCACTCACTCTATCCCTTAGGACTCTGTCCCTCGCTCTGTTTGGTTTAGTCGTTCGGGACATCTCATGTGTCCTCGGACACTCCGGCCACACTTAGCACTTGCTGTTCCCTGTGCCAGGAACACCGTCCTCCAGGTTTCATAGCTTCGTTTCCTTGCCTCCTCCGGGTGTTTGCTCAAATGCCACCTTCTCCTGGGGTCTCCCCCGACACCACTATTAAAACTAGAAATCCTGGGGGGTGCCTGGGTGACTCCATTGGTGAAGAGACCCACAGTTGGTTTCGGCTCAGGTCGTGATCTCAGGGTCATGAGATTGAGCCCCATGTCAGTCTCTGCACTGGGCATGGAATCTCCTTGGGGTTCTCCCTCTCCCTCTGCCCCTCTCCCCCTTCCCTCACTTGGGTGAGTTCGGCCTCTCTCTCTCTCTCTTTCAAAAAAGGGATTTAATAAAAAAATAGCAGTGCCCTGATGGTTCCTCATCCTGGCACATCCCCATCATTTTATCTGATTGCGTTTGTTTCATCACATTGGTCACTGTCCAATATACTGTGGACTTTGTTTATTTACCTTTTTAAAAAATATTTATTTATTTCTTTGAGAGAGAGAGAGAGAGAGAGAAGAGGAAGGGAGGGAGCTGGGGGAGGGGCAGAGGAAGAGAATCCTATAAGCAGAATCCTGCGGAGCTCAGAGCCCGATATGGGACTCCATCTCATGACTCTGAGATCGTGATCTGAGCTGAAACCAAGAGTCAGAGGCTTAACCGACTGAGCCACCTGGGCACCCCCCTCCCTTTTTTTTGAGAAAGAGCACGAGCAGGGAGCAGGGGGTGGGGCAGAGAGAGAGGGAGAGAGAGTCTCAAGCAGGCACCCACTCAGTGAGGAGTTGGACGTGGGGCTTGATCTCACAACCCTGAGACCATGACCTGAGTGGAAATGAAGATTGGTCGCTTACCCGACTGAGCTCCCCAGGCATCCCTGCTTATTTACTTGTTATGGTCTATCTCCCCCTGCTAGAGTAGGGGCCCCCCCGCAGGCAAGAGCTTTCCTCTGTTTTGCTCCCTGCTGTACCATCAGTACTTAGGACCGGGCTTGGAACGTGCTCAAACAGTGTTTGTTGAATGGATGAGAGGCTGTGAAGAGGAAGGGCTGGTGTTCTCCGAGACTTGGTCCACTCTGTCGGCCCAGACGTGGGAAGGAGGGCTCAAAGATCTCAGCAGGGGGCTGGAGGGCATGGGCATGGGCAAGGGCAGGGGTAGGGTGGGGGAGTGCCAGCCAGACGGCTCTGCTGGAACTGCTTGAACTCAAGGGAGAGAGAAGGGCCAGGACAGGGGGCCGCATTAGGAACTGTGGTCAGAGCTCACAAACCCTAGTCGACCGCTGGTGTTCACCCAGCTACCCGGGCTGGCCATGCCTAAGGGCCCATAGGCAGCCTCACCCCTGGGCAGCTGCAGCTGTTGCCGTCACAAGCCACTGTCTGAGCCGCTATTTGAGAGCCAGAGAAGGTATGTGAAGCCCATTTACAGATCCCCAAGAAGATGATGTGGTTGCACAGAAGCATTTCAAATTCAATTTCTTTTGAGTTCTTTTCAAACATAGCCTGTAATTCGGATGGGAAAATTGCATAATGGCCGTAGATAACAATTTTCCCGTGAGACGGTTTTGTGAAAGCAGCTGGGCATTTCTGAAACCGGAGGGGAAGGGCCCATCAGAGGCGCCCCCGGCTCCGACTCACTGTCCCCCCTCGCTCACCCGACTCCGGCAGGTGGAACACGCTGGGGAAGGGCATCGCCCCGTGACCTGAGAGAGAGCGCCTTCCTTCTGTGTGCTTCTAGTAGCCACAAGCATCGATTCAGCTCGTCCTTTGGTGACTGAAGTGTCAATCCCGGGTTTAACCTCATTTTCCAGACTTTTTCATTTTGTCCCTTGTAATGCTCATGAAAGTGTGCCCCAGGGGGCAGAGGGAGCTGGGGAGGTCGCTGGGGCATGTCCGTCTCTCTCCCACCTGCTCTTCCTGCGCCCTCTATCCCACCTTTGACCCCGTCGGTCTCCAGCCATCCAAAAAAACTAAGTGCCAGGGCCAGAGCAGAGAGGCTGAAAAGGGGCCAGGCCGGGCGAGACTGACGTCACGCGCGAGAGGGGACGTTCAGCAGAAGCTGTCTGCTTTTCAACAGGCAGGGGCCCTGAGGAAGCCAGGTCAGGTCGGGCTGAAGGTGCCTGTGACATGACCTGGAAGAGCAGCGCCCCAGGCCTCCGCAGCACAGCACTGGACACCCCTCGCCCCTCTTCCTGCCTTCCCCATCCCCTCTATTCTGCCTTCCTCTGAGGACCGCTCCAGTCCAGGTCTGGTCCCAGAAGCCAGTGGGAGAGCAGGGCTGGGAACTGTGTCCTCCCTGTGCCCCCAGCATCGGCTTGGGTTGGAGGAGGTGTGCAGGGGACGATTAAGAGATGAATCACGGGTGAGTTAATTAAAAGATTAATTAGTGACAAGCTAGAGGAAGCCTCTGGCCCATGCGGCCCTCCCAGGGGTCCGAGGGCACTTCTTAGGAGTGCTGCCAGACTGAGATGTCGCCGAAGGGTCTGCATACACCAGAGTGTGACTTGATCGATAGGCTCAGAGGACTCTGCTGATGGCTGTGGGAGCGTACATGCTAGTGGGGCACAGGGAGGGGCGGCAGGGGGCCAGCAGGGGGCAGGCAGGGGCATCAGACCAGGAGAGAGCCACGGGAGCGGAGGAGACAGTGGGAGCAAGGCATTATTTTAAAGGGAGACACAGAAGGACTTGGTGATGGATGGGGGTTGTAAAACAAAGAGGGGTCAAGGATGACTCCAAGGGGAGGTGTCTTGTCAGCAGCTGGATATATGAGGCTGGAGTTCAAGGGACAAGTCCAGGCTGGAGAAATAAATTTGAAAGGCATCAGCATATAGGTGGTAGTTAAAGGTACACGACAGAGAAGCTGGGAAGTGGGCAGAGAGAGAGAAGAGGGTGGGATGGAAAAGAGCCTGACTCGGGACCGCCAGTGAGGCAGGAGGGCACTAGGTTCTGCCCCAGGGCCTCTGCAAAGCTCTCCTGTTGTCCCCACTGTCCCCTCTGCCCCCTCTGCCCCAGGGAGGCAGGTCCAGCTACCTGTTCACTGCTGCCACCCCTGCCTCGCTGGTCACTGCTGAAATTGCAGCTGAAGCGGGTTTAGGAAAGGCAAGTGGGCAAGGCCACACAGCCGGAGCGGGCCCAGACAGCTCTTTGCAGGAGTCTGCTGTGCGTGGTGGTGAGAAAACCGGCGGTAGCAGTAAGGACATGTGATTATTCTTTAAAAGATGAGTGACAGGGACGCCTGGGTGGCTCAGTTGGTTAAGCAGCTGCCTTCGGTTCGGGTCATGATCCCAGCGTCCTGGGATCGAGTCCCACGTCGGGCTCCTTGCCCCGCAGGGAGCCTGCCTCTCTCTCTGACTCTGCCTGCCACTCTGCCTGTGCTCGCTCTCTCTCTGACCAAAAAAAAAAAAAAAAAAAAAAAAAAAAAAGATGAGTGACATCACGACTCGTTTGTATGTGGAAGGGTATAATCTAATACAGAAAGAGAAAGGGCTGTTGTGGGAGAGAGGGGGGTGCACCTGCACGAGTGGGGTCCTTGATAAGATGAGAAGCCAGATCCAGACCCGTGATCGAGGGGAGGCCTTCCAGCCAGAGCCAGGGAAGGGAAAAGCCAGCTGCGGTGGCCTGGCTACTGATGGCTGAGGTTATGGGCATTGCTGGAGGTGGGGGGGGCGGGGATAGGCAGCAGATCCTGGGAGAGCCCGCACCCTCTGCCAGGCTCCACTGCGAGGTCCGAACACGAGTGACGCCAGTCCCTGTCTCACCGAGCTGGCCTTCCCTGCACGGTGAGCAGTCACAGGGCGCCACACTTTGATGGACTCTCTGGGGACAGCAAAGCAAGGGAGGGTGTATGAGGGAGAGCCAGGCTTGCAGAGGTGGGGATGTGAGGACCGTTTCACTGACAAAGCCACTCAAGTATTCTTTTATTTTTTTTCTTCAAGATTTTATTAATTTATTTGAGAGAGAGAGCATGAACAGGGGTGAGGCAGAGGGAGAGGAAGAAGCAGAGTCTGCTGAGCCCCCGATGCGGGGCTCCATCCCAGCACCCCGGGATCATGACCTGAGGTGAAGGCAGACGCTTCACGACTGAGCCACCCAAGCGCCCTACCCCTACCATTTATTTGCACAATAGTAGCGAGATTATTATACAAATAGATGAGTACACAAACTGTACCCCGTTTTCTATAATTTAATATACTTCAGGGATGATCTCGTTTGTGATACAGCTCCTTTAATGATGACTCCGAAGACCACAGAGCAGGAGTGGGGGGGGTGCATTGATTTCAGCTCAGGTTGTGATCTCAGAGTCCTGAGGTCGAGCCCTGCATCGGCCCTATGCTCAGCACAAAGTCTGGGTAAGTCTCTCCTCTCTCTCCTCCTGCCCACATGCTCTTTCTTTTTCTCTAAAATAAATAAATAACATCTGAAAAAAAAAAAGACCATATAACAAAGTGAAAAAAAGATGATATAAAAGCATATATGTGTTTTTACATTGGGCTGCAGACTTTGGGTTCATTTTCAAAAGAGCTGTATCACTAATGAGATGATCTCTAAAATACCCTACACTGAATGAGAAAGCAAGGTAGAAGCTTCAGGTACTGTCCTGTGAGCCTGTTTTGCTGGGTCCTTAAACATAATAACATTTCACTTCATCAGCTCCCTTCATCCACTGATTTCCGTAAAAAGCTTTCAAATTATTAAGTAATGGAGCTCCAAATGACCTGTACGGGTGGAGAAATAGGCGTGCCTTAAGGTGCTCAGAACGTTAGCATCAAATAAGATTCCAGAAAGGCTGCTTTCTTCAATAGTGCTATTTAAATGCAAAGGAACAGCTTCAGTAAGCTGTAAAAGCTTAACCCTTCTCATTCCTGAGACCTCTCCCCCCCACATTATGTCCTCACAAGAGGTTGGGGACAGACTGCAGAGGTAACAGGAGACGTTGTGCCCTGCCGGGACACTCAAGGAATGTCCCTCCGGGAAGGTAAGAAGCTGGCCTCTGCCAGTCTTTCCTTGGTAATGGACATTTCCCTGGCCATGAAAACCAGCTTCTAGTTCTGACTGTGGCACCAGGGACCAGGAATTAAGGAGCAGAGTGGTGGGATAAGTGAGACCCACGTTCCAATCTTGGCTCAGCCACTTACATGTTGTGTAAGTTTGGGAAAGTCGCTCATCTTCTCTGAGAGGATTCTTCATGCATAAAACACGGGTTGTTGAGCTCCTTCTATGGGTCAGACTGTGCTGGGCACAGAGCACAAGGCAGTGGACAAGACAACAAAGTCCCTGCTCTTGTGGGCATGTCCTCTAGTAGATTAATCATAGTACATGAGGGTTGAGGGAGATGGCATAAGTAAAGGGCCCAGAGAATGGTAATACAACTTAGTTCCTAAATGCACATGTCTCCAAGCCCCTTCCTTCTGTGTGATTGTCCACTTACGGGCACATATCCCTATCCTCTCAAGCAACTCCTCCTTTGAAAGGCCTAATATTTTGAGTAGAAATGTATGTATTTAAGGTGTACAACACCATGGTTTGCTATAGAGATACAGGCCTGCCTTAGAGAAAGCGTAGGTTCAGTTCCAGCCCACCCCCAAGAAGCCAGTATCACAATAAGGGGAGTCAAATGAGTTTGTGCCTTCCCAGTGCCTATAAAAGTTATGTTCACACCACTCTGAAGTCTGGTAAGGGTGCAAGAGAATTATGTCTAAAAAAACAATGTGCGTCATCAAAAAATACTTTATTGCCAAAAAATGCTAGCCGGCATCTGGGCTTTCGGAGAGTCACAACCACTGATCAACACAACAAATATAATTGCAGCGAAGAAGTTTGATGAGAATTACTAAAAAGTTACTGGGAAAAAAAAAATGACCAAAAAATTGGCAGAAATGACCAAGATGAGATACAGAGACACAAAGTGAGCAAATGTCATTGGAAAAGTGATGCCAAAGATTTGCTTAACGCAGGGCTTGCTGCAAACCTTCCGTTGGGGGTGGGGGCGGGCAGGGAAGCAGTATCTGGGAAGGAGAGTAAAGTCAAGGGCAATAAATGAGGTGTACGGCTCACAGAGACATGTCGCTCAGGCCGATCAACATATTCATTGCTTCACATAGTTGCCTTTTTGTTTTTTGTGGTGAGAGTGCTAGGAATCTACTTTCTTAGCAAATTCCAGTATCCAATAAAATCGTTTATTTCTTTTTATTTTTAAAAGATTCATTTGAGAGAGAGAGAGAGAGAACCAGTGTGGGGAAGAGCAGAGGCAGAGGAGACAGAGAGTCTCAAGCAGAATTCCTGCTGAGTGCGGTGCCTGATACGGGGCTTGATCCCATGATCCTGAGATCATGACCTGAGCTAAAATCAAGAGTCAGATGCTTAACCCACTGAGCCACCCAGGCACCCCCAATACAGTATTTTAGACTGCAGTCACGGTGCTGTACATTAGATCTCTAGACTTATTCACCCTATGTAACTATAACTTTGTGCCCTGTGCCCCACATCTCCCATTCCTCTACCTCTCTGCCCTGGTGATGCCTTCTTGTTACCCCCAGATCCTCTCTCTCCATTACCTCTACCATGTTGCATTATTATTATTTGCATGAGTATTTGCTCACTTATGTGTCTTCCCACCAGAAGGTATCCAGCAAAGCTCCCATCACACAATAGGTGCGTAATCAAATATACTGAATGTCCAGTAAATGAAAGTTTTTATTCTCCCCAAATATTCTCTTTATTCGAGGGTCCTTTAATCTAGCAGTGCCAGGCAATTCCAGCAGCCAGGATGTGTTTGTGTTTATATCTCACTGCTGCTCTGTACAACTTTACTGGGGACTGTGATGCTCTCTGCCTAGAGCCCCCTTCCCCAGCTGCTGGGAAACCTGCAAACACGTGGCCCTCAGTTGTCAGGTCTTTTGCCGGATCGCATTGGCCAGATAAAACTGCCTCATGTGATGTTGGCAGAGGCCCTCTTTGGGCATGCAATGCAGCTCAGCCTCTCCTCCTGCCCATTCCTGCCTGCCGCCCCTCCCCCATCCCCTCGCCACCCAGGTGTGCACGGTTCCCAGGAGTGGTCCCTAACTTCAAGCATGCCAATCTGGACTCCACGGGCTGCCCAGAGAGCCCAGCTGCTACAGTTAGTGGAAAAGGAGAGGCAGAGTTAGCACATCAAAGAGAAGCACATCAATGACACTCTCTATGGGTAAAGACAGGTAAAACCCAAACGATGTGTGTGTCATAGGTGGTTGGGGCAGGGGAGTTTGGCCGAGGGACCCTGATGTACAGGCACAGTCAACTCTGAAGGACGCTGTCAGGGCAGCCAGCCTCCAATCTGGATCGTGAGACATTCGTTTCAACAAAACAGCATCACCCACCACGTTCAAGCAATGTTCCTAATTAGCATTTTAAAAGGTTCGTGGCTTGTATTAGTATGATTATCCTTATTTTGCTTTTATGGTCATATGAGAGCTATAAGCATAAAGAGTTAATATCCAGTTATCTTTGCACACATTTAAATAATATGATAATGAAAATAATTACAACTCAACCCTAGGGGTTTGTGAGCTTACATATGCCCCTTAAAAAAGGTCTGTATATTACTTGGGTTTGGGAATATTCTAATTTTGCAAAAGAACGGTATGAAGAGCTTTGGTCTTAGAGGCTCTGTGGTTTAACTCTGCAACCTTGGACACGTTACTTAATTCTTTGGGCCTCGATTTTCTCATTCTGTACGTAGAGTGGTCTAATGAGAAGAACTACCTTCCAGGCTTATAGCAAGATCTAAATAAGCTAGAAAGGAATGCAGAATGCTTGCACAGTTCCCGACACACAGTAGGTGCTCAGTAAACAGCAGCAGGCAGAAGAGGCCCAAGAGGAGAGAAGTTACCTTTCTCCTTTCCAAACCCAGCTTGGAGAAGCCCTGCAAACATCCTGGAAAGATGGCAGGAAGATGGAGTTTTAGGTAGGTTACTTCCGGTGGGGAGTCAGAGTTCCTTTTGCTTCAAAGTACAAACAAGCAAGCAAGCAAACATGACAGCCCCATGTTTAAAGGTTAAAAATAGAAAACTCAAAAGAGCTATGACCTAAACTCAATTTCAGAGAATTTTATACTTAAGGACCATTCAGTACATATTCCCAAGGTAGGCTGAACAATGAACAACGCCCCCCCCCCCCAGATATCCATGCTCTAATCCCTTGAACCTGTAAGTGTTACCTTATAACCAGAAGGACTTTGAAGATGTGATTAAATTAAGGATCTTGAGATGGGAGGCTATCTTGGATTATTCATGGGGCCTGCAATATAAGTGTCCTTGTAAGAAGGAGGCACAGGTTTGATGACAGAAGATGAGAAGGCAATGTAAGGATGGAAGCAGAGATTGGAGCAATGTGGCCACAGATCTCTGAATGCCGCCAGCGGCCGCTGACATTCTGGAAGAGGTAAAGAGCCTTCTGGAGCCTCCTGAAGGAATCAGCCTGGCTCCCACCATGATGTCAGCCCTGTGAGGTTCATTCTGGAGTTCTGATCTGCCCAAGTATAAGGGATTAAATTTACCTTATCTTAAAATACTTAATCTGTGGTAATTTGTTGTAACAGCAAGAGGAACTAATACGATCCCTATGGGCCCTCCTTACCCTTTGAATCAGTAGGTCTATGAGGTAACCAAGACCAGTTGTTAGAAGGGAGGAGAGGAGGGAGTAGCACCGAGTCTGAAGCGCTGACAGAGGCCTGATTCTCTGCCCTCTAGCTGTGTGGCCTCAGGCCAATTGATTAGCTTCTTGGAACCTCCTTGTTTCCATCTCTACAATGAGACTTGAGTTAGAGATGTAAGCTTCTTGTGAGGATTACAAGCCAAGACACTTGACGGACCACAAAACTATGTGAACTCTTTTCATTACTATTATTGTTACTTAAAACAAAAAACTCAAGTTGGAGATTGTAGTCAAGATGCTACCTCTTAGAAGACAGCCTAATGGTACATAAAATGTCTATCTGAGGTGACTCCATGAACATGGGACCTAGGCATGGCCATTCAATGCTTTGGAGCACGGAGCTGAAAAATTCAGTTCTTAGATCTCTTCTGCAGTTCTCACTGAATTTCACTAAACTTCGCCCAGGACCCACTTGTAATTCCTTATTTTTACAGTCCACACTGAGATCTTACTGTCACTTGGACTTCTCTTTGAGGAGATGTTTGTTTTCTTTAAAAAGAGAATACCAACAAGCTCATCACCTCTTACTATTGGGCAGTTTTCCTGTTCTTGAAGCTTCCTGAAGTAAGAATCATGGAAAGAAGCAATCACAATAAAAACGACTATTATTTTTCAAACTAAAGACTGTCCACAGGTCTCTGGTCTGTCTTCACTGGCACAATCTTTCAAAGCAAAAGGAAGAAAATAAACACCTTCAGAGTTTGAAGTTGGATCCTCTCAACAGTTGCTTTCCCCATTTGTAATTCAATTGAACATTTCCCTACTCAGGTAGTAAGGAAAGAATTGCTGTTTTGATTGAAACTATGTGCAGTTTTGTTTCTTTAGAAAACATTTTTATAATGGATTTTTCTCTTATGACAAAAATATGTTCATTGTAGAACATTCGGAAAATTGAGGAAGGCAAAAAGAGTGATATAGAGACAACCTGTGATCCCACCCCCTGCAGCTCGCCACTGTTACTGTTTCCATTTTAAATAAAAAAAGCATACTTTAGTGTGCCTGAGTGGGACGTTTATGGAAGCACCAAGCAGCGAATTCCAACGATATCCGGAGCCTGGATTCTCTCTTCCTCTACGTGGTCAGGCCCTGCTGTGAGGGAGCGGAGCTGCTCGGAAGTCTGGGAAATCACAGGCCACAGCTTCCATCGGTAGCTCTCTCAGAGGTCACCCCACTGCGCTGCCCTCGTCCCGCCGTCCTGTGAGTATCTGGGCCTCCTAATTCCTTCCTGCCTCCAGGGCTCCTCTCCTGCTTCCACTCCAGTGCCTCACGGGGATCTTTCTAGAGCATACATTGGACCAGCTCACTCCGCTTCTTGACCTTCTTCCTTTGGCTCTAGGGATACCGTTGTCATTTTTTAGCATGGAACGCAGAGTTCATGCTTTGGCTCTGCCTGCTCTTCCAGCCTCGTATCTCCTCCTGCACAAGCACCCTCCATCCCGGTCACCACCCTCTTCATCCTCCTCACCCAACTGGCCACCCAGGACTGACTGCGGTCTATGTGTTTGGTACGACCTTAGCTCATGGCTATACCAACAGTCCTATAAGGTGGGGTTTATGGATGAGGCTCAGAGAAACCCAACAATTCACTCCCTTGCATGTGGCTAATAAGCAAAGGAGCCAGAGCCTGAGCTCAGTGTCCTCTGATGTCAAAGCATCCGCATTCAGGTAGCTGCTTCCCTACTGAACTACTTGAAGTTTCTTGAGCCAGAAATGCTTTTTCCAAGCTATTATACCTTTGCATCTCCCCAAGGTGACTCTTGACCCTTTCTCATCCACCTAATGCCTCCTGGTCCTTTTAGAATGTTGCTCAAGCTTTGGCTTAGTGTAGCTGCCCCTCTTCTGTGCACCCAAGGTACCCGATGTTGACCTTGGTCATGGGACCCACCTCATAGAACTGCAGTTATCCTTTTACAGGCACGCATCTATGTACCCCCGCAGCTGTGAGTCCCTCAAAGGGAGGACTGTGTCTCATTCACCTCTATTCCCTGCTTTCCCACTGTCTAGCACAGGATTTGGGAGATAATAAATACATGTTTGTTTAATAAGCGAATGAATGGGCAGCAGCTCCTAGAGACTTTGACCGATCAAAATTTGATTTGCTTATAATGTTCCTGCCAGAAGTAGCTCAGAGAAGTAAGGGAAATGAAACCCAGAATTCTTCACCGCCAGATCCCTTGCCAGGCTGGAGCCCCGTGAAAGAGCCCATCATTTGTAACTAATGCCGATCCGCAGCGGTGCAGAGGGAGCTGGGTGCCCTGACCTTTCCTTGTTGTGTTTAACTCTTGTCACACGGTCATTTTGTCATCAGGATAAGGTCCAGGGGCAGGTGAAGGGTGAGAGCCTGTGCCACCCCCAGAATACGCCTCTTTGGCACAAAGATTATTTTGAGAAACTGCAGACACAGGAGAAGCACTGAAAATAGAATGAAAGTTACCCTTTTCCAAAGGAAAATTACATTTAGAGAGGGGCCCTGGACCAGCAAGAGAGCTATCACTAGAGATCGCATTTTCATCTGAGAGACTTATCTGCATTGCGGAGCAAATTTTATCATATATTTCCTTTTCTCACCTTCCCTTGATTGCCTTCCTTCCCTTTGAAGCCCCAGACCCTTATTCCTTCCCCTAGCTTGGGATGGTATATAAGCCTCGATTACCTGGCTGCCTTTTGAGGGTTTCCCCTATGTATGTAATTAATTTTTTTCCCCTCTTGTTAATCTTTCTTTTTATTACAGGGGTGGGTGGGAATGCCTTAGTCAAGAACCTAAATGGGTAAGGGAAAATTATTTTCCTCCCCTACACAGGCTACCTGGCTGTGGAAATTCCTGAGAGGCAAAGAATAGAGGCAGGAGGGAAAAATCTATTTCCGGTGAACTACATCTGGGGAGTGGGGAGACGGGGGGCTTGGGGGTCAGGGACGAGGGTGGGAGGTGCAAGAGGGGACAGAGGACTGGGGGGGCCTTCTGGCCAGCTTCACGTTCAGAAAAGCCTCCGAGGAGAATGTGGCCCGATTCCAGAGGTCACAGAAATACACCAAACAGGACCGAATGAAGGAAGGCTTCTGAACAACTCTGAACATGTCCTGCTCCTGACCAACCCCACTTTGATGAAGTATAAATGAATATTTTTATAATTCTTATAAATGATCTTGAGATTAGCACAATCTTATTGCTTTAGATTTTCTGGTTATAGCATTACCCCCATTTGGTCAATCCTGTTACAGGATTTGTTCATAGGCTGAGGACTTTAAAAAAAAAAAATGGAGATAACTTGACTTCTGAGGAGCCCTGGCTGTGTTGTGGGATCTGAGCTCCTGCTCCTGGAGCCGAAGCTAGTCAGCTCTCTGGAGATAAGTGAGGGGTGGGTGGGACAGGGGCGGCGTGGCGGGGCTGACTGATTGGCTCACGAGAGCTGATTAGACACACCTCTGCCCAACTCTGTTCAGGGAGTTAGTAGCTTGCAATTGGCTATCTACACCATAGGCAGACCCTCCCTATTGGGGATTTTCTTTTTTCTTTCTCTCTCTCTCTCTTTTTTTTGAGTCTGATGGTTAAACATTTAGTAGCTGATCACGCGGGCAGTGGGAAAGGGATGGCATTTAAGCTGGAGGCCGATGGTATTTTTTGGCCTCATGATGGTGAACATGAGGGAGGGGGCCTCATTACGGTCACCTGGTGTCAAGATGTAGGGAACATCCAGATTCATGGGGTGGGGGGGCCCTGAATGCCCAGGGCTCCCCAAACGGGCTGTGCTGCAGAACCAGATGAAGACCTGTGGAGTCTACTGACGTTCCGGTCCCACCTTGGAGCTACTGAATTAGAATCTCTGGGTGGCGCGCAGGAACCTGTCATTTAAAAAATGTCTGGAAAATGGTTCAGGTCAATGGAACCTTTGTTATGTGACTCTAGGTATTAAGATGCCTTGAAAAGAAGGTGAGGAGGTACCGCCTAGGAGGTCACAGATTTCCCAAACAAGCCCCCTGCCTCTTCACACGAGGCCTCTGTCACCTGTCGTGACTTGACGGAATGTGGGTTACGACGGAGGCAGTGGTACAAAACCCAATAAGAAACAGGCTTTAAAACGTGACATTGGGGGGGGGAGCCTGGGTGGCTCAGTGGGTTAAGCCTCTACCTTCGGCTCAGGTCGTGATCTCAGGGTCCTGGGATCTAGCCCCGTGTTGGGCTCTCTGCTCAGCAGGGAGCCTGCTTCCTCCTCTCTCTCTGCCTGCCTCTCTGCCTGCTTGTGATCTCTCTTTCTCTGTCAAATAAATAAATAAAATATTTAAGAAAAACAAAAACAAAAACGTGACATTGGGAAAAGGTGTGGCTTGAAAACATTTTTTTGGACTTACGTAAAGCTTTATCGGACAGACTTCTCTGATTTGGACTTACTAGCCTACTGCATCTCCTGCCTCTGAGTTCCTGACTCCACAGGACAAGGAAATGTCTTCTGGGGCCCACATGACTTCCGCACCCATAACAGCAGGACGTGGAACCAGGCCCAATAAAAACTGCTCATTTGGTTTGGAGAAGACAGTGAACTCAGGGCCAAAATCTTCAGTGAGACCTGGGAGTTACCAGAGGGCTGGAAGGTGGCAGCGACCAGGAGGACAGAGGCTGGGTGGGTGGGTGTGAGGAGCCTCAAGGGAGCACGGTTCTTTCTGTGAGATGAGGGGAGAGGAGCACATGGAGATGAAGTAGAACTCACCACTCCTCTTGCCTTGAGTTGTATGGTATATGGGAGAGCAAATGCCCCTTGTTTGGGAGGAAGGGAAGGGGACGCGGAAACCAGGTTTTTGAGAAGAGGTGGGAAGAGAGCTGTGTGATGGGGCAGGGAGCTATGGGAGCTTTGCATGATACATTAGGCCACCCAGACATTTCCCACCGCCCGGAAGTGCAATGAGTCCACCTAGAGTGGGGATCTGGCTATCGCCACCACGGCTGTCTGGCTCCAGGTGACTTACGTGCCCTTTGCATAATTTATCACACTGCATTATAATATTTTAAAGATATCTTTATATCCTAAGTCCAAATTCCAAGTGTAAGGAGAACAACTTAGACCTTAAAATAAGACAGGTCTTGGTCTGAATTCAGATTCTTTCCCTTTCTAGTTGTGAGGCCTTGGGCAAGTCATTTTACCAGTCTGACCCTCAATTTCTTCAGGTATAAAATGGGTAGAGTAACTTTACCCACCTCGTGGGTTTTAGTGAAGAATAAATTAGATATTGCTTGGAAACACCCACTATGTTGTTGGAGATACAATACGTTCTCCATAAGGCTTGACACTTTCTCCTTGACCAAATCTTAACGATCTGTCACCACTCATGATTTTGTGAAGATAAACAAAATATATTGGTTGAATGAATGAATGAATGAATGAGCTGGTTAAAGAACTGAATGTGTAAGCAAATTCATGAATTAATGAATGAATGCTAATTTTCAGAAATATACGGTTGAGGAAACTTATGGCACTCTGCCTTGGCTAAAAGGACTTCTCTTCCAATTCTTTCAAACACGTAGCCCAGGCCAGGTCCTCTGTCCTATTTCAAGGCCAGAGCTATTCCTTTGTTCTGACCTTGGCATAATGAGCCATGAAAAGCTTGTGGCTTTTTTTCTATTTTAATCCTTCCGTCTATTTAATGGGCTATATTTCCTCTGGAAACAGTGGGGTGAACATCACCAAGATAATGGGTAATAACATTAACATTATCACCACTGGCATGATCCAGATATTATTCAATTAAAGTAATAACTCCTAATGCAGGATGAATTGTTTTTATCTTAAGAATCCAATTCAGCCATCAGCTCACCATCATATTCAAATGACAGAAATTACCTTTTAGTCCTAGATCTGTAATGTGATGTTGAAATGATTTCTAGTTATATTTTAGGATGCTATATTACAGACGTTTTTAAGGTCAGAGTGTACAGAGCTTGTCGTGTTTTCACTTTCTATCACCAGGTAATTTGAAATCCTTTTCAAATGAATAATGAACAGAAATTAGAAGTTTCGGGAGCAAAATCACTTCAAAGGAGTGCTTAAACAATCTAAAAATCCCCCATACTGAGACCAGAAAAGAAGAGACTTGGGTTGTTATTTAACTTTAACACTGGCCCTCTGTAGACCGAGATGGGGAAGAAACACCCCCTTCCCACAGTCGAATTCAAGAGCTTTGTCACCTGGGACGTTGGCTGATCCGTATCCAGAGTACAGTCATCTCCTTTTTTGACCCTGGACCTTGACCTTGGTGGTATGTGTAAAGGGGGTCAGTCAGAGGGCTAGCTAATGCTACCCAGACTCTCAAGATATAGAAGAGCTGATCAGTGGTGAGAAATATGAAAGGGACATGGCACAGCCTCCATGGGTGGCAAAGCCTTTTTGAGAAGCAATCATCTTACCTGAATGCTGCCTGGGAAGCACAGAGTTCAAGAGAGGGGGTGAGCTGAATGGCTTTGGTGCACAGAGCCCCTGAGATATCTTAGTCAATGCATTTACCTTTATTATGGGGACAGACCCACCTCGTAGACCAAAACCGTCATGTCTGTGGGACATGGTATCTACTCCTAGACCACCTCTCTCTCTTTGACCACCATCTTTCCAGAGGCCATGCAGACCACTCCTTTCTATCTGTGCCTTCCTTCAGACAGGCTACAACACACTACAAATAGGTGACAGTTTTACCACACAAATGTGACTGTAGGACACCCCCTCATCGCAATGGCTGGCCTCTGGCCATCTCCCACTCATCGCCAGACCTCAGGACCATCTCTATGTGTGGTTTAACTCAGACCCTTCAATACCAAATCTTCCTCCTCCAACTCCTAGAGGCTGCCTGCTTTCCTCATTATGGGGGCCCCCTCCCCACAGCCCAATACCTGTCTACACTCTCACTTAGAGAGAGGCTCACCTGGGATAGCTAGCTCCTGAACTGAACTGTCAACGTTTTCTAGCAGAGGATGAATTCCCTGCTGCTTTTCAATAAAGTTGAATGTGACCGCAGCAGGTAGGCACACTGCAGTGAGAATGAAATAGTGAAGTCCCATAAATTAACGTGTGGAAGAAGAAATTTATATTTATTCTTGTTCTTCCGAGTGAGCTAGCCGAATGGCTTCCGGCGTAGGTGGCAGTGGGAGGGGGACAGGCTGGGGAGCAGCATGGCTTTCTGTACCCACCCACCATGAAAAGACCCGGCAGGCAGCAATAATCCACGGAAAGTCCCAGAACAGGGCCAAATCTTCTTTGGTTAAGGCCTCGCTCAGCTCTCATCTATCCCACTGAGTGCTTTGTTCCTTTTCCACGGCCCAGAGCAGAATTCAGTCCTCCACTATTCAGGATTCACGAAACAGAAAAGTGATTCCACCCAAACCGTCAACAGACAGAGTTGATTTCAACTTCACCTGCCACTGGGAAAACAATTATGGCAGAGCAAAGAAATGGATACTTGCAGTTTCCTTTTTCTAGGTGGTTCCTAACGTGGTTCTGATCTGCCCGGAGTGCCTGTAACACAGCCTTCCTCGTGGCACTGACCTGAGCTGCAGCCTGGAGGAGGCATGGCTCGGGTAACATTTCCCAGATCCGTGGGCGATCCTGGGGCCTACCAGTCACCAGGCCAGAGGTCTACTGGCTGCAAACACCCACCCGCCACCCGAGCACTCCTGGAACAGATGCCCCATGATAGGCTGACTCTTCATTCATTCGCCACCCATTTATTCGGTCTCCTCCATGTGTACCAGGCGCTGGGAACAGAGAGATGGTTAAGACATGGTTCTTGCCCTCAAGGAGCTCCTATTTCATCAAGGGGACAGATGGAACACACAGTGACAAGTCGGGGAGATATGGGTGTTAGGGCTGCTCTGAGGAGGAGCTCTTCACTCTTTCTGGAGCGGCTGAGTTCTTTGAACATACTTTTTTTTTTTTTTTTTTTAAAGACTTTATTTATTTATTTGATAGAGATCACAAGTAGGCAGAGAGGCAAGCAGAGGCGGGGGCGGGGCAGGGCGGGGGGGGGGGCTGGATAGCAGGCTCCCCGCCGAGCAGAGAGCCCGATGCGGGACTTGATCCTAGGACCCTGAGACCATGACCTGAGCTGAAGGCAGAGGCCCAACCCCTGAGCCACCCAGGGGCCCCTCTCTGAGCGTATTTGACAAACCGTCTGACACACAGGAGGCAGACCCTCTGGGGAAGGAAGAGAGGACCTGAGAGGGAGGAGGGCGGAAGGTCTCTGGTTTTCCCTTTCATCTCCTTGTAAGGAACCATTCTGAGAGCCACGCGTGGCAGTGAGCCAGTAAGACTCTGGGGCCATCACCAGACAGGACAGAAGAGGGCACGTCTGTATTTGTTTCTGCACAAACTATTAGCTGTTGTGTCAGGTGGATGTGAACATCACAGTCCCTATTTCTTGGACACTTAGGCCGGGGGTCTGCGAACTTGAATGCGCGTCAGAATCACCAGGCAGGCTTGTGAAAGCAGAGTATTGGGACCCCACCCCCCACCCATCGGCCCCAGGGTTCTGATTCAGTGGAGTGGGGGTGGGGCTTGAGGAGAATGTTCATTTCTAACAAGTTCTCAAGCCACTGACTTAGACACTGCCTGCCACATAGTAAGGGTTCAATACGTGATGGTATTAATGGTATTGGGCACTGTGCTTTCTTTAAAAAAAAATTAAATTAGCGAACATATAGTGCATCATTAATTTCAGATGTAGTGTTCAATAATTTATCAGTTGCATTTAACACCCAGGGCTCATCCCATCACATGCTCTCCTTAATGCCCATCACTCAAATACCCCATCCCCTGCTCCACTCCCCTCTAGCAACCCTCAGTTTGTTTCCTACAGTTGAGTCTCTCATGGTTTTTCTCCCTCTCTGATGACTTCCCATTCAGTTTTCCCTCCCTTCCCCTAGGATCCCCTGAGCTGTTTCTTATATTCCATATAAGTGAAACCATGATAACTATCTTTCTCTGATTGACTAATTTAGCTAGGCATAATACCCTCTAGTCCCATCCACATTGATGTAAATGGGAAGAATTCACCCTTTCTAACGGCCGAGTAATATTCCATTGTATATATAAACCACATCTTTATCCATTCATCTGTCAATGGACATCTAGGCTCTTTCCACAGTTTAGCTATAGTAGACATTGCTGCTGTGAACACTGGGGTACACATGCCCCTTCACATCATTACATTTTTATCTTTAGGGTTAAATACCAAGTAGTGCAATTGCTGGGTCATAGGGTGGATCTATTTTTAACTTCTTAAGGAACGTCCATACTATTTTCCTGAGTGGTGCACCAGCTTGCATAAACCAGCTAACTTAACACTCATAACAGCATGATATAGTGGAGATTCTTACTACTGCCCTTATTTTATTTTTTTAATGAGGGTTTTTTTTTTTAAAAGATTTTATTTATTTAACACAGAGAGACACAGTGAGAGAAGGAACAGAAGCAGGGGGAGTGGGAGAGGGAGAAGCAGGCTTCCTGCTAAGCAGGGAGCCCGATGTGGGGCTCCATCCCAGGAACCCAGGATCATGACCTGAGCTGAAGGCAGATGCTTAACAACTGAACCACTCAGGTACCCCATCACTGCCCTTATTTTAGACATAAGCAGATGTAAATAGAGAGATCCCGGTATTTTGCCCAGGGTCACGAGCTTGTAAGTGGCAGAGATGATATTTAAAACAAGTCATTTGAGTAGAAAAAATTCATGTCTTTTTCTGTCACTCCATTCTGCCTTTCAGGAAAGAAGTATATTTTTTTCTTTCTTCTTTTAAATACAGAAGCTAAAGATATTCAACCATAAATAAGTGAAGTCTAGAATCATAATACTCTCATTCCATTTCAAGTATGTCCTTAAATATATTATTAAAATTATCCCTCCAGAGCCAGTGGAAAGACCATTTATTTCTTGAAAACAGTTGTGAAAATATATGAGAGCATAAGCTGCCTGTGCCCTGAGCCCAAGGAGCCTCCTAAGCCAATACCCATCAATCCTTTTTTTTTTTTTTTAAAGTAATGGAACACATTTTGTTAAGCAAAAGTATACTCAGAACTCTGATATATAAAGCAGAGAGGAACAGGGCTGCTTTTAGACTTCTAAAACAAACACTGGTGCTGGAAGGACTGCATTGTGAGCACTTCTGGGTGGAGAGGGAGAGCTGTCCCCATAGAAGCACCAGCTCTGATTTTTTTTTTTTAAAGATTTTATTTATTTGACAGAGAGATCACAAGTAGGCAGAGAGGCAGGAGTGGGGGGAAGCAGGCTCCTTGCTGAGCAGAGAGCCCAATGCGGGGCTCGATCCCAGGACCCCGGGATCATGACCTGAGCCAAAGGCAGAGGCTTTACCCCACTGAGCCACCCAGGCGCCCCAGGCTACCTTTATTTTTAACACTAGTTAGATCTGCTGTACACTGTATACCCATTCAGCGAACTACCGGGCGCTCGAGCAATCCTTTTCAACGAATTCTTTGGTTGTCTTTGTGAAGTCTGGAGTGAGACGCTGCATTGGATATGTCTAAGGAGAAGGACCCCACCAAGTGAACCTGACTGATAATTATCCTCAGTACTTAGTGAGGGGTTCAAGCAAGGTACCACTCCTAATAGGGGGTTACCTGCACATTGCTTCTGCGTGGGTGAGTGGCCCCACCCGTAGAGGTATATTCAGAGTACCTGTGATTCACTACCCGGCCCTGGATGGGAAGAGATTATGTGATTCATAAACCACCCCCAGATATCAGCTTCACTCTTTAGAGCTGAATCTCATCCACTGCTGTCTAGTTATTTTTCAGCTGCAAGAGAGACCAAGAAGTAGTTGTCTCTCGGTCCCATTCTCCCCATCTTCCATTTGGTAATAACCTGCAGTCAGGTGTGACCATGGGACCAATATTTAGCCAATGTGATGCACACAGAAGGGATGTGTCTAACTCTTGGATCACCTTATTTAAGAAAGCTGTCTGCCGTCTGTTTTCATGACCCCTTCCAGCTGCTTGGAGAGGAGTAGGAACCACAGCAGCTGACGTGGACCCAGATCTGGGAGCCATGTGCGGAGCTGGGCAGAAACATACCACCGACACTGTGTTGCTCCCCTCTGCACTGTTACGTGTGAGGGAAATAAACTTCAATAGGATTTAAAAACCATATTTCTGGGGCGCCTGGGTGGCTCAGTGGGTTAAGCCGCTGCCTTCGGCTCGGGTCATGATCTCAGGGTCCTGGGATCGAGTCCCACATCGGGCTCTTTGCTCAGCAGGGGGCCTGATTCCCTCTCTCTCTCTCTGCCTGCCTCTCCGTCTACTTGTGATCTCTCTCTGTCAAATAAATAAATAAAATATTTTTAAAAAAACCATATTTCTGGTTTCTTTATTACAACAGCTTAGTTTACAACCTATGTATGGGTCAATGATGACCATAAATTCTATTAGTACTCCCATGAAGAGGTGGGGGCTATGTTCCTTCCTCTTGAATGTGGGAAGCTTTGTGTCTGCTTTGGTCAAATTCTCATCCCAGGCTTTGATAAAGGGGCAGCTTCCACTTTCTGTCCTTTGGAATGTTTTCTTTGAGAGCTCTGAGCTATCATGTAGGAAGTCTAACTCCCTGAGACCACTGTGCTGACAAAGCCATGTAAGGACATTCCAGTAGATAGTCCCAGCCTTCCAGACACCCCTCCAAGGTTCCAGACATACAAATGATGCCATCTAAGATCCCTTAGACTGGTCTGTTAATCAGCTGGATACCATGAGGAACCTGGTTAACGGCACTCTGAACGAAAGAATCACCCAGGTTTTCACATGAGGAGGCCACAGGTGGAACTGCTGCACTAATCTCGTGGCCATGAATGGAGCCATGGCTGATCCTTTAAATATGACAGAGAGGAAAGACGGGAGTAGCTTAGTTCCTGAGGATGTCTGCGAGCCACTGTCCTAACCTTGGAACCAGCTATCTCCAAACTTCTTACTCAGTGAGATAGTCCGTGTTGTTTCAGCCACTCTTGGCTAAGTTTTCTGTTACTTGTGGCTGACAGCATTCTAGACATATTCCTCCCCCTTACCCCACCCCCTCATCTTGCCTCTCAGGAGGAGTTTGATACAGGAGCAAGAGTGTTTAGTTGGGCTTGCAACCAGGCTCCTACTTCTTCAATAAATTCACTGGTTGGGAATGGCTGATTTCTCTTGAGGTTCTCCTGGAACTTGACACACAACCTCCAGGCATTCTAGCCTGACGGGTGATGTGGCAGGAGGAGTTCCACTTCGCATCACCTCACCTACCTTCCCTTCACCCCCCTTCACCTTCCTGAGGGCGGGAAGTGGAAGAGAGCCTGAAAACCCCCATGACTCCTTGAAAGAGAATGAACGGAATTCTTCCAACAGTTAACCTTGATAAAAGGTATTTCTGGCTAGGGCTGAGGGCTTTATGGGCAGAGGACTGAAACTGAGAGTTTCTTTCCCAAGATGACACAGAGGAAGGGGCTAAAACGCAAGGAAAGGAGCAGAACCAAAAAACTATGGAAAAAAAAACCTAGATCTAAGAAGCCCAACTTTGGAGGTTGTCAAGCTGAGGAGGGCCAGAGGCCAGCTGGGAATGAGGATTTGAGGCTGGACAAGTGCAGAGAGGGAGAGGAAAGCAAACACATGCGAATTGGGAATGTGTTTGCGTGCATGTGTGCACATATGGAGCTGGTGGAATAGCCCAGAATAGCTGCTTGCGTCTGTTGATATCTGGGGCACAGTGCATGGGTGGGTGCACAGGTCAGCTCCTCCAAAAGGAGGCTTCCCCTTTAGGAAGCCTATATATGTTCCAAGATGCAATATAATTGCACCTTGCTTGTGAAAGTCCTTTCGATTCATTCCATTGATCTGCGCCTTACAACTTGATCATAGCATTTATTTAAACTTCTCTTATATTAAAGCCAGTCTATTACTTAGCCATTTCCCCAATTGGATTGAAGGACTTTTGAGGGTAGGGACTATTTCTTAATTCTTCCCTCATAGCATATACTACAGTGGCTTGTACATAGAAAGTGCTCAGTGAATACCTTTTGATTAATTACTGTTGTCAACCTTTTGGCTTATTTTTCTGTTGACATTTACAAACAGATCAAGAATGTTTCTAACACTGCATTTTTTTTTTCTAAATGACAGAATAAACACAGAAATCCATCATCAATGAGGCAAAATAAATCTTAAGCAGAAGAGTTAAACGTACTTCAGAAAAAAGGGGGGATAGAGACACAAGAGAAGGATTTGGAGGCTGAAAATTTCTCTGTCGCACACCAGCTCCAGGCAAATGAATGCCCTCTAAAAACTTCATCAGCCTTTTCTACACAAAGTGCTTCTGACCATTTCTCTACAGTGTCTCTCCTATTTGGACACAAAGTTTCATTTATTAATCAAACATAATTGGGCCCCACTTCAAAAGGATGAACAAAGCCTGTTTTGTTGTCCCATTCAAAAGCTGGGTTTAGTCTGGGTCATGGTGTTTGTCAGCGTCTGTTTCTAAGTCCCAAAGGGTTGGATGCTGGAGCAGAACAATTGGGGGCCAGTTGGTCAATTTCCCACTCCCTGGAGCCCTTGAAAGGGCCTCTCCTGAGCTCTGGAGCCTGTGTTCATGGACTATGAATGTAAAGCCTACACCTCCACCTCCCACTTGGCAAGAAATTTCTAGTTGGCCCCTTGTCAACTGTGTCATTCCTCACAGCATAGGCCCATCTTCGGATGATCCGTGCACAAACCCAACTCGGACACCCAATTACCAGAGCTGGTGTTCTTTCTTCAAAATCCTTCAGTAACCGCCCCCCCATTGTTTATATGTTGCTTCTGAAAATATTGAAAAGACTATGAAAAATAGAAAGTCCATGCAAATATAATTCAGAACAGAAGAGAAAGGAGACCTACAGCATTAAAAAAGAGAACCCTGTGATATTTTCCATTGACTGAGGACAGCACGGTGCTAAGAACTTCTACATACATTATTTGTAATAAAGTAACCATGGGAAGTACCATGGAAGTACCATGACTCCTATTTATAGGGAAAATGATGTCAGAAGTCAAATTACTTGCTCAAAGTTGCATTGATAAATTAGTGGTAGAAGCGAGAGGACGATTCAGGTCCCACCCCATATATGAAATATAATAAGGGGATAAACTTATATGTGAAAACTATATCTAATTCCATCCTCTTTTTTTAACAAAAGATTTCATCCATTTATTTGACAGAGATCACAAGTAGGCAGAGAGGCAGGCAGAGAGAGAGGGGGAAGCAGGCTCCCTGCAGAGCAAAGAGCCCGATGCGGGACTCGATCCCAGGATCCTGGTACCATGACCTGAGCCAAAGGTAGAGGCTTAACCCACTGAGCCACCCAGGTGACCCAGTTCCATCCTCTTTTGACTAAAAGCCTCAACACATGGATAGTATTTTGTAATAAAAATATTAAATACCCCAAATGAAACAGTGAGGTAGGAAACCTTATTAAACCAGGAACAGAGAAAGAAATTTTAAAAATTTTCAGAAAACTCAAAAGAGCAAGGCACACAGACTTCATGGATTTCTTTGAACTCCCAAGGAACAGATAACTTCCAAGCTAGGCTACTTGATCAAAACACAGTGTAGGATGGACTCCATTCAATGTATTCCCTGTGACAAGTCTGACCTTAATGAAGGTTCCTCCAGGAATGTGGAAAACAAATCAATAAAAGAAAATCTATTAACATTAGATGATGCAAACTATTTCAACATATTTCAAAAGAGGAACTGATAAAACCTTTTCTTTTGAGTAAAATAATTAGGACCTTAAAAAAAATAATTAGGACCTCAACTTGATAAACACACTATTTAAAATCATGAAGTAATAATGGAATAACGCTAAAAGCTTTTCTTTCAAATATAGGCCCAAAAGAAAAACGTTACTACCATTATGACTTAATATTGCTTTAGGCATATTGCAAAAGACACAGAGAACAACTGTTGGAAAAGAAGTGAAAAATATTTACAAAGACTTTGCTAAACACTTGGAACTAAATCAATAAGCTCGGAAAGAAGGCAGATTCGGGCTTCAAGTTAAAAATCAGTAGCATTACTATACACAATATACTACAGTATACTATATATAGCACTGTACATAAGCAGTAAAGAGCCAGAATCGTATAAATGTGATGATATAAGAATATAAGACACCTAGGATACATGCAATGATTTATGAAGTTAAGTATAATGACTTCATGCTTTCTAAATCAAAATCACCACTTTTTCTTAGAACTTGACAACAAGTTTCTAACATTTGTTAGGCAGTGTCAAGAACATGAAAGGATAGTTTTTTAAAAAATATTTTATTTATTTATTTGAGAGAGAGAGAGAGCGAGAGGGAATGAGAAAGAGTGAGCGTGAGAGGGGGAAGGTCAGAGGGAGAAGCAGACCACCTGCTCAGAAGGGAGCCCAATGCGGGACTCGATCCCAAGACTCCAGGATCATGACTTGAGCCAAAGGCAGTCGCTCAACCAACTGAGCCACCCAGGTGCCCTGAAAGGAAATTTTGAAAAAGAAGTCTTCTGATTGGGCAAGACTGGAGCTATAAATTCTATACATATTACAAAGCAAGAATAATTAAAACAGTGCACTACTCATATAAAACCAGACATAAAGAACAGTAAAGGAGAAACACAAGTGGTAAAATAAACCCATTTGTATATAAATAACTTGATATATGAAGAAGTATGATAAACAATGAGTCAAGGAGAAGATATTTAATAGATGATATCAAATTTTTAAAGATTTATTTATTTGAGAGAGAGAGAGAGTGAGAGCATGTGCATGGGGAAGGGCAGAGGGAGAGTGAGGGAGAATCTGAAGCAGAGTCTGTACTGGGCTCAAGCCTGACCTGGGGCTCGATCCCACCACCCTGAGATCACAACCTGAGTCGAAACCAAGAATGGGTCGTACAACCAACTGTGCTGCCCAGGTGCCCCAATATGGGTTAAAATATCAGTTATATCGAAACATGCATTGGATATGCTCAAATACATTAAAGTGTTAAATATATTTTTTTAAATCCACAGAACCACCAGAAGAAAAGAGAACCAAGATTGCATCAGAGCTTGGGAACTATGAGTCATGAACCAGGAAGAACTTTCCAAGGCTTGAAGCAATAGAAGAAATAACAGTGGAAGAGATCCAAAGATTCCACTGGATAATACTTGATGTATTTTAGTCATAAAAAATATAAGAAAGAAAAAGCACACTCTGAGAAAATACTTGCATCAAAAAAGGAAAATCCGTAACATATAAGAAACCTGTTAAAATCAATAAGAACACATTTATTTCTAGAAAAATTGTCATAGCTATGAGGATATTCAACACAGCATAAAATAGAGCATAAAATAAAAAGGTGTTTTAACTGTGATGGGAGACTTGAATAAATTCGAGCCAACCAACCTAAACATTTGTCATTTAAAAAGGTAACCACAAAAGATGTGTCTCATGTAATGGAATAATGTTTACGGTATGGTGTTAAGCGAAAAAAGAAAATACAAAATGATGTGTGCAACATGACAGCAACTCTACAGAAACAAGGATGTGCGTGCTCCGGGCCTGGAAGGGAGGTCAGAGAAATGACAAGCACTCTTCCAGGGCTGGGCTTGCCGACTTGCCGCAGACTCAAATGATAGCTGGGATCAGGAAGGTGAGGATGGGTAGAAACAAAATAGCAAGTGTGGGTCCAAGCTCCGCTAAAGGCAATAAAAAACAAAAATGAAAACACAAGACATTTAAACACTTGGATTTCGTAGAATCTTTTTTTTTTTTGGAAGATTTTTTTAGTTTTATTATTACTATTTTCTTTTAAGAGAAAGAGAGAGCACACAGCAGAGGGAGAAGTAGGCTCCCATTGAGCAGGGAGCTCAATGTGGACTCAATCACAGGACCCCGGGGTCTTGAACCCAGCCGAAGGCAAATATGCAACCAACTAAGCTCCCCAGGTGGAGAGAGAGAGAGAGAGAGAGAGAGAGACAGAGCGCACGCACATGCATGTACATGAGTTGGAGGAGGAACAGAGGGAGAGAGAATCTCAAGCAGACTGCCCACTGAGCGTGGAGCTTGGCCAGGGGATCGATCCCAGAACCCAGAGATCATGATCTGAGCCAAATCAAGGGTCGGAGGCTTAACCGACTTTGCCACTCCGGTGCCCTGAAACCTCTTTGATGATAGCAAAGGGTGAGCGACCCACAGCCACAACCCTCCCTGTCAGATCTCCACGGGGACCTTACCCACAGAGGTCCTTGGGGACAAGGACCCCCAGAAACCCTACAGAGGAACGTGAAAGCCATAGGCCACAGCGAGCTGACCCGATTTTAAGTGAAATGAGTTCGGATCAGTGGGGTCAAACCATGCCAATATAAGAGAGTTGTTATCGTCTGTGGGTTTTCAATGTGTGACCTCTGTACAGTATTTCTTTTAAAGTTTTAACAGTTATTTTTACAAAAATAAAATTCAGATTGAAACAGAAGTAGTTAAAAGAAGTTGGGTTCTACGTTAACACAGAGCCGCTCGAGTTGGGTATAAGAGTGGCTCTGTGTCTTTGAATTCCTTCTGAATAAAGCTGTTTGGGAAAATGCCAGCTTGCTATCTCATGGTGAATTAAACAGCTCCACATCTATCCATCAAATATTTATTGAGCGCCCACCGCATGCCAAGCCCTGAAGGAAGACGGAGGAGGAAAGAAATAAGACATGGACTCTATCTTCTGTGAGTGTGCAGATGGGTCCAAGATTCAGACACGTAATAATTGCACATGCATCAACACATACACGGATGCTAGGGGAGTATGGCTAATTTCTGTGAATGCAGGAAGAGTAGCACTAGAAAGGCAAGATCTGAACCCAGTCTCCAAGGAATAATAGCAATCCACCTGGCAGAGAAGAAGGAGGACTTCCCAGGCAGAGGGAACAGAACAGAGACATTCCCCAGCAAAGGACAGGAAGGTCCTTGCGCATGCCTAAGGGGGACTGGGCAGGGGAATCTGTCTGAGAAACAGCTACGATGGAGAACAGACAGGGCTCCTCCAGATTTTATCCTGTCGGCTGGTCCTTTTGGAACTTTGTTTCTAAATCACAAAACTCTGTTGAAAAGCCTACTTGGAAGCCTGACTTGTAGAAGAGATGAAAGGAGAACTTGGCCGAGCAGAGGAGTAGGGGCTAAAGACACACCTGGGCACCCCCCAACACCCTGGAAGCCAGACCCTGAGGGTCCATGGAGCACTTAGAATGCAAGAATGCACGGCCGTAGGCAAGAGGAGCCACACGAGGACTGTAGACAGCGAACGTCTCAGTCAGATTTGCTGGGGTCAAACTATGCGAAATTTAAAAAGTTGCTGTTAGATCGAAGAGAAGCCCTTGGCTGGGTAACAGCAAAACACCCCGGATTTCTGATTTCATTTTCTTTGTACCAGAGCGGCTAAGCCTTATGGATTTTGGACTTCCCTGCTCTCACAGCTGAAATGATTGTTCCAGTTTTTTGAAGAGTGGGGAGGAAAAGTCCTCTGTGGTCATGTGTCCCCTGATGCTGGGGGACCTACACTCACATGGAGAGCGACACTGCGTGCCCAATCCTTTCTTTTAATCCGTGCACACAAATCTCTTGGGGGAAGGCAGTGTGTTCTGTGGTGTGCTCATTTGGAGACGCGAGGCCACAGGGACCTGAAGGTTGCCTTCTCCCCCAGCCCTCTCTGAGGTGTGGAACTCCTTTCTAAGCCAACAGGTACCACTCGGATGGCCTGGCTAGGTATTGGCCAGAAACAGGCAGGCACTTAGAGTTTATAGATTTGTTTTCTCTAAAAGCTCAAATTCTCCATCTGCTGCCTCCATTCTCAGTGACTGTATGAGGCTGGGCGTCGGGTATGATGCTTTCTGGAAGGGGCATCTTGACGTCCAATCACCTCTTGATGTCCGATCATCTCTTAAGGATGTTTACCTCGCACACTTCTCTTTCAGAGGGTAACATATGAAGATGTCTTTCAATAGAGCAGGTGCCGCTGCTTCTTGCCAAATCCTGCCTTGCGTCTTCAAAGCAGCCCACCTAACATAACAACAAGACCTGGTAAGTGCCAGCAGCGATGTCTGTGTGTGGGGCTGAGGGAGCCAAAGAAAATATCTTGCTGGAGTGGTGATGGCGCGATTTTAAATGTCAAGATCTCAATGAATTACTCTCAGAGGTTCCATAAAAGAGAAACATGGTCAAGTTTCCACTGCTGCTGTGTCAAACAAAAACATTTTCTGTCTGCTCCTTTGCAGAGAAATGTTAACTATTGGCTTTTGATCTGGGAGTACATCCTAAGGAGGAATCAGTGGAAAGATTGACCTCCTGAATCAGGAGAACTTGGGTCCTGGCGGGGCGGATGAGGGGATTTTCCGGGCCCCAAGCGCTGCCTTCAGTGTGTTCCTGCCGTCTGGCGTTTTCCTCTTGGCGTGGTGAAGGGTGGATGGAGGTCGATCCTAGACAGACACGATTAGCATGAACACAGCAGAGATTAACAGCATCGCCGCTTCCAGATGACTCTGTGAGGAGCAGTGCCAACACCTCTGCTCCACTCTGCCCTGTGTCATCAGTGATATCTGGGCGATATCACAGTGTGGTGAGAGACCATCTCACCACAGTGAGATGGTCTTGAAACTTGAATGAAAGAGAAGATTACCCTCTGAGAGTTGGATGAGTCAAATAATCGATGGTATTAGCCACCTGCAGTAATGCTCAAAGACGGGACGTTTCCATAAGGGTTAAGCAGGAAGAACAGGATTCGGCACGACTGAAAGTGAAAGAAACCGAAGGCTCCTCAGTGAGTTAGGCTCAAAAGGAAGAAGAGGTCAGCCGGGGTGGCTGAGGGTGGGCGCAGGGCTGGCTAACGTGGAAAACAGAGCCCCAGACTCGGACTTCAGGGGAGTGGGACCCAATCCGGACTAGCAAGCATGGGCTCTGGGGCGGTGAGAACGCTGGCCACGAGGGGTGCCGTCCCCCTCCCTGCCCTGTTCTCTTTCCTTGTTTTCCTTCAACACACGTTCACTGGGCACAGCTCTGGACCACCCGCTGTCCTCGGCATGGAGGGGGCAGAGGCAAGGAACAAGACAGAAGGGTGTACGCGGAAGGTGCATGGAGGCCTCCTGACCCCAAAACATAAACAAAGGTACAAGATCATTTCAGAAAGTGATAGGTACTGTGGAGGAAGTACAGGGGGTGGCTGGGGGCGGGGAGAAGGGTGTTCTGCAGAAAGGACACGAGACACATAGCTTTCCAAGTCTCCCGCTCGTCTGGAGGACTGAGCCTGGAGAGCTCCTCCCCCCTTTGCTGGGATCTGTGCTGATGACAGGCTGTGGGTGCTCAGAGTCTAAGGAAAAGGATGCTCGGGGTGAGCGAGCAAGCAGAAGGGAGCGTTCTGCTCTCCAGTCAGCGCCGTCCCTCACTGTAAGTGGAAAGTCAGCCTCTGGCATCAGCGTGAGGCTTCAGCGAGGTTCGGTAGCCTGCCTTGGGCTGCCTGACAGCCGGCGATCGTTCCGTCCATGTCGGTCATGATTACTCTTGTGCTCGACGGCGTGAGACCCCGCCGACACCCTGATGGATGTCTCCTCAGAGACGGATACGTAGAAAGGGACCCTGTCTTTGACTCATGTTTCGCTCCTCCAGTGGTCCATCAGAGCTCTCTCCTCAGGATATTAATCCGTATTAGAATCTAATCTTGCTAGGAAATCATATTAAAGGGAAATTCATTCCACTTAAACTAGGCTATCTTTTCAAACAAGTGAGTACAATGACGAATTTATCCATTTTGTAGGTGAAAGAATAATCTTGTAGCTTAATTATAAGAAAATGAGCTAAACATATTAGAATAAAAATGGTTTCCTCATCCCCTCATTATCGCTCCATTCCCAGTGAATGTTCTGTTTCTCCTTTATTAGAATCTGCTAGTTTATAGTCACCTACAAATGAAGCCATAACTTAAGATGGGACATATTAGACTTTGTCCATAACAATCATTTTTTGAACAGCTATATGTGTATTTACTTGGTTGTATCTTCTCACTTAAATTTTAAGCAAGTATTAGGAAGTTGTTAAGTTTCATTATCCCCATCTTGCAGATGGTAAAACTGAGGTTTAGGGAGGACAGGCAAGTTGCCAAAGCTGCACAGATGGCAAGTGGCCAAGAGGGACTCAACGGGGACTCCCTTCAGAGCCCACCCTCTCAGCCACCATCCGACGGAGGACCGTCTTCTGGAATCTGGGAGGACAACGGGTTCCTATGAAACCTTTGTCTAACTTTAAAACAAGTCACCAAAAGGGAGGATAAGGAAATAAGCCAAAAGGTCTTTTACATAAAGACTAAAAATGCCCGATGTCAGCAATAAAATCTTACAGAAACTCTTTACATGGGTGTTAAACATATTTTCTTCTCTATGGCTTTAATGGAAAGGAACCGAAGACAGCTCTGATTTTCCACCTTTCTTTCTTCCTGTCTTCCTTCCACAAATACCAAACATTAGCAAATACCTAGGATACAAAGCCCTGTGCAAGACCCTGAGGTCTTACAAATTAGTCATCCAAATTCCGAGAGTCTCAAGTAGCTTATTGCTTTAGTTCACGGGACAAGCTAGTTATTAGAGATAAGCACAGAGCCAGACAGGAGCTTCGGGGCAGGAGAGAGGGATGTGGCTAAAAGGTTTTCTGGAGGTGGGGGTTCTTCAGCGGTGTCTTGAGGTATGGAAAGTTGCTAACATGGTGGAAGAGGCGTGGAAGAAAGTGTTCAAGGAGAGAGAACTCAAGGTCGTACCTGTAACGTTCCACGTTCTGTGCTTAATCGGCGATTTCAGAGACTTTAAGGACGATTATTTGTGATCAGGTGTGATTCTCTACATTATGCACCGGTTTGCAGAGTCTGGCCTTCACTCCAGAGGGGAGCACCTGTCATCATTCTAATTATCTGCATGGTGGCAAGGAGAGCTAAGGAAGCAACTGCTTCAACTCTATTTTTAAGAAGAACTGGAAAGGCTAAGAGGCTAAGAATGGTAAACGCTTCTCATATTGGACTTTTTTTTTTTTTTAAGATTATTTATTTATTTTTTTATTTGTCAGAGAGAGAGAGAGAGGGAGAGAGAACACAAGCAGGCAGAGGCAGAGAGAGAAGCAGGCTCCCCACTGAGCAGAGAGCCCGATGTGGGACTCGATCCCAGGACGCTGGGATCATGACCCGAGCCGAAGGCAGTGGCTTAACCAACTGAGCCACTCCGGTGTCCCCATATTGGACGTTTTAAACACAAAACCAAAATCAAATGTAATTAAAAGGAGCAGGGAAATGAACATGGCCAGAGGCAGACTTCCCAGGGGACTAAGGAAGCTTAACATTGAGGGTCTTCCTTGTGTAAGCTTCGGAGGTTCTGCATTTAATTTGCATTCATAATTGTGTTTTCTTCCCCCCTCCGCCCCTGCCCCCGCCCCCCAAAAAAGACCATCTCCCAAACTGAATAAGCTTCAAGCCCTACCGATTCAGAATTGGCCTTGTAGCCAGCAGTCACTACTCCTGAGCCCTAAATTTAGCTCTGTGTTTCCAGAAACTCGGGGCAAAATGGGACCCGTGACAGCTCAGCATGAGCAGGGAATTGCGAGGAGAAAAGTCGGCATGGCCAAAATGCCAAACAGTGCAACCGCCGACCTAATTTACAGAGTCTGAGCTGACAGCTGCAGAAAATTAGGCATCAATGTTAGGAAATAATACTATGTCACTGCCTTATTAGTTAATATTAGATTTACTTACAGTTCACTAGGAATTCAGTACACAGACATTTGTCAAGTTCCTACTTTGTGGCCAGCCCTGAGCTAGAATCTCCAGGAAATATAAAAGCATAAAGATTAGATTCTTTTTCCATGTTTTACTCCTAAATTCTGAGAAAAGGCAGATTGCTGAAAACAGGGAAACACCAACAGAGGGAACACAAAGCCATCGCTAAGATCCACGGCAGACATGAGCACAGAGAAAAGGAGAAGAGCCTTTTGCTGGAACTCAAGGAATGGGGATATTTGATCTCCTGCCTTTCTTTCTTCCTGCTTTCCACAAATGTTTACTGAACACCTATTTTTTTATTTGCAGCTTTACTGACATACATTTTACAGACTATACAACTTACCTATTTAAAGTGAGTAGCTCAGGGGCACCTGGGTGGCTCAGTGGGTTAAGCCTCTGCCTTCAGTTCAGGTTGTGGTCTTAGGGTCCTGGGATCGAGCCCCACATCGGGCTCTCTGCTCAGCGGGGAGCCTGCTTCCCCCTTTCTCTCAGCCTGCCTCTCTGCCTACTTGTGATCTCTGTCTGTCAAATAAATAAATAAAATCTTTAAGGTAAAGTGAGCAGCTCAACGGTTTCTAGTCTGTTCACAGGGTTGTGTGCCCGCCACCACATCAATGTAAAACATTTTCCAATTTGCCTGTGCTGAACATTCCCGGGGCCTAAGGCCAGGAATGGGCGGCTATAGATATCAGTATCCCTCCCTTCAAGTCCCAAGCTCTACTGTCAGCTCTGAGGACACATCACCTATGCTCCCTGGGTTTTGCTTCCCCGCCCCTAACTCCCACACAGGAGGCCCCAGTTAGGAATCCTTATTCTAGACCCCATTCTCTCATGGTGTCCACACTCACCCCAGCCTTTTTACAGCCCCCTCTCTGCCACTGACTTTGGCCTCACTGCCGGCTAGGACCCGAAAATTCTTATTCTGCCCAATACTGTTCTCTGATCTTGTAATCGTGCTGTTGTTTCCGGCCCCAGTGGGGGGCCCGACATTCTACCCTCCCTCAGAAAGCAGGATGCTCCCGGGATTGGAGTTGACCTGCATTATTCTGACTGTGGGATTTTCCTGTATTATCTTTAATGATGCCAGCTTTTATCCTTACACTCTTTTTTTTTTCAGTCATGGTTGTCTTCACCGTTAATATCCACACTCTTTCAGGTCATAAATAACTTTCATCATGTCAGGGAGTGAAAAGCCAGATGCCTCGATCACGAGGCGTCTTTACCTGGCTGTGATGGAATGGAAGCACCTTCATTAAGGGCTTTGCCAAACCAGCCCAACAGAGAAAGCCCCTTTCTGCCACAGTCAGGCATCTAACAGCAGGGGACCATAGAACTTGAGTATGAATCTCTGTATTTTCGTAATTTTACAAAATTTACACACTTAAAAAAAAAAAGATTTTATTTATTTATTTTAGAGAATGGGGCGGGGAGGAGGGGAGGGGAAGGAAGAGAGAAAGAATTCTAAGCAGACTCTGCGCTGAGCACAGAGCGGAACCTCACCTCGCCTGACATCATGACCTGAGCTGAAACCAAGAGCTGGATGCTTACCTGACTGAGCCCGCCGGGTGCTCCTGAATACACACTTTTGAAAAAGGCACTACTTCTCCCTATGCTGTTGGCAGCACATGGTGACGCAGCTATGTCCAATGATGACAGCAAGCTCCCTAACTTCCACCCCTGAAGACAGTTCTGTGTCTCGGCGACATGTAAACGTTCCACATAGCCGGCCCCCTCTAGCGCTCCCAAGGATTCAATCACACTTTCCTTTTTCTTGGGGGGAGGAGGCATTTATTAAGAAGAGAATAAGTATTTCTTTCAGGTGTACCCTTACATTTAGGATTTCCTCTTGGAATAATAAATACATTCATAAGAGAAATCAACAAGATATTTCTCTGTCTAGAATAATCGTGTGAGCCAGTGTTTTATCCTAACGAATTTTCAAAAGAGTGCCTTGGCTTTCACATTGATAACAATCAATTTATTCTGTAGCTAATTGAATGACTTCGCAATTAGCTTACCAGAGCCGGAGAGAAGACAAAATAAATATCTTTGCGATTGGTCCTTTGTAATGAGCTGGGTGAGTAAGTAAACACACAGGTCAACCGTGCCCGCCAAGGCAGGCCCTACATGGGTGCGGCGGGCCTGGCTCCTTTTCTGTTCTGTCCCTTCCCCTCTTAGCATTCTCCCCCTTGAGCTTCTGCTGAGGGCATTTTCCTGTTGAAATCTGTCCCAAAGCTTTAAGCTGACCCTGTAGCTGATATTTGCCATTCAAGTTAGAGTTACTAAGGAAGTTTAATTTGCATTTATTGCCAAAGGAGCTGAAGGGGACTTGGGACTGTCAGGGACAGTCCACAGGTCCACTGACTCAGGGACATGCCCACAGGTATATGTTTCTGTACGACCCCATGTAAAGATGAATCTAGAGCATACCCCGGAGACTAAATCTTACACATGGATGGGAAGGTTTGGTAGGTATATTCTGCCTCACTGATTAGGGGCCGGAGGCAAGAAGACAAAAACCTGGGGAAGGTGAAAATCATCTTTAACCCAAAGGGTTGGAACCCTTGGCCTGAGCTGGCAGCTACCAGTGCAAGCTCGTTGCCTATAGCTGGTCTCAGTGAGCCTGAAGAAGTTTCTAGAAAAAGATGTTCCTGGGGCAAGCTGCACAGCAACTGGGCTCACTAGGGGATCTTTTTGTAAAAGATGGGGTCTTTTTGTAAACTGCTGCCTTTTAATTTTTTTTTTTTCCTTCCGAGAGAGAACAGGTTGAGGGGATGGAAGGGGATGGCGAGAGGGAGAGAATCAAAAGCAGACTCCTACCTTGAGCGTGGAGCCAGACGTGGGGTGGGGCTCAATCCCAAGGCCCTGAGACCATGACCCGAGCCAAAAGCAAGAATTGACCACTCAACCAAGTGAGCCACTCAAGCACCCCGAAATTGCCGCCTTTTAGAAGCACTGCTGGGGTCTTGTAGCCACCGAAGAGCTAGCAGGCCAGCAGGAAACCCCTAGAGCCATGATGCCCACTGCTATGGAGGGCTTTGTGCAAGTTTTCTGCAAGCCTCCCATGATGGGCAAGGCCTCAGAGTGGGGCCGCCTTGCTGTGGGCGTCCCTGGCTATCGGAGGGGAGATACAGACTGACTGTGTCTTTCAGTATGTCCTCCCAGGCAGGAGAGGAACAGCAGGACACAGGTGGCCCTGGAGACCCAGGTGGGGCCAAGGCTCAGGACAGATCTTGAATTAGGACGTGGCTTCGAGCTTCCCATGGAAGGCCTTGCCAGAGAGGTGGTGAGATTCTGAACACGCGTCCCTCCCACTCACTTCCTTCCATGGACACCAACCAAACCCCCACCTCGTAGTGCTTTCCTTTTCTAAGGTTTGGGGTAACGCATGGCTTATCTTATGAGAAAATTTGTATTCTGAGAGCAGAGTATTGGGATTAGCTGGTGGGAATCCCTAGCCAGCACCTCCTGCGGCTTGTAAGCAACCCCTGTGCTTTGGAGACAGAGTCCCAGCTCCATTTGTCTGGGGAAGAACAGGTAAAGGAAGGCGGAGAATGAAAAGCTCCCTCCCCCAGCATCTCGCAGAGCAACCTTTTAAAGGTGAGACACAATGAATGCAAATTCACTCAAAATAAACTTTAAGGGAGTGAATTACCACTCCCTTTACCTCTGGGTCAAGCAGGGCTCATCATCCCCAGAAGTCCTGGAGCAGGATGATAGGTACACCCGTATTTTTCCCACAATGCCTTCTGGGTCTTGCTCATGTTCACAGGTTATCACTGAGGAAGTTCAGGGATATGACGCCTTCGAGACTAGGGTGGTGTGGCAATGGAGGCGAAGCCCCGTCCTCCCTTCTAAGGATGCCCGGTCCTTGCAGAGTCATCCTGATCCCCCCCTAGGCTCTTCCTGCCTGCCCTTGTAGGTTCTGATCTTGGAATCTCAGGCTGACCTTGCTCTGACCTTGTTCTTGGGCTCACCTGCTGCGGACACGGCTTTTCCTCTGGGCTCGTGGTATCAGTACCAAAACACTATTTCTCCAGTGGCTGACCTCAACTGGATCCAACCTGTGGCTTCATTATTTACTTTTGGAGCTAATACTCCAAAGACTTGCTCCAGGGCTGCAGTGTAGACTTCCTTTTTTCATATTGTTATTCATCCACCTTTTGGGCAGTGGCAATGTGCACTCTGCTTGTTTCTCCAGTGCACACAGAGAGTTGGTGGGAAACACCAGTCTGGACACTTCCACTCTACTTGGAGAATTCCTCCAGACTTGTCTCTCTGAATACTCCTCACTCCCTTGCATCTCTGATTTGGTTCTTTGCCTTGGCTATGAATTTTCATTTTATTTCTTCTCTTGGATTATTGGCCTTAATCTCTCTCTCTCTCTCTCTCATTTAGGTGTAAGTGACATATTACCTTAGTTTCAGGTGTACAACTTAATGACTTGATATTTATGTACATTGTGAAATGATCACCACAATAAGTTTAGTTAATAATCTAGTCTCCATACACAGATACAAGGAGGTTTTTTTTACTTGTGCTAAGAACTTTTAAGATCTATTCTCTTAGCAACTTCCAGATATGCAACACATTATTAACTATAGTCACCATACTGTGCATCATATCTCCATGACTTATTTATTTTATAACTGTAAATTTGTACCTTTTTACTCTCTTCTTCCATTCCCTCTTGACCTCCCTTTCCCCAACCTCTGGCAGTCACCCATCTGTTCTCTGTATCTATGAGATTGTTTCTTGTTGTTGCTGTTTTGTTTTCAGATTAAGATTCCACATATAAGTGAGATCATATGGTATTTGTCTTCCTCTGACTTATTCCACTTAGCATAATGTCCTCATTATGCCCTCATCATGACCTTGATCTTGGTGCTGGCTTTCCTTCTGTGCATACCTTCCAGTTCTATCTGCTCTCCAAACATTGCATCGTCTGATGAGAGATACCTCACTCTTTGCTCTTGGGACACCTGGCTTGGCCAGGTCTGTAGTTTGCTTGACCTCTGTCAGGTTTGTGTGTGGGACTTGGAGGAGGGGTGTCGTGTGGAGAGTACTTGCACAACCGTCTGACAAAAGGTTTCCATTGTCACCCTCTCTGCTCAAGTGCATTCTCTGCGCCCATAAGGTGCCAGTCCATCGTAAGGCACGGTAACGGAACAGGCTGGAATCCATTCTTTCCTGCTTCCTTTCGTATATTTAGGGATGGGATAATGTATCTCTGTTTTTATGCACAATGAAATCCCTAAAACATTAAACCCAACTTATGTTACTCATGTATTCAACAAATAATTTAGTCCATCTATTATGTGCAAAGAAGGTGCAGGACATAATAGTGAATAAGAGAAGGGTCTAGCAGGATCCCAGGTAAGAGAAGTTTCCATTTTCAGCAAACAAAACCCCCACATATCCAACTCCTTAGTGATACCTTCCCTTTTACCTTCAATTTGCTACCAACATTTTCTCCCCATTGCTACCTGCCAGGGTCCCAAGCAGGAGAAGCCTTCATTTTCAGTAAACTAAAAGAAACATATAGCTCCCCAGTGACACCTTGTCCTTCACCCACAATTTGCTGTCAGCATTTTCAACACATGTTGTTGTTTTCCTTTGGAATGGAACGCATGATTCACTGGCTCAAGTCCAATGACTATCTGAGGCTAACGCTCTTCTCTGTTTAACACAACTCATAATTTCTTTTCTTTTCTTAAGCATATGATGAGATTTTAAGACCTCTGCTTTTTCTGACTTGTTCTTTTACTTTACTACTCTTTTTACTAAGCCAAGAAGGGCAAACTGCAATAAAAATCCTCAAATAATCGTAAAACCTTGCTGTACAAACTACATGGCTGGCTGGCATTCGGCATTCAAAGGCAGTTGAGAGGTCATGCGTGTTCAATGTGCGATTCTGAAGGTCATTTGAAACTTGAATATACCAAAACTACAGGACCACTTGGATCTTGAACACGTCTTGTCTGACCATTATGACTTTCGCAATCGGCATCATTTTGGCAAAAAAGCCCATTTCCAGCTGTTTCAAGTCACAGATGTAATGTTTTCTAAATTGTTCTAAAAATATGTGCAGGCTGTTTTCTTAAGTTTTAAATCAGAGTCTTCTTGATAGATTTTTGCTTTGATTTGGAATCTTTTGGCTCCAGACTCTCTGTGAAAGTGAACTGGATGCTAGCTTACCCTGGAAGGAAATTTCTGGAGCCAGAAAGTCACGCACCCCTTGCTGTTCCTTCCCTTCTTTTTATTATTTCACAACATGTGCCCCGTCCCGAAAGCTCATGAAGAACACAATGTGCCCGACCATTTTAAGTGTATGGGTAAGGAAGAGAGAAATGAGTCTCTCTGCACGAAAGGAGCCCTACTTGAGGAGGTGGGAGTGGAAAGATCTGTGGGAGGGGAGGGTTGCTTAGGCAGAGGGTTAGAAATTAAGGAGGAAATCAACACTGTCGATGCACTGTCCATAAACTTAATCTACGAGCTCTTCCTAGCAGATACTGCTTCTTATTTGTCCAAATTCCGTGTCCTCAGGGGCCACGTGGTACAGGAATTGGATTCCCAGTCCAGGGCTACTGTGGACCATTTGAGGCAGATTGGGGATAAACAGAATCATCATAGAAGAAAGTTAAGCCTCGGAAGCTTGGTAGAGCACGTAGGAGGATTGGTTTGTGAGAGGTGGCCTGGAAGAGTGGAACTGACAGAAGCTTTGGAGCCAGTAGACCTGTGTTCAAATCCCAGCTGTGCTGCTTGGACTCTGACTCTGGGCAAGAGAGTTGCTGATCTACCCTCAGCCTCAGGGGTTTCTCATCTGTCAGATGGACATGATAAGAGAGTCTAGCTCATCTCAGGGTTTTCAGCTTCACAATGATGCACGTCCGAAGTCCAGGGCAGGGCCAGCTGCCTAGCCAACCTTCGAAATCGTGGGACTAATAAGTATGGTGTCATTCTATTTCTCCAAGAAATGTCTGGTGATACAGAGAGATAGAGAGCTTCGTTTACATAAACTTTAGGAAAAGTTAAGAAGGACACACAGCAGTCTGTTAAGGAGAGTCACCACCTCTAGGGTTTAGGAGGTAGGACAGGAAAGGAAAGCAGCTCAGTGTTTTCTTTATACACTGAGTAGTGGGATTGTAAGTGCTTTTTTCTCTTTGTTTTCCAGCATTATGTAAATAAGAAAGGAAAAAAGGAAGGAGGAGAGGAGGAAGGAAAATGAAAGGAAGGAAGGAGGAAGAAGGAAGTTGGGAGGAAGGGAAGAAGGTGGGCCGGAAGGGGCCAGCCTGAGCTCCCTGACGACCCGCGGAGCTCACCACGAGACTCCCGGCATGCAGGAGGCGCTGAGTAAATGTGGAGCTGAAATACTGACTGATTATTATTCAACCAGCAAAACAACATTACGAAAAGATGATCACTCTCTTTGCTTTCACAAATGTGCCCATAACCTGTACAACAATTGTACGAGGCTCGTGCCCTCGGCTTCTGGGAGTGAGGGAAGAACGCAGCCCTGGGTAGCTTGTTCTGTGCTCTGCTGAGGAGGGTCACAGCAGGTTCCCCGACATGGTGGGCTCAGGCCACTCCAGGTCCGGATGCTGGAGCTGTCTGGAAAAGCCCAGCAGTGAATTGCCCTTAGAGTTGACGGCACTGAAGCCAAATGCTATCGGGTGCGTGCCAAACTTAAGAAATTGAAAACTGTGCATAATTACACAAACTCAGGAGAAACTATGTGCTCATCCCCCTAGATGGGATCAGAAGAAGCTCCAGCTTACAAGATAAAGGTAGACCAAGTGATTTTCCTGAACTTTCTTTTCTACCAGTGAAATGCCTGTGTTTTTAACTTCATGGATGCCAGCGTTGAAGATGTGGTTGAATAACATCTCAGTCCTGTCTTGAGGTATTTCACCAAGAATTCAAAGCCTTAAGACTCAGAGTCTGAGTGTAAACAGACTTCTGAGTAACCTTTAACACATAAGTTAATCTTTCCCCCCTTTCATTAAATGTATTTGGATGAACAAATTTTGGACACCCAAGAAAATACGTTCTCTTAGAAGGACACACCAGCTATGTTGGAAACAATGGAAAAGAGGTTGTGATTGGGCAGAGAGCAGGGACCTGAGGTGGAGAAGGGCCAGGGCCAAGGAAGACACATCAGCAAGGCTGCCCTGGGACACAGCGAGAGCTGAGCCAGAGGACCCTGGTTGGTGGGTCATGGAGAGATGCTCCGTGTCCACAGAAGAAGGAACTGAGGTTTGAAGCCACAGAGGGGCAGAGGCAGCTGGGTAAGGTGCCTATGCTTTGCATGGTGAGATCTGGCATAAAGGCCTGGGGGCAGTGCCCAGATGGCAGGACTTTGGTGGAAAAGGGGCTAGACTTGCTGGTCTGTGGACGATGCAGGAAAGCCCCGCAGAAAGGAAGGGTTGGTCCACAACTAAAGAAAAGATGGTGTTTGATCCTTGATTGACCTTCCCAGCCTAAATCACGGTTATGAGCTCTGTATTGAATACTGACTCAAAGCATCTTTAGACCACCAGCTTAATACAGACGTGTCTGTCCCTGGACGCTCAGGCTGTTTCGAATTTTTCACTGTCACAAGCCGTTTGTGCAGTGAAACTCTGTGCATCACATTCTTCCTGTATCGAGGACAATTTCCTAAGAATAGATTCCGAGAAGTAGAACAACTGGGTCAAAGGATAGGAACGTTTTTATGTGTCTTCATACATAGTGGAAAGCATTTGGAAAGCCAAATTGCTTTCCAAAGGGTTGGTTGAACCCAATCACTTTTATTTCAAACAAGATTTTATGGGTGATTATGCAGGGCTTTTAATGAGATGTTTGGCTAAGAAATGATAGTATAAAAACTGACGTTTATTCTGGGCTAATCATAGCCTTCCTATCCACTGTCTTATTTAATCCTCGCAACAGCCCTGTAAGGCAGACAGTAGTATTCCCATTTGACAGATAAGGACACAAGCTCAGAAAGAGTAAATGTTATTCCAAGGCCATGTGGTTGGCTGAGCCACTCCGAACCCACGCCTGTCTGGGCCCTGCCCATAAGCTTGGCTGCTGAAGTTTCCCTCCCAACTGTATGGCCTCTAATGGTTTCAAAAATAATCCAAGACACACCCATACACCTGAGATAAATTCTGAGTCCCAAAGAGCTATGAAGCCAGAAGCTGATTCTTTATAGGTAACCCCACACTGGTGGTGAGAATGTTCATTTCAGGAGAAATACACTTTATTTCCCAGTGAAATGGGTTGATTTTTTATCATCGTATTTTATTTTCACCAGCACCACCTTAATTCAGACCCTTATCAGCTTGCGTTGGCCCACAAGATAGGCTGTCAATTGTGGCCTCTTCCCGCAACCTCCCCATAGCCCAGAATGGGACAGGCAGGACAGTGCTGAACTGGGTCCTAGGATTCATGTTCTGAAAAAAATGGGTTTTGACTATTTTATTTCCTATGATTATCATGATCCTGAAACCTTCACTGGCTGGGAGTTGTCATTAGGATCAAATATAAATGTTGGTGTTGAGAGTCTTCAAGGCCCTAAACCAGCCATTCCATTGAGAACTCCTATCTGTGCCATGTCCTTGGTACTCAGGGATTTGCAGCAGGAATGCAGCACGAGGTGGGGTCTAGGTTTCCAAAGACTGAATAGAGTAAGACCTCCTATCGAGGGTGACCAAAGAGGAAAGAACCAGTGGGGTGCATTTAGGAAATAAAAGGTTTCAAGCTGCTAATGATTGGGAGTCATGTCAAATGGCCAAATATTAGAATTGGGTTTTCAGGGCTGGAGCAGGGAAATGGAGGCAAGGTTAAGGGTCTAGCTGGGCCGGAACAGCAAAGGGTAGGTAGGGAACAAGTAGGACAGGGTGTTGGGCAAAAGGCATGGTCAGGCGCGGAGAGTGTAGAGCTAAGTTTTCACTTGGTTAGAGCACGTGGCATAGGTGTGTTGGGCTTGTTTGCAGGTGTAAAGTCAGAGCAAACATCATTCACGATTTCCCACTATATCCGTGCTCTCTACTCTGCCTGCTGTCAAACCCGAAGGCCCCCTGCAACGTTCCCCCTGAACATCCCATTGCTTCTCTGTCCACCCATTTCCATTTAACTTTTTTTTCCAAAAGACTTTATTTATTTATTTTACAGAGATCACAAGTAGGCAGAGAGGCAGGCAGAGAGAGGTTCCCGGCCAAGCAGAGAGCCCGATGCGGGGCTAGATGCCAGGACCCTGAGATTACAACCAGAGCCGAAGGCAAAGGCTTAACCCACTGAGCCACCCAGGCACCCCCCCACCTCCATATAACGTATCTTACTCAGCTGGAGTTCACCTGGAACACCTTCCCCACCATTAACCCCAATCCCACCTGTCCTACAAGACCCAGAACAGATCTCTATTATTCTATCTGGGCTCTCTGCAGCCTCCTTCTAGCCCTCCCCCACCAACTAGAGCTAAGCCTTCTCTTGTTCATATTCTTCTGGTAATTCTTCTTCTCAAAATTCACTTGGCAATTAATCACATACTGTCTTGTGATGCATTTACTGTTGTTGGCTTAAACAGATAAAAATATCTTCTATGCCGGTTTAACTTGTCACATGTGTCTGGCTTGCCTTTCTGAAGGGGAGTCCAAAGGACAAGCCAGCAATCACTATCAGGGGAAAGCTCCTTTTAGAAAAAAAAAATAATGACAACAAGGCCCATATGCTTTTCAAACTCATTTTGCATGTATTATTTCATTCGATCCTCATACAACCTGGGGAGATGCACATTATTATTCAGATTTAAGCCCCAGCTCAATAATCTTTATTGACTATAAGATCAGATGCAAAATATGGCCTGGAAAGGCCCTCCCAGTCATGTCAGATTCAGTTGGACTAATGGAAGGAATAAGAACTCGGGGCGCCTGGGTGGCTCAGTGGGTTAAGCCTCTGCCTTCAGCTCAGGTCATGATCTCAGGGTCCTGGGATTGAGCCCCGCATCAGGCTCTCTGCACAGCAGGAAGCCTGCTTCCTCCTCTCTCTCTGCCTGCCTCTCTGACTACTTGTGATCTCTGTCTGTCAAATAAATAAATAAAATCTTTAAAAAAAGAGTAAGAATTCATTGCAGTGCGAACGTGGGCTCTGACATAAGGAAGTGGTTAGTCTGATACGAACGTGGGTTGATCCGCTGGCCGCCAGCTGTGGTTCATCAGAAACCACAAAACCATCCCGAAGACACAGGTGGACTGAGGAGGTACAGGAGGGATCGACTCAGCTTGCCCCACGCCCTGTTTGGAGGGATACAGATTTAATCCACCTCCACTCTGTAGGGCCGTCTGTAGGCTATCTGTGGGGGCTACAGCTCTTTGGGAAACGGCATATAATTCATCCTGCCATGAAGGTTCAGGTTTTGCCTGATGCCGCTACCCTTTGTGTTGTAAGGAATCTCTCTGGAGATAAAGGAACGTCAACCCTTCACGGGTTGGCCAGCATCCTGCTGCCTGGGGTGGGCAGGCACAGAACACATTTTACCGATGAATCTGTACAGAGCGTTCTCCTGTTTATGGGGCCCAGCGAGGAAACACACGCACATGCTTCCATAGATGCTGTCCTAGGAAGGCAGGACCCAGCAGCTTGACTGCCTTGCCACCATCATCTCCAGTGACAACACAAGCAAGGAAGGCTGAATGGAGCTCCTAAAAACCCAAAGCTCTAAATGCTGTTACACAGAGTTCAGTGAAAAGCAGTGCAATGCTAGGTTCCTAGCCTGAGCTGAACTCAGAACCAAGCCCCGGGTCTGTTCCCACGATTCTTTCAGGAAAATGGTTACAAGATTCCATAGATGACTTAGGAGTCCAGCCAAGTCGGACTGGGAAAGGCTGTGTAGGAAAAAGGGGTGGGAAGCACAGCAAACAAGTCAGGGCTGGTGTTAGAGGGAAGGAAAATAGTTCCTATAGATCTTGGAGAGTGAAAGAGGGGGTATATGTCATGGGCAAAAGTGCCAACGGAACTCTGCCGCCAGCAGCAAGGAACATTGCCTATACTGTTTAAGAGAAAATGATAGGCTTTGCTGATGGAGGGGGAATTACAGATAGACCCTGTGATAAAGAGAACACACAATGCCCTGTTTGCTGGATGGGGGTAATTCAGGGAAAGCATTGCTTTGCACAGCATTACTCCCGAGTCAACGTCGAAATGCCTCAGGGCTGAGAGAACTGCCTGAGAGATTTGTGTGACTCGAGGATTCCCTTGGTCATCTGTGAGAGCTGGCTGTGATGGAGGCAGGGCAGAGGGGGCTGATGGAAGGCTCTGGGCTTGCTGGGTCTTGCTGCTGACTTGAGCGTAGGCAGTGCTTGTCTTCCATGGGTTCTGGGTGCTGGAGGATGAGGGCCCTCTCAAAGCTGGGGTGACAAAAACCACAGCTCCACGCTGCACTGACCAGACCTTGCAGGGACCAGAGGCTGGCCAGACAAGCAGTCCCACTGTCCTCTTACTTTGCCTGACTGGCTCTCAGAAACTTCTGGGTGGAGAAGGGTCTTGGGGTGAGGGAAGGGCCGATGGTGCTGAGCTGCAGGTGTGTAGCAGTGGAGTTATGGGGAACCCCCGGGCAAAGTCAGGGAGCACAGGGGAGTGGGCCAGCACCGCCATGGTTTGTGCCGTGCCTGCCTTCACATGCTTGAACAGTCGTCCTCTTATCTGCCATTTCAGTGACTGGGGGTCAGCTGGGGGCCGGAAACGGATGACCCTCCTTCTGCTGTATCTCCAGAAGGTCAGCAGTAGCCTGACACTACGTCCTGGTGCTGACGTAAATCACCTCACCGCATCTCATCACGCAGGCATTTTACCATTTCATGTCATGGCACAAAGAAGAGGGAGGGTGGGTGTAAGTCAATAAGGTATTTTGAGACAAAGACCACATCCACAGAACTATTATTACAGTATTTTGTTAGAATTGTTCTACTTTATTATTAGCGACTATGAGTCTCCTACTGTGCCTATTTTATAAATTAAACTTGATCACAGGTATGTACGGAGAGGGGAAACCAGGGTACATATAGCATTTGGGATTATCCACATTCAGGCACCGCTGGGGACCTTGGAATGTGTCTCCAGCAGATAAAGGGGGCTGCTGCGCTTCCAAGGTGACGTTCACTTTCCCTACCTGGCGGGTGATAGCTCTCACCTTTCGCAGGAGAAGAAGCATTCTTTTAGCCTCGTTCTCAACTGCCGTGACCATTTGATGCTTCAAAGGTAATAGCAATTAATGATGATTCTAACAGTTATGAGCCATTAATCCATCAATTAATAAATTAATCTCTTGCCTCATTCCACAAGGGATCTGAGGCAGGAGTTATTAGGAACATTTATCATGGTAACCGGGAGGAAATGATGACGGCCTCGCAAGGAGCCCAGACCAACGGTAATTGCAATCATGGCTGTAATAGCTGTAAGTTACTAGATCGATGCCAAGTACAATGACTATTTGGAGAAAGAATTTATGTTAATAGATCAATGAGGAAAGAGACTTGGAAGAGGGAATCTGCAAGTGAGCGAGGATCACAGAGGGGGAAGATTGCCAGGGACTAAGCCTGGCTGAAAGAATTGTGAAATGAAATGATTTTGTTGAGTGTTTCAATTCTGGGTAATGTGCTGGATGCTTTCTATGGCACCATGTTGTTTGATTCACAGATCGGCCTAGACACCCCCTGTTTATGGAGGGGGAAACTGAGTCACCAAGAAGCTTGCAGATCCATTCAATTACATTTGGAACCACGAACCACTCAATTTCTCACGGCCTCATCCTCTTTCGCTTTGGATTTCATTTACCTTGAGTCCCAAGGACAAGGTTTAACTTGTGCTCTTTCTGGCCTCCCTGTGGCGTTGAATACCTGGTTTCAACTTCGTAGAAGGAAGGCAGATGCTGCCCAAGACCTCAGGAGACATTACCCATCACTTCCAGATAACACTTCATCTCAAGGGCCATTTACATGTATTCCTACCTTCCATCCATACAACGGTGAGAGGATGAGTAATATTACCATCCCCGTTTTGTAGATGAGGATCCTGATCATCAGTGTTGAACTGACTTTCCAGGTTCCCAGAACCAGTTAGTGGCAAAGAGGGGCTGACAATTTAAATCCCAACTCCATCATTTGCCAGCTGTGTGACCTTGGGCACTTTAAATACCCTCTCTGAGCCAAAGTTTCCCCATCTGTAAGTGGAGATAATAAGGCAAGCTCATAGGGCTGTTATAGGCATTAAGCATCCTACCCAGAACTTAGCAGATGGTGCCTAATAAAAGTTCCTTCCTTCCCTCTACCCTTCTTTCAATTCTAATGTTAGAGGCTGAGACAGAACAAACACTATGATATTCAGAAGAAAAGGAGAGAAAACTTAGAGGCTCTAATTAGATCTTAAAAACATTTCAACAATGGTGTCATATTAACCAGACGTTGTGTCTGCTAGCAATACTTAATGGTTCAAGTGGGATTTTGTGCAGTACAGGGTCTATACCTCTAATTGCATAGAAAGTTGTGTTCCATGAACATCGCTAAGCAAAAGGAGGGGGAAAATAGCTCTTCTTTGGTTTCTTCTGTGAGGAGCACTGAGACAATCTAATTAGCATGCCTGGTGTCTCCAAAATTGAATTCAACCTAAGAGTATGCTATTAAAGGCTCCAACATTAGACAGGAAAGTAATTTGAAATGACTGAGCTATCTGCACAAACACCTTAATGTTACTCTAATGGGCCCAGAAAAAGGATGACATCAAATACAGTTAAAAGGAATTTAAGTTTAATTGCTGCCTAATAAAATTATTAGTACATTTTCCTAACCATAAAGCCATTTCACAGTCATGGATAAGATTTTGCAGTTTGATAAATGATTAAGCATAGCTTGCCGCCATAGGTCCTTGTTTATTTGTATATTCTCCCCTTGCAGCAACACTAGCTTGGACGCTGACTAATCACTGGTCCCTCCATATCTGGACTCATTTGGGAACCCAGCTCTTGCCAAGAGGATCCAAAGGTCACAAAGCTTTGCTGCTTGGCATCTGGAATGACAACTTTACGATGGCAACTGGAGTCCCTTTTACTCTTCGGTGGTCAGTAACCCTTCTAAGAATGTGTTGACTTGCAAGGGTCACTAGTCTACATGATGCCTTTGAGGAAGGTAGAAGAAGGAGCCTGTTGGAGATGGTCAGATTAGAAAAAGGATTCCTTCAAGCTGGGGCACACAGCTTGACAAACAGAAAGGAGACAGGATTCCAACTCCTCTTTGGGTCCTTCAGCTGGGGGCCAAAGTGCGCAAGCACGTACGGTAGTTCAGAAAAGGGAGGTCCCTGTCATTGGAGGTCTGGTAGGGTGACTACGGGCTAGGAACGTGATGGAGTGCTTTCTAGTGTTGCATGAGAACTTGGGCTGGGTGATGGATGTTTAGAGATTTTACCTAACGGCTGATAAACATGGGCGTTGATCCTGTGCCAGGATGAAGAAGCCAGGATTCGAAGCCTTCTGATTCTGAAAGTCTGTCTCATTTAGTCTTGCTGGGTTGTCTTCTACAGCTCCCTATGGGAAGATTTTTGCTTGAAAGTAAGTTTCCCTCACACATGCCTATTCAAATTTGGTTTTAAAAGATGAGTGAACTTGGGAGGTGAATGAGTAACTATCAGAAACAATAAGATATGGAATTAATGGGTCTAAGGGACAAATGGTAAGAGGTATATAAGAGAGTTTAAGGTGTTAGAGACCCCTCTCTATTTCTCCATCTCTAAGACTTAGGAGCACAAGTATGGGAGTCAAAGCAGAACACAGGTGTTTCTAGACCTTCCCAGAGACTCACAGACACCATTTTTTTTTTTTTAAATAAACCACCATTTTTTTGCTTTCATGGTTTGCTCCTAGATAAACACCACATTTCCCAGACACCCCTGGACAGTTCTACTTAGATCCTGTTCAACATACTATAGTCTTCCTATTCAAAAGCAAGTACGTTCTAAAATTGCATAAATCTAAATTTGGTTCCACTTAAAATAAGCTTTATGGGAGTTATCATTACCAAGAAATCTACAAATGAAGGGGGAAAATCCTTTGCCAGACAAGAAGCATCATTTTAGCAAATAAGACAGGAGTCAGGAGAGGGGAGAAAGCTAACATGTCCAGGACATACCTTGTGCCAAGTAGGTTTTGTAAATCTCCTCACTGTAGAGTTAGAAAACCGAGGCCCAGTTAAGTGGGGTCACACAGCTTCTACATGCAAGAGCTAGGTTTTGATCCCAGATCTGTGCGACCACAAGGCCCTTGGATCTTTTTCCATTGCACACTTACTTCCAGAAACAATCACTCATGTTCCAATCTGCTCTCATTTTCTCCATCCTGCCAAACCCCTTGAGGTCTTAATCCCTGCTAGGTTTTCTACTCAACTTGCCATAAAACTTTTATAGGGGAGAAAGTTACAGCTTACTGCCTGGAAAGGTGGGTGGAGGAAATGGACAGACCCTGCCTGCTGCCTGACTTCCTGCCATCAGGCAGTGGAACCCACATTGTCAAAAAGGGCTCCCAGCTGTTTAATGCTGAGCTCCAAAAAGACTCAACCACTGTGGAAGTGGAAATGACCCATATTTCATCTCTTTGTAGTGGGAAACCCATCTGGTATAGCTTTCTTCTCCATGTGCTAGTGGCCCTTTATACTCAACTGTGTAGGAAACCTAGTTGAGAATTTTCTTCTATCTGAAATCAGCCTTTGGACAGATATCATTTTTCTTCTGGAGTTTGTGTCTATAGGAGGGAGGCACAACCCCAGTAATTTTTACCTGATAGCTCCCTAGGGACAGCATGGGGCCATGTTTGGTTCTAACAACTGGTCCCTCGTCCAGGGGCCCATGGTTAGGGCAGGGGACAAACTGAAGGGAAGTTTATTTTACCATGGAAGTTCATCATCTGGCTCCTATCTAAAGACAAGATGTTTTCATTCATTTGTTCATTCATTCATTCATTCATTCCACCTGTTCATCCGTTCATCCATTCATCCATTCATCCACTCATTCATTCAAAATATCAGTTGAGCCCTGCTGTGTACCAGGTACTGGAGGAGAGAACCAACAAACCAAAGAAAATCAAGATAGGTGTCCTTTCTGCTTTTGAGAAGGTCATGTAGTTGTGGGAGCGGGGAGCAAATGTGTATTCCTCATGTGTTCATTCTTTCAACAGTGAACGCGGACTCGTGTCAGCTCCTAGAGTTATAAAGATAGAGAAGACACAGCACCTGTCCCCAGGGACCTCTCCGTCTGTTTGGGGAGACAGACCAGAATCACAGAAGAGAGCAGTAGATGTCAGGTCAGAGGCAAAACCACATGCTACGGGCGCATAGTGGAGGAGCACTGAGAGCAGGAGCCAGAGAAGACTCCCTGAAAGAGGGGAGAGGTCAGGATCGGAAGGAGTGAACCAGGTGAAATGAGTAGGGGAGCGGGCATGGCAAGTAGAAGCAACGTCAAGGGCAAGGACAAAAACGGGGCCAGGAAAGAGCACGAAACTTCTGTGGAAGCTCCATATCACCTAAGAAAGTGTGTGTGTGTGAGAGAGAGAGAGAGAGAGACTGTGTGTGTAGCAACTAGGGAGGGCGTGGTGAAGACGAAGGTCAAGAGGAAGGCAGGGCCCCATGACAGAGGGACTGTTCTGTGTGCGACAGTGACTCATGTTAGTTCATCTTGCAGTGCTCGAGAGCCAGCGAGAGATTTTAAGTAGGGGATGAAGGGTGACCAACGCTTCCTGCTTTGCCCAACACTGCCCTGATTTTAAAACTCAAAGTTCCACATCCTGGGAACCCCTTCAGTCCTGGGCAAACTGAGATGCTGATCACCCTGAAAGGGAGGGACAGGAGAGGTCACTGTGGAAGCCTTGCAGACATGCCAAATGGGGGGTACGATGAGAGGCACGCAGGTCTAAAGAGGCCGCTGCGTGAGTGAAGAAAGCATGCGTGAATCAAGGTTGTTAGCAGTGACCTCCAAGAGGAAGTAATGGACTTGAAACAAGAGACAACTGAATTTACTCACCTTTTCCTTGGGTAGGGGTAGGAGGAAAGGACAGAGTCAAATCTGAATCCCTGTTTTCTGACTTGCTAATTGATTAACATCATAAAGGAGATTTTAAGTGCTACTGTTAGAGGTATGGAAAAGGCAAGTCAATGAATAATACCTTTCCTTCCCATTCTGTGACCAGACATTATCCTGAGGATTTCCTTTATAAATTCCTTCATCTAATATGCATAGCAACTAAGAACTAGGAGAGGGTTTATTCTCCAGTGTACAGATGAGGAAACTGGGGCTCAGAGAGCCTAAGTAACTTGCCCAAGGTCACCCAGCCCTGGCATTCCCTGACATGTCTCTTGTCTAAAGTCTTCTGTGTTTCCTATTCTCACCCCTACCCCGTCCCCAGGGAACAACAGAGGAAGTGGCAGTTGAGCTGTGCGGTGCTGGAAAATGCTGTTTATCCAAATGGAGAAGGAGAGAAAAGGGAACAGCCTGTGCCAGGACCCAAGGGCATGAATGAGTATGGAGTGTTCTGGAAAACCCAAGAATGTCTCTGGCTCTGTCTCAGCAAAACAATAAATAAATACATATGCATGCCAGGGTTAATTATTCTTGACCCTTTTATGCAGAACATCTGCAATGATGGGGAGATGCTGTCTCATATCTTGACCCACTCACTGCATTTTAATTGCTCAAGTAAAATAAACAAAAATAAACTGAATGCTGCTTTCTTCATAGCTTCCAATCTGCTTGCAAATCTCAATGGCTTGCCAGTATTTCCCAATACAAAGCTAGCTGAGTTGTGGCGCAATGAGAAAGGAGATCTGTGTCAGTAGAGACCACTGCACCCTGGATTTTATTTTCCCTTCAGAAAGTCTTTTGTTTCAGGACACTAGGCAGGGGTGAAAGTGGTACACTCTTGTAGATGCAATTAAAATGGAAGCGCTTCCCTCTTTCTCTGTGACTCAAGTCATTGAAATTAATCATCACTGGGCCAGTCTACAGGCTGCCACGGTCCTATAGGAAATGCACCTTGGTGCAGTGGCTGCAATTAAAATCTATTGAGCGATGGAATAAAACACCAGACACTACCACAATAGCAAAGGCACTGTGTAATTGAGGGACGTGTAATTAACAGATAACTTGAAATGGGGCCGGGGGCTTCACATAGATGGACACATTAGTGCTTTTTTACAGGAACCATCTGATGGTAAGAAATTACTAACTCTAGCCATGATTTATTTAGGCATTTATTGTACTTATCACTGATTTCACGTGTATGATGGTTCAGTCGCAGAAATATCTATTCTTTTTTTTTTTTTAAGATTTTATTTATTTATTTGACAGACAGAGATCACAAGTAGGCAGAGAGGCAGGCAGAGAGAGAGGAAGGGAAGCAGGCTCTCTGCCAAGCACAGAGCCCAACCCAGGGCTTAATCCCAGGACCCTGGGATCATGACCTGAGCTGAAGACAGAGGCTTTAACCCACTGAGCCACCTAGGCACCCTGGAAATATCTATTCTTATTCCCTTGCAAGGTATGCAACAATTGAGTAAAGGAACAAAAGAGTGGTGGTGGGAATTGGTCATAAGAAGAGACCATGTTTGTATAAGATTCTGTGTTGTTTCTGACTTTTAAACCTTCATTTAATTGAAGAATTTTGTGGAGAATGTGGTTACCAATGAGAACAAATGGCTCTTTGCTAGTCACTTAAGACCAAAATGTATATGTGTATTTAGGACAGCGTATTGAAAGAAAAGCAAATTAGATAATCCTTGATCTAAATATACTTCACAGAACAATTGCCTTGAAAGGCAATGAGAAACTATTATCTCAATCTTGGAAATATTTTTGGAATTCTAATCTATGTTGATAAGGAATAGATTTGACTGTGTATAACTCAGAAACTCAAATATGATGACTTAAAACAAGAATAAAAATTTGTCTTTTATGTAAAAATTCTGTAGGTGGACAGTCCAGGGGACAAAGATGGGCATGTACATTCCTTTTCCGTACCCTACCAGGAAGTGGCACACGTTATTTTTCTTACATCTCATTGGTCAGAAACTTAGTGTCATGGCCAGACTAACTCAAGGGAAGCTGGGAAATGTAGTCTTTATTCCGGGTGGCCATGTATTCAATTAACAATTGGTATTCTGAGACTAAACAGTTTCGGGGAGTAGACACTGAGCTACACATTAGGTCACTGGACTATGGCAGCTTAAACTAGTGAGTGACAGATATTTGGAGGAAGAAATCTGTTCCCAGAGCTTATGGTTAAGGGTGGCCGATGTTGGGGCTCACCTCCCTACCCATTTAACCTGATGAGTGCCAGGTAAAATATAGACATTTTATGAGCTTTTCCAGAAATCATGATATTTAATGACTAAACAGTGAGCATTAGGTAATGCTTAGAGAAATCATTACTACTATTGCGTATGTTGGGCAGAATTCCTAGAAAATTGGTAGCCTCCAGACTGAAGCGCTTTAGAGTACAAATCCCCCTGTCAACAAGAGGTCATCTGTGCTGTGATAAAGAGCCTTTCCGGGTGTGAAGGTAACAAGGGCTATCGCCAAAGGGAGGTCAGGAATTGGCAAGCCCCTTTCTCAGGACTAAATATGGAGGACAACAACCCAAGGGTGCATTTGTTTCCCATTACCACATGAGCTCAGGACCCAGAATTCAAATACGCTGGAAGTTTCTGGAAACTTGTTCTTTTGCATGTGTTTTTGTCTTACTCTGTGTCTCCATAGTGATGACAGTAAAGTCCTTAAATCGCAAAGAGCTCACGAATATGCTTTCAGAATAATGAAGAAAAAGGGAGCTACAGACGCTGGAACTCTGCACTTTGCCAGGCTTGGGAAAGGAGGGTGAGAGAGCGGGAGGTTGTCAACTCCTGAAAGGAAGGAAAATGAGTTGAGTTTACAGGTGCCGACTGGAGCCAAAAAGGGGAAAACGGCGGCACGGGGAGCTGGCCCCAGCCTGAGAAGCAGCAATGGGCTACCACAGGCAGGACCCATCACCAACTGCCGAGTTCTGCAACAAGACATGCAGGTTAGTGTGGGGTAAAAATGTGGGTTCTGGACTCTGATGGCCTGGATTTGAATTCTGCATTTACCATTACCTAGCTAAGCCTTGGGCAAATCATTTCAGTCCTCTGAGTCTCAATTTTCCTCAGGTATAAAATGAGGATCGTAATAGAACAGCCTAAAAAGGGGACCAAGATTCAGTGAGATGTGCATGATTTGTGTGTTGGCTAACAGTGCCAGACTGCACATTCACTGTTGTTATTATCAAATTTAGGCAATATCACGAATTGGTGAAGGAGCTAATTCCAGTCATTTTGAAATCATGCCAGTGAGTGAATAGGAGGAATGGGGTGCAGCGGGTAAGAAGGGTGACTTCAAATTGACAAGATTCAACTCAAGTGAGCAAAATGAACTGTACCCATTACCAGGACGGTAGAGGCTTTCTTCGCTAACCGCCACTTCACCTCCTCGCAGCACTAACCAATGCTTGTCATTCTCTCTGTGGTAAATCCTGACAGAGTCCATAGTACACAGTACGCAGAAGGCGTCAGCTGTGTGCCATCCTTTGCGACAGCAGCATGTTTACGTTTCCACAGCAGACCTGCGTGTTTACCAAGTTGGGTATGTCCCCCAATCTCCTTCTGCTAGGTATTCCTATACTGAATTTACATCATTTAGGTTTTTTTTTTGTTTGTTTTGAAATTGATGAGAAACGTGTGAGAAAAAGGAAGCTGTCCTTTTGGGACTGCTTTGGAAGGACTCAACTCAGTTACTAAAAATATTGTATGATTAGGTGAGAACGAGATTACTGTCAAAGACTGGGAGAAGGAAACATTGAGGGTTGTACACTCAGATTAGTTTACAAGTATCTTTAAGTACTAGGTCTGCTTTCAAGAAGCCTAAACAGGAAATCAGGAATGGTGAATTTTTTGAGTGATTTGTATTTGTGACTGAAAGTATACTTATTAAGTTAAAATATCTGACATGTTCATGTTTAGTTTTTATAATTCCCTGATTTAGCATATTCTTTTTTATTTTTTATTATTTTTTAATTTTTTTAAAAAGATTTTATTTATTTCTTTGACAGAGACATACCAGAAGTAGGCAGAGAGGAAGGCAGAGAGAGGAGGAAGCAGGCTCCCCGCTGAGCAGAGAACCCGATGTGGGACTCGATCCCAGAGCCTTGAGATCATGACCTGAGCTGAAGGCAGAGGCTTTAACCCACTGAGCCACCCAGGCGCCCCAAGCATATTCTTTTTTAGATTACAGTAATTAACTACTGCTTGCAACTGAGCTGGATTGGAAGTCATCTACCAAACTAGACATTCCTATGTATGCATTATTGGTGCTCAATATATAGCCAACACAGCTTATTTTATATTTTTTTAAAAATCTGTGTTATTTTAGTATATTTCTCTTTCAAAGATAACAAGAAAGTCTTTGATAATGCCTAATTCACTTCTAATGACTCAACGATTGAGAAAACGTGGCATTAATTTTATAGCATCTTAAAAGAATCAGAGTCCTACTAGTTGACTATGGTACAATATAATTTATTTTAAGTCCACAGAAGTTTAAAAAAGTTTTTTTTATTAACAGTCTGAATATCTGGAAAGGTCAAAATCCAATTTTCTTAGCACTTATAATGACATATTTAGCAAGTCTGTCACTCATATGCAATGGAAATCAATAAGACAGAAAGCAAAGCTCCAAGACAGGTAATTTGAGTTCAAATTCAGGGGCAGGTGGTTCCTTCACCCTGGGGTTATGTGAGTGGGAGGTGGACACAGAAAAATAATGTTTTGACCAGCAGGAGAGAAATTTCAATGCAGAGGAAAGCCTATGGATCAAAGTATTGGAACATCATAAGTCCTTTCCCCATTGCAGAATTTTGCCAAATCACTCACATTGAAAGAAGTCCTACCTGGTGTAATACTGTACTTTCCACTATCAATCAGGAATGAAAACAAATAGCAAATATAACTTGGGCAGCAAATGTGCCTGAAGGGGGAGCTTTGAACAGTTCTAGTCAGAAAGCCCTAGAGCTCTCCACACTTAGCACATTCGTACTAAAACCAGAAAGTGGGATGGAATGGGAGACAAAGGATGAGAATGACGTCAGAGACCAGGCGTATGCTGGAGAGACAGAGTCCACATGCTTGAAGAAGAGATTCCATCTTTCTGAATTAGCATCTTTGTTTTCTTTAGGTAAATACCCAGCGGTGGAATTGTTAGGTCATACTGTCATTCTATGTTTAATTTTTTCAGGAACCTCCATACTGTTTCTCAGAGTGGCTTCACCAGTTACCTGAAGAAAACAAAGACACTCATTCAAAAAGATACATGGGGGATGCCTGGGTGGCTCAGTGGGTTAAGCCGCTGCTTTCGGCTCAGGTCATGATCCCGGGGTCCTGGGATCGAGTCCCGCGTCGGGCTCCTTGCTCGGCGGGGAGCCTGCCTGTCTCTCCACCTCTGCCTGCCTCTCTGCCTGCTTGTGTGCTTTCTCTCTTTCTGACCAAAAAAAAAAAAAAAAAAAAAAAAAAAGATACATGGGCCCTCTTATTCATTGCAACATTATTTGCAATAGTTAAGATATGGAAACAACCTAAATGTCCATCATAGATGAATGGATAAAGAAATTGGGGTATATATATACACACCACTGAATATTATTCAACCATAAAAAATAGGAAAAATCCTATTTGTGACAACATGGAGGGATCTAGAGAGTAAACATTAAGTGAAATAAGTCAGAGAAAAACAAATATCATATGATCTCTTCTACATGCAAAATAATCTAAAAACAAACAAACAAAAACACTAAGCTCATAGATACAGAAAACAGACTGGTGGTTGCTAGAAATGGGGTATAGAGAATGGGGAAAATGGAGGAACTGTTTTTTGGGTTGTTTTGTTTTTAGTTTGAATACATTGAATAATAATAGTAATAAACCAGAAAGGGGCACCTGGGTGGCTCAGTCAGTTGAGCAGCTGACTCTTGATTTTGGCTCAGGTCATGATCTCAGGGTCCTGGGATCCAGCCCTGCATCAGGGTCCACGCTCATTGAGGAGCCTGCTTGAGATTCTCTCTCTCCCTCTGTTCCCCCCCCCCCCACTCTCTCTCTCTCTCTCTCAAATAAATAAGTAAATCTTAAAGAATAATAATAAACCAGAAAAAAAGAGAAGAGTTTCTAGTGTTACCTCCCACGATGGTGAACTAGCTTATATCAAACTAACAACCTACCCAAAGCTAGAAAATATGGATGAAACAAAGCGAAACAACTTGTTTTAAAGCACTGGAGAGCTCTCAACACAGCCAGGACTTGAAGGCCAAGATCCTGGAGAGAGGGAGATGCACAGAAGTGAGTCAGATGTTCTGAGCTGCTTTTCCCCTTTAGGCACCGGCTTTTCCATCAGCCATATGAGGCTAAGAGGCTGAGAAGCTGAGCATAACTTTTGGCAGGACTGGGAGAGAAAATGACCTGAGCCAAGATCCTGAAAAGAAAGGAAGGAGAGAGAAGCCAGCCCAGCATTTGGCACTGCTTTCCCTTCTGAGGCAGTTGCTGATTTGTAAGTCACAGGAGAGAAGGTTTGCAAATCTGAGTAGAAATTAGTAGCTAAGAGACTGAACAAAGCTTTCATTGGCCTCATGTTTCAAGAAGATTAAAATTGTAAGTCAGAACCCAGAGGGAAGAGAGACACCGGTAAGCACCCCAGGCTTTCCATTAGGACCCCTTGGAGTAAGGGTGAACCCTACATATTACAGCTCTCACAAAGATTGAAATTCAGATTCAAAACAGCCCAATCCAAGACTTGATTAAAGTGATCTACCTGGGACACCTGGGTGGCTCAGTGGGTTAAAGCCTCTGCCTTCTGCTCAGGTCATGGTCTCAGGGTCCTGGGAGCGAGCCCCACGTCGGACTCTCTGCCCGGTGGGGAACCTGCTTCCTCTTCTCTCTCTGCCTGCCTCTCTGACTACTTGTGATCTCTGTCTATCAAATAAATACATAAATAAATAATGTTTAAAAAAAATAAATTGGGGGCGCCTGGGTGGCTCAGTGGTTTAAGCCGCTGCCTTCGGCTCAGGTCATGATCTCAGGGTGCTGGGATCGAGTCCTGCATCGGGCTCTCTGCTCAGCGGGGAGCTTGCTTCCCTCTGTCTCTCTCTGTCTGCCTCTCCATCTACTTGTGATTTCTCTCTGTCAAATAAATAAATAAAATCTTTTATAAATAAATAAATAAATAAATAAATAAATAGATCTACCCTACACTAATTGCCTGCTAGAAGTGGAAATAGATCTTCTGTGAAGGAGGATACTGGCATCCAAAGCCTCTATCGTTTTTCACATATAATGTGTGGCATTCAGTAAAAAATCATTAGACATACCATGATACTGGACCAAGGGAAAAAGACAATGGAAAGAGGCCCATGGATGATCCAGATATTATAGTTACCAAACCTGGATTTAAACAAAAATTATGATTAACATGTACAAAGAGACAGAAATCAAAGTGAAAGATTTTAGCAACATTGGAATTTGTAAAAAAAAAAAAAAAGAATCAAATGGAAATTCTAGAACTGGAACTAAGAACTTACAAGTTTAATAGTAGTTTAAACCAGAAGAAGAGGGGGTTAGGAAATATCCGGACTAGAGTATGGAGGGCAAAAATGAATATTAAAAAAAAAAAAAAACCTATAGGAAACATATGGGAACTGATAACAAAATTTAACATAGGTGTCACTGGAGTTCCAGAAGGAGAGAGAAAATAGGAGTAGAACAAATCTTTGAAGAAACAATAGCCAGAATTTCCCCTAAACTGACAAAAGATAGGAAGCCATGGAATGAGAAGTGCTACAACCACCCACCAAAGGTGGGTTCAAACAAATTCAAACAAAACCGCACCTAAGCATAGAGTAAAACTTTTGAAATCCACAGACAAAGACAAAAGCTTAAAAGCGGCTAGAGAAAAGTACATGCTGTCTTCAAAAGACAACAATCAGACTGACAGGTGATTTCACGACGAAATGACGGAAGCCAAAGGCAGAGGAATCACGTCTTTTAAATATTTGCCAACTATTTATTAAAAGATAACCTTCAAAAATGAAGGCAGAATAAAGATATTTTCAGACAGACAGGAAACAAGTTTTGCCTTCAAATTCTCACTAAAGACAAGGCTACCCACACACGTCTTCAGGGAGAAGGAAATAATCCTGGAAGGTAAATGGAAATTCAGGAAGGAAGGAAAAGCAACAAAGAAGAGTAAGTATGGATGGTAAGAAATAATAAGAATAATGTCTCATAGGACCAAATATATATAAAATTTCATTATTGGGCATTATTAAGGCAGCGGTGGAGCAGGAACTTAAAATGTCCTAAGGTCCTTGCATTGTCCCAGAAGAAGCAAAGTCTATTCCACGCTAATATATTAGACTCCAGTGAGTCAACAACGCATCTTGTAAAAGAATGCAAAATTCTGTGGAGGTTGGAATAATAAAATAAAGCCCTAAGCCAGACCACATACCTACTCTGCAACAAACACTGTCTTGGGCTCAATCTGGGGGGCTTTGGAATTCATCTCAGACCCACTTCTTTGTGGTTAGTTTTGTACATTATGTGTATTTGATACTTATATTGGCTTAAGTTTGGAATCACTACTCTGCATGTAGATCATTCAAAGGGGTGAGTTTTAAATAATTAGCAGGTTCATTTGAAAAAGATAACCCTTTGGGCGTTGGTGTAGAGGAAATCCTCATCCAGGAAGACCCAACCGTATTTGCAGTATTTCCAGATCATTAGCCAGGTGAGCATACTCTCTAGGTCTGGATTGATTGATATTCTTGAATATATTCTGCAGGGAATTCATTATACTTTAAAGAATAAGTTAATTTTTCTCCAGGAGACATATATATACACACATATACATATATGTATACATATACACATATACAAGTTAATTTATATTATATATATAATATAATATATTGTATATATATGTGTATATACACACATATACATATATACACGTATACACATATGTATACATATATATATGTGTATATGTCTGTCAGTGCTTGTCGGTTAAATATATGCATCTATGAAATCCTACCATGTGCTTAGTCTCTCCACCATATTACTGACAAGCCAATAGTCTCCCCTTTCCTACACCCCTCCCCAAAATCCCAATAAGAATCCAAATATGTGCCTATGCATTAAAGGCTAAAAATATCCCAGTCCCCCCAACACTGCCCCAGAGAGCTGCTCTCGGGAGCTGCAGTTGCCAATGAACAGGGCGCCCATAACATAAATGAATCAATGCCCTTTGGAACAGCATTGGCTTACCAGTTAATAGACTTTTGATTTTTCTGTACCCACTGATTAATGAAGCAGTAATTCTCCTTCCTAATAGGAAGACAAATTAAGAATTACTGTAACTGGAGCCTACTGGGCGCTAGGGTGTCATTGGGAGAATGGTGGTAACTATGGAGACAAAGTTGGTCAAATGGCTGCCTTTGCTAAAGCAGTCTTCCTGTCCGTGAACCCAGGGCTGAAGGGTTTCACTTCATTCCACAGACACAAATGCGTTAGGAGCCAGCCGCCTGGAAAGGCCCGCTGGGGAGAGGAACGGGTGGGTCTGGGGCACAGCCCTTCTCAGACGGACCCCTACGTTATGTTCTTTCTTTCAGAGGCAGACACAGACGCCCACAATATGAGGCAGGAAATGGGCCAGGTTAGGATTCAAGCTACTCTGAAAGACCCGAGGAGGTGGAAGCCACATGAATTGGGATGGGCCAGGAGAGGCACCAAGACAGGGTGGCATATGGGAGCCTGAGTGGAATTCAATCCACCTGGGGAATGAAAGCCCTTCTAGGGAAGGAGAAGCAGCATGAGCAAAGGTAAGGAGCCAGCCAGCAGGAAAGAACTCAGATTCGGGTGATTATTAGCTGTGTGACCTGGGGTGAGAAAAGTTACCCAACTTTCTGGGGCTTTGGTTTCCTCATCTGGAAAATGAAATGACTAATAACCACCTTCCAGGCTTGCTGTGAAGATTCCTTTGGATAGTCTGTATGGAGTCTACCACAGTGCCTGGTATGGTATAGATGCTGTAAATGGCACACTATCAGCCCCTTCCTTGACTAGGAAGACTTGGAGAGAATCGTTGGCCTGCCTTCCTTTTGCCTTCCTGCTTTTTGGGTTTTCTGCCTATCTGAACTCCGAGTACTTGAGCTCTCTCAAGGTAAGATCTGTGTCTGTGCCCTTGTGACTGCCTTCCGATTCCCTGAGGGCAGGCCCCACAGTAGGGGCACCTTTGTGGAAAGAAGAAGTAAACAAACGTGTCCCGCCTATTCGGTCTCCTACGGCTCTACCACCACTTAGGGGTTCATGAAGTCACACGGGCTGGCGTGCCCTCCCCTTTCGTCTACCGGCAAATTCTCTCCATCCTTCAGAATTCAGCTCATGGTTTCGTGAGGTCCTTCATTCAAGACAGAATTGGATAGGACCGACACTTTCTCCTAAGTGCCCCCATGTAACCTTCCACAAAACTCTACCATAATGAACACCCCACTCAACAGCTTATGACTGCTTGCTTTTCCCTTTGCTCCCTCAGCCCTCCAAGCCAGGTCCTACAAGCCTTGTTGGCTACGTGGTGTCAACGAGACGTGTTCTTACGCGAGGACAGAACCTGAGGAGGTTGCAGAACATCTCTCCATGAGTTGGGACTCCTGTGCCCTCTTTCATTTGTTTGCTTATGGTTCTATCCTAAGGAAAAATGGCTATGTTTACATAGTTACAGAACAATTGGAAGTCTGATGTATGGCTAATTCCATATAGTAGGAAGTTTCTCAGATAATTTAATTTCTTTCCTTCCCTGAGACAAGGACTTTAAACTGTTGCATGGGGTAAACAGCGCATTATAACCCAGGGGGATGGTGTGATGTGTCTCCCACATGAGGTCTTACTCATCTCTGTGCTTTTGGAACCTCGCACGGGGACTCACTCAGTGCTTTGCACATGAGATGTCAATAATTACACTGAAGGGATGAATGCCGTGTTCTGCTACTTCCCTTCCCAGGAGACCTCAATGGCTGCCCTGTTCCCCCTAGCTCCATCTAATCTCCACAGCCTGGTATTCAAGTTCATGCCTGAGATGATTCCAATCTCTAACCTCAGGTAAAGCCATTTACCCTGGTACGCCAGGCATCCCTCACCGCGGGCAAGCAGGACTACTGAGTGGATGGCTCTTGGTTCTGTGGGCTGGATGAATTCGTTTGCTGGGGGAATGCTAGTCTTAGCTTCAGGAGAGCTACAGGATGAGACAGCCGAAGGACTGCACGGCCAGGAGGGGCCTTTGCAGACACTCTGATCAGAGGTGGGAAACGAACACTGCATTCTGGAGCGGACCTGAAGACCAGAGGTGGTAGTGGCTGGGGAGACAGCCCTTGGGGATGCTACCCCATTCAGCCAAAGGGCATGGACTGACTGCGTTCCTAACACACTCTGTTCATGAGTTCATCCTCTCCCAGAGAAGGCGACCACAAAAACTGTTATCCTGATGGTCCAGGACAAACAAGATAAGAACTAAGCTAATATTTTTTTGAGCATCAAACTATTGAACTTAAGGCTGCTCCTGGCACCACCATTACCTGAAGCAGGGAAGGTCCTACCCTGTGCTCCCAGTTTGCCCTCTACTGACCTCTCCCGCCCAAGTCACGTTGTGTTGTTGTCACTGATTTCCATGTCAGTCTTTCTCAAGAGACCACGAACCTCTTGAGGACATGTGATTTTGCCAACATGGTGCCTTGACACATGAATAAATGGATGAATGAATGAACGCATGCATGCATGAATGAATGAAGTTTATGCAAAGTGCATACACCTTTTTTTTTTTTTTTTTTTTACCACCAGATGGCAAATATTCTTTGGAAAGTCTAGCTGTAAACTGTCTCAGATAGAGTCTGGTGAAAACTAAGTTTTTCAGCAAACTGGATGAGTACCTCCAACAGCATGAGATTTTTCAGGGATGCCTATGCTTCCCATCTCTTAGCAGAGAGAGGAGAAAGCACCAGAATGGAAGTCAGGAGTTCTGGCATATGGATCTATGCTGTCATTAGCATTTGGGTGAGTCACATTATTATTTTACAGGCCTCGATTTTCTCATTTCAAAAAATCCTGTGGCCTGTGGTCAGTCAACATGTGTAAGCATCTACACTATCCCAGACCCTGACTCAGGTGCTGGGGGTAAAGAAATGGCTCAGGGAGAGCTTCTAGAACAATGCTTCTCAACTCTGTAGTGAAAGACCAGCTTGTTGCTATTGTTTTTAAACCATGTCATCTGTTGCAGACTGTATTTTGGTAAAATTAAAATGTAATAGTAAGAGAAGTAAATAAAAGCATATCAAATCCAAGTTCTGATTTTTTAAATTATTAGATTCATGAGGCATTGTTAAAGTGCTATTTCTAAATGCTTCTTAGTTTCTGGACTTAGTGAATCATGGGCCAGTAGCAAATGGCCTGCAGACAGGTGCCACTCCACAGACCACACTTTGCGTGATGCTGACTTAGCACATACTCTTATGAGAGAGGCTGGCACAGGCCTCTGAATGTGGGACACTCCACTGACAAGCTTCTGCATCTACAGAGTAGTAAACACTTAAGCACATAGACCTATCGCCTGGCGGTTACAAAGGTGAAAAGGGATAGTTGTGATTACTTCCGGAGCCTTGAGAAATGTCTAGCTGGTCCCCTCTGACCCTAAGGCTGTCCTAAGCCATGTGGCTGCAAACACACCAGGAGAGGCTTTGGGCACATTCCAGGCCTTTCCATGGACTTCCTTTGGTGGCCTCTCCCCTCAGGCCTAATGCCAGGCACGGACTTGGACCTTTCCTCCTTGGCTATGATTTGTACTCTTTCTCTGCGTAAACTGCTTTTGGCCACCTGGATTAAAAATCCGTACCTCGGACCCGTCCAGTCCCCGGGAAACTAGTATGGGGTTTCAGGGCACACAGGCACCACATTGGCGAGTCTAGACAAGCCTGTTGATTACCAGGATAGGACAATCTACCAAGACCACACAATATGCTTCCTTATATAGTATCTTTTAAAGATTCCTAAGCTGGGGGGCATCTGGGTGGCTCCGTCAGTTGAGCATCTGCCTTCGGCTCAGGTCATGATCCCAGGGTCCGGGATCGAGCCCCACATCGGGCTCTCTGCTCAGCAGGGAGCCTGCTTCCTCCTCTCTCTCTCTCTCTGCCTGCCTCTCTGCCTACTTGTGATCTCTGTCTGCCAAATAAATAAATAAAATCTTAAAAAAAAAAAAAGAATAATCACTTTTTCAAAGAGATACTGCGAAAACATGGTACAGTATTCACAAGGCACCTTGGAAATATGATGGGAAGCCCCCCTCCCATTCCTATCCCATAATCTCTCAGTCCCCATCCCAGGGGAACCCCATTCATGTTCTCATACACCCTTCAGGAGACGTAGGCATCCGTCTTTAAAAAAACAATGCAAATGAAGCACGCTATAAATACTTTGCTTACTTTCTTTTTTAACTAAACGATTTGTCTTGGCAATGTTTAATTTCAAATTCTCATTTTTATTTAGCTGGTCCTCTATTAATGGATATTTAAATTTTTTTCACATTTTTTTGGTTACAGTGTTCAGTAAATAGCACCTTCCTATGTGTGAGTCTTTCTGCATATATAGATTCCTGGATATTAACTACTGAGTCGGATATTAACTACTGAGTCCTCAAAGTTGTCCCAGTTGGTACTGCTGCTGCCGGCGGGGAAAGTGTCTGCTTCCCTATGGTCAATGTATGGTTATCAAAAGACAAAAAAAACAAAAGTTGCAGCTCTGGGGAATGAATTTGGATTTCATAATTGTGAATGAGGTTGAGTATCTTTTAAAATACCTAAAAGCCATCTAATTGCCATGTGTTTTGAGATTTTTTTTCTATTGCTTTATTGATCTTTCAGAAAGCAACCCTTAAGAACTCTTTTTGTATTAAAGAAATTAGTCCTCTGCTTATTGTATGGGTTACAAATATTTCCCCCTTTTTGTCCTTTAAGATTTTCAAGTATTTTCTGTAATTAAAAAAGTTGCTTTCAGCTTACTTAATCAGTCTTTTTTTTTTTTTTTTTTTCAATGACCTCTGTGTTTTGTGATATGCTTAGAAAGGACTTTCTGGATTCTAACAGTGATTCTCTCATGTTCTCTTCTCATGTTTTTATATCTTCATTTTAAATTTTTATTTTACTTGGTTACTTATTTATGTTTAAAGACTTTGTTTTATTTTTTAAAAAGATTTTATTTATTCATCTGAGAGAGAGAGTGCATGAGTGGGGGGAGGGGCAGAAAGAGAGGGAGATGCAGACTCCTCGCTGAGCAGGGAGCCCCATGCAGGGCTCCATCCCAGGACCCCAGGATCATGACCTGAGCCTAAAGCAGAGGCTTAACAACTGAGCCACCCAGGTGTCCCCTAAAGATTTAAGCAATCTCTGCACCAGTGTGGGGCTCAAACTCAACCTTGAGATCAAGAGTCACATGCTCTTCTGACTGAAGCCAGTCAGGTACCCCATGTTTTCATTTGTTAATACTTACATCTTTGATGTATCTGGAGTTTGTTCTGTTTTGAGGACTGAATTATGGAGCCAATTAATTTTTCCCCATGGCACCCAGTTGTACCATTGTTAAATAATCCATCTTTCCTCAACTGACAGAAACTATACTTTTTTCATATGCTTACTTTCAAATGAATTTGGTTTTATTTCTGCACTTCCTGTCAAATTCTATTGATCTGTTCATTCATGCTCTAGTTTCACACAGTTTTATTTTATGTGGTTTGATAATGTAGTTTCACTTTTATATATTTTTAATTGAGTATAGTGGTACACAGTGTGGCATTACTTTCAGGTGTAAAACACAGTGATTCAACAAGTTGATACACTACGCTATGCTCACCATGAATGTAGCCGCCATCCGTCACCAGACAATGTTATTACAGTATCACTGACTATAGTCCTTATGCCCGTTTATTTCTGTGGCTTATTCATTCCATAACTGAAAGCCTGTACCTCCAGCCCCCCCTCACCCATTTTGTCCATTCCTCCTATTCCCTGCCCTCTGGAAACCATCCGTTTGTTTTCTGAATTTATAGGTCCGAGTTTGCTTTTTGTTTGTTTATTCATTTGTTTTTTTAGGGTCCACATGTAAGTGAAATCATATGGTTATTGTCTTTCTCTGTCTGACTTCTTTTTTTTTTTTTTTTTTTAAGATTTTATTTATTGGGACGCCTGGGTGGCTCAGTTGGTTGGACAACTGCCTTTGGCTCAGGTCATGATCCTGGAGTCCCGGGATCGAGTCCCACATCGGGCTCCCAGCTCCACGGGGAGTCTGCTTCTCTCTCTGACCTTCTCCTCACTCATGCTCTCTCTCACTGTCTCTCTCTCAAAGTAAATAAATAAAATCTTTAAAAAAAAAAAGATTTTATTTATTTATTTGTCAGAGAGAGAGAGAGAGCAAAAGCGAGCACAGGCAGAGTGGCAGGCAGGCAGAGTCAGAGGGAGAAGCAGGCTCCCTGCGGAGCAAGGAGCCCAATGTGGGACTCGATCCCAGGATGCTGGGATCATGACCTGAGCCGAAGGCAGCTGCTTAACCAACTGAGCCACCCAGGTGTCCCTCTCTGTCTGACTTATTTCACTTAGCATAATATCGTCTAGTTCTATCCATGTTGTCAGGAATGGGATAATCTCATCCTTTTTTATGGCAGAGTAATATACCATTGTATGTGTGTGTACGTATCTCTGCATATATGTATATATATATGTATATGTAGAGAAGGAGAGAGAAATATATATCATATCTTCTTTATCCATTCATCTATCAATGGACACTTGAGTTGCTTCCCTATCTTGACTATTGTAAATAATGTTGCCAATAATGTTGCAATAAACCTAGAGCTGCTTACATCTTTTTGAATTAGTATTTTGTTTTCTTTAGGTAAATACCTGGTAGAGAAACTACTGGATCATATGGTATTTCTATTTTTGATTTTTTTGAGGAACTTCCATATTGTTTCCCACAGTGACTATATCCATTTACATTTCCACCAATATTGTACGAAGGTTGTTTTTTTCCCACATCCTCATCAACATTTGTTATTTCTTATACTTTTGATTCCAGCCACTCTGACTGGTGGTTTTATCTCATTGTGGTTTTGATTTCCATTTCCCTGATGATGAGTGATGTTGAACATCTTTTCATGTGTCTGCAGCCCTCTGTATGTCTTCTTCGGAAAAAATGTTTATTCAGGTCTTCTGCCCATTTTTAAAGCCAGATTTTTTTTGGAGGGAGGTGCTGAGATTTACAAGTTCTTTGCATATTTTGGATATTGGATAATAACCCTTTATTGGATATATCATTTACAAATATTTAATTTGGCTAGTCTTCTCTCTCCACTCCCCTTTAATCATTATTATCTTTCCAACATTTTCTGGCTATTCTTGACTAATTAGTTTTCATTTTCATAGAATCAGCCTGTATAAGTTAAAAAGTTATTTGATTTTTGGGGGGAGGATATTAAATTTATGGGTTAATTTGGAGTATTGGTCTTTTTTACAATATTCAGTTTCATATCAAAGTATTCTTTATTTATTTAAATAACATTCAATTAAAAATGTAACATGTTTATGTTTAAATAGTACAAAGGAGGATATGATAAAATGTACAAAACCTTTCAGCTCTGGCCCATATACTCTCTGTTTGCTTTAGAGACAATGAGTTTCTGGTATATGTTCATAGAGATATTCTATGCACAAAAAATGCTCTATGTGCATATTATCATTGGACTCTGCTTTTCCCTACCCAACAATACATACCAGGGAACATTTTATATCAGTACATATACACCTGCCTTATTCTTTTTAATAGCTGCCTGGTATTGAACTATAACAAAGCAGCCTGAATTTTTAGTATGTTCCCTATTGATAAAAGATTGCTTCTTTCACTTATTTTTATAAGCAATGTTGTAATGAATGTACTTCCTCATATACCTTTGTGTGAGAATATTGTTTAAAGACTAACTCCTAGATACAGATATCCTATGTTGAGTTATAAAGAAAATATACACTCAGCAATGTGAATATAGTCAACACACTGAATGGAACACTTAAAAATTGTTAGCGTAGTAAATAGTATGTTATGTGTTTTTTTGCCAAGGAAGAAAAAAGAAAACTTTCAATTTTGACAGATATTGCCAAACTGCCCTTTAAATATTAAGGCAACTTACTAATTATAGCCCATTTAGATTTGGCTTCTGTTTGCCATGTTTTGGGTCAGTTCTAAAAATAGATTTTTTTTTTTTTTAGCAAGTTAAATAATCTATATGTTTTGAGTTAGATTGTCCCCCATTTCTCTCAGAGAGAGATTTTTCTGGAAAAACTCCAGGGATCAGTGATGCTCTGAGGGAAAACTGCAGAGATTGGGAATTGCTGCTAATAGGCAGGCTCTGCTTCCTTCCAGCAAAGGCAGCCCGCGCCAGTTTTAATAAAGAACAGGCATTGCTCAGTCACTCTGGCTGCCTGTCCTACTGTGATCTGGATTTGTTTGAAGACTCAACTGAGAGCAAACAAGAGGCTTCATATGACTGAAGCCACACCTTTCAAAGGATGTTCTAATTTCCATATCAAGTGTCTGTGACTGAGAATCTTTATTTAAGTTCCTTCCGGGTCCCCACCCTTACAATTACCGTAGTCCTCTCGATCGCATGTCCACTTGGACACAATCCATGGAGTTAAGCCTTGAATGTGATGGGAAAGACAAAGGAGGTATGGGTAGTGATATCAATGTGAACCAAACAAAATCGGGGCCCCGCTGGGGGCCTTGGGCAGATGGGTGATCTACCTCAAAGGATCTACCCAACCTGACTCCACGAAGCTTGAAACGCACCACAGGTCTTTACTGACTGTTACCTGAGGGGGCAGCAGAGGGTAAATGACCTCACACAATGTTTTGCAAAGTGGACCGCTAAATATTGCCTTCTGATGGCTCTTCCTAGAAATTCAATTAACAAAAAGTCTTCTTTGGGCCTTTCCTTCTCTCCCCAACTTCCGCTCCAAATGGCAGCTACTCAAATATGTCTCTGCACATTCTGTAAAATTCTAATACTGTCTCAGCTTCCCGGCCTTCCTTCTCCCCTCACTTCTCTTTCCTGGTCTTCACTCTCTGGAAGCTTCTGTGGAGCACATTGTACCTCTTCCAGTTGCATTTCCTCCCAATAAAACCAAAGCATCTTAGAAGGTGGGAGGAAAAGAGGATGATAAATCCTTCAAATTTAATTTTTTGTCCCAACAATAAGAGTAATAATGGGCTTACCCGTTGACAGTCACTATATGTATATGTTTCCACATATTAATTCATAACCAACATATGTAGATCATATGCTCATTATCACCATTTTGCAAATGAAGGTCCTAAGGCTCCAGGAAGGTTGGGTAACTTATTTAAGATCAAAGACTTAGGAAGCCACGTTAAAGGGTAAGGGAGCAGGTGGCAAGGGCAACTTGTGGTCCCGACAGTGCTCTCTATGCCCATATCCTCTCTCTCTCCTCTCTTTTTCCAAATCCTCATGCTCGGGTCTAGTGATGCTCCCCTTGTCCCATTTCAATGGCTGAACCAATCTAGACTTAGCATTTTCTTGTCTAATCGGCTTAGCTCTGCATCCTGGGGTTCTGTTGAGAAAGGGTGGGGGAAGAGATTCAGATAGGAGAACATAGAAAAAACTATGTGACTCTGGGGAAGGGGTGGGGTTAGGAGAGGGGGAAGAGTGATAATTTGTCCTAGCCTGATGCCTTCCAGTTACAGCTCTCATGAGGCTTTTTGCACTAAATATTAACTTGTGTTCTCTTAAATTCTATTTCGTCCCTACAATAAAGTCTCCTTTGTTCTTGAGTTAGTTTTGAGTAGGTTCCTTTACTCATCATCAAGATGCTTTATTAGACCATCTCCTTCCTTAGGTTGAGAGCCTTGTCTGCATTTCTAGCCACCGGCTGTGTCCCATTGCATACGGGAAGATCTCCTGGTTTTAGTTGCTGCTAGACCTTGCTCTGGAGGTGGCATTGACCTAGATCCTAAGGACATTCAGATAATGCTGTTTCAAGGAAGGGGAAGAGTCTGATGACAAGAATAGGGTTGGGATGCGTATGGAGTTATGTTGTGGCTCCTTTTTGATATGAGGGTGTAGTTAGTTACTGTCCTCAAATTGTTTAGGGTCAACTTTGGGACAGAAGGTTAGGGCATATGGGGAGACGGCATTGTTCAGCAGGGAAAGGAGGGGCAGGCAGGGGCAGAGCCTGGGGGATGCACTCTGTGGGTGTTCTCAGGCTGAGGAATGACATGATGAACTTGAACAATTAGAGTCAATAGCTTTCCTAGCGCCTGCAGGGACTCTTCCATCCGAGAACAACTCCTGATTTTACTGATGAGGAAATGAAGACCCAAGAATGAAACCATGGCAATGATAAGTAGCATTCAGTGAGCACTTTCTACAGGGAAGGCTCTGCTCCAAGCACTTTACACATATCAGTACACTTAGTCGCCATGGTAACCTTCTGGAGTGGGCACTATTACCACCCTCATCTCATAGAAGAGGAAACTGAGGCACAGAGGGGTTAAGTGACTTGCCAAAGTCACACAGTAAGTGAGGGAGCCAGGATTGAAAACAGGAAATATTAATTCAGAGCCAATGCTTTTAGGTCTATATAGTCCTACCTCTCACAAGTACTGAAGATTATAGGAGCCTTATTGTTCTAACAAAAGCTGGTCATGAGCGAGTGGGTGGCTTTCTCACACAAATGAGGCAGCATGTCACAATCCATGGAAAATATGAGAAAAAAGGTGAGGGTTTTAATTAGAGGAAAGCAATCAAATTTTAGAAACTCAAAAATCAGGAGAAACAAATGTTCAATAGCCATAGTTCTTTGTTTTAAAGGAAATGAGAAAAGAAAATTCTCAAACCCTTCCTGTGAGTTCCTGGAGCCCTATACACTATTTTAACTTAAAAGAAAAAGAACACCCGCTTGTTCATTGATTCTTATGCCACAGGTGGTGTGACAGTCCTGCCAACTAGCTTAAGTAATCTGCCAAAGCGAGGCCTCCCGAAATGAAATGATCAATGCCTATTTTAGGGTGCACCATTATCTGACCTCTTATGGTTGGGGAAGTCTCGAGTCTTGACTTACATATTATATAAGTTAAATATAACTTACATGCTCAGACTGATATGTTACATAAAAGCCAGAGTGTTTTTTTCTCTCGGGCATTTTCCATGAGCAAGTGGTCATTCAACCCTCATGGTTTTATGCAAAAAACATTCATGGCTCGCTTTTTCATGAATCAGTCCAGATAGGTGTTGAGCACCTAGTACACGAGAGATACCGTGTTAGGTGCTGAAGATATTAGGTGGACATCCAGAAACACAAGACATTGAGCCGATGCAAAAGCCTAGCTTTCTCCCTCCTACTTCAGACACAAACATGTTAGACAAAATGTAATGGGCAAATTTTTAAAAATACATAACTGAAAACTTAGACACATTTGGAAAAATCTCCTGGATGCCAGCACTGGGGGAGAAAATTCAAACCCAGAGCAGCAAGCAGGCTGGCACCCAGTGGCCTGTGGGGGCCGTGGACTAGGATGTGGGCCCCAGGGGCAGGGGCCAAGGTTTCACACCCACATGAGGGGAGAAGGGGAAGACTTGAGCTGGCGGAAGAGGAGATGTGGGAAGACGCTGGTGGCATCACGCTAGACATTTTGAAGGGCTGTCCTATTTGCAAACTGGGGATGGGGCAACATTTACCAGTTACCTTTAGGAAGACCACCCGGAAGCTTGTGCTCTATCTAGGCCCCTGAGTAAAAATTCTCCTTCAGGGATCAGAAGCCTCGGGCTTTCTGGTGCGTAAGAGCAGAGTCCATATTTACACTGGGGGTTCAGGGGGGAATCTCCAAGTTGAGAAAGGACATAAAAATGGGAGTTGACAAATGAAAATATGCTGTCCCCCCCCAACCAAGAAAACATCACAATTTGAGCACAGCGGATGCCCACTGGAAAAAAAGAAAGGCATCTGCTGGACGAGAGGGAACAACCCAAAAGCAAAGGAGGAAACAATTTAAAGGAAGACTGGTCCCTAAGACCCTGCGATAATAGAGTAATCTGAATGAGATAATTAGACATGTTTAATATTGAAGATATAAAAGAAACCATAACAAAGCGACAGAGTGGGCATGAACAGAATCAGAGGTGGGTTTGAAAAGGAGACTCCAGCAGTGAGGAAAACCAACAAGTTCTTGCCTTCAAGGGACACACTTTCTACCTGGGAGACAGAAAAGGAAAGAATGGGGACATTCCAGTCTAGGAGAGGGTCTGCACAGGGAGCTAAGGATGCCCAGGGAAGGGGCTCTGGACTCAGCTTCCCCACGTGATATGGAAACTAACATGTGTCTCTCTGGCCATGAGGGACAGGGGCCATGAAAGCCCGGGGTGGTTCAGAAAACGGCACATCAAGGACTGCCACAGTCCAATGCCTGCACGCCCCCAGATGACGCACAGATTCCCCTGAAGTCCGAGCACCTTATATGGGAATAGGTTCATGGACCTGCCTCCTTCTCCCCACCTGCGAATTTCTTCAGCGTGGAGATAAAAGGCCCTCATTCAACTCGTCTCATGCTGGGCCACACTTGCTTTCCTTCCCTCTCCTCTCACACCGGTCTTCTCTGGGTTCTTACAGCATAAGCTCTTTTCCACCGCGGGGCCTTTGTACATGTCATCACCCTTCAGAATGACCTTTTCCTTATGTTTTCATCTTTGGGGACTCAGCATGATGGTCTCAGGGAGACTTCTCAGGGAGATATTTCCTGGGCACCCTAATTCCAAGGTCTCTCCCTAACACTGCTTTCTCTGTCCCTTCTTGTCAGTTTCTTCTTACTTACTCTAATTTTTAATTATTTAACTAATTTCATTCTTGTCTCCCTGCTAGAACACAGACTCCATGCAGGCAGGGAATCATCTGCTCACTGCTGTATTTGTAATGCCTGCCATTTAGCTGGTGTTCAATAAAGTTGAGTGGATAAATAAATTCAGTCAAGAAACATTCATGAAGCAGCTAGCACTGCCCAGCTCAAAGGAGAGGATGCTGGAAACACAGATTGGAGCTTTGCAGTTTAGTGAAGGAGACACATCTGACAAGGACTTAGAGTAAATGCAATGGTGGCGATGAAGAGGAGGTACTGGGTGCTGTGTGAGCTCCCTGCAAGGGCACCCGTTTTGTACAGAATCAGAGAAGGCTTCCAGGAAGAAACAACATTTAAGCTGAGCCTGGAAGGATACTTAGGAGTTCACCAGGGGAAGAGGAGCTGGAAGATGTTCCAGGCTGGGGGAAGACCCAGATGCAAGAGTGGCATGGCTCTTTGGGGAGACTGAACATGGTTCTGGATGGGCAAAGCTTACAGCTGCAGCAAGAAATAAGACGGGAGAGGCAAGACAAGGCTGGATCATGCTGGGGTTTCTAGCTACGATAAGGAATTTGAACTTGGTCCTAGGGTCTGTGAGGACATCTTAGTCAGAGGGAATGGCCTAATCTGATTTATGTTTTATTGAAATGGCCCTGGAGCAGTGTGGAGAAGAGGAAGAGGACTGGAGGCAGGGAGATCAGGAAACTAGTGCAGGAGATGAGGATGGCTTAGATGGGGCCGTGGGGATGGGGAAGTGAACTGGATGAATTTAGGACAGAAGGCGAGAGGTGGGGCAAGGGACAGAATCCAGGATGATGCGTACGTTTCCAGCATGACTAATGTGGTGAACAGGGTGCCATCTTGGGGCCATGTCTGGCAGAGAACTAGACACCTAGTACACACGCCAGAAGTGTGTGCTTGATAACATGCAATGGACTCAGTACAACATCTTCATAACAGTGAGTACACACCTGCTCACTGTTAGTGCCTGGGGCTACCTACACATACAACCGCCATTCCCTACTGCCTCACCTGCCTTGGGTTGCCAGTTTGCGACTTATCAGTCTGCTCGAAGCTCCGTAGTTCTAATCCACACTCCCTGCTCCCCACCAAGACACCATCTCTCTGCAAAGACCTGGGCCTTGCGTCCTTCCCTGACCCTCTCTGACCACCAGTGTTTTGGCAATAACGTTACTGTGATTTTTTATTAATTTTCTTGGTTGTTTTGTAGTTATAGTAACAGTAAAATTTATACTCCATAATATTATTACAATTTTCCCCTACTAATGGGATTATTATTTTTGCTCATTTGTGTTTGAAAGCCATTAGCATAGGATTTACCTCCAACAATATCTACTGTGATTTTTAATGCCCTTGAAACTTGCCAGTGAGCGATAGGTCTATAATAAGAGAATGCGAGTAAGCATATAAATGTCTTTCTTGGGAAAAGAGGGCGGTTTTGTTTTTTTTTTCATCCTGTTGGACTCAGGTTCTTTGATAGAGAGATTGGTAGGATATAAGGCATTAAAGGCTGAGAACACTGTGTTAGTTTGTAGATGTGTTCAAACAAGTTCCCCGTTATTCAGAGGACACTTTTATATTCTAGGAGGATTCATATTCTTGCTGCTTTTTATGTTGTTTCTTACCTGACTTACAGAAAAATATAATAAATTCTGTGTTTGCAGGGAACAATATTGAGGACTCTGAAATGTCTGGAAGTGAAGGGATCTGGAAATCACTCTATCTGGCTGACTTTCCAAGGGGCTGGGGGGCTGGATGCACTGCTGGTGGAGCTCTGGAAATAGGGATTATCTCAGAAGCTGCTGAGAGGAGTTTCTGTGGGGCAGCTGTGGGGGGCAGGGAAGTGGATGGGCAGGGCTGGCTTCAAGGGCTGTGCCCAGCAGCCTCCCAGGGTTCCATGCTGTGAAATTCACAGTATCACCACCTTAGATTCTTAAATCTTGAACAAGTGACCCCACTTTGCATGAAGCCCTGCAATTTATGTAGGTGGGGCCGTGTACAAGAGCGAGGCAGATTTGGGTTCAAGTTCTAGTATTCTCTAGCTATTGACTGTGCCTCACTTGCCTTATCTGTAAAATGGGGATAATACTATTGTCTTCTCAGACCAGACGTGAGAGCTAAAAGTAGACACCTAGCTCCAGGGGACCTGAAAGGCAGCGACACACCCTAAGATATGCTCCGTGGAATTTTAAATCCCTTGTGCAGTCCTCATCATTAGGTTTATAATTATGATTTAATATCAGGAATACTACTCAGCTGGGAGAGGCAGACTGTGTGGCACAGAAGCTAATTCCATGGTTAGGAACACGCCAAGCAAAGAATATTTCCCAGAGGGGGACAATCTAAGGCTGGGGGTCCTATCCATCAGCTTCCAACCTTTGTGCTGCTATGACACATGATAAATAGGTTTTTTTTGGCACAACTGGTCCCAGTTTCTCATGACTCATACATGATTCTTTTTCCCAGAAGTCTCTCAAGAAAGACAACAAAGGAGACTGGCATTATTACCAAGATACCCTTGACCTTGATGTAATTTATTTGCAAACTTTAGTATTTCAACTATTATTTGTAACAATTTTTTTTTCTTTACCATACCACACAATGGGACTCGATAAGCCAGTGTACCACCATCCTATGCTCAAGACCCAGGAACATGGACCCTCATGGTCCATGTTCAAAGGACCCTCCCTCATGACAGGCTGGACAGACCAGCACCAAGCTCAAGCCCTCCATGGCTTCACAGATGTCTGTTCTGTGCTGATGCCTGAATGAGTGACTCCAGTCACAAGGTACTCTCCACCAGAGTCAGAGAAACACTAACTAGTTGGTTGGATGCCCTTGTGATGAATAGCGTGCAATCTTAAGACATCTGGTTAAACGTTTTTCCCCAAGAATGTGGAAAAGGTTTTAAATCATATTAAGAAGAAACATAAGCTAATTCTGGGGCATTTCTGGACTCGGGTCCAAAGGATTCCTCAGGGGATTATAGAAGGAGTCAGGGTGACCTCTGTTGCCTTCAGTTTAAGGCCTGTGGGCAGCCTGGAGTCCCCATAGCCGACTTCAAAGGGAAGCACTGGGGGGCCCTCAGCTGCGCTTGCCCTCCTGTGCCGCTCAGGCTTGTGGGCACGTACACATTGTGACACCTGGGCCCGTGTCTCCAGGGCCTCCTGCAGTCTCGGATGTGGAACAGCCTGGTAGTGACCTGTGCTGTGAAATGACCACAGCCCAAGCATGGTTTGCGCCTTGCTGAATCCCTCTTGAGCAAGCGTGCAGGCAGTGTGCCCTGGCTGCCCACAGAGCTCTCTCAGACCTGAAGGATTACCGTGGGCGGCCACGGCTGAAGCTGGCCCATCACCTCTCCGCAGTACGGCCGTGAATGGCCACAGAAAAACTGCAGCTCTTCTTTCCAGATCCCTCCCCGCCTCTTTCTAGTGCTTTCCATGGGGGGACGAAATAGCAAGGTCAGTCACACAAATCAGAACGAACAATGGGCAATTCCTCCCTCATCTCTCCACTGGGATGCCTGGGAACCTACATGATGGCACACTTCCTGGGCCCATGTCAGGTGGTGCACGGACGATGCTCCTGTGCCATCTGTAACTATTGTGACTAAGGACCGATGAATTTGTCCAACACCTCAAGGCACAGTTACAGAACGCGCGTGCTGATAAACAGTTTGTTTTCATGGTGATTTTGAATGGCGATTTTGGTTTAGACAACTTGGGTGTCACTCCCCTGACCCCGGCAAGGATCATAGCAAGAAAACTGAGAGCCAGCCACTCGACTCTCCGGAGACCAGAGATGTCGCAAGTCACCCACGCGGCCCCAGCAGCGGCTGTTAGCACAAATTGGGGAAGACACAAATCCGGTCAGGGAAAATCTGAGACCACAAGAGGGGCCTGTGTGTCTCTGTCCTCAACTCGACTTAATTTCCACCCGCTTCCGCCCCAAACTCAGCAAACAAATTTTGCTTCCTAGGGCGCCGATCTCCCCGAACACCGCACACCGTACTATAAACTTCTAACCCCCAGAGATCTAACCGATGCTTTGACTCCGTGCCTGGTTTTGGGTCATTCTGTGATTCTTTTTCTTACCTGTTGCCGAATTTCTTCTTCCATTTTCACGGGTGAGCCCAGTTCTGCAACCTGTTTGACACCTTCACTGGCGTAGCCTCCATACTCCCACAGCACGTAGTTCTTGGAGTGGGATCCACCAATGATTGCAGACCAGTGATTGGCCCGACCTGGGAAAGCCAATCAGGGGGCAGGGATCAGTGTGGCTGTGGCGAAAACACGAGCCCCTTAAATGCTGGGAAGAAAGTACAATTCAACCATCATTCCAACCGCGCTGGCTAAGCACCCACTTTTGCTAGGTCCTCTGCTACTCAGGGAGGAGTGAGACCATCTGTGGAAGCAAGAAGGTATTGGGAATCTGCAGACAGGACAGCAGATGCCTGAGTGAGACATGGAGGCAGCCCAGAACGATGACTTCTGTCTGGGAGGGTTTCAGAGAAAGACTTTGAAAGGCTGATCAGATTTGTAAGACAGGATGGAGAGGAGAGGCTATTTCTGGCAGACTCAAAAGCATTAAATAACACTGTGTGTTTGGGGAGCCATAAGCAATCTAGCATTGCTGTGTCACCTGCTGTCAGGGGAGAGGTAGTAAGCCATGCCAGGGAGGTAGGAAGGAGCCTGGTCACGGATGGTGCTGCTCTAAATGCTTCCGGAGTTCGGATGTCATTTGAAAGGGTCTGAAACCACTGAAGGGTCCAAGCAAGAGAATGGCATGATTGTATTTGAATTTTAGATAAGCCATAAAGGCAGCAGTATGAAGAACGCATTAAAGGGAGCAAGACGGGAGTGTAGGGCTGTGGTGGGAGAGCACAGAGCCAAGGGTAGAGGGAGTGGGTGGTGAGTAGGCCTGGGCCATTCTCAGAAATGAGCCCGGTTGACTTCAGGCTGGCTTTTCAGTGCCTTCCGGGATGAGGGGCAGGTGAGCTGGCCGTGTGAGAGGACGGGGGCAGCAGTCTGGATATGTGGAAGGGACTGGTCCACGGTGGTCTGCTAAGGATCACCAGGGAGGAGGCCCGTCAGGGGTGTAGGAGGGAACCAGAGGGTGCCGCAGGGGAGAACAGAACAAGATCTGGACAGGACCAAGACAAAACTAATGGAGAGGGTTTCAAAGTGCCAGGGGGGGGAAGGAGGGGAACAGAGAGTCAGAATCAGCACTGCACTGAGTTTGCTTCTGCATGTGATAAGTATTGATACACGCACACACACATGCACATATACACATACATAGAATACGTACGTACACACACATATGATATATACACATAATATACATACATAGTATGTATACACACACACATATATATGTATTAATTACTGGCTAAGTAACATACAATTCATCATAACACCAGTTCAGCTTTCAGCCATTCTTGGTTGGCTAATAAAGGCGTGACTTAAAGAATGTTTTCAGGCACAGTACAGAGGAAAACTGGAACTGGGTGGACACAAGGGACACATAAGCTTACCACCTGGTGGCCCGCAGTGACCGAACTCTCTGCTCCACCCATCACAGAAGAAGGCCCTTCTGAACGGGACCTGATCCTCATTTACATCGGCTCCCTGCTACTCCAGAGCCCTCTGCTGCAGGGGCACATCGAGAACTTGGGCACCAACCCCCACTCCCAACCTGCTGAGGGCAGCCATACCCTTCCCCACCCCCCCACTGGCAGGCAGATGACATCACTAGGTCAGCCGGCCCAATCGCTTGCTCATTATTTCCCACACATCAGGGAAATGCAAACCCTGGGTTCATCCATCAGTTCTCTAGAGAAGACAGACGGATGTGCGGCCAGCTCTTCCCGCAGCTCACTCCTGAGTGAGTAGGCTGTCCTAGCTGTTGTCTAACCCAGGAGCACTGCTGGTGTAGGGGCAAGGGCTGGGAGCCACTCATGACCTTCGGTTCATGCTGTGAACACAGGGAGACCAGGTTTAGCATCTCTTGCTCCCTCTGCCTTGTTCCGCTGAAATGCCCCCTTTTCCCAGACCCATCCTACCTGCCATTCTGTACCTCCCGGGCTTAGCACATGCTGTTCCCTGTGGTTCTCTTACTGCTAGGCTTGGCCAACTCTCATCCCTCCTTCATGATCTATTCAGAAGTCTCTACGGTCCCCACCAGACTGACTTGCCTCCTGTTTCCCCACAGCACAGATAATGTGTATGGTCCCTGCTGCAGGTCTGTCTCCCCACCAGACTGTCCCTGAGGATGCCTGTCTTCAGCGCCGTGTTCCCAGCACCCAACACTGTGTCTGATGCACTGGGAGTGCTCAGTGCATGTTTTCAAAAAATTTTCATCCAAACAATCAAAGGGAAAGGTAGGCAGTATATGTGCTCGAAACATTTGGGAGCAGGCTTGCACAGATGTGATTCAATGTGATTAAATTCAAGTCTCAGCTCAGCAGAGTTCCTGACACCTACTGGGCTAACATACTCCGCTCACCTGCGTGCTGTTAAAAACAAACACTACCAACCAACAAAGAATGGCATTGGCCTTACAGCCGGCAGACAGGGCTTCACACGCCAGAGCTGCCACTTTCTAGCTAGGTCAACTTGGTCAAATTCCAATTATTTTGCTCCCCTGAGTCTCAGCTCCCTCCTCTGTAATTCAAGGCTGATAATGCCTATCTTACCAACCTATTATAAGAATTAAATTCAATTTCTAAAAGCTGAGATAATATATGTGAAATCACTACTGGCACATAATAGACACTCAGTAATTACAGTTTCCTCCTTTCCTCGTTGTTAGGGAGGCTACAAAAACAAGTAAAACATGAAACCTGCCTTTTACTCAGTACAGAAGACAAGAAATCTACATACGGTGGGATAAGACAAGAGACTAGGAACGGGCACAATCCTAGGAAGCTGAGGGGATGGACCCAGCTGGGTCTTTCTGATTTATTCCCTCAGCTTCCATTTACTGTGTGCCAAGCACAGTGGCAGGTCCCGGACACTGACAGGAATTGGACAGGGGCTTATCCCCACAGTCTGGGGGCGGGGAAACAGATGGTTCCGCGGATTACTTACAATCCAGCACGGCCAGGGATATTACAGAAACAAGAACACAGAGTAGCGGGGATGGAACAGCTCACTCCAAAACCCCCGAATCCAAAAAGTCCAAGTCCAAAGGCACGAATACAGAGAAGCAGGTGCCTCAAGAGTAGGTTCCGTCTTTGTGGTTTCTTACACTTAAAGAATACGTCATTGTCCACCTTTCTGATCAATTCAGTTGTTGATTTCCTACACTGGTCTTGCAAATTGCCACATTAATTCAAATTTCAACCCACTGAATGACATCAACCACATAATAGATATCTGACTGGCACTAGGCTAGGGGGAGGGACCAGACTCTATCCTACCTGGGGGGGGACAAGGCAGGAACCCATGGAAAACAATCTGCAACATTAGGTAGGGCGATGACTTCAGGTGCATGGCTATGAAAACTTTAAAGAAATGTACAATGCAAAGTTCTCCATATTATTATGGACGGAAAGCATAATGGGAAGCCACAAAAGGAATCCAACTATGATGGACGAGCAAGGAAACTTTCCCAGTGGAAGGAAACTCCCACGGGAAGCCCAGCAGGACAGGAGAAGCAGGAATTCCAGTGATAACATAGATAAGAGGACTAAATACCAATTAGGTGTCAGGTGTAATGCTTTCCTGGACTAACCCTCACTACACCCTCATTTCATCTTTTTAGCTAAGAAAACTGAGACCCAGACATGTTGACAAAGCTGCCAAAGCTTACAGAGCTAGCAAGGGTCAAACTGGGGTTCGAACCCAATCCGCCTGACCCTAGAGCACACGCTCTTGTCCCTATATCGCACTGAGAGGTCAGGAAGGAGAGGACACTGCTTGGGGAACTGGAGGGATTGAAGGCAAAAAGAAAAGATAAAACGAAAGTCAGGACTAGGTTGAGGAGAGTGCTGAGTGCCCACTGTGAGAGGGGAAGACATGATGGAAGTTTCCTTCAGGGAAGAATCATACAATAATAGTTCACATGCACTGAGCCCTTAGTAAGTGCCAGGCACTGTGCCAAGGACTGAACTACATTATTTCCTTAAACACTCAGAAAAAGAGCTTCCTCTGACACAGAGGCTATCAGGCTTCTCATATTTCACAGGAGGAAACCCAGACTCAGAGAGGTTAAGTGAGTTAACCCAAGATCACAGAGTCAATGAGTGAGGACACTGGGATTCAAGGTCAAATCTGCCTGGGGCCAGAGCTACGCTCTCCATCACACCACATCCAGGCCACACCCAGTGGTGGGAAGGTAGAGGCCCAGGGTGAGGAGATCGGTCAACACTCCCTGCGTGAGTGGTGTAGGGTTGGACTTAGGGCAGTGGGGAGGGAATGCAGACACAGGATCAGAGGTATGAGCCAGTAAGAGGGAAGCTTGGACAGACTGTGGGAGATAGTTTGGGAAAGCAGTTAGAGCTCTGGTGTTTGAATCAGACCATCGTATATTCTAGGCTCAATTCTGAAGCTCAATTCCAGATTGGACAAGTCAGTAATCACTCTCAAACTCAGTTTCTTCACCTGGATATTGACATGAGAGTGTAGTGAGGGTTACCCCAGGAAAGCATGACACCTGACACCTAATGTGTTATTCTGACGCTAAAGTCCATGAAGTCTTGAGTAGTGGCTGGAACACAAGGTGGGCTTCATAGATCTCAGCCAGCTCAGTTAAATATGAAGAGGATGGACAGGACAAATCCAAACAAGCTTCTGGAAGACAAGGGAAGCAAAAAAGATCTGAGCAGGTGATCAGAGGGCAGTTTGGCTTAGAATGAGAGGGTAGAGACGACAGAATGTCAGATGCAAGGACCTGAAGCTGAAAGAAACACCAGGAGGGAATCCTCTAACTGGGACTCAGCGGCCTGAGAATGAGTTGGCTCATCAGACCCAGTTAGCTGGGACACGGAGAAGTGCAACACTGGGCCCCAGCATCCTCCAGGAAGTAAGGCAGGAAGGAGAGGGAGAAACCACAGGTACTGAGAGGCCTGGAGAGAAAGAAACAACGTACATGCCTTGGTTTTCTTATATGGATGCTCAGGGGGGCTACGGCTGAGGTCCTTGGTGAAACACTAGGGCTTCAGCCTGGGGAGCAGGGGCAGAGAAAAAAGACTACTGCCAACCTCTTTGGCTCCCAGGTAGGGCCAAAGCTCTTTGGCTTAGCATGCCTCTCTCCGGTTCCAGCAGTGTTCTAGTGGCCTATACATACCTGCGCCTAGATGTTTTTTCCCAATAGTTTAGAGGACGCAAAAATGAGACAGAGGCAGGTGGGAAGCTGGGAGGAAGAAATGATTAGACATATAAGTTTGAAATACTGATGGGCAACCAGGTCTGAAAAGCTCTCCCTGGGAGACGTCCTGAATGTGTGTGTTGTAATCTCACTTCTGACACCTTTTCTGCTGTCACTGCTGGTGTTACGTTACCAGTGATGCCTAAATTTACAAGGATGCCTAAAAGGCCATTGCCGATGAAGGAGGTATGTGGCATGTAGACAGATTCTCTGAAGTTTTCTACCTATGGCAGGCATTTGGTGATAGCCCAGTTTTGCTGGCTTGCTTTGCCAGTGGCGGCCTTCCCCTGCCAACCTCAGTCCAGCAGAAAGTCACCCACGCATTTCCTTGACATAACATTCATGGCATTTCCCTGGAGAACGTCCTACAGCCTTGATGTCTAGACTGTGACAACCTGCCATTATCCAACCTCAGCCTCACCTACTGTATCTCAGCAAATCTTGATTTTTTCCTCTGGTTGGGTCTTTATGGATCTGCTATAATTAATTGCTGCATGGAAGCTTCTCCAGTCCCTAAGTCCTGCTGGCTGTCCTCCTTTTATGTCTAAGAGGATAACTTGTCACTTAACTCTTCTGAGAAGACGCAGGTCAACCTATCCAGACTTATCCAGGCACCATGTGGCTAGTGACCAGCAGCAAAATGCCGCGGACCTGCCAGCTCTATTCATAAAAGTTGTCTTGGATCTCACTTCGCTCTTGCCCTTGCTGTTCTCACCCTAGGCTCACTTCCAGGATCTGCCTGGGTTTTGACGCTTTGGATTTGGCTGCAGGACTTGGCTCTTCTGGGTTTGCCCCTGGGTGCTACCCAGGACACAGCTTGTACTTGCCCTCTGGCTCTTCCTGCCCTTGGCTGCTTCAGGAGCTCACTCTGATCAAGCTATTCAGGTTTTCAAGATCCTGTCCCAGGATGGCCTCCTGGAAAAAACCCTGCATGGGGAGATCTGTCAGGTTGGCCAGAAATTCTTCTACTTTCTCTCTTTCTGCCTTCTTTACTCAGCTAGCCTTTCTTCTTTCTTTGAGGTCTTAAGAAAAGTGCCACTTTTCCATTTCAGGGAAAACACGTGCACTTAAAGAATTGATTGTATTCTCCTGCATTTCCTCTGAGGCTTCCAATAATAACATGCTATTCTTTTAATTCATTCACTAAATAAATGTTTACGAGGCATACTATATGCTAGGTTAGAAATCAACAAGCCATAGCCCACTTTTTTTCCCCCAATAAAATTGTATATTTCACATGTTAGTTATGTGTTATTTATGACTTCTTTCCTGCTACAATGGCAGAGTTGAGTAGTCATAAGAGAGACTGCCTGGCCTGAAAACCCTAAAATATTTACTTTCTGGTCCTTTTAGAGAAATTTTGATAAAATCTGTGCTAGTCCATGGAGACTCTGAGCTAAATTAGACTTGGTCCTGGTCCTTGAGATGTTCAGTCCAGAAGGTGGGGTGAAGCGTATGGAGGAAAGGTCATAACAGGTAATTCCAATGGAGTGTACATGATACAGCTTTCATAAAGGCAACACAGAGTAACATAAAAACACAAATGGGGGATATTCAACCCAGACTATATCAGAGAGAGCTTCCTGGAGGAGATGACAGCTGACCTACCTTCTGAAGGCTAAGTAGAAGATAACAAGGCAATTAGGGAGAAAGAGGAAGGTATTTATTGTAGTAGGACCAGGATATGCAAAAGCAGAGAATAAGAGAAAACCAGAGGTACATGGAAAACTATAAGGCAGGTCAAGGAAGAAAGAAAGAGAGAGTATTTGTAAAGAAGGAATGATCAATGATGAAGCCAGTCAGCCAGGCAGATCAGAAAGGATATGAATTCCTTAATAAAAAGTTCTTATTTTACCTAGGAAAATATGATTGTTTTGTCTACAGCTTCCAAATTTATATGTGCTCACTCAACCTCTGCTTCTCACACTGATGGACTACATGGTACTGGACTAGCCCTCTCAACATAAGGGATGATAAAATTGGGTAAAATGTACGAAGCACCAATTTTCAGAAGTTAGAAAATAGATAGCAAAACACTATGACCCCTGAAAGAAAGGTAACAGAAGAGGTGAGCACCATGTTTGTCCCGGACATTTTCTGGTGTGCGGTATAGGAAGGTGGAACACAACAGAGCATGACAATCTGGCCGAGCTGAGGAGGTAAAGACAGGACTTTAAGGGCGCAGAGGTAGACAAGATTTCCTGGTAAGAATGCAAGAGAGGGAGATGCTGCATAAAGAAGGAACTTCAGAAACATGCATAGGAGTCCCTCTAAGTCTTTGACCAAACACCAAGGTGCACATGGGTAGGACAAAACTCCACAGGCTTGGGAAATACAGCTACTGGGGAGCTATGAGCTGAATGGAGATTGCCTAAGTCACACAATGCTGAAGATGTTGGGGTTCCAACCACCCATATTCGGGAGACCTTGCTGCCTATCCTGAGCATTCAACTAAGACCCTGGAAAAGGCACAATTTAGGAGAAAAATACTTTCACATTAGAGTAAGGACTAGTCTTGACTTAGCCTGACAAAGCTTTGGAAACAAGCCTTGAAAAGAAAACAAGCAGATATACCAGTAAATTAACCATCTGCCAGATGAAAACCCCAAACTCTGTAAAAAAAAGATAATAAATTCAGTTACTCATCAATGTCCATCAATCAAAAATTATTAACAAATGCAGAAGCAGGAAAATATGATCTATAACCATGAGAAAAAAGAGTCAAAAGAGAGAGTTCCTGAAATGATGGGTAGGTTGATATTACCATATAAGGACCTTAAAACACTACTATCAAGTTCAAGGACTTAAAGGAAGAGATGGACATAATGGGTGAACAGATGAAGACTCTCATGAGAGAAAAAAAAATTTTTTTTTTTGAGAGAGAGAGAGAGAGAGAGAAAATGTGAGTTCATGGGGGAGGGGAAGAAGGAGAGGGAGAATCTTTTTTTTTTATTTTTTATAAACATATAATATATTTTTATCCCCAGGGGTACAGGTCTATGAATTGCCAGGTTTACACACTTCACAGCACTCACCATAGCACATACCCTCCCCAATGTCCATAACCCCACCCCCCTTCCCCTAACCCTCTCCCCCCAGCAACCCTCAGTTTGTTTTGTGAGATTAAGAGTCACTTATGGTTTGTCTCCCTCCCAATCCCATTTTGTTTCATTTATTCTTCTCCTACCCCCTTAACCCCCCATGTTGCATCTCTACTTCCTCATATCAGGGAGATCATATGATAGTTGTCTTTCTCCGCTTGACTTATTTCGCTAAGCATGATACCCTCTAGTTCCATCCACGTTGTCACAAATGGCAAGATTTCATTTCTTTTGATGGCTGCATAGTATTCCATTGGAGAGGGAGACTCTTAAGCAGGTTCACACCCAGTGTAGAGCCTGATGTGTTTTTAAAAACCCAATGAAAAATCTAGAACTCAAAAATATAACATCTATAAGAGGATATGGCAAAGAAAATGGTCTATAAACTGAAAGACAGGGTAATAGAAATTTAAATGAAGCACAGAGAAAAAAGATTAAAAAAATAAACAGGGTTCTCGTGAACTTTAGAACAACAGTAAGTTGTTTAATGTAAGATTTATGGAATCCTGGAAGGAAAGGATCAAGAGATTGAGTTATTAAAATATTTAAAGAAATAACATATGAAATTGCCCAAAACTTGATGAAAAATATTAACCTTAGGGTCTAGGAAGTCCAATAAATTGCAGACAGGATAAAAACAAAGAAAATTATACTTATGCACATCAAAAGCAATTAATGATGACTAGAGAAAAAGAAAATGTCTTAGAGGCAGCCAGAGCCCAAAAGAAACAAGACAATCAGAAAAACAAAAATAATAATGACTGCTGACTTCAAAACCAAGATAAACCAGAAGACAGGGAAGGGACACTCCTGAAGTTCTAAAAGAAATAAAAAACTGTCAACCTTGAATTCTATATCCTGCAAAAATATCCCTCAAAAATGAGGGTGAACTAAAACAGTTTTTGATAAAGGCAAGCTGAGTGACTTTATTACCAGCATATCTGCTGTATGTGAAATATTAAAGGACTTCTGGCTGAAGGGAAATGAAAACAGGCATAAACTCAGATCTCCATAAAGGAAAAAAGAGTGCTAGAGATGGTAAATACATGCATACGCTCCACCTTTCATCTCTTTTTCACTAAGGAGCTTCTCCCTTGCAGTAAAGAGGTTCAAATTTCCTCATGGTGAATGAAAAAATTTTCCTGTCAATGCTCTCTTCCCACAAAGACTGTTTTTTTTGTCTTTCCTACATCTCTAGGCTTTTTGGGGGAGGTTAAGCTCACTGTTTCCACTTCCTCTCCTCAAATCCTTTTCTTAGATCCTTGCAACCTGATTCTGAGCTCCCACCTAAACTCATTTATGCCACCCAGTCTTTGAAACTTTAACTTTTACTCCCCTCTATTTGCACAGTTGGACAATTGTGGGGTCAATCAAGAGAACATTACTGTCTGCTTTATTTTCCTTTTAAAAATAAAAGCATATTTTAAATTCAATAAACGTCATCCTTTCAGATGTATCTTTCAGTGAGTTTTGACAAATGCCTGCAATCATGTCACAATCAAGATATAAAACAGCTTTACTACCTAAAAAAAATTGCTTTGTGCCTTTCTGTAGTCAACCCCATTCCTCCAGCCCCAGCCCTTGACAGCCTCTGGTCTGTTTTTGGTCCCTACAGTTTTGGCTTTTCAAGAATATAGTATCAATAACTCATACAGTAGGTAGCCCTTTGAGTCTGGCTTCTTTAACTTAATATAATACATTTGACATTCATCCATGCTGTTATATTTATTGGTTTATCCTTGCCTCAAATGTCTCAAAAGAAAAAGGAGATTTTCTACTGGTTTAAGGTCCTTCTTACACTCCTGTTTCCACCATTTACTAAGCTGTGTGACCTTGAATAAGCAAGCTAAGTTTTTTAAGACTCAGTTTTCTCTTCTGTGAAACAGTAACAACAATGGTACCTACCTTCTAGGGTTGTAATGGGTGTCACAGAAGGAAATCCATATAAAAATAGTACAGTTCCTGATACATAATAAACATTCAATAAATGTTTACTTTTAATATTGATATTCCATTTTCTCTGGGGAAAGTAGAGATTGGGAGCAAACTGGAGCATGCGCAGAGTCTATTCATTAGGGTAAGGCAAGGTCTTAGAGGATAGCTGGATTTTCTAAGTAGTCTAGTTAGCTGCAGTGGTCCCAGGGGCAGTCAGCATTGGGAGGGGGCAGGTGTAGAAACCCACTGGGTGAGTGGAACAAATGGTGGGAGAATAGCAGCAGAATGAGTCAGGTGAACAGACAGAAGTTTCCAAAAGCAAGCAGCAGAGCCTCTGACACAAGCTTATAGTCAGCGTTCAGGTTCTATTTTCTGGAGTCAGGTCTGTTTTCTGGAGGCTGACAAGGAAACAGTGGCAGGTGTGAGAACACAACTCCTACTGTCAGTGAGTGTCCACCTCAAGTGTACTGTGTTCTTTCCATTTACGGCCTCAAGGCCTTCTCTGGAGCTTTGAAAGCTCACTTGGCCAGCAAGCAAGCACCTGGAGTATAGGGAATTGTGCCTTTCTGTAGTCAACCCCATTCCTGGAGACAATCTTAGCCTATGGAGGGGTGGGTGCTAGTGGACAATTCTGGAATGCACTCTGTACGCTTTCCAGAGGTATACTGATGCCAATGACCTCAAAATACACTCAAGTTGCTTCTTCCTTTTTCCTTGTCATTCTGCCCCAGTCCCTTCACTCCTGTTTCCTGGACAACCTTCTACATAAACCACCTGCACCCAAGTCCTTTCCTGAGGCTCTGCTTTTGGGAAAATTCAACATAGCTCATTCAACCAAGATCATGCATACGGGCCCAGAAATCCATAAAATCATAGTCTGGAGATTAAGCAAGAGCCAGCTGGGGCTACCCTTCCTGTTTCTGGAAGCAGAGTAATCTTATAGAATACAAATGATCCTTCAGCACCCCTCCCCCCAAAGCTGTGGGTGTTGATTCTATGGTTCCTGTCATCATAATTGTTGCCTGTTATCACAACAAATATCATCATCACTACAATCATTACCATTTATTGAGCACATACCCTGCAACAGGCACTCCATAGGCATTAGGTAACCCTTCCATTCTCACAATGGTCCTCCTAGGTGGGTCAGTTACCATCCCCATGTTACAGAGGATGTAACTGAGCTGCAAGTAAGTGGCAGAGCTGAAATTCTCATCAGGTCTGTCAAACTTAAGGCCATGTCCCTTCTACTCCAATGGAGTAGAAAGCCTAAGTCAAGTCCAGATTTAGGTAGGAGGTCATTCTGATGTCACCAGAATATCATGGCTATCACCAGAATCAGCTCTTGGGGTGGGGATGCCAGGGGATAAGTAGGGTGGTCCCTGTCCAATGTTCCAGACAACAAAGAAAGTAGTGACTCTCGATGTTTACGAATTTCTGCCTTTTTGGATACTCAGTCTTCCCAGCCCAGTTTTTCTGAACTTCTGAACTCCTGGTCTATTTGGCTATCTCTAAAATCTAGCCAGTTATCTGATTCTCACCTCAGAGGCAAAAAACATTATCTGAGAGCACCTCCAAACCCATCCCTGTTGCTACTCTAGAGGCTAGTTATGGGTTTATTGTGTACTGACAAATAGCATCACAGTTATATTTTTAGAAAGAGAAACTTTATTTAAAAGTATCCTTCCAAGCTGACTTTTCTACATAAATACTGTTCTATATGGGAGAGAGGCCATATTTCTAGACAACTTCCAAATGTTTAATACACCATTAATACCCAAGTTTGAAGCCTTAGGGAAGGAACCATAGTACTTTGGATGATAAATTCCAGCAATGTTTATCTAATTTAAAAAAATCTAGGAGCTCGTATTTAAAAACTTAGCAGGAACAGTAAATAATGGCTTTGTGTTTTAGAATTCAACAAAAAGAATGGACTTCTCTCCTCCCCATTAGTTCATTTGCAGGTTTGAATCTTATCTGCTAGCTAAACTCCATAAATAAGTCAGCCAATGCTGTTATGTATTTTAAAGGTTTTACGTAGTAGATAGAAGACGTAGTGAGAAATAGGAACTCCTGAGTATGCACCGGTACCAGGTGCTTTTGTATGTTATTGTCCAATCTACTTTTATTTTTTTTTTAATATTTTTATTTATTTATTTGACAGACAGAGATCATTAGCAGGCAGAGAGAGAGAGGGGTGTAAGCAAGCTCCCTGCTGTGCAGAGAGTCCGATGCGGGGCTCGATTCCAGGACCCTGGGTTCATGACCAGAGCCGAAGGCAGAGGCCCTAACCCACTGAGCCACCCAGGCGCCCCTCCAATCTACTTTTCAATCCCATTTCATTGATGAGGAAACAGGCTCCAAGAAGATCTGTAACTTGTCAGTGAACACATTGTCAGTGAGTGGTTGAACCAGCATTTGGCTCGTGATTGCTTTGTCTCTGGGGAGGATTTTTTGCTCTGCCAGTGAGAGAGAAGATAGAGGACGTAGGGGGAAGTTTGTTAAGCTAATAATAGAAGCAAAGCCTATTGAAGCAAGTCTATATATAGGATAAAAGGGGAGTCAGGCTGGGGTAAAAATTCTACCTCAGAATCGAAGGGGGAGTGAAGAAAGAAACCCAGTATCTTTTGTGACCGAAGATATAGAAATCTCAAACAAAATATTAACAAACCCTCTATCTGGTTAAGCCATATCACAACCATGCAGAGTTTATTCCAAGAATACAAGAGTGGTTTAACAATCAAAATTCAATCAATATGATTTATCACATTAACAGAAAAAAGGAAAAATTATATGTATATCTTCATAGATACAGAATAAGTATTTGATTGTATTCAATACCCATTCATGATTAAAAAAATACTTAGCAAACTAAGAATACAATGGAAATTTCCTTACATGACAAAAAAAAATCTATAAAAAACCATAGAAAAATCATTCTTAAAATGAGATATTAAAAGCTTTCCCCTTAAGATTGGGAAGAAGGCAAGAATGCCCACTATTACTAGCTTTTAGCCAGGGAAACAAGGCAATAAAGAGAAATAGAAGGCATAAGGATTGGAAGGGTATTGTTGGCAAAAGATATAATGATGTATGTAAAAATTCCAAAATAATTTATATATAGGGGCACCTGGGTGGCTCAGTTAGTTAAGCATCTGCCTTCTGCTCGGGTCATGATCCTGCAGTCCCAGGATCAAGCTCCACATCAGGCTCCCTGCTTAGTGGGGAGCCTCCTTATCCCTCTGCCCTTTATCCTGCTTGTGCTTCCTCTCTCTTGCCCTTTCTCTCTCAAAGAAATAAATTAAATCTTTAAAAACAAAAACCAAAATAATTTATAAATAAACTAATATAATTAATACATCCATTTAACAAGGTCTCTGAATACTAAGTCAATATGAAAGAATCAATATCATTTCTACATACCAGTGACAAAAAATGAAATTTTAAAATGCTATTACTTGCTAAGTATGAAATATATAGTATCTAGGAATAAATCCAGTGAAAAATGAAGATTTCTTCTCCACAGAAATCCATAAAACATTATTGAGTGAAAAGAGAGTAAACCTAAATAAATGGAGTGATAGAAGATACTTGTTGATTAGAAGAGTCAATAACGTAAAGTTGTCAAATCTCCCCTACTTTGTTTGTAAGTTCAACATAATCTCAGTAAAAATACTAGTGGGTTTTTTAAAAATGAAAATTGAGATCATGATATTAAAATTTATGCAGAAATGTAAAGGACTAAGAAGGGTCAAAATAATCTTGAAGAAGAATAGAGAACTAATGTTCCCAGATTTGAAGAATAGACAAATAGACTAATGAAACAGATGACAAAATACGGAGTCCAGAAATAGACCCACAGACATATAGTCACTTAATACACAACAAAGGCAACGCTAACGTAGAAGGGAAAGGATAGGCATCCCAATAAATGATTCTAGCGAACAAAAACAAAAGCAAAACTATCTTGACCCCTATCTCACACCATACATGATTTCAATTGCAGATCAAGTCAGCACCTAGATATGGAGGGTAGAAGCAATAAAACTTTTAGAAGCCAATATAGAACAAATTCTTTATAACTGTGGGGGAAGCACAGATTTCTTAAAAGAGACACAAAAAGGGTGCCTGGGTGGCTCATTGGGTTGGGCCGCTGCCTTCGGCTCGGGTCGTGGTCTCAGGGTCCTGGGATTGAGTCCTGCATCGAGCTCTCTGCTCCGCAGGGAGCCTGCTTCTCTCTCTCTCTGCCTGCCTCTCTGTCTACTTGTGATCTCTGTCTGTCAAATAAACAAATAAAATCTAAAAAAAAAAAAAAAGAGAGAGATACAAAAAGTGCTAACCATGAAGAAAAAAGATCATTTGGCTTATGTTCAAATTAAAACATTCTCTTCATCAGAAGAGTGACAGGGCAACCCACAGAACAGGGGAAGATATTTGGAATACATGTAGTTGACTAAAGACTCATATTTAGAATATAAAAAGAACTGCTACAAGAAAAAGGCAGACAACTCCATAGAAACAATGGTCAAAGGACTGATAGGCACTTTAGATTTATCCAAATGACCAATTACAACATGCTAGTCAAAAACAAAGAAATTCAAATTACAATCACTATGTGATACGACGGCACACATACCAGGTAGCTAAAATGAAAAGATCAACAATATCAAGTGTTGGCAAGATGTAGATGCCCAGATTTCTCTAGCTGTGGAAAACTGTTTAACAATCTTTGCTACAACTAGGCTACATATCTAATGACCCAGCAATTCTGCTCCTAGTAGATGAAGAACAGAAACACATACATGTATTTAGCAGAACGCATGCACATGAATGTTTGGACAGCACTATTCAAAATAACTCCATGTTGGAAACAATCCCAATGTTCATCCATTATAGGATGGAAGAAATAAACGTGGTATATTCGTGTGGTGAAACATTATACAGTTATGAGAAAGAACAAGCCAAAATTATGCATTGTCACATGGATGAATTTCACAAACCATAAAGCTGAACAGAAGAAGCCAAACACGAAAGAGTGCATGCTATGAAATTCCAGTTATAAAAAGTTTAAAAACAGGCAAACTGGACCTATGATAGAAGTCAAGATGGTGGCTGCCCTTTGTGGGGGAGCACTCACTGGAAGGGACAAAAGGAGGCTTCTGGAGTTGCTAACATGCATGTGTTCAAATGAATGGGAAATTGTGGGCTGTACGCTTAGGATGTACCCTCTTTTCTGTATGTATGTATGTATGTATGTATGTATGCTTCTATTAAAAGTTCACTTTTAAAAAGGAGAATGTGAAGGTAGAAGCAGTGTTAGCTTTCTTTCCTGGTCTCTAAAGGCGTGCTTTGGTCTACCCTAGGCTTGAGCCACATTGTATTGGAATGAAAAATTTAATCTCACGTAATGGGAGTGGTGATAGGGAAATGACAGGGACGAGCTGTGAGCTTGTAAGAGGTAGAGGTGGGAACTCAAAGCTTACCTCAGAACATTTTAAGAATCAGAGGTCAGGTGCTCTGGGCAGGAGCTCAGCCTGCATGGAGCCATTAGCCAAGAATTGCAAAGCTGGTATCTTTATTTTGGGATTTGATCTTTCAGGGAGGCAGCTTGGTAGAAAGGGAGCTTTTTTCCTCTTAATTCAATAAATACTCACTGGTCATGTGTTACGCTCTGAATCCTGGGTCCTGGGGATTCTAAGCCAAACCAGACTAGAGTCCTGCCCTGTCTTAGGATATTAGAGGGATCAAACATGTGAACAGGCAATTGCAACGCAGCATGGAAGGTGACACGATAGGATAACCACGAGGCTAGAGCAGGAAAGGGACAGCTGCTAATTCAGACTGGGAAATTGGAAAAGTCCCTCCAAGGCAGTGGGGTTTAAGCTGAGAGCAAAAGAACAAGGAAGGGGCTGGATGAAATGTTGCAAACACAAAAAATGGCCAGTGCAAAGGCCCAGAGGTCACAGTAAGCAGAGTGCAGTCCGAGAAAATAAGATGGGTGTGAGGCCAAAAAAAAAAAAAAAACCAGTTACAGAGGAGCAAGAGATTAGGCTGGTTAAGTCTCAGTAAATTTAACGCTGCTGAAAAATTAGTCTTTTTTTTTTTTTTAACATTTTATTTATTTATTTGACAGAAAGAGACAAAGTGGGAGAGGGAACACAAGCAGGGGGAATGGGAGAGGGAGAAGCAGGTTTTCTGCTAAGCAGGGAACCCGATGTGGTGCTTGATCCCAGGACCCTGGGATCATGACCTAAAGCTGAAGGCAGACACTTAATCACTGAGCCACCCAGGCACCCCAAAGAATTAGCCTTTTAACCCAGGCTCATGTAATGAAATCCTGGATTACCCTCTCCCGAGGCATGTGACCTTGGTCAAGTCTCTTCTGCTTTGGTAGTATCAGAACTTTCTTAGTTTTGCCTTGAGAGGTAGCTTCCCTTCCAATGTTTTTAAAAATATATAAAAAGGTGACTTATTTTTTTAAAGCCCTGCACATAGTAGGTAAAGTAGGAGAGTTGGTTGAAAGATGGGTGTCCGGTTGGCAGCTTGCTGGGTGTCCAGGGTTCTATAGCAAAGGAGGACAGCATCTCAGCCTTATTATTTAGGAACACAAAAGTTGGCTCATACCAACGCCCACCACCATGTGCTGGCAGCTGAGAACACTGCAAAGGCAATAATCGGGATGGAAAATTCCCTTTCCAAGTTCCCGAAACCTGCAGCCCAAGGTGGCAGCTGGTGGCCTATTATTCCCTGGAGCTCTGGTGAAAGGGAAGAGTTCTGCTCATGCAATTCTAAGCAGGAAAAGTCTGTTTTCTCTTGATGAAGAGGAATCGTTTATGATTAGAGGGCTACTTCCTTAGTTTTGGGGGTTTTCCCCCCCAACTTTTTAGAGATTAAATTATTGCAGTAAAGGGGCAGCAGGAATTCCTTTGGCTTGATAAGGTCTGGCTTCCTAGTTCTTCCTTGGAGGGGAATAGAGCTTTGAATAATTTATTCATTGCTTGAACAAATTTCAAGGGTGCTGCCAGAATCAAGACCAGACCAGGCAGTGACCTTAGAGATGAGAAAGAGAGACTGTGGAGATGAGTAGGTAGGTGGGGGAGCCCCAATATTAAAAGAGACCAGGGACACTGGGCATCAATCAGGCCAGTCTGGCTGCTCTAAGAGGCAGAATTCCAGGAGCAAGGGAAGGACCTCATCCTTGGTGGGGCAAAGAGGGCTCCTACATGGGTCTCACCAGGGAACAACGCAACCTTAAGGACAAGGTCAGCCAGATGGTAGGCAGTTCCTAAATATCTATGGCATCAATGAATGCTGTAAAGATTGAGATCCAATTATGAGAACTGGAGTTCAAGGAAAGAGGTGGATCCCACAGAATGAATTCTAATAGTAGCTTACAATTATAGAACACTTCATAGATGCCAGGCTCTTCTAACATCCTCACAAGAGTCCTGTGAAGGTAGTATTATCATCATTCCCACTTTATGGATAAGAAAAGTGAGGTACAGAGAGGTTAATGAAGGGGCGTGCCTAACATCTCACGGACAGTAAGTGGTGGAGGCAGGATTTAGTCTGGTTCCAGAGACCACACTCTGCTATTACATGTCACGGATTTGTTAGAATTGGGTCAATGATGGATAGCTTAACTCCTGCAAAATTCTTCCAAATGAGGAGAATCCCTACTGCCAGAATGCTGGGGGGCTGCGCTGAATCTGAAAACAGGGCTGAGGGTCTTCAGCAGGCTCACTTTCAAGGAGTGTTTTTGCCTATAAGTGCTCCATTGTTGGTTGTTGTGAGTTATTCTTCAAGCATATGCCCCCTAGTAGCTTTGATTAGCAAATCTAAGACTTTGGTCTGCCAGTTTCTGGGTTTTGTCCTCCCCGTCCCCTCCCCCAACCCCCTGCAAGGTTTGGTGCATTGGCTCCCAGGATGGGGAACTGGTTTCTTGCTTTGGCTGATGGAAGTCTCTGACCGACAACCTCTCAGTTGGTGCCTCTGGCATGGAAGCAGCAAGAGCTACTTTCCAAGTGTTGTGTGTTCACAACCCAAATCGACATCACAATTCTGTTAACTTGTTTCCATGCTCTTCCGTTGAAAATCCATGTCACTTTGTCAACCTAAATAAACATTTCCAAGAGTTAGGAGGCTGCTCTGCTCAGGGTAGCCGAAGTACGTACTAATGAAGAATAAGACCCATGTCAGTTGGGTTGATGAGGCACTTTACTGCTTTATTTCCATCGTGAAACCCAAGAATCCTTGCAAATTGGGAGGATGTTTGGCAGGAATGCAGTGGCTGGCAGAAAACACACAGCCATTTCAGTCATGACCATGAATACTCAGCCTTATTTGGCATAAACAATTCTTCAGGGTATATTTTCAACTCATTGTTTGGAAAACTGTAAGCACATAAATGCTGTTAGCTTCAGTAGAGTTCTGCGCATATGATCTGAGTAAACTTATTAAGATTTTTAAAACATATATATTCTCCCTTCCTAGAATTGTCTTAAGTAGTTAAATATATTTTTTTAATGAAGAAGATTTTTGCAGTAAGCCCATGGAATCACATGTATTGAGCACTAATTCTAGATCAGATGCTGTGTTGAAACTGGAGATGCGGTGATGGTCCCAACCATCTCCTCCAAGGATTGAGCATAAAACCATTGTAGAAGGTGGGGAAAAGGCAAAGAGGAGAGATACGGTGAGGAAAAGGATCAGATAGAAAGTTTGTCCAATGTTCTCTCTGATATACATAGTACCATAAAGATGCTAATTATAATTGCCTGCCACCACATTGAGGAGGTAAGAGACTTTTCCAGGTCTCCTGGATTAAAGGAAGTGGGATGCACTTAACTAAGGTAGATTTTTAGAAAGGGTCTAGATTCCATCCGATGTGACATTTCCTTGACTTCATGACAGGGGATGGTGCAGACCCCAGAAGCCTTTGTGCTCAACAGCTAAGTTGGTCTCCTTATCTTATTCTAGCTTTGCTCTAGCTTTGTTCTCTAGTTGGGCGCTGTTCAGGTCCCTGGATACTTAGAGGCAAATCCCACCTAAGAATTTTTTATGTGCTTATAGGGGGAGGTGGGGAGAGGGGAGAGAAACCAAGTAAAACCAATCTTCATCAACAGAAATCACAGAACACATAAATCTCAAAGTCTGTTTACTTCCCTTAGCTTATTTACAAAAATACAAGTCAGTAAATACTAACTTGTAATCAAGATGAGCTGACTAGGGACGCCTGGGTGGCTCAGTTGGTTGGACGACTGCCTTCGGCTCAGGTCATGATCCCGGAGTCCCGGGATCGAGTCCCGCATCGGGCTCCCAGCTGCATGGGGAGTCTGCTTCTCCCTCTGACCTTCTCCTCGCTCATGCTCTCTCTCACTGTCTCTCTCTCAAATAAATAAATAAAATCTTTAAAAAAAAAATAAAAAAAAAATAAAAAAAAAAAAAAAAGATGAGCTGACTAGTTCCATGTGTTTGCCTGGCTGATTGTGAAATGTACGTTGTATTTATTATTAAATTCCTTTCTGAGTGGGGACAACTGTCACAGATGCAAACTCTGTCTACCGCAGGAGATCTTTTTAAAGCTATCTTTGCATTTTAAATTTGGGGCTATTCATCTTCTTCGTATTCGGTATTCATAAGGTTAGGGCCGATAAAATGTACCTGGAACTCAGCCCTGTCTCCCCTGGGACGTGGAGGAAATTTAGGAGCCAGGTGGAAACTTCAGGAAAATTCTCACCCAGTGATGGAAGCCAGTCAGATGAGAGGATTTGTCCAAGATTTCAACATGAGATCAGAGCCAATAAATCCTTATGTAAAGGTTGAGAATGTGGGTGGGAATAATGACAGGTTAGAAATAAGCACATTATAGCCACAGTTAACACAGAACTTGCTGTGTATCTGGTTCTGTCAAACAGCAAAACAAAACAAAACAAAACAAAAAACCCCCACAAAAAAACACAAAACAGCAACAAAAAACAACAATAGCAAAAAAAAAAAAAACACTTAAGAGTTATCTTATTTAAAATTGACAATGGCTAACACTTTGTGAGCTTCCACTATACACCAAGCCTGTTTTAAGAGTTGTAAGAATATTAATAATCCAGTGATGTAGATTTTGGCTTTACTACATAAAATCAGAGCCCAAAAGGTCAGCTCGTATCTCTTCCAAGGTCCTACAGCTAGTGAAGAGAGGAGCTTAGATTTGAGCCCTGGCCCATTTCAAAATAGTTTCATGGGGTAGGTGCTCTGATTCTCCCTGCTTTACAAACGAGCAAACGTAGGCACAGAGAGGTTAAGCAACTTTCATAAGGCTACGTAAGTGAGTGTCAGATGCAGGAACTTCAAGTGGGATCTGATTTCCAGGTCCACAATGGTTCAGACTCTACGTTGCATACACGGCTTTTTAGGACAGCACTCACCACTGGCCAATCTTTGTGGCAAGAGAAACCTTGCTCAGGGTTTCTCTCACCACAGAAATGTGCTTTCAGCTCTCACATCGTTCTTATATTTGGGGCTAAGCTTCACTATTCCAGCAAGAAACAGCTCTCTCCCACCTCCTGCTTTAGCTTATTTTTCTGGCTTTTAGCCTTCACATCTTTTCTGATGAGCTTGCCTTCAGAATACAGATCAAAGTTTAAGAGGGAGGCAGAATTAGCCTAGGAGCTGGGGAAACACTTAGGTCTGCAGGCAAGAAATGTTTACCTAAAAATCCAGTCAATGGACCCAAGATGGAACCAGAGACTTGAAAAGCAAAGCCAAATGAATCCATGTCTGCTGCAGGAGGAACAGCCAGACAGATGGACAGCTCTCTTCAAAGGTTGCTTAGGGACCCAATAAACCTAAAAAGACTGTGCCCTGAATGTCAATGTGGGTGGGCGGATAAAGGAACAGTATTCCTCTTCTTCTTCTTGCTTTTCCCAGGGTGGGCACCACAAAGCAAACACAATTTGCATTCAATGACAGAAAGCCACTCACATCTGTAAACACTACCCAGTCAGCAAAAGCCTCCAGAAAGCCTCTTAGCCCCATTTCAAGGAGCCAGATGTGGAGAGAAAGCCTTCTGCTTTTCATTGTTCTTCCACTCGAGCTGCAGGACCCTGGGACACTCCATGTGCAAGGAAAGCACGGCACACGTTGCTCTTAAATTGAACCAAGCTGATTAGGTTAGAGAGTTTAATTAAACTCTTGCTGGCGGTTGTGAAAAGGGTTAGCTTGCTCGCAAGGCTTTCTTCACGGGTTCCCTACAGGTAGCACACACTTCTCCCTTCCAACCGAAGGTCATTAGGATCACATGAATACGTAGAGATTGAAAGGTTCCAAGATGTTCTGGGGGAGCATTTGACTCATAACTTTTAATTTAATCAATCAACTCAGCGGTCTAGTAAAGAGATTACAACCATCCTACTCCCTGATCCCTAGCAATCCGCTTTGCTGCAGGGCGGCCCTTACTAATCCTTTTTACTAAAAATAAGGCAGGGCTGCTTGTGCTGTGATTTCCTATATCCTTTGTCCTGTTTCGTGTTTGTTCTTTGCTCTGAAATTTAACTGAGGCTGGGCAAAAGCTGCAAGTATTTCTTTGTCCTCATGCTTCACTTCCAGCCCCAAACAGGAGAGTTCTTGCAAATTGGGAGGGACGGTTGCCAGCACTGTAGTGCCTGGCACAGACCTTTGCAGAAACTCCACTCGTGATTATCAATAGTCTTCCCTTTCTCAGCATAAACAATTCTTGAGGGTAGGTTTTTCAACTTGCTGTTTGGAAAACTTAAGTACATAAATGCCATTCGCTACAGCCAAGTTTTGTGTGCAAATTCCTGGGTAACCATACTCAATGCTCGGGTTTAATGGGCTTTGTATATTCCGGGTATTTTCATGCAAAGGGAAAATCAAGTCTTTATGATTAAAGTAGGCGTTTCTTGGAGTCCCCGCACAGGTACTGGCAAACAAGTCTGAAGGAAATACTGCATGAAAAATGCATGGGCTGGTGTCATACTTAAATGTTAATCACATCCATTTTGCCAGGGGAACTGGTGGCATTAGAACTTACATAATAACTGATCCATGACTTGCCAATGAATCCAACCTTTCTTTCTCCTCAAATCAGTTCCAAACAGGTGGCCCTTGAAGCTACATGAATGAGAGGCAGGAGCCACGTGCTCTCTGAGTTGCCGACCGGAGATGATAAGTCATCAATAAATTAATTTACCCCTATTGGCAGTAATGAGGCTGTACCTTGACAGATACAAGGGGAGTAATACCTTATAATTTATACTAAATGGTCAGTCCAAAAAGGGCGTCTCTTATTTAAGAAAGGGTATGCTCGAGAAATAGTTTGCGGACCTTGAGGAGGGAGGCAGCCCGAGAGGCCAGAACCTTCCCATTTCAAGTCCCATTTAAATGCCAATAAAATAGTCTGCCACAAAGGTTTTGGGAATAGCAATCATAATCATCACTCGAGGAAAAAAAAGATGAGTAAAAGGGGGAAAAATGATTTTGAACTATTATAAATGTTTGGCAGTATAAGAGAAGAACTCTGAATTATGAAGCTGGGTACAGGGGTGCCTGGGTGGCTCAGTCATTAAGCGTCTGCCTTCAGCTCAGGTCATGATCCCAGGGTCCTGGGATCGAGCCCTACATCGGGGTCACTGTTCGTCAGGGAGCCTGCTTCCTTCTCTCTCTGTCTGCCTCTCTGTCTACTTGTGATCTCTCTCTCTCTAATAAATAAAATCTTAAAAAAAAAAAAGCTGGGTAAAGGATGGGGGTGAGGGAGGGAAGCAGTAAACCATGGAACAAAACGAGAACAAGAACAGAAGTTAGAGAAGCGCTGGAATCTATTTTTTAAATATACCTATTTCAGGAGAGCTCATTATGGGAGGAAGGAGTGGGCAGGCGCCAACAATGATAACACGGGTCCAGGGACGGACGGGATGCTACAGGAAACTAACCAGAGAAAGAGAAATGAACCAGGGGAAACAATGCAGAGCACACAGTTCCTGAGGAAACAAAGAGAATAAACAGGAATGAACTGACATGCCGCCGACACATAGGAGATGCTCTGAATAGATCTGGGGAATGACTGCACAAACAATAAACAACAACAAATCAAAGATTAGAAAAAAAAAAACAACAACAGATGACCTTGAAGAATAATGTCAACACTAATAAAATAGCTGAAGGTATACATAAAGCCCTATTAAAGATCTCTTTTAGAATAGCGGGCATCATCAAATATTTTAGCCGCAGGAGAAGAAGAAAGCACTGTATACAGAGCTAGGTTATAGATTTCATGCAAAGGACTATAAGCCATAAGTGAATAAGGACTAGGTTTATTTTCCCACTAAAATGGAAAGCCATGGGTAAACCATAGTCAGAGTAAAAAACTGTATAATTTGGGCTTTTACCCAGTTGAGTTGTTAGCCAAATGCAAGACTCACACAGAATTTCAGGCTTAAGAAGTTCAATCACCCACTAATGGGCAAGTGTTGGATTCCAAGTTTATTTCAAAAAGAAATCTGATCTTAAAAGACCTGATAAAAAAATGATGCTGTTAAAAATAGTAAAAAAAAAAACCCCTCTGAATCAATATATCTTTATTGAAGAGGTAAGTACCATAACAGAGAAGCACTGATGGGAGTTGGGAATGAGAAGAATTGTTAAAATGGATAAAAAGAAATGAACTGAGGGGTAAGTGGAGAACAGAAGAAAGAAAGTTGAGAAAAACAAAAAGCCAGCAAAGGTTTCTCACAAGAGTGAATTAAAAGATGATATCCTGATAAGACAGGGGTCTATTGATAATGTAGAAGTAATATTCTTGTTGTACGTTTTAAATTGACAGCTAGTTGATTTAAGATTTCTGCCAAATGAAATAAAAATAAGCAAAACCAAAGCCAGATACGTGCTTGTTGCCTATGTAATACCAAAGAAAATCTAGAAATAAGAAAACAAATTAACAATAATAATAGAGATAAATAAGTGGACTGGCAGAACATAAACTGTCTAGGACTGAGCTTAAAATAAGTGTAAGTCTACATAATCATGTCGAGAAACAAAACAGAACAAATAAAAAAATTGAAACCAAATGGGGCGCCTGGGTGGCTCTGTGGGTTAAGCCTCTGCCTTCGGCTCAGGTTGTGATCCCAGTGTTCCGGGATCGAGCCCCGCATCGGGCTCTCTGCTCCGCGGGGAGCCTGCTTCCTCTCCTCTCTCTGCCTACTTGTGATCTCTGCCTGTCAAATAACTAAATAAAATCTTTAAAAAAAAAAAATTGAAACCAAAAAAGAAACAAAACAAAACAAAACCCCACAAGTCCTTCCAATGGGATGAATGCAATAATTTACTGGAAAATCTTTAAAAGGCATAGAGAGCCTAACAATAAAAAAAAAATAAATTTAAAAAAACACTGAAAAGGGAAATTAATTAAAGGGAAGAAAAAGCAGGTGAGGTTTCAGACACGACAGTATTTAAGGCAAAAGTTATTAAAGCCAGCTAATTATGTTAATTATGCGATGTTGAAAGTCAGAGTTAATCATGAGGATATAATGCTTTGAAGCTATAGGTTCCAAAGACATAGTGACAAATGGAAAACAATCTGTTAAACATCAAAAAGAAATGAGAAGTACACAGTTTTAGATCAAGGTGTTAATACCCCATATCAGAACATGAAAAATCAAGAAGAAATGATCAAGTAATAGAGCCTGAATAAACACAATTAAACTTACCATCATACAGTAATAAGTATAGATACTGCCAAGAATTAAATGGATTGAACACTGTAAACAAACAATCTTGGTAGCACCTACGCCTCGCTCCTCTGAGTTCAACCCTGGGGAACTTCAGAAACACAGACCCATGGAGCTACCAGAGACACTCAAATACACAGGAGATCAAAGACTCACTTCGAAAACAACCAACATGAACGTGTATTTGGGTCGAGGGGCGGTAGACAACAAAGGAATTTGAGAATACACTAACATTCTTGTTTTGTTCAGAGGAAGACAAATATTGAAATGTTTATGAAATCAATACAGATAAATCAACCCAAGTATGTGTTTTAAATTAGAGGCAACCACCACAAGAACAACAACATAGATCAAATATTGCCTAAACCAGCAGAAGAAAACTTAATGCAGGCAACGGAAAGAAAAGAAGTGGTTTAAAAAAAAAAAACAAAGAGGAAGAAACAAAAAGAAATTAAAATCAGCAAACATAAAACAAGATGGCGGAATGATTTGAATATGACAGTCGTCCAATGTGGGGAACATGGAATATTACGAAAAGCAAATAAAGCCAAAAGGGCACTGAATGGACCAAGAATGCTTGTGTGCTGTGAAGTAAGTAACACATCCCTCAACACCTGTGTGGAATGAGAGAAAAGGCTAAACATATATGAGGTCATGAAAAAACCAAAACAAATTCTGTAAACACACAAAAAAGCAGAACCATTCTATTACATACTCTCTCACCAAAACAAAAGAAAGAAACTTCAGTGATAAAGCGATCTATGAAGAAACCCAGGCAGCACATGAAGACAACACCAGAGCTGCTCTGTCTTAGCCTGGTCTCCAGGCTGAGCAAAAAGGGTCCCCCCAGCCCCCCAGAATTTATAACCACGAGTTTGAAATTTGACACTGCACCACAGTGTGGTGGCTTTGGTGTGGTTCTGAAGAGGTCTGAGTCTTTGTTGTCTGTTTCTCTGGATGCTTTTTGGGTTGTCCCTATCCTCATTATTCTAAAATTTCCGGACGGGAGGCTTTTCTCATCCTCTGTGCTGAATACCTGGGTCCTGAGCCTATTCCCGGGGTCGGTGCAAACGGCGGGCTTGGCTCTTACCTATGGAGGATTCTGCATTCTTTGCTCTGCTCAGAGCTCCTACCTCTCCAGCTCCCCAGATACTGCTGGCAATCTCTCTGAAAGGGCGGGGCCTTCTTTCCTTTTTTCTTGTCTTTGTGAGTTTATTTTTTATTCTTCTAGTGCTATCTTTATGAGATTGGAGGAAAGATCAGCAATTCATGCTTGCATTCAGCCTGGCATGTTTAAGGGGAAGACCAGGTGAACAGACTTTCCTTCCCCACTGCCGGTGCATAACACAGTGAGTTGTTGCCGCAAGGCTTCCCAGAGGGATGGAGAGAAGAGAGGGGAAAAAGGGGAAAGAAGCTCTTTAATCCTTTCTCTTTTGCTCTTTCGGACACTGACACTGTGGATGCTGAGGCACACTCTCTGGACCAAACTCTGAATTCCCAATCACAGCTCTATTCATACGCAGCCTGGAGGTGGCACCACTGGGGGGCGCTGCTAGGCACAATTACTCAACTTGGAGAGGGATTTCCCTGTGAAGGTGGGAAGGAGTGGGATTATTGTTTGCCGAATGTTTCATTTTGTTTCTGAAGTTAGATGGGGAGAAAAGGCCTATGGTCCACCTGTGACTCATCACCGTTCTAGGTGGTGGGCTGCGGAAACCCACACGTTTATCTTACCATAAATGGGAAGAAACCCAGCAAGCTCAATACTATTAATTTAGTTAACAGTTCTTCCAAAAGTAATTGAGGGATTTAGTGCAATCCCATTTAAAATTCTGACAGGATCCTTTACAGAATTTGATAAAATGATTTCATGATCACTTGCAAAAACAGAGAGACAATAATATCGAGGAATATTTTAAGAAGCAAGAGTGCTTGTCGGCTCTGATGCTTTTCTCTGTCACTCCTCAGCATCTAATGCGTGACAGAAGCTACCTCTGAAAGTTATCTCCAGTCCATCCATCCACTCCATCACACACCCACCGCCTTAGTCCGAGCTAGCGCCATCACTGTAATGGCCTCCTCACCGACCTTCCCAATTATTGCCAGAACCATCCAATCTGCTCCCCACTTAGCAGCCCTATCAGGTCCTCTCTCTCCTGCCCCAATCTCTTCAGCGGCTTCACTCATCTCTCTCCACCCTCTTTCTTGCTCATTTTGTAACTGCATCTCATTCATTCATTCATTAGAGGCTTTCAAAGTATCAGACAATGAGCTGATCCCTGAGGAGATACTGAGCAAAAGCAGGCTTGATGCTTGTCAGTGCCGTAGGGGTTTTAAAGGCAAATGCAATAAACTCGAGGAAAGATTCAAATGTGTAAGTCATTAAACCAATGCCAATTTAAAATAATGAGATTAATTTTTTATAACCATTAATTGCCAAAACCCAAACAGAAAACGTTAAGTTAAATGCTGAGAAGGCTGGGGGAAAGAGATCTATTTATTCATTATTGGTAACATGGTGAATGGATAGAAATATTTTGGAGAATAATCTGGCAAAATGTCGTAAGAGCCCGTAAAAAAGCACACATTTTTTGATCGGGCTGTCTGGCTCTTAGGAAATTATTTCAAGGAAATGATTTAAAGGAAGAACAAAGGGAAGAAGAATACTTCACTGCAGTTTTTTTGTTTGTTTTTTTGTTTTGTTTTTTTTGGGCTGCCTGGGTGGCTCAGTCAGTAAGTGGCCAACTCTTGATTTTGGCTCAGGTCATGATCTCAGGGTTATGGGATCAAGCCCTGTGTGGGGCTCCACGCTCAGCAGGGAATCTGCTGGAGGAGTCTCTTCCTCCTTTCCCCTTCCTCTCTTTCTCTCTCTCAAATAAATAATCTTTTTTTAAAAAAGCTTTTTTGTTGTAGTGCTTTCCATGTTAGCAAAAGGCCTGACATCACCTTGATGTGCAATAAAAGAACAGTTAGATAAGTGGTTTAGAGCAAGCTGGTATAACAAATTACGACTACGGAAACAAAACCAAATGCACAAAGTAGGATGCAATGTTTCCAAATGTGCAACTGTGTATGTGGATGAAAATAGGAAGAAATGAGAGCTGTTGCCGAGAGTCAGAGTGGGGGTCTTTTATGTGATTAGATTTAATAACTAGTAATTTTTAAATAACATGGCCCAGTGGAAAAGATGGCCAAGTTTCACTGTAAAAGCTTTGATACTGTAGGGTGTTTTTCCCAGTGGCCATGTTTATATTTTAGGCGATGTGTCCTCAAATGAAACAAAAATAATTGGCTTCCAGAAAAAGTTCCTTTCGCCAATATGTATTTGTTAAACAGCATTAAAACTGATAACCATATCAAAAATGGGGAGCATTGTGCAATTTACTTCGTCAAGGTACATTACAGAGTCTCTATAGGGTGGAGGCATCCGTCAAAAAACCTAGGAGCTTGGGACGCCTGGGTGCCGCAGATGATTAAGCATCTGCCTTCGGCTCAGGTCATGATCTCCAGGTCCTGAGATCGAGTCCCGCGTGGGGTTCCCTGCTCAGCAGGGAGTCTGTTTCTCCCTCTCCCTATGCCCACCCCCACCCCCGCTCATGCTCTCTCTCTCTCTAATGAATAAATAAAGCCTTAAAACCTTAAAAAAAAAAAAAAAGAGCAAACAAATCTAGAAGGCATGTTCAGAGTAAGTGAGCAAAGTGACTCAGCATCTGTTAGGCAAGTCCCAGTCCCCTGGCAAAGACAGAGCATGTGTGCAAACCCTGGGACGTCCCTGAGCTGACCCTGCGTGGTCGCCATGTTCCTATAAAAAACGCCTGTTTTTGGACCACTGCTGGGTACTAAAGACTGCTGAGGACAGACACTGGGGGAGCTTGCTGGCACTTCTAACATTCCAGGGCTCTGGAAGTCTGTTCAGGCTCAGTGAATCCAGACCTTCCCTTTCTGACTTCTAAGTTAGGATCTGTAGAGGAGGTCTTTGTACAGTGGGGCAAAGCTGTTTGGAATTTAGTATCGGCTGAGTCCACATTGGTACAGCAGATGCTGAAAAGATGCTTTGTGTAGAAGACATTTAATTTCACTGCAGAGGAGAGAAGACCGCCTTGTGACAGCCCCCAGAAGAAGGCAAAAGAGAATCAAGAGAGTTGAGCTTTGATTTTGTTTCTGAAACTCTCTGGTTATGTGATCTGAGTCCTTTGTGTTTCACATTTTTTTTCACTTATAAAATTAGGAGGTAGAACTTGCATGATCCAGCCTCAAAACGGATTTCTAGAAACAACCCAGTTGAGGGTGTTTTAAAAGGATTTCACGATTTCCAGATGGCCAGCAGAGGTTTATGGCATTACAATGGAGAGGGGATGTCAGTCTGGGCCTTCCCCTGGCCTTCCTGATTTCGCCACACCTAGCCTCTTCCAGGGAGGGGGCTGTGGTGGATGCAGAGTCCCCTGTTCTCTAAGAAAGGGAACTCCAGAAATAGTATTTGGACCCAACCATCGTGGATAGCAGTGTGGCCCCCACAAGCGAGAACTGAAGAATAAGTGTGTTGCCAGATCTTCTTGAAGAGCCCAATGCAAATTCTCCAGGGCAAGTCACCCAAGGAGAACGGAAGGACAGACACCTTAGGCTGCTATCCTGCGTCACGGCAGAGATCCTCCAAGTGTGGTTTACAGACCTCTGGGGACCCTGAGGCCCTTGCAGGAGTCTGTGAGGAGAAAACTATTTTCACAATGATACCAAGACATTTGCCACATGTTGGCATTCACCCTGGTGGTGTCAAAGTGGTACCGTGTGAACCACTGTCACTTAGTGCCCATCCAAGCAGTGGCCTCGAACGGCATCCACAGTCACTGCCAGGAATGGCTGTGAACAATGTAAAGAGTCAGATTCACTTTGGAATGTTTTTGATGAAACAATAAAAATTATTAATGTTATCTATTAGTCTCTGTACATCTGAGTACATGGTTTTCTCCCATTCTGTGTGACTAACTGGGGAACATCCATGAAACACTTCCCTATATACTGGGATGCAATGCTGGTCTTGAGTAAATGCTCTTGCAAGCTGGACTGGACACTTTTATTTTCATAAATATCATTTTTACTTGAAAGAACCAATGACAGACAAATTATGGCTATTCAGACTGGAGAATGTGGTAGACATTTTCTCAAAAATGAAGTGAGCCTGTCATTTCAAGGAAAACAACGGACAGGATGTGTTGCCAAGGAGAAAATTCAAACTTTCAAGCAAAACTTAGAATTTTGGAAAACTTGCAGCGCCTGGGTGGCTCTGTCATTAAGCGTCTGCTTTCAGTTCGAGTCGTGATCCCCGGGTCCTGGGATCCTATATGGGGCTCCCTGCTCAGTGGGGAGGATGCAAAGTAGGATGCAGTGTTTCCAAATGTGCAACTGTGCGTGTGGATGAACATATGAAGAAACAAGAGCTGTTGCCGAGACTCAGAGTGGTGGTCTTTTTTTATTTTTTTTAATTTTTTTTTTTTATTTGACAGACAGAGATCACAAGTAGGCAGAGAGGCAGGCAGAGAGAGAGAGAGAGAGGGAAGCAGGCTTCCTGCGGAGCAGGGAGCCCGATGCGGGGCTCGATCCCAGGACCCTGAGATCATGACCCGAGCCGAAGGCAGCAGCCCAAACCACTGAGCCACCCAGGCGCCCCGAGTGGTGGTCTTTTATGTGATTAGATTTAATAACCAGTAATTTTTAAATAACATGGTCCAGTAGAAAAGATGGCAGGAAGCCTGCTTCCCCCCTCCCACTCCCCCATATCTGTGCTCCCTCTCTGGCTGTCTCTTGTCAAATAAATAAATAAAATCCTAAAAAGAAAAGAATTTTGGAAAACTTATATCTGTCATTATGAATCTGGTAGCTTTCCAATACTTAAACACATTTCTTTTTTTTTTTTTTTTAAGATTTTATTTATTTATTTGACAGATCACAAGTAGGCAGAGAGGCAAGCAGAGAGAGAGGGGAAAGCGGGCTCCCTGCTGAGCAGAGAGCCTGATGAGGGGCTCAATGCAGGGCTCGATCCCAGGACCCTGAAGTCATGACCTGAGCCGAAGGCAGAGGCTTAACCCACTGAGCCACTCAGGTGCCCCTCTTAAACACATTTCTAATGAGATTAGAAGTGATATTAATGAATGTGATTTTTGATATTGTATAATGAAATGTCTCTATATTTGAAACACCTGTGTAACTTGGTAAACCAGTGTTTTCCAAATGACCAATGTATGATGTCACAAAATCATTTATTTGTAAAAGATTCATTCCAAGTGCAAAGTAAAGCAATGCATTTTAATGTAACAGAGTACAAGTTCACTAATATGGTTTCATGTTCTACACTGTAATTATCCTTTAAGAAACTACCCTTTGTAGGGATGCTTGGGTGGCTCAGTGGGTTAAACATCTCCCTTCAGTTCAGGTCTTGATCCCAGGGTCCTGGGATGGAGCTCCAAATCAGCTCCCTGCCCTGTGGGGAGTCCACTTCTCCCTCTCCCTCTGCCTGCTTGTGCCCTCTGCTCTCTCTCTCTCTCCCTCTCAAATAAATAAAATCTTAAAAAAAAAAAAAAAAAAAAAAGAAACTACCCTTTGTAGGGTTTTGGTATAGTATCAAAGAAGATTATCTGTAATTAATGAAGAAGTTATTAAAATATTCTTCCTTTTCCAATTACATATCTGAGATAGAATTTCTTTACACTTCAACCAAAAAAACATACCACAACAGATTGAATGCAGAGGCAAATATAAGAATCTAGATGTCTTCTAATTAAGTCAGATATTAAAGAGATTTGTAAAAATGTAAAACTACGAGGGTCCTTCACTAAATTTCTTTTGTTTTAGACAATATAGTCATTTTCATAAAATATGTTAATATGTAATGAGTTTATCATTGCTAATTCATTATATGCTACTTTTTAAATGAATTAATAAGTAGTATTTTAAAACATCTGCAATTTTTGACACATTGAATTTGGATAGGTACAACCCATATAAGCAAAAGGATGTTTGAATTCTCAATAATTTTTCAGTATGCAAAAAACATCTTGAAATTATAAAGCTTGAGAGTTGCTCCCCTGAGATCCTTGAGGACAAAGTGGTATTTGGGATGAGTAATAATAAAGGGGAGCGGGACATGACATTTATCGATTTGCACCATGGTTGGGAAGCATCATGGCTTAACAGGGCTTCATGGCAAGGGTTGGTTATCGAGACAAGATCATGCCTGGAGCACCAAAGGGAAAGTCATCTATTACTTAAGATTTGTAGAAATCACTTCCAGCAGCATTGAATTTTCACAGTCCTTATTAGACCTTCTCTGTGCCCTTCCATTTGACTCCAGTCCTGAGCACCTTTCCCTCTAAGGAGGGTCTGGCCTATAATCGCTCAGCAGTATTGGCCATGGTGACTCGACGGGAGCTAGAAATCTGCCTCCTAGGTCTCAGTGACTGCTACTCTGGTTCAACAATCAGTATATAATACTTGGAAAGGCATCAGGCACTTCCAAGGCATTGAGAATAAAAGATGAGTGTGTTACGGCTTTTGTCCTGGAGGACTCCTCTGCCTGATGAAGAAGATAGATTCCTTAAGAAATAATTACAGTTCAATGTGATAAACACTCCTTTGTACATAGTGACCAAATTTTTCCAACCCAAAATTAAGACACACTGACATCTGACAATGGAACAATCCTGGGGGGATCTAGAGCTCACGTCTGCTTTATTAAGAAACTCCCAACAATTCCACAGAAATTCTGTACAGATTTGTACTTGATTTGACTCACAGACCCAGAAACAGTGATTTTTTTTTTTTTTCAAATTCTGGGGAATAACAGTGTCAGAACAGAACAGCACAAGAAGCTCCTTAGGATTATGGAAGATGAGTAATGGGCCCCTAACATTTTATTTCCTTTGGGTTAGTGGACTGGAGGCACTGGAGGACATTTTTTTTTTCCATCATCCTTGTGCCAAGTGTACCCCAACCCCAGGGCAAAGAGTCCAGCTTTGTTCATGCAGGTCTCCCACACCAGCTGAAGCAAATCAAACTGAATCCCAGAATGAGAAGAATGAACTAGTAAGATGCTTCTAAGATCCCAAGTCTTGATTACAATGTGGGTAAAATTAAACAATAGAGCTCTTGATCTGCCAAGTCCCCGCTGGGTGGGCTGCCTGGGAACCGTGGAGGCTCCGGTCTGGACCAGGTCTTCATAAGTCCCAACCACATACCCTTTGCTCCCCCTTTTTTGGGGGGCTGACCCAAATCCGTCTTTTAATCTCCTCCTAATTCTGCTCGTCTTTCCCAGCTGTGGCAACTCCAAAGTGAAATGAACAAGAATAAAAGAGAAAATGAACAGAAAAATCATGTTCAGTGCCACACACCAACATCCCACCACCCACAGTTAGAGAGTATGAGCATTACTGGGTCTTAAAGGTAGCCAACCGAAAGGCAGGACAAGGAACCAGACAAATCCCTTTTCAAATCTTGGATTCACTACTCATGTCTGACTAGGGGCAAATCATGACATCTCTCTGATATTCAGTGAGCTCATCCACATTTTGAGGATTAAATGACATAACATGTAAAAATGCTCGGCACACAGTAGGTCCACTACTCATTGTTAGAATTTTCACATTTTTGTGTATGAATATTTGATAAATGCCTGTCTCCCCATGAATCTCTGAGTTGTATGAGAATGTGGGTTGCGTCTTTTTTTGCTCACTATTATATCACTAGAGCTTAGCATGGTGCCTGGCATATGCTAGGCATTTTTTGAGACTATGGTATGATAAAAGGGAATTTCTAGGGTCCTGATTAAGGATCTACTCAAAATTAGGAAGTTTGGGGCTTCCTAACAACTCCCATGGATTGGTATCGGCTATCTGGAGCATGGTGTCCTGAAGGATTCTAAGATGGTATCTGGAATTTGTAGGGAAAGTGTGTACAGATCGATTACCAACATTATGGTTGAGGGTGTTGAATGTTTGTTGACCTTGATCTGTGGAGTCAAGAGCAGCCCCCTCTTGTCACCTATTTCCAGCAGATAGATCTACTGTGTGATTCACAGACACGGCCTCCTTAGGGGGACCAAGGTTACCAAATGCTTGACCTGAAGAGAAGCAGCATGACCTTAGGAGTATTTTTTTAAATCACAGATTAGAACAACGCTACCTAACAAAAGCTCAAAGCATACCAGTATTGTATCTGCTTATCTTGATGACTTTCACTTCCTGGGAACGAGTATTTCGTGAGTCAGCTGTTAAAAGCAAACAGACCCAACCTACTTCGGCTGGTGTACCCTACAACCAGACAGAACTTCACCGCGCACCTTCCCCCAATCCATGAAGTGGCTATTCTACTCACGAGGGTAATCCTTTGGGTGCGTCTTCTCGGACCAATTCCCATAAAATGTGAGTCTGTACTTGGCAGTTCCACAGGCACAGCAGTCTAAGATGGGTTTATCAGTTACCCCGTCAAACATGGAATCTGAAACAGGGAAATCACTAAGTTAGGAAACCAATGTGGGTCACTCATAAGGCAGCACTCTCTTGGTCCTGTCCTGTCTTCAATGCTTGAGAAAAGAAGATGAGGTGCGGTTTCCACTGATTAACAACACCCAGAACCAGGTCAGTACTTGGGCTGTAAAGGATTTTTATATACCTCTAAGTATGGTAATTATATTCTGCCAATAAAAAAGACTCAGAACTTTTGCTCTACCAATGTGAGGAGACCCATGGGACCAATAAGGCTGAATAGTTTGGAAACCAGGGATAAAATTGACTCAGTTATCCTTTTTTTCCACAATAGGATTTTTCTACTAGATTTTAAGAGGAATATGCATGTGTGTGTTTTCTCTAAGAAATGTCCTCTGGGGCCAAATTGCCAGGACCAGAAGAGGCAGCTTTGCTGAGGAGCAGTGAGAACAAGTAGACAGACATAAAGGACTGCAGAACATTATTATAAAAAATGCATCTATAGTCACATCCTTTCTTATCAAGCTTTCAGAGACTTGGGAGGGGTGGGGGTTTAGGGCTATGTTGGTAAGTTCAGGTTTACTTCTGAGTACAGGAGCGGTCAGGAAAAACTCAAGATTCCCTCTCTGCCCCCATTTTTATCTGTGGATAGCTGATAAGTGGGGAAAGAGAGATTACATGAATATATTCAGTTATTTCTGATTGTCAACCCACATCCCTAAATGTGCTTTGTTGCTTTCAGTCTGTTCTGCTTCCTGTAAGACCAAAACAATGGCTTACAGATGCAACGTGTTTCGGCCGCTTTTTCTTTGGTTCCTCCAGTGGTATTAACATAAAGGTTCTTTTTTTTTTTTTTTTTTTTAACAAGTTGGACATTTATTCTTAACTATTATATAAAGACCAGTGACAGTATAAAAATCTTTTCAAGTGTCAGGGAGAGCATTTTACAAGTCTTCCTTGTGGAATTCACTGGGTTCCGTTGGTTTGAACAAGCAAAATCAGTGATGGATAGAAGAAAATCCCGTGCTCCAGGATGGAGATAAAAGCATGAAATAGGTAATAATAACTGCATTGTATAGAGTCCTTGTAGGTGCTGCTCTCTTTCCAGGTACTGTCTCATTTAATCCCAGCAACCCCAGGAGGTAAGTACTTTAGTTAATTCCATGTTGCAGGTTAGTACACTGAGGCAATTAGGTAACCAGTGCAAGGTCATGGGGTTAGTAGGTGTTAATGGGCAGAACTGGATGGCGTTCTATATAAACACCAATGAGAGTAATTTTGGGGTGTGTGTTTCTCTTTGTGCTTTTTCAAGTGAAGGCTGGTGCATTTAAAAAAAATGACCTCCCTTTAGAGCTCCAGGATTTCTAAATGGCGGCACCAAAGAAGAGGTCTGAAAGCACCCAAAATAGAAATCCTAGTCTGGCTCTTTCTTTTGTACACTTGGAAGAAGCCTGCACATTGTCTGTGCTTGGGGATAGGCTCTCTGTTGCTTAACACACACAAAATCCAGGTACCACTCCTGCGTCAGCTACTTTGATAGGGACAAGCCCTGTTGAATGTATTTCAGGAAAGGCAGTGTAAATTAGGAACTCTTAAGGATTTTTTCCTTTTCCTCTTCCATTATTGCTATTATGACCAACTGTGTTTCAAAAGAACTAAATTAGCTTTGGAAAAGGGATTCCAAGCTAAGAGATATGTACTGGGCTTTCAACTGTAGCTTCTTGGAGCTACGTGATGAGGGAGCAATCTCTCAAAAAAACCAAAATAAGGCAAATCGGTGGCTTTACCTTCTCAATCTTTTCCGAAAATATCTTTTCAGCTATGGGTAGTAAGTTTAAAGATATATTCAGAAGTTCAGGGAATACACTTACAATAAATCTTGTGGAATTCCAAAGGAAAATCAGCTTCCATTTAAAAAATAAGGCCCCAGTTTGAAACTAAAAACAGACATACGGTTCCCTATGGGGAAAAGCCTATTGAAAAGGAACCAGATTTTCTGGGGCACCTGGGTGGCTCAATCAGCAAAGCGTCTGCCTTCAGCTCAGGCCATGATCCTGAGGTCTTGAGATCGAGTCCCGAATTGGGCTCCTTCTCTCTGGGGAGTCTGCTTCTCCCTCTGCCTGCTGCTCCCTCTGCCTGCTGCTCCCCCTGCCTGCTGCTTCCCCTGACTGCTTCTCCTTCTGCCTGCTGCTCCTCCTGCCAGCTGCTCCCTCTGCCTGCTGCTCCCCCTGCCTGCTTCTCCCTCTGCCTGCTGCTCCCCCTGCCTGCTGCCTCCCCTGCCTGCTTCTCCCTCTGCCTGCTGCTCCCCCTGCCTGCTTCTCCCTCTGCCTGCTGCTCCCCCTGCCTGCTGCCTCCCCTGCCTGCTTCTCCCTCTGCCTGCTTCTCCCTCTGCCTGCTGCTCCCTCTGCCTGCTGCTCCCCCTGCCTGCTGCTTCCCCTGCTTGCGTGCACTCGCACTCTCTCTCCCTCCTCTGACAAATAAATAAGTAAAATCTTATCACCCCTCTTCTGCTAACCGCAGCAGGGTCTGCCCAACAATGGGGGACTTCTGGCCATGCTGATCTCCCCAGCTGCCCCTTCTCTCATTTCTACACTCTATCCACCAGCTTCTTCCTTTTTCAGATCTCCCCTTAGTCTTCATTTTCTCCTTATCTCTCTCTCCGACATTTTCCTCCCTTCCCTGAGTTCCCTCTGTCTTTCTCTCTTCATCATTCGTGACGTGGTATTAAAGTAAGCATGGGAGTGCGTGTGTTTATTATAGGTCACCTTTTTGAATATTTTATGTCTCCCCATCCCTAATTGTGAATAACTTAATGTTTTATGTTTCTTTTAAAAAATAATGATTGCCATTGCCTTTTGTGTTTGCAGTTGTTACTTTTCCCCCTATGGATGCCCAGCTTCAACTAAGGAAAAATACTGGATTCTGGTTTCTTTCTCCCCTTCCTTGATAGATTTAACTCGCCAAGGAAGCAGAGAACATAAAGAACTTAATGAAAGAGCTAGAGATAATTAAGTAGGTATACACATTTAAGAGAAATCCCTTTGCTCTCTGCTTACAAATTAAAGACTTTCTTAATACGATCTGCTTTGCTAATTGTGGGATGTCCTCATGGGTCTGCTCTCTCCAGGGACGATCTACAACTTCACATTAAGATCCTTCAACTCAGGGCCTGTAGGACCTTTTTTGGGTCCACAAAGTTGCTGTTGGAAAATGGTCTTTTTCTATATAGCCATGTTTAGTCATTTTGATAGGATCTCCGCTTCAGAAAGGATAACCCATAAAGACTCGCGTGACAGGGCATCTGCATAATTTGCATATTTGTGTGGCTTCACATAACATCAGGGCTGAGGCTCCGGGAAATGCACTTTAGTTAATGATTACTCTCCATAGGTGGGGATGACCAGGTGTTTCCTAAGAATCCTCAAATCTGGGAAACAAGACTGTCCTCTGCATGACAATCTAACAAAACCAGACTGCAGGGGCTGTGCTTAGTCATCTGTGAGTGTAGACCTAGAGGCGGTTTATATAAACCTGTGACCCAGAGCTCTCTGACTCCAACTCAAGGGAACTGGACGTCATCTCATGGGGAGAGGGCAGGAAGTGGACCATACTTCGGGAACAAAGAGCCTCATCAGTCAAGATGTTCAGTACTTGCAAAAAGGCTGCGTGAACTTGTAGGCATTTAACGACAAAAAGGAAAACCCCCCAAAGCCATGTGTGGTCATGTCCACCTAGAAGCTGACCAGGGACCTGGCGCCCAGATTCTAGCTCTCTGGCCTTTCTGACAGGGACAACCTTAATGGAGGGCATCTCATTCTCTCCCTCTGCTCTTCTCTTGTTTTCCAAGTCATCTTCCACATTGGACCTCGTTTCTGCTCTCACTCATCCAGAGGGAGATATGCTTTGGCACAATGTCTTGAAATGTAGTCTCTTTGAGAGGAAGGCAGTGGTTAAGAGTGCTGGCTCCTAGGTCCAAACCCTGTCCCTGACCACTAGCTGTATGATGCTAAGTGAGCTTTTAAAACTTTCTGTTTTACAGACGCCTTGTCTATAAAATAGGGATGATCTAACAGTCTTCACCCTATAGAGCTGCTGTGCAAAGCACATGAGCAAGGCACGTGAAGTGCTTAGAATAGTGCCTGGCATACAGCAGCCTGCGAAAAATATTAGCTATTATTATTATTATTTTTCCCAGAAGACCTTTATAAACCTTTCTTTTTCTTAGTAGCTTATGATTTTCTAGAATTGGAGAAGATTATTTCTCTCAAATTGCTAACTGCTCTAAATGCAAATAAAAATTCTGCAAAAATGAATAGAAATTAGACAGTTAAGATATATAATTGTAGAACATTTTCTATTTTTATTTAGTTCTCTAATGACTTGTAAACACATTCAGATGTTTAAGGTCTGAATTTTTTATGATCGATTAATAAACAAGCTTTCGGGTACAGATAACAATAGCTAACACACACACACACACATATTTACTATGTGCCAAGGAGGTGCTGTACTATTTTATATATATATTAAGTCACATCACTGGGAAGGGCAGAGGGAGGATTCAAACCCAGGCTGGATCTGAATCCCAGCCTCTTCTTTGACCTGCCAGTCTACTTGATCTCCATGAGTTTTGTTAGAATGCCTTCAGCCCAAGGAGAGGGCTTCAATAAGCTTGCAAATCTAAGGGCCATGTCCTTGAACATGGAAAATTCATAAGGTCAGTGACCCCTTGGCAGTCCCACCTCCCACCCGTCTTTCTTGGGTAAAATCCCCCCATGTTGCCCAGCTGCCACACAAGTTCTGCCGGCGATTATTCTGGAAAACCACTACAGACATCTTAAAGGTACACAATTGTGCATTTCTTAATTAAGTCCTGTGAATTATTCCAAGGAACCTCTCTAGAATCATCACTGTTTCACAAAAATAAGAAGACGACACCAATGTAAGGTACATTATCTCCTCCCCAGGGAATCAAGCTGAGTAATTAAGAGCTTACAGTGGATCCAATTATCCACTGCACAGCCAGATTAAAAATCAGCACTACGGGAGGAAGTAGAACCTGGAGAAGTTCAGAAAGTCCGTCACGTAAGTCCTGCCGTTGCATGGTCTGGCAGAATGAAGCCCCTTCTGTTTCTCTGGCCCCTCCCCCACCTGCAGTCCTTACCTTGTTCACAAAGCTTCTTGGTCAGAGAGCCCTCATCTTGGAAATAAATGATGCGTTTCTGTACAATGCTGGCCCTGTTGGGAAAGAAGACACGAGTGTTGTGGTGAGGAGAGCAGGTTCAAGGGACGTCGGATCCTGGCCTGGCCACCTATGGCTGTGTGGCTTCGGGCAAGTCACCCCCCCCACTCTGTGCCTCAGTTTGGTCATTGGAAAGCTGGCATTCATAATAATGCATAGCTTGTGAGATTGCTCTGAGAATTAAATTTTTAAAAAAGTATGTCAAGAGCATAGCACGTACTTAGAAACCACTCAATAAATATTAGTTGTTGTGCTGCTGGTGGTGGGGCTAATAGTATTGTTAAGGTAAGAAAGGGAAGTAATATGACATTTTCAGTAACTTTTCTCAATGGCTCATTTTATTCTAGTTTCGTATCAAATGACTGAAACCATTTATAGACCCACCAAATTCAAATCAGAAAAGCATGTCAAGTCCTATTCCGGAAGGGGAAAAAGAGAATTTAAAAATCTATTTTGATTTGTTCTGAAAATGTCATTCTCTATCTTTCCTGAAAGTCTAGACGAAACTGTCTCCTACATTCTGAACAAAGACAATTTCAGCTGTTGTATCTCTCTCTTAAACATGTCAAACACAGGATCTTAGAATCTGGAAAGAATATTTGGAGGTTGAAAATTACTTCTGGCCAGCACATATTTTCTCCTTCATCTCGGACTGCACAGACAGTCTCCTTCTCCTTTGACCCACTCTGCTGTGTATTTTCAGCTGGCTTTGCAGACGTTGAACCCTGAAACCCAGCGTTCCTGCATGTGAAGTCTACAACACTTAACAATGAAACAGTACCAGTGGATTTTGAGCCCTTCCTATTGATTATCTTCAGCAACGTCACTCAATCAAAAGGTAATTTTTACTTTGATGGGCCCTATTTCACAGAGAAAGGGATCACTTGGCTCCATTACAGCTAAGCACACTAAAGGAGGATTGGGGTCACATGATCCGCCCGGTGTCACATGACAGCAGACCCAGTCAGGGGCCCATGCACGGCTCTACAGAATATAGATGTGGCTTTTTTGATGGTGTGGGCCTAGGCCAAGATTACTTTCCAAAGAAACATCTACTCTAAACCCAGTCTTGCACAAAAGAATAAAATTCAGACTACCCTACAGATGTCTTTTATAGTCTCTTCTTACCCAAGAGAGATGAGATGTTGAAATAAATGAATGAAATATGCTTCTTGTTTCCGCAAAGCTACTTTGATCATGGATCCATTCTGTTGACCATAAGCAGAAAGTTTCCTCAGGCCAAGAAAACCCTCTTGAGAACACTCATCCCAAAGCCAAATTACAAAGCCTTTTGTTAGTCAGAGCATCCCATTATCTACCACTTCCTGAGTGTAGCCCACCAGGAAGTGCCTCAGGGACCCCTGCGGAAGGTGAGGAGGGGGACTTGTGGGAAGTAGCCCAGGCTTGGCATTCTCGGTTCAACTAAAGGCTTCACCCTCTTACCTACCAAAGTGGTCTCCTCCCCCATTTGTCTTCTTGTTGTATTTATTGGTATATTTTCAACCAATAGCTGTTGGAGGCCTGATTGGTGGCCACACACTGGCCAGGGACACCATTATGTACCAGTCAGATGGGGCCGCTTCCCATTCTCAAAATCAACAGCATACTGGGCAGAAAGCACCAAACAGCTAAATCCACAGCTAATCATATAACATGACTGTGATTAAGTACTCTCCCAGGGTGTGGGAGAGTATAACACAGGGGGTCCTGACCAAGGCAGGGAAGACTCCCCCCAGACAAGAAGGCTCCAACTGGAAAGAAAAGGTACTTACTAGGGCAAGTAGGAGGGAGAAACAAAGGACAGGACCTCCTTTAAAGATCTTCGGGGTGGGAGGGTCATGGCTCACTGCAGAACTGACCCATGGTTACGTCAGGAAGGGGGTGTGAGAAGAGTGGGGGAGGTGCGCAGGTCTAACTCTCCCTGAATCTGCAGGGAGATGATAAGACCTCTTTAATAAATGCATCCGAAGATGTGAGATAATCAGATTTGCTCCTTTACAGAGAGAACCTGGGGGGTACCCAGGTGGATAAGTCAGTTAAGCGTCTGCCTTCAGCTCAGGTCCTGATCCCAGGGTTTCGGAATAGAGCCCCACATCCGAGTCTCTGCTCAGCAGAGAGTCTGCTTCTCCTTCTCCCTCTGATCATTTCCCTGGCTTGTGCTCTCTCTTTTTCAAATAAATACATAAAATCTTAGGAAAAAAATAAAAAGAGCCCTTGGGGGGTGCCTTCGTGGCTTAGTCTATTAAGTATCCACCTCTTAATTGTGGCTCAGGTCATGATCTCAGGGGTGTGAGATCAGGCTCTATGATGGGCGTGAAGCTCGCTTAAAATTCTCTTTCTCCCGGGGGCGCCTGGGTGGCTCAGTGGGTTGAGCCGCTGCCTTTGGCTCGGGTCATGATCTCGGGGTCCTGGGATTGAGCCCCGCGTCGGGCTCTCTGCTCCGCAGGGAGCCTGCTTCCCTCTCTCTCTCTCTGCCTGCCTCTCTGCCTACTTGTGATCTCTGTCTGTCAAATAAATAAATGAAATCTTTAAAAAAAAAAAAAAATTCTCTTTCTCCCTCTGCCCTTCCCCACCTCTTCCCCTCTTTTAAAAAAAAAAAAAAAGTTAAAAAAAATAAAATAATAAAAACAAAAAAGTAAAATAAATAAATAAATAAAAAGAGCATTTGGGCCATAGAGTAAAAATGAGTTGGTAGGTGGTTGCAGTGTAGAGTTCTCAGACAAATTAAATTCTACTTCAACAAAATTCATTTGGGACGCCTGGCTGGCTCAGTCAGCTGGGTGTTGGACACTTGATCTCAGCTCAGGTCTTGATCTCAGGTTCTTGAGTTCAAGCTTTTCGTTGGGCTCAGCGTGGAGCCTACTTAAAACAGAACCAAACGACATTCTCTTGCTAAAATGGTTTGAAAATCCCTGATCTATAGGATAAAATACAAAATTACCATTGTATTCAAAGGTTTTCATAAAATTTCTCCCCAATGCCCCTCTGACTTCATTTGTCCTCATTTTGTGCCATGCTCCCTGGCGTGAATCTCGAGTTTGAGGAGTTTATTCCCCTTATCTGAACACGGCTTCCACTCTACTGGGCCCTGACTGGTGCTATTTCCTCTCCCAGAATCTCCCCACAACTGCCTTTGTTAGCATCTGTAAATACTCCGAATTTTCTTCCTCTTGCTTTGAACAAGAGAACAATGGCAAAGCATATGATCATGCTTAGAAAAATTAAATCACCCCAAATTTCCAAAAGTATAATTATAAAAATGTGGGGAGCCAGAGAGAAAAAATTTCTTCTAAGATGTATTTCCTCTAAGATGTTTTCGTTTCCCTCATGTCTTGTTTTATGAAGTCTATGATGATTTATTCTTTCTTTTTATAATAGTTCTAATTTCTGGGCCCTTCCTGTGTGCCAGCCACCATATCACAGAGGCCCGTTAGACATAAATATTATGTATAATATATTTGTAACATGTATAATTGTATATATGTAATATGTATTATATGTATAAATATCATAAATACATATACATTGCCTTATATATCTTATATTTTACATTTATTACACCTTCTTAAATTCCTTCCTCATCCCAAACTCTTGGGTTAGATGCATTTTTTGAATTCAGAGTTTTTCAGGTATTAGAATGTTAAGATGATAATATACTATTAACATCCCCATAATCAAACCCATCCATATTCCATAGCAAAATGTAAGGATATTCATAAAAAGCCAGTAAATAAAAACTTTAAATAGCTTCCTGTCAGTTTAGGTCAACTTCAGCAAACCTGTTAAAGTGCTCTTATTTTTAGAAGGATTAAGATGAAGGTTTGCAGCTTATTTTCCCCTTTACCAGTGATGATGACCAAGAGGCAGGGGGGCAAGGAGCACGTTCAAGATTTTAAGGTTTCCCCTGTCTACCTCCAAAGCTCATGAGCTGCCTCACATGATTTTAAGGGATTAAAGATCACATATAAAAAGTATAACTGGCATGTGAGGTAAGTGCTATTATGAAATGTAACCTCAAATTGATTTCCCTTGGATCCATTTAGCATCTCATGGAACCCACTGTGAAGAACTGAGGCTCTGGTGGGGCTCACTGGAGCCTGGGTTGTGACCCCCAGAGTTCTTCATGAAGACTAAGCATATATTTCCATACCCATGCTCGGCCAAAGCTCTGGTCATGCCCTTTGGATTCCAAACTGTGAGGATCAAATGCAGGATAGGAGTCTTTTTCTGACCTGACTTCATCTTTATCTAATCCCTCCTGAGCACTCTGTCCAAGCCATACCCTCTATTTGCCTTCACAATCTCTGCCCCTGGGACCCTGTCCATGGGACTCTGTCCATGGGACTCCTGTCCTCTTCTGTGACTCCTCAACACACATATGAGAATAACACACACACACACTCATACACACACACACACACACACACACACACAGTTCAGTTACCCAGAACTCGTACCCACTAGGACTGGTTTCTCGGCTGTTTGCTCTTCCTGTAAGCCATGGACTCTTGGGTTTATCCCACACGGCATTTAATAATCTGCACTATAGCTGCCTATTTATTTTTCTATCTCCTGGGCTAGTTTCTAAGCTTCTCAAGAGGAGGAACTGTATCTTCCTTATTTCTGTTGATGTTAGTATTGTTGAAGTACAGGGATTCAAGGAGAAGGGACAGTGTTTCGGGAAAGGAGAGGACTTGAGGTTGAGTGGTCTGTCGGGCATGATGGTGGCCAATCTAGTCGACCTTAGACATAGGGACCTGTAACTCAGGATGGCTGTGAGGGGCGGGGGGCAGAGGCATATGGGTCACCGGGGCAGAAGTAAGAGGTAAAGCTTCCAAAGTAGCTGATGTCACCGGGAGCAAGTGTGCAGAGTGAGAAGAGAGGCTGAACCCAGAACTCTGGAGGAGACCAACATTCACCTGTGGATATGCTGGTAGAGACCAAGATTTGGTACGCTTGGTTGCAGAAGAGGTTTCTTTTTATTCCTCATCCGGTCAACTCTTGAGAAAATTTATATTCTGAAAAAATGCATTTCATTTGGAGTCTGTTCCCATCAAAAGTATAAAACTCAGCTGAGATTTATAAATCATATTATAGTTCAGGAAAATAATAGCTTTACAAGATGAGAAAGCTGTTAGTAAGAATTCCCTTAGCATTTCAAAATGACAAATTTCTCCCATTCTGTGTTGCAATTTGGCAGTCCTGTTGCATAGCATTTATACGCTGAGACGCTGAATGCTCTCTTATCATGAGAGAGCGTGTTAAGGAAATCTAAATTAAATTTCTCAGTATGTTAGCTTCTCAAACTTTGGAATATTGAGGTTCTAAATAACTTACTAATCATTTCCATAAGTTTCTTTTAAACCTCAAGTGGTAGAACATTTCTAGAAACACCATCCTGGATCTCTTAGACGTTTGACCCTTTTCTGTCTGCAGGCTTATTCATTTGATATTATTTCTCCTTGGGGGAATTTTCCTGTGGGATAAAGTCAGAGCTTGCGAAGTTGTGGATATGCTGTCTCAGCTAGGCCTTCCTTGGACCCCTGCTCTCACCAAAAAGGGACAGGGAGACATTAGAAACTGAAGGACTTGGGAGAAATCAGGCCAGAAAATGACTTCAAAATTCACATGAATCCTCAGTGGCTGGGTCACCGGTATATAGAGATAATTCATGTAATGTCCCTAATACATGGGTGTCGCATGAAGTAAATAGACACTATGAGGTAGCCATTAACCTTACTTTTGTTAAACCATTGTCTCTTAGCAAGTGCCTGGCAGTACTTAGTAAACGGTAGCTATTATTATACATTGGGTCTGTCTCCTTGGCTTGTGGAGAGAGGAATGAGGGTGCTAGCTCAGTCAGCTGCTTCAGGCAGAGATACTGAAGGGCCAAAATGAAGCTCAGGTTTGTGGCCTCCAGACTAAGGTTGCCAACCCTCTTCCCAAGTCCAGTCACATCTCTGCTACTGAACATTTCTTGGGGTGCTTTAAAAACTTTGTCTATGAGCTCAGGGATGTTTTCTCTTGGAAGCAGTTGAGTTTATAACCAGTGACATCACTTCCTTCTACCAGTGAAAGAACACCTCTGTGGGAGCGCCCAGAAACAAAATATTAGAGTCATAGTAGCGGTAATACCATCCAGGGCTGAGGCCCTCTGCCTTATTTTACTTCATGAGGATGCCAAGTACTAACCTGCCCGTGGTCTCATGTTAAACAACAAATATTTAGAGAGATTGGGTGCATTCTGTGACCCAAACTCCTCCCAATTGTTTATATGGCTTTAGGTGGAGGTCGGGACACGAAGCAATGTCCAGGAGTTAATAGGCCCCCTGACATGCCATCATAATGTGCACATGGGAGAAGAAAAGTGAAAGCTTATCTGCAGGGCCCTATCTAAAACCCCCATGTGAACTCCTGCTACCCAACAGCAAAGTCATAATCTGTGTTTGGGGTCACACAGCTACAGACTCAGAGCCTGGTACAGTCATCTACCATTATTGCGAAAAAGCAATGTTAGTAAACCACCATGAGATTATTCCTGCTTAGTTATCAATAAGACATTTACTGAGGACTTACTTGGTGTCAGACACTTTGCGAGGAGCTGAGAATTCAAAGATGAATAAAAGACAGTGCTTTCTAGTAAGGAGATCCTAGTCCAGTGGGAGAAGAGAGAGACAAAGGAAGGAAACAGGAGATCAGTGTTGAGAGAGAGGATGGAGGAGCCATGGGAGGCAGAAGAGCACTGACTAACGTGGCCCTGGCCAAGTTCTGACGGGAGGTGATGATGGTGGCCCTGAAGGTTTGAATGAAGATCCAGGCAGTGGAAATAGGAGATGTGAGGCACATGTTGTAGGAAAATTTATCAGGACTGGGTAACTTACAGGACCTGGGGCAGAAAGAGGAGGTTGAGTCCAAGAGAGTTTGTTTTTCGTTTCTTTAACAATGAAACACCCAAGTCCTTCACAAATATTAACTCACTTTATCCAACCAACAGCCCCATGAAGTAGGCGCTGCCATGATCCCTGTCTTAACGATAAGATCACGGTCACGGTCATCGGGCGGTGCGTGAAGTGACAGCCCATATACAAACCCCAGGAACTACAGGATGGGATGGGAATCCTAACCACTGAAATAAAAGACAGAAGGGGCAAAGAGGAATTTTTTTTTCTTAATTTTTGGAATCTGTGTTGAGATAACTGCAGATCCACCTGCATTTTTAAGAAATAATACAGACAAACCATATACTTTGTCCAATTTTCCCCAAATGGTAACATTTTGTAAAAGTTCAGTCTGTGCCATGTTGTAGTGAGGATATTGATATTGGTACCATCCACCAGGCTGGAATCTAGAAACAAAATGGTATAATAGGGTTAGGTGAGGCCAGGTGATGCCATCCTAAAGATGTCATGCACCTATGACAAGCTGCCACACTCCAAGAAAGAACATTCTCAAATGACTCTCAGAACACATGGTATATTAGGACCCCAAATGGAGAATCACCTACAAGTGTCACAGTGACACAGGGGTAGCAGGCTACATCTCTGGCTGGGATGAGGTGGGTGTGTTATTGGTAGGAATGAGGTCCATCAGAATAACTTCTTGGAAAGATGAGAGAGAAGCTGAGTCTGTGACCAGGGATGGGCACTTTGCTGCAGTTAGTGTGCATCTTTCTGCATACCAGAAAGATCCTCTTGGCAGGTCTACCATCCATGGTCCTTTTGTCCTTTTTTTTTTTTTTTAAAGATTTTATTTATTTATTTGAGAGAGAGACAGAATGAGCAGTGGGGAGGGACAGAGGGAGAGGGAGAGAGAAGTAGACTCCCTACTGAGCAGGAAACCCGACACAGGGCTCCATTCCAGTACCCTGGGATCATGACCCGAGCCAAAGGCAGACGCTCAACAAACTGAGCCACCTGGGTGCCCCATCCATGGTCTTTCTATACCTAAACCAGGCTACCGGCTCTATACAGTGCTGCGCGTTCACACACAGCTTACGTTATGACCAGAATCTGGCTGAGAGGTCGGTTCAGCTCTTAACAAGACTATAGTCCATTCCCAACCCTGTACAATGATCACGGGATTTCTCAAGCTCCTGATTCACATCACTGGACGTAGTTACTTCTACAAAATCTCAGTTTCAATTTTAACAAAAACTGGGCAAGTACTATTTTTAAACAAAGTTTATTTCTTCTCAGGATGACCCCTGCGACCCTGGGGATAACGAGCTTTTCATGGTTCCATTTTTCTCTTATTATTGTCCCAATTTCCGACTTAATCTTTATCCCATAGCTTGTCAATACTATTACTCCCAGCACTTTGCATTTTACCTGCCCCAGATCCAATGGGAAATTAACAATGAGGAATTGATTTGCATAAGAGAGAAGGAAAAAGAAAAGAATAAAACTGGATTGTCTTAAAAGAGCTATTTTAGATAGGAGAGGCATTTAAACCAGACAGGTCTTCATTTACTTGTGTTTTGATTATCAGAGGAGGTGCCAGAGAGCTGTGTGAGGAACTAGAGGTACACAGACAAATAAGGTCTAGTGTGACATCAAATAGTCAACAGCCTGTGAGGGAGAGAGAGATGCGTCATCTGCCTAATCGGAATCCAGCATAATGAGCACCGGCGTCTACTCAGTACCCACTGGTTCCGTCTTCCATGATTTCCAAACCCTGATCTTTGGTACTGGGTAAGCCCGTCATGACAGTCCTGTCCTCACCGTCCCAGACTTCCTTGCAGCTGGGGAACGGGAACATGCGCCCCACACATGGCTTCAGTATCAGAAGGGGAGGTTTGCAGGATGGAGGGGAAACCGTCTGAGAACGTGACCTATCTTGCCTGTCCTGTTTTTCTCTAGGCTTGACTACCAACACAATGTGTGAAACAAAGCAGCCATTCTGTGACCATGAGGGAAAGGCCAAGGAGAAAAGCAGAGACACTGGCCCTGACGTTTAGCTACAGAACTCATCTGAGCAGTCACCTAAGCTCTGGCCTTTGTGTTATAACAGAAACAAACCAAAAAACCCATCTCTTTGTTGACATTGTCATTAGTCAAGTTTCTTTGAGCGCTGCTCTCAAAAGCACACCTCACTGACAGAAAGAGGTTTGTACGAACAAACCACTGTGGGAGCACAGGAGACGGGGGTTCAAAAGGGAGAGGGAGGGAGAGCCCGTTGTGGTGACCCTAGGTACTGGGCCAGGAGATGGCACCGGGGAGCCACTGGAGAATGCTGGCTGGAGTGGGGGTGGAGATGCTTTGATCCCAAGAGTCTTGGAGAAAGATGCTTTGGATTTGGTGGGTGGGAAGTCATTCTGTCCCTTGCTGGGACTTTCGATGGGACACCAGGGACAGGGGCCTGTTCACAGTGACTCGGAAGAGAGCAGGCAGGCCTGCCGGTACAAGCTACTGTGAAGAGTGACGTGCTGGAAGGGAAGCAGGGTGGGTGGGAGTCTGACAGGGGTTTGACGCAGGAGAGTGAAATATTTTTTTTTCTCCAAAGGAGACTTTTACATGCCTGTGAGCTGTGACTGAAGAAACAGCGGGATCCCTTAGGGGAATCTGTTAGATCACTGCCTGGAAATTTGTCATCTGTTGGAAAAATCTTAAATAAACGCACATGAACAAAATAAATAGACTGCAGGATGCACTTCCCGGTGCTAGAGATCTGACAGGCAGGCAGTTATGGATAGTGAACAGGACCATTTCTTATTTTCTAGAATTGTTTTAACCGAACTATCAATATTTTTTCAGCATCTTTTGACCCTTCATGGATCCCTCCCTCTGGCTTAACCGATCTGTGGCATTTCTTCACCTTGCAAAGAGATATAACGTACATCTGATTGTTGAGCTTGGGGTGAAGGCACTATGTCATGATACACTTTTAGGCCAACAATCTCTTAAGATTACAAGAGCCTAGGGTTTGATGTCCCTGCAAATTCCTTTTTTTTTTTCTTTTTCCCCAGTCAGCTTTAGCAAGCTACTCAGATTTTCATAACATGACTACTGGTACTTGGGGTGTGACCAGTGGGGACAACCGACAATTGGGTTTGCTGCTTCTCTGATTCCGCTGAAACCATGATTCTGCTGGATAATGTCTCATCCAGCCACGCTGCTGGTCAGCGCCTGCCTCACTTTTCCCTCCATCGTCTTTACATCTACAAACCCTCAGCAGACTGTGAGCTCCTCCAGCCCTGAAACTGCCTGTCTTCTTCATCGCTGCCTGCCTGAAAACTAGCAGACGATCTGGCGGAGGCTCTTTGAACCCGGGACTCTTAATCTGGGGGTCTGCAGACAGGTCTCAGGATGATGAAATTTTGTGTGATGTGCACAAGTGCAGAGGTCTGGGGAGGAGTTCATGGTCTTCCTCTGCTTCTCAAAGGGGTTCCTGGCCTTGAAAATCTTCAGAACCACTATTAGGTCTAAAATGAAGGATAGCAGATATGTGAAATCACATGACTGTCATTGCATTTAATAAAATCTCCAACTAAGATATAGGATTTGTTTTTTCTAAAGATAAAGGTTAAGTTTTTATTCCAAGCACCCAAGCCTTCAACTGCTCGTGCTCTCTCTCTCTCTCTCTCTAGACTATGCTCTGATTCTATACAGAACTTTCTTCAGCTGGATAACAAGAGACAGAAGAGCAGCATCACTCCTGGCGTTTCTGGTGTGCCTTGTGGGCCTTGCTGCTCTGGACAGGGCATGGCTGTCCCCAGCCTCTAAACTCCAGGAAATGCTGCCACACACAAAGGTGCTCCCGGCTGGCACATAGAAGTTATCACCTTCCCCAGTTGGACCCGCTCCACGTGGCCTCTGCTGCCTCCCCTTTCTGCGGGCTCCCGCAAGCCATGGCTGGCAGCACTGTTCTCGCAAACGTAAGGAAACCGTTCAGGCGACACAGCAAGGTCCTCACGCACAGGCCACCTGCCATCCTTCCTGTTCCTCCCAGAGTCTCCCTGTCATGCGGGGCTTTCTGCTGTGGAAACTGGACAGCAGCAGATCTGTGTGTTGGGAGAGTCTCCTTCCTCTAGGCTGGGCTGGGGACTGTGGTGGTGGGGCTGGGGGTGGTGATGATGGTTCTTAGCTAGGAATTCATGCCCATGAATGGGTTTCAGAAGATTCCTGAGACCCTGAAAAAAACTGCAAAACAGTTTTGGGGAGAGATTCTATATGCAGCATTGCTCTAAAGTTCAGAGTCATGGTTTTCACACCAGTTAGCCCCCACAGGAGGCCCACCTCCCTCCCCGTCCAATGAAGACATGCCCAGAGGAGTCAAGGAAAGGCTTCCCGGACAATTATGGTGGTGACCTCCTAATGCATCATCTCTCCTTGCCAACCCATCCAATTCACCTACACTCTGCCAGGGGATGAACCGTCACCTCCAGCACATGACCACTTCCTCTCGCTGACTCTAAGGCAGAGTGGCACCATGGTCCTAAGATGTCATCTCCCACCTCCGCCCTGCCCCACTCTATCCTAGCACGGGGTCTGGCACACAGCAGGCCTTTCTACACAAAGGTACCTCTCTCCCTTACAGATCATGGTCCAAACTCTGGGATAAATGTCCACACTCCTGAACACCAGGATGCCAGCTGCCTTCCAGGTCTGAGCCACACACCCCTTCACCCCCACTGAGCCCGAGTCTTCCCAACTACCTGAACTCAGCCCTGCCTTGTCACTGGGTACAGAACGTGTGACACACAACCCCTCCTGGCTTCTGCCCCCGCTACTTGATAAGCCAAGAATGCACTCCCCCACCCCCATCTGTCACCATCTCACCGCTGCCCCCAGAGTTTCATTGACCGCGACTGTCGGCAGCAACCTCCTCTGGGTTTCTAGAACAGCATGGATCTTTCTCGTTCATTTGGCATTCAGACACCGGACACTCGATGTCTGCTTCGACTTTAATGTCTTGTCCTACCATTTAACTTATTGTGTGTTTATGTTTTGTTCTTCAGACAGAATTCTGAGGTTTTTCAGGGAAGGGACTTTTTGTACACACTGGCCCCTCTAGCCTAGGACATGGTGCCTTCTGAATAAAAAGCGCCGAAGGCATGTCGATGTGATATGTTTTCACATTACTGACTATACCCGTAAGTCAACTCTTTTATATTCAACACAACGTGTTGCGTGTCTACCATATGTCCACGATCTGGCAAGAAGCGTAAGGTCCTTTGTGTTAGCAGTGCCGCCCAGAGTGCTGGGTGAACAGCAAACAGTGACTGGTCTGAGTCACGAAACATTTCCCACTGCATAAAGCCTAGTTAAGTCTGCTTCGCTTTGTTCAAGCCAGGCTGTTTGGCCGATGACAGCCATTGTTCGCCAAAGGAACCATTCGGGTTGAATTCAAAATCCCTTCACAACATTGGGCATCGGCAGAATGATGACACTTCTGCCAGGAGGATGTTAAACCCGGAACAGGGCTTTCTTTATGGCAAAACCATTGCTGATTGCACTATGCACGCCACGTTGCTCATTCTTTGAGTTGACTCTTTGGAAAAAGACACCCATAGACCTTACATTTTTGACTCACTCCAGACTTGTCCCAGGTTTCTTCTTTTCAACATCTACAGCCCTCTCCGAGCATCTGGCCTCATTCTTATGTCATATGAGCTCATTAGCCTTATGCCATGGTCACACGGGACCCCCCCCAGAGCTCCAGAGCAAAGACACGAGAACACAAGTCGGCCACAAAATCTGAGCATGATCTGTCCTGTTTTCTACCCTTTCTCCTAGAGAATACTTTCGAGATAAGTTAAGAAAGGAAGGGAAAGAAGGAGGGAGGGAAGGAGGAAAGAGAGCAAGAAAGAGAAAGCAGGTGAGCCAAGAGCTCTATTTTTCTGAAAAATAATGTGGAAGAGGAGTAATGAGACCTCATTTTAATGCAGAGAAGAATGCAAGTGACACATTTTCTTTGGAAAATATATGGTAAATTAAGGACACTTTCACTAACTCCTGACAGAGGGTAGTTAAGAGTGAGCCTCTTATCCACGTTAAACAAGGTACTGCCAATCTTTTTCTCCTCAACTGGGCAAGGATTAAGTTAAAACCCAACAAATCAATGAAAATATCTCTGGCAAAGGTGACCGTCTAACCACATTTACATGTTGTGTCTCTTGGAGAGATAAGGATGTTTAGCTCGAGAGCATGTGTCCCTGGGAAATGCTTAGAACCTTTACCGAGTACGGACAGAAGTCACAGCGAGGATGGAGAGGAAGAGAGGGAGCGGAAGGCTTCAGTTTCCCCAGCTCAAGAAGGGAACAAGAGTAAAACCAGAGGGTGGTCACCTCCAGGGCACAGCACAACACAGGCCCTGGAAGCTGGACCCTCACCGCATGGTGAACCCACGGATGGAACTCTTTCCAGGGTCTCTTCCCCGGGGCACTACTTTGTTTTGTTTTTGCCAAGTGGTTGAGTTCGTGCCATCTGGATTGGAACGCACATTTCCCTCTTTTTCTGAATGGCTCCATGTCAATGACGTTTCTGATACAAAGTAAGATACATTTCAAGAAAAGGAAGGAGTAGAATCCTTATCCTAGGATATTTCGTAATGACCTTGCAGTGAAGGACACTTTGTACTCTCTTTAATCCCACAGCATCCAAATGCATCGACATACATAGTGTTCCTTTGGACTGACGTCCTTGGTTCCGAAAATCTGAAATTCAACTTCCTGCTGACTTGGATTCTTATCTGTTCGAGCTGTCCCGGAGAGGACCGGCCGTCCCCACAGCCAGAGTTCTCAATGCCACTGACCGGCCGGTTTGGGAAGATATTGCGCTGGATTTTCAGTAGAAAGAGCTAATAGATCCTGGCTTTCCATGTGTCTGGTACCCTCCTTAGGAAGGCCAAGCCAGTTGTTTGACTGATACATTGTTCTGATTCGTGTAACATATTTTGGGAAAACCAACTGGCTGTAACTGACTGGGGATCAATACACAGATCAAAGGTGGCCGCAGAGAAGCTGGCAACTTCTGAGCTGTTTTCCTGCTAACTCTGCCCAGTAGGAGTTCTGCATACTGAATGGTGCAAACTGGCCTCCTTGAGTTGTCCTTTGGAGGTTTAAAAAAAAAAAAAGTCAGACAAGTCAAAAGAAGATGGGTCACTGACACAGGCAATGGACTCTTCTGCTCCTTTCTGGAGCCCATGGCATTATCCCATCATAATCCAGTACAGCTGTAGCCGATGTGCTGATGGGACTTGCCATGCTGTCCCATATGCCCACGCAGGAGTGTGAGAAGTTTCCAGCCCTAAAGGTCAGCTGTGCCTGACAAATCCTACCTACAAGCCAGCAGCGAGCAGCATTTCCATGTGGATCCTGTTGGGCTCTTTGGGTTGTTGTTGTCAGGGCTTATCAGCATAAAAACGAAGTTGTTTTGACTCACCACTGTCTCTCTGCTATCAGAAAACTGTTATTAGGAAAATCGCATTAATTAGCAGCAGCTGAGGGGAGGTACGGCTCTTCGGAGCTGCAGCTGCAAGTCTCTTGCTGCCTGACTGTTGCCTAAATTTTAACAATTAACAGAATAAATAGTCTCTGAATGTATTGAATCATGTTAATTTTGTTTTCCTCTATTTGTATTACTGTTTAGGAGGGGTAGTTAATCTGCACTAAATACTCTGATGCCATTAGCATCTTTGAAGCTTATCCTCAGCTCTGCTCTTCCTCTCTGGTTTCCTGGGAGTGACGTTTAATGATAATTTTTTTAACTTCATTTAAACGTCACTTAAGATAGACCCCCAATATGCCCCAAAGTTTGGCATATTAGCTAAAATATTGGATGAAACGAAAAATCTTCTTTTTTGAGTGGGCTCCACACCCCGCGCGGAGCTCGATGCGGGGCTTGAACTCATGATTCTAAGATCAAGACCTGAGAGTGAGAGTCGGATGATGAACAGACTGAACCATCCAGGCTCCCCTAAAAATTTTCTATTATGGCCATGTTGGGTAACCGATCTGGATGGATGGACAGACAGAAGGAAGGAAGGATAAATGGAAATAATGATCAACAGAATAATGGACAGTTTTTAAACCTTGTAAATTCTAATCCCAGGTAGTTCATTACTTTTTTTTTTTTTTTTTTATAATCACCATGAAATCAGAATGATAAAGACATGGTATAAGAGAAAGACCTTCCCAGTCAGATTTGGTCCTGGATTTACCTCTGCAGGGTGTCAGATGATTTGCAGCTATGTGTCAGTATTTCTCCCCTACAAATTTGGGTTCATATCCACTTTTGTGAGCATTAATGAACTAAACCCCTATGGAAAGCACCTATGCCAAATCTTCTTTTCTTCTTTCAACTTTTTTTTTTTAAAGAGGTTATTTATTTATTTGACAGAGAGAGATCACAAGTAGGCAGAGAGGCAGGCAGAGAGAGAAGGGGGAAGCAGGCTCCCCGCTGAGCAGAGAGCCCGATGTGGGGCTCGATCCCAGGACCCTGAGATCATGACCTTAGCTAAAGGCAGAGGCTTTAGCCCACTGGGCCACCCAGGCACCCCTCTTCTTTCAACTTGAAGCCTCATGTTGCTATTTAACTTATCATGTATTTATGTGTTTTCTACTCCACTAAAGAGTTAATTAAACCCTTATGAAGTAGGGACTTTCTCTTGCTCATCTCGGTACCCACCCCCAGGGCACCGCCCAGTAGCTGGGGCTCCCCCGGATGCTCATACAGTTCACCAGCGTTCGTCTGCAGGCCTTGGCCTTGACGGCTAACATCTACTGAGCGCTTACCATGTGCCAGCACCCTGTAGTAAGGATTTCATATACTTCAAGGGTTCTCAGTGTTAAATAACAAATAGTCAACTGAATAAATTTTAAAGATCTAATGGGCTTTATTAATGGATTCATGAAACAGGCAGAATCCCATCTATCAGAGAGCTCCAAAGGGCTACAGAAAGACAGATTTTTAAGGACAGGGCAAGGAAGTAAAAAAACAAAACAAAACAAAAAACACAGAAAAACGGATTGTTTCAGGTGCGGTCACCTTCCTTTGGGGATAAAGGGGGTTTCATAGTTGAATTACTTTATCTTCCTTTGGGGGATAAAAAGGGCCCATGGAACTGATTACCTTAATGTGATGACCAGAAAATCCTTGAGAGACTCATTAAAAGTTATATTCTTTGGGGGCAGCTGGGTGGTCAGTTGGTTGTCTGAGTGTCTGACTCTTGATTTCAGCTCAGATCATGAGCTCAGGGTAATGGGGTTGAGCCCCGGGTCAAGCTCCATGCTGGGTGTGGAGCCTGCTTAAGAGTCTCTGTCTTCCTGTCCCTCTGCCCCTACCCTCCCTAAAAAAAATAATAAAATAAAATAGTTATATTCCGTGAGGGGTGTTACCTGCAGTTAGGTTAGGTATTAAATCTTGGTTTACTGACTTGAAGTCTTAACCTAAGTGACACCATTTTGGGCCTGAGAATTTCTTGTTAACGTCAGCCCTGGTTACTCATTAAAATATATGGAGGAGTTTCTAAAACATGCCAACACCCTGATTCCACCCTAGACCAAGGAGATCAGAATTTCCAGAGGTGGGGCCAGAACACTAGTGAGTTTAGAAGTTGCTCTGGTGGTTCTAATGTGCAGCCCAAGTTGAAAAATCACTGGCATAGATGGTCCTGTTTAATTCTCCCGTCAATGAGTTAAGTATGATCATAACCGATGAAAAAAAGCTGAGGCACAAAGGGACCAAGCATCTTGACCAGGTTCACGTTACTCTTTTTTTTTTTTTTTTTAAGATTTTATTTATTTGACAGACAGAGATCACAAGTAGGCAGAGAGGCAGGCAGAGAGAGAGGAGGAAGCAGGCTCTCTGCCAGGCAGAGAGCCTGATGCGGGGCTCCATCCCAGGACCCTGAGATCACGACCCAAGCCGAAGGCAGAGGCTTTAACCCACTGAGCCCAGGTGCCCCACAGTTCACATTACTCTTAATCAGTGAAGCAGGATTAGGAACCTAATGAGGCTGGCTCTACAAACCACAGCTTTCTTCACGGGGCTCTCCCGACTCCCAGGCAATAAGGAAATCCCGAGCTAAAACCCCTGGCAAAGAGGGTCTATGTAGATGTCCCCAGCCTTCTACAGTGACTTTGATCATCATAAAAGAAAAGGAGCAAAAGCACAGCAAATCCTTTCTGTTTTAAAAGTGGTACCTCTCGCAGTACCTCTCTGAGCCTTAATTCCCCGTGATGGTATGCAGTCAAGTTTGCAGGAGTACTGGGCAGGTGGTCTATAGACTGCAGACTGTAGACCCACTTAAAGAACATAAAGGGTTATTTCCCATGCCTTAGTTTCTCATCTCCATCTTAGAGGGAGGAAAACCAGCTCAGACCTGGAAGAGCCAACACTTAACCCTTGACCTGACGGACCCAGACCCCATCTGTGAGGAGCAAACTCCCTAATGAGACATTGCAATCAGTCAAGAACCGTCTTGCAAAATGGGATTAGCGATGGAATCTGTGGTGATGGCCAGAGAAATCAGGCTCTCTGTAAAAAGCAATGTTTTACAAATGGATGTAATAGTGGCTGCTGGGGGCCGGGGGTGGGGCACGGGGTGGGGTGGGGTGGAGCTTACTCTTCCCTCCCACACCTCCCTTGTTCCCAGGCGATCTCTGTCTCATCCTGGCTTTGTTCCAGGGGCTAAAGTGAAGATGGAAACACAGGCTTGTTTCAGAGAGAACCTGGCACTTCTGGTTCTCAGTCGATATTCGTGTGCCAGTCCCTCAGCCTTGTTCCCTCTTCATCCCTCCCCATACCTACCACAAGCCCGGCACACAGTAAATGCTCACTAAATGTTTGTCCGGATGAATAAATGAGTCCTGTGGAGGAGGGTAGGGCATGGAGAAAGACACAGCGCCCTCCCTTCCTGCTGAGGCCAAGGGCCACCTACAGCACCACAGGGCAAGGGGCCTTGAACACCTTTGCCTTCGCCTTGATCCAGCTTGGTGCCCTGTTTCTCCCCTTGTGACCGCCTTTCCCACCGAGGGCCCTTTGGACCTGACCCTCAGGCTTTCTTCTGTGATTTGACCCTTTGTTCCTTCTACCACAATGAGCTGCCTCAGCTCCGGAACCCCCCAGGGTCCAGCCATCACCAAGTCAAGCCCAGGCTCTGGGCTTGCCTGGGGCCACAGAAGGTCTCACAGGACTGCTGACAGTGTGGGCAGGGGAGGCCAGGAGCCCATGAGAGGGGAGTGACTCCAGTGGGTAAGATGTACCGACCACCGCAGTTCCCAAGCATCTCCCTCATTTGTCCCTACCATTCAAGAACTAGCTATAAAAGATAATTCTTTAAAAAAAATTTTTTTTCATTACACATTATACACATAATGTATTAGTAGCCCCAGGGGTACAGGTCTGTGAATCGCCAGGTTTACACTTCATAGCACTCACCATAGCACATACCTTCCCCAATGTCCATAACCCAACCACCCAACAATCCTTTTTATAGACGACCAGTAATCCACATGGGAACTCAGCCTCATCAACAATCTACTCATACACTGTGGCCGAACAAAAGCTTGGGCTATGGAGTTGGGCTATCTGGGGTTCAAATCCCAGCTCTACTGCTTACGATGTTTGACTTGATGTGCCTCAGTTTCCTCTCCATAAAATGGGACAATACTCCCTTTGTCATAAGAAGGTATGTTGGCACATATTTTATTGATTATTTCTGTTATTAAAAATTTAAAGCATGAGCAGACACTTCTCCAAAGACATACAAATGGCTAACAGACACATGAAAAAATGTTCATCATCATTAGCCACCAGGGAAATTCAAATCAAAACCACATTGAGATACTACCTTACACCAGTTAGAATGGCCAAAATTAACATGACAGTGAACAACAAGTGTTGGCGAGGATGTGGAGAAAAGGGAACCCTCTTCCACTGTTGGTGGAACGCAAGCTGGGGCTGTCACTTTGGAGAACAGTGTGGAGATTCCTCAAGAAATTAAAAATAGAGCTTCCCTATGACCCTGCAATTGCACTACTGGGTATTTACCCCAAAGATACAGATATACTGAAAAGAAGGGTCATCTGTACCCCAATGTTTATAGTGGCAATGGTCACAATCACCAAACTGTGGAAAGAGCCAAGACGCCCTTCAGACGAATGGATGAAGATATGGTCCATATATACTATGGAGTATTATGCCTCCATCAGAAAGGATGAATATCCAACTTCTGTATCAACATGGATGGGATTGAAGATTATGCTGAGTGAAATAAGTCAAGCAGAGAGAGCCAATTATCATATGGTTTCACTTACTTGTAGAACTTAAGGAATAACATGGAGGACATTAGGAGAAGGAAAGGAAAAGTGAGTTGGGAGAAATTGGAGAAGGAGATGAACCATGAGAGACTGTGGACTCTTGAGGGTTTTAGGGGGGAAGGGGATGGGAAGTGGGGTGAGCCTGGTGGTGGGTATCAAAGGGGGGCACATACTGCATGGAGCACTGTGTGTGGTGCATAAACAATGAATCGTGGAAGACTGAAAAAATAATGTTTGGTAAAATAAAAATAAAAATTTAGAGCAATACCCAGCTGAATGTTCCAAGGAAGGATGTATTGGTGAAAGAAAGAGAGAGAAGGGAACAAAATCAATTGAGCACCATCTTTGCACCCTCTCCCCCCTCAACCTGGCCCTCTTTCTTTCTTTTTTTTTTTTAATTTTTTTTTTTTAATTTGATCACAAGTAGGCAGAGAGGCAGGCAGAGAGAGAAGAGGAAGCAGGCTCCCCGCTGAGCAGAGAGCCCAATGCGGGGCTCCATCCCAGGACCCTGGGATCATGACCTGAGCTGAAGGCAGAGGCTTAACCCACTGAGCCACCCAGGCGCCCCCCTGGCCCTCTTTCTTGTTCTACCAGTTGGATCCACATGAGGGTTCTCAAACATTCCTTGCTCTCTCTGGGCTAGCAACAATCCTACACTCTGTCTCCTCCCTCTCTCTCCCATCTTGCCTTGTTGTCTGTCAGGTTACCAGCTGTGCTCCCTGGACCTTCTGTACCACCCCAGACTCGGCTGGGTGCCCACTCACCCCAGTCCTGCACTCTTCCCCGTGTGGCTCCTTCTACACCATATAGCCCTCTTTCTCCTACTGTTCCCAAAGCCGTGCCCTCGTGTTAGGCATGGTGCCTAGTACAGACCTATGGTGCCATGGAAGGAATCAAGGAACAGATGAACTTAGCCTGGAGGTCAGGCCTGGCGAGTCCTTGCCTATATTCTTGATTGATCCCCAGCATGTTCTCATCCACATCTTAGCCCAGCCTTCTGAGAGGTGGAAACCAGGAAGAAAAGGGAAAAATCTAGAAGGAAAGATACAAATGCAGCTCTTCCCTTTTCCCTTTCTACCCCACCACCCCCTGCCTTTGCACTGGGCCTGTTTAATTCAAAACCACTTCAACCTTAAAGAAAACTTACAAGAATAGCACAAAGAACTTGTTATCCCCTGAAGCATCTGCGAGCAGGTGGCTGAATGATGTCCAATCGCCTTAAGTACTTTTTTGTGTATTTCCTGCAAACAAAGGTCTTCTCCTGTGTAACCACACACAGCCACCAGACACAGGAAATTAACATCAATACACCCAACCCTCAAACCCTATTCCAGTTTTGACTTAAATTGTCCCTTTATTGCCAAAAGATCTAGTTTAGAATCACAGCATGTACTTAGATTTTATGACTAGGATGGTTCCTCAGTCTTTCCTTGACTTTTATGACTTTGAAACTTTCTGAAGATTACGTGTCAGGTAATTCTATGAAATGATTGAGCTTGTCTGATGCTTCCTCAGGATTAGATTCAGGTTACAGGTCTTCCTTGGGAATATCATAGACGTGACACTATGTTCTTCTCATTGCATCCTATCAGGGGGCTTGCAATTTAAACTTAAATTTGTCCCATCACTGGTGTCTGCTAGAAGTTCCTGTTCCTCATTATCCATTTGGGGGGCAGAGACTTGGGAATGATATGAGCATCTCGTTCCTTATCAACCTTTCCAAATTTCTTTGTTGGTTTGTTTACTCATTCATTCATTGAAGTGGCACATGTATTGACTTGTGTCAGACAGCCCCGGCTCTCCAATTTATTGAATGGGCCACGACCCATGACGTTACTTTTACCACTCTGTGGGAACGGACATCCCTTGCCTGTTTGTACTTGGTCTTCCTCCTGATGTTAGATTTTAAAGTTTTTCTTTTCCCTGGTCTTGAGGGTTGAAATTTAACATGACTATTTTGTTTTATGTGGTTTTTAATAGCACTTCATATTCTGTATGGGAATTGGCAAGGAGCAGACAAGCAAACGGAAAGCAGACCCAGCGAGACTGAAACCTAATAGGGCTTCAAGCTTTATACCGGGTTTCAGAATGTACCGGTTTTGTCCTAACGGCCCCGAAACTGGAATTCACTTGCCAAGGATGAACTGCTACTTTTGTCTGAGAAGCATGTATGTGAGTTCTTCATTTTATTGCAAATGTAAAGCAATAATCACAACAACAGTCATGTGGCCATTTATAGAACTTCTAGACCAGATGTTGTTCTTAAGCACTTTCATCTTCATGTGAATCCAAGAGGCAGGTACTATTATTATCCCCACTTTACAGGGGAGGCATCTGAGGCACTGGGAACTTTTAAATTTTTTTCAATTTTAAAAAATTTTTATTATGTTCAGTTAGCCACCATACAGTACATCATGAGTTTTTGATGAAGTGTTCCATGATTCATCAGTTGTGTGTAACACCCAGTGCTCACTACTGCACGTGAGGCCCTGGGAATTTAAAATGACTTGTCTAATGTCATTAGTTAGGTGGCGAAACCAGAATTCAGTCTCAGGTTAAGGAGTTGAGCTTGGGTTTCTGGGCTCTAGCAGCAGCCAACATCTAGAAGTCAATTATAGTTTCTCTGTGCTACAATTCCCTCCTGACACTCCCTAAGCTTTCAACAATGTCTTACTAACCTTTGTGGTTTGGCCTTAGGTGTGACGTGGAGTACCAAGTGACAGGGCTCCAAGTAGGGAGCAAAGTTGGGGAGAAATTGCCCGAGGAATGGATCCATAGTCTAGCCCTAGGTAGACGGTTGTAGTGGCAAGCAATAGCCTGGAGGTTTTGATGTATATGTAATCATTCCCTGAAGACTCCCCATAATTCTTGGGTGGTCACTATGGCAGAAGCCTGGTGTATCTGTAGTTCAGGAAGAATTAGCTCTTAATTAATAATCTTCAAAAACCACTTTCTATTTAAAAAGATGTAGAGCCCCCCTCTTTGAGGAGTCAGGCCCCGGGAGCCCATGTTGGTTCTGTTCAGAGTGTCTTGTCATTCCCAGCGCTAGCTGGATAAAGCTGTAGATCATTCTTCCTTCAAACCATGACTTGGGAGCTAGGATCCAGGATGTCTGCCAAATTTTTCCTTGGGATGGATTCTTCTTTAGCATAACACCTGTCACAGTTGTTGACCAAGGAAGAAGGAAAGGTGTCTTCCATCCCAGTATCCAAAGAGATGGGTACAGAGATACGCAGGAAGTGTGTTATTGCCTCCAGCGTCCCCGCTACGGAGGCATTGTCAAAGAGGACCATGGATGGAACACGCGATAGGTACAAGTAGGATCCAAGTGAGACCATTGAAAGCCACACACAAAAAAGCAAAGGTAGAGACATCTGATCCGGGAAGTCGGTTTACCTAGCAACACAGCTGGTGTGAAGGAAGAGCTCTCCAAGCAACGTGGAACAGCGGGGCCTGTTCGAGCACATTCTGACTCATCAGATTTCTACGTGGAGACACAGATGTGTTTAATTTTATACATTGAGAACAATTTGCACACTGTGATCATGCACAAACCCAGCTGCCTGAACCACAGAAGCATGGGAGATAGGAAGAGAGTGAGTGGGAGACCTGGCTGCCATCCCTAGGGCTCTGTCTGGCCTCCCCATTCCAGAGCCGCAAGACAAGACTCAGCCCTGTGGCTTCCATCTGGGGCTGTGGCCCAGTCACCCACCGCTCACTACTCCCCCATTTTTTCTGCACTCTGGAAGGCTCTTCTGGGTAGCTGGGACTTTTTCAGAGTCTGGGTATAATTATCACAAAACATCCTCTGACTTCAGGAAAAAAAAAAAGGAAGGACGGACCTTGGACGATGTAGGAGGTGGTAGTTAACCACTCCTGTACCCAAAACTGCAATTAGAGAAAGTCTGAGGTCATCGTTCATCACGCCGATTTAGGTTTTGAAAGGAAACCAAATGATGAATATAATGATTATTTCTGTTTCTGCTTCCCCCTCTTTTTCTCCTAAGAAAATTGGCAATAGCACTAAAGTCAAATTAAACATCTGTTTGAAAAATAAGCCGGAGTGCCGATGACAGCTTCCTTGGACTTACAAAAGCACCACAGCTGTCAAACTCTGAATTAACAAGATTTTCATTTATGAATAGCAGAGAAGTAAGATAGAAGGGAGCTTTTGCTCCTATTTTCCTGGCTGCCAGGGCCTGTGTGATGCGAAATGTTTGGGAAATGCCCAGGGAAAAACGGAACTGCCATCGGCCTGTACTAATCAATCATGGAAGGAGCGGGGAATGTTCTTTCTTTTTACGCCATCTCATTTCTCCATCAGCTTTAGGTTGAGTGTTGTCTCTGGCAAGCAGGCTTCCAGGGAGGCTCATGGTTCAGGGGCAAGTCTCTGCTTCGTAGCTGAAAATGAATGGTGGTGGAGATGTGGGTCTCTTCGGAGGAAGAGGCACCGAGGACCCTGGCTTGCCATCCGTATCATCCACTTCTCCGGAGGGTTTCAGCCCCCGTCCCTTCCAGCTGCAGTAACGAATGCCCGGGTCTGTATGACTTGGTTATAGGACTGCTCCATACAGGGTGCGAACGATCTCATCAAGCCATTTTGCTGATGGGGTAGAAGATGCTAACCTGTTTCATACTTCATGACCCTGAAAGCCAAAGTAGATATGGAACCGATTCTTTGTCCTTTTCTACCCTTGTCCCCGAGTCATCTTTGTCCTTCTCAGGGATGGGGTATGGCTCAGGAGTGGAGCGACACATCTCTCGCGTCTACCACCCAGTTTAAAAAAACAGACTAAGTATAAGTAGGTGTGATACCAAGGGGTACTTTTTCACCGTTGCCCAAACGTTTCTAGTTTGATGCTTTGATTATTCCGTGTTAAAAATGCCGATGGGGATAAACAAATTGTGGTATAGACAGATAATGGAACATCACTCAGATATATAAAGGAAGGAGTACCGATACTTGGCTACGATTTGGCTCAAGCTCAGAAACACTAAGCTCCGGGGGGAAAAAATCCAGATGCAGGAGGCCGCCTATTGTGTGATTCCATTTATCTGATCGACAGGTGAATCCATAGACAAATGCAGATTGGGGGTTGCCAGGGGCCACAGGCAGGAGAATGGGGAGAGACTGCTTAACGGGGAGGGGTTTTATGCCAGAGCAATGGCAATGTTTTGGAACTAGACAGAGGGCGTGGCGGTACAACAGGGTGAATGTACGAGATGCCACGAAACTGATGCCTTCAAAATGGTTAATTTCACGTTACCTGAACTGAATCTTAGCCTTTTAAAAAAATGTCCACGGGTCAAAATCTTATGCGTTGATCCCACCCTGGCTGGGGCAAAGAAGGTATCAGCAGCTCTTGCTCCATCAGTAGGGGAGGACTAAAAGCTGTCTTACTGTGGGAGACGTGGGGCCCTGATGCGCCATGGGGACGAGCTGTGTACGCCCCCGGCCCCTCGCAACATTGGCACCATCCATAGAGCAGGGCTTCAGGGTTCCATCTGAATGTCAGTCTACTGCTGTGCCTGGAGCTTGTCTGCAGCCTACACTTCCTGTTTAATGCTTGCCAGTTCCCCCCCAGGCGGCTGGATCCTGCACCTGGCACTCCAGCTGCTGAATCTGACTGCTGCCATTGGACCGCTCTCCTGGAACCGCACCACTGCTGGCCTCCCAGGAACTCCTGGCATCTGGATTCTATCCGATAGATGGTAGGTCTTTAGGCATCGAAGTCTTCCTAAGCCGAGCACAGGTTGCCCTTTTAGCCATTGCCTCTAACTTTCCGAGTGCTGTTCCAGGATCAGCCACTTCAAAAGGCTCGGGGGTTCCCAGCTCTGCTCTGGCTACTCCTGGCTTCCTCCCCTGTGGGGTCCTGCTGATGCCCCAGCCAGCCCGTGGGAGAGCCTCCCCTGACTTATAACAAAGATGTGGTAGTTCTTCTCAATACCTCACACCAGAAAAATTGTGGGGGAAGCTGCACCCCAGGTCCTCCTAACGCTGCCAGCTTCCTCTAAACCATACACAGTCATCTCATGTGGGCTTCCTCTGTTATTTCCTTCTAAGATAAAAAGGTTTGGTGAGCTCTATGAAGTTACACAGTATTATGAGTGTTCCCTAATTCCTCCTTAATACCCAGCCTCTCTTCCCACGAATAAGCCTTTCCCTTGCCAGGTGCAGAGTTTGTTTCCATTTGCCAAATGACAATTAGTTTCCTCCCTCAGGAAACAACATTCAGCCCCCCTCCACAACCCCTGCCTCCAACCCCCCAACAGAGAGTCCCCTACCTCCAGGTTTACAGAAGGGGCTCTGAACTCACAGATCTCACAGACCAACTGAGGCGAGAGGCAGAAGGTAGGTGGGGGTTGGTTGAGCTCAGTCAGGGTAGTTCAGTGGTGTTTCGTTAACAAGAAAGGTTCTGGAATCAGGTGGAAGTGGGCTTAAGTCCCCGCTGCTTTATTACCCTGAATATGAACTCTCTAAACCTTGATTTTTCTCAGCAACAAAATCAGAAAACCCTACAGAGAAAAGAGAGAAGACCCCAGAGGCTTTTGCAGGAATTAAGTGAGAGAAGGCACACAGTGTACGTAGCCCGGTGCTTGGTGAGGAATATGAGCTACTCGTGCCATGAGGCACACTACTGATGCATCGGGCACCTCTGGACACCCGCCTCCTCTCAACCTCCCACCCCAGCTCTGATCCCAGTCACGGGGTAGCCCTGACCAGCTCTGCCCTACCACATCTGCAGGATGCACACTTCGTCCGCCTGGGGCGCTCTTGCTTCCTGTCCCTGAGCTTTGCGGATGCTACAGCCCAAGTGCAGAGTATGTCAGTCCTCACATGCGCTGCAACCCAGAAGACCCGAGTTCATGTTTGTGGGGCCAATCTTGATCAATGGAGGATGGAAGCCAAAGGATAATGGCCTCGCCCTCTATCCCTGGGCACACTGTTCTGAGACATGTGTCATAAGGGCTCTCAAAAGTTTCCAGTGGGATCAAGCACCAGTTGCCTACAGTGATGGGCAAGTTAATAACACTTTACTCAATCCTGCCCTCCCTACCACCCCCTTCCCCTGCTCCTTGGGATTACCTCCCAAATAAACTACCTGAATACGAGCCTTTGACTCTGCGGAAAAAACAAAAAACAAAAAACAAAAAACAGCTTTTTTCGGAGAATCTGGAAAAGGATTTAGCACTGGGCTACACATTAGAGCATTTTCTAGAACATACCAGAGAAAAAATATTTTACAGTGGCAACGTCTCAATTCTGTTGCTATAGCATGAAAGCAGCCCTAAACAATACATAAATGAATGAATGTGGCTGTATTCCAATAAATCTTTATTCACGAAAACAGGCAGTGGGCTGGATTTGCCAACCCTCGCACCAGGGCCACAAAGAGGAGTAAAACTGATTCTCCTCTTGAGACTCAGTCTCAGCCTCTAGACATGAGGCTGTCCAGGTGACTAAAAAAAAATCACAAAGGGTCTTGGACACCACCACGCTAATTGTATTTTTTGGCAATGGGCGACACTGAATAAGTTCTTAGATCTTGTAGCAGCTGCAGCTGGACACAGGTGATGAAATTGGGCAAGATATGTGTTGCTTCTTTTAAACATTCATGTACAACCCAGTCCTGCCCACGGGGCTACCTCCTCTGTACCCTTGGGAGTGATACTTGTATTACCAAACTTCCCACCTGGGACTGTATCCACAGGGCAAAGCTTCCTTATCTGATACCCCCAAGGCCAGGTGCATTTCAGAATTCAGAATATTTTTGGATTTCGGAAAGACAATGCAATGCAAATTCCATATATTTTGTAATATTTTCTATCAGGGTCTGGGGCAGTCTCCACACATGAATATTTACACTAAAGACCACGAACAACTTCAAGTCAGTTCAGAGCAGGTCGGGGTCCTCAACGAGTTAAAAAAAAAAAATCATTTGGATGTTAGAGCCTCTTGGATTTCCAAATTGCAGATGAAAGACCATGCACCTGATCTGTTTTGCGTGTGACATCCTCAGTCAGCCTCTGAGTCCTCAATGCCTACACCCAGGAGGTGCTCGCTAAATGTTACCAAGAGAATGAGCAGATGGGCCTGGCTGGAGCACAGGGTTCACGGAGGGATTCAGGGCAAGAAGATGCTGATCAGGGACTCTGGTAAAGGACATGGGGAGACTTAAATGTTCTGATTAAAATTCTAGACTTTATCTTGAAGGTGACGGAGAGCCCTGTTCAGCTTTGAGAGGTGAGGGGTGTGCCTCAGCGATGCATGGGGACAGGAAGTCTTACTCCAGTGGCAGGAGCAGAGGGCAAGGAACCAGAGTGAGCAAAGAAGTGGTTTTTGTAATACTGGGGCAAGAAGTGTCTGCGGATGAGGCCACAAATAGGAAGCAAGTGTGAGCCAGAAGAGACAGATCTGACAACTAACAGTGTAGGGGGAGAGAGTGAAATCAGAGTTGAACTTGACCCAGGAGCACGGATCTGCGATGGTAGAATGCAGATTTCATTGGAATCTGGACATCTGATCGGATCTGGAGCCCTGATCTTCTGTTTAAATCCCAGCTCAGTCATGTACCCTGTGATCTTGGGCAAGTCACTAACTCTTTCCTGTGCGCCTCAGTGTCCTCTGTAGTATCTGCTTCAGAGGGTGGCTATGAGGATTACCTAAGTATTTGTAATGCCCCTAGAACAGGGCTAGGCTCTTGGTACTCCCTGGACCCTGTACCAGCCCCTGTTTCATAAGATGGAATTTCCCAAATGGTTCACCAAGTGACTATCTTCTCAGGAGCTGGAGGACCCACATCTCAGACCCTCCCGGAAACTTACGAATGGGTGTGAGAAACCCAGTAATACATGTAGGTAATAAAGGTAATAAATATAAGAAAAGAGAAGATTACTTCAGGGGACAAAACGTTCGTCAGATTTAGGGAGACGAGATTTCCCCCTGGTGGGGTCTGTACACAGCCATTCTATCCACAGGGGCCCTTTCTGTCCCCCGGTTGCTACTTTGCCATCCTGTTTACAGCATTCTGGCAGCCATGCAGCATGCTGGGGCGACGTTAAGTGCTGGGTCATTCATTTGTAGGGAGAAGGCTATAAGGAGGTCTGCCTGGAAAGCCTGTAATTTAGAAATGTTCAAATCTTTGCATCCAAATGGAAAATGGAAATGGTGTCAGGTTTGTGCCAAAAGAAAAGTCGTAATTGCTATGTGCTTCTCCGCCTGCCCTCCTGGGCAAAGGAACACAACTAACCAAGCAGGCTTCAGAGCTGTCACCCGCAGACATTCAGCAGACCTTGCACCTTATTCAACCGGGAATAGTATCCAAACACCGCAACACAAATGCTCCTTTTTGCAAGGGAGGGTGCTGTAAGAATGCCGGCATCTCCCCTTTCATCTGCCCTGAGCCTGGCTGCCAGATTTAAGTGTCCTTCCTAACTTTTTCCTCCCAGCATGTCAGTCCACTGTTTAATAACCACTAATGGTTCCCTGGTTCCTCTTGAATCAAATTCAATCTCTTCATCTTGACACTAGAAGACCTCCAGGGCTTAGCAACAGATTTTGGCCCCCAAAGACCTTCTCATCTCACAGTCTGTCTCCCTGGGGCTGCCATGCTTCTTCTCACCTCAGTTCCCCTAGATCCACCCCTGTCACCTGGAATAACCTCGTCCTTCTGTGCATTTATCCAAACCCTACGACAGCCTTCAAGATACACTAACTTTCCGAGAAGCTCTGGTGCTCCCATTTTTCCATTCCTCACTCATCTGATTTCTGACTAACCGCGTTTAATTTGTCCCCAGTGACTGCTTTTCTTGGGCTTACTAACCTTTGCATGCATATTTTTATTTATACCACAACCAGATCGAAAATACCTTGGAAGTCAGGATCATTGTTTATCTTGTATCTTTCCTGAGCTCTGGGCGCAGGGCAGGTACACAGGGAACACTGGTTGGCCAGTTCCCCAAATACTGCCTTCTATGTGAAAAGAAGGAAACTTTCTCACCTAGATCAAGAGTTCCTTCTTGGGGCACTTGGGGGGCTCAGTCAAGTAAGTGTCCAATTCTTGATTTCAGTTCAGGTCATGATCTCAGGGTTCCTGTGTCCCGTATCCATTCTGGAATCTCTGTCTCCCTCTCCCCCATCCCACTCTCTCTCCCCCTTCTCTTAAAAAAAAAAAAAAAGAGAGAGTCCTTCTTAACTCAGTTGAAGTATCAATTTGAAACCTGTACTTCCTGTTATACTTAAAAAGTAAAATACCATAGAATCCCCATTAAAATCAAGAATGAGCAGGAACACCACTATTTAATGGTCTACTAGAGGTGACAGATAATAAACTAAAACATAAAAAGGAAACACAAGGTATACTTATTCATAATTTCCCAAAAGAATAAATGAACAAGCCATTAGCACTATCAAGTGAGTGCAACAGTGTCCAAATTCAAACTCAGAAAATAAGAATCAATGGCTTTCCTAAACACAAGCAATCAATAATTAGAATGTATAACAGGAACAAAAAAGGAGCCCATTCCCTAAAGCACTAAAACTATAAAATACCCTAAGAGGGAAAAGCCAGACAAGAATGTGCAATCTCAATGAAGAAAAATCACAGTACTTTACTGAAGGAATAAAAGACCTGAATAAATAGGGGATATTCCATATTTCTGACTGGGGAAAAATATTGTAGGGATGCTGACATCTCCCACACTGAACTATTAATTCGATGCAACCCCATTCAAAATTCCAATAGAAGTTTTATTAAACTACAACAAACTTATTCTACGATTTGTCTGGAACTATGAATCTGCCTGAATGGTCATGAACATTTTGAACCAGAAGATTAATGGGCGATGACTTGCTATCAAAATACAAAATAAAATTGTGCTATAAAATGGTGTGGGTTTTGTGCAGGAATAGATAAAAAGACCTGCAGAACAGATGAAGTAGCATTTCAAGCAACTGGGGAAAGGACAAACATTCAATAAACGGATGTGGGATAACAAACTAGCCATTTTGAGAAACAGAAGTAGATTTTCATTTCCCATCTGTGCTGGATATCTTTGTTATTTTGTTTTGTTTTTGTTTTTCCCCCTGGATACCTTCTCAAAAAACAAAACAAAACAAAAACAAACAGGAAAAAAACCAACAAAAGAAAGGAAGAACACAAGACTTTGGAGTTAAATGGACATGTGACTCAAGAAATTCGCCTAATTTTCCTGGGATCTCCTCTGTAAAATAGAAGTAGTTAGGATGATTAAATCTGTTAAAACCTGCTAGATGCTGGGGCGCCTGGGTGGCTCAGTGGGTTAAGCCTCTGCCTTCGGCTCAGGTCATGATCTCAGGGTCCTGGGATCGAGCCCCGAATCAGGTTCTCTGCTCAGCAGGGAGCCTACTTCCCACCCCCCTCTCTCTGCCTGCCTTTCTGCCTACTGTGATCTCTGTCTGTCAAATAAGTAAATAAAATCTTAAAAAAAAAAACCCATAACCTGCTAGATGTGCCTGCTGAGTTCCTGGTATGGAGAAAGTACTGGTTGACCTTTTCTCTCTTCCATTTGGCCCGTGGAACCTCGAGGGCCAAGAATACATGTGGGTTGTCTATATATCCTGCCTGTCTGTGCACAAAGAAGCTCAGTTACATTTGCTGAAAGAATGAGCGACTGAACAAGCCACACTTGTCCACTGTTAATGGATAAACATATGTTCACATATGTTCATTGTTAACGGGTAAACAAGAGATGCCTTTCTGGCTTCTGCCGGGAAGATCAAACACTTCTGGTTTGTGAGAACAATAAGTCAAAAGAAAACCAGAGCTCTGGGCCAGCAGGATCAGAATTTTCAGAGCAGGAAGACTCACCACATAAATCTAACATTTTCCAACTTTCTTCTTCAGAGCCCCAGGCTCTGCGGAGTGAGTTTGCCGAGTGACCGGGCAGCCCAGGGCCAAAGTGTGGGTACCAGAAAGCCACGCCGGGAACCTGGTCTCCAGGCTGAGACACCGGATACACCAATGGACAAAAGGCAGGCCACGTGTGACCACAACAATAGAACTCTGACCCCCAAATTTGGCAGCAATCAGCCTGGAAACCACACACCCCTGAAGCGTCAGCCCAGAACATTTAGGACTTGTGAATGACCACCAGCTCCTTTAATTTTTTGCCTCCACTGTCTCCTCTATTTCCAACTCAGGACCAACAAGGGGAAGCCAAACATGCTCTCCAAACCAATCACACAAGATGCTCCACTTTTAGTTATCCTGCTTCCAGCCTCCCCAAGCTAATACCCTATCCTCCAATCAGAACATACCTGCAGTCTGCCCTTTTCTCCCCTAGAAAGCTTTCCCATTCCTCTCTGGTCTTGGAGTCCTTGCCAAATGCGAGTGGTAGCTATACTCCCTAGTTATACAGTCAGCACTCGATAAATAGCCCCCGTGTGTTCTCATTTAGGGGGCCTTTATTTCCAGGGGCCTTCTCCTGTATTTTAACTAAATACTCGATACGTGTTATGTACTGGGTGTATACATAAGATTTCATTTTTGGAAGTTTTACTGCTAATTCTTTTTTTAAAAAAAATTCACTGATACAGACTGATAACAAGAGACAATCTTCTCAAGGAATCTGAGTAAGCCCGTTCAGCTTGCATCGAACCAAGAAACAAAGGATATATGGACAGATGGCAGCACAGGGAGACTAGACAAAGACAAGGCTGGGCCTGGACAATAGACAGAGGCTTCCAGAGACCTCTATGGGCATTTTTTTTTTCTTTTTCCCATAAGCCAGTCACAGCTGCGTCCAGAAGCTGCAGGGACTAGACTGCCTTGTTGGAATGCCTACTTACCAGCCCCTCCCCAGAGCTGGGCTGGACTTAGTCACAGTTCTAAAATTGTAGAAATGTCCACCTGCCAGAGGGGCAAATATATAAAATAAGGCCTCAGGTGACTTAAATAAGAGAAGGATGGTTGGGAAAGTCCCAGCCCCTTATCTTCATGGGAAAATGGCTTCTTAGATGCTGAGATTGGAGCCTTGTCCATCTGCCTGTGACGATTTGCCTGTCTACAATCTTAAAATTCCCAATATCCCTCTATATGGTCTTTAAATCTATTTAAAATAGGTTATGGCTGCATTTCCCAAACTGGTGAATGTTAATATATGTCTCAGGAAAAAAAGGGAGTCCAATAAATTTGGGAAATTCTGGTGAAACCAATTTAAACACATTTCATTTGAGTAGGACTTCGTTAAACCTTGAATCTGCTAATGATAGTTGTGAATCTGCAAGAAGGGGATGGAGTTTACAGCATTTTCCAAACGTATTTAACTGCAGAAATTGGTTTCCTGCCCACCTATTTACATCTCCCTGAACATCACCCTATGGCATACCATTTTGGAAGCACAGGTCTGAGATAATGCTACCTTACATAGGAAAACTACGAGCGGGTTAACACCTCTTTTAAAAAAATTGTTTTTTATTAGAGAGATAGAGAATGTGTGCACACAAGTGGGTGGAGGGGCAGATGGAGAGTGAGAAGCAGAGAATTTCAAGCAGTCTCCGAGCTGAGAGCAAAAGCCCAATGTGGGGCTCGATCTCAGGACCCCAGGATCATGACGTGAGCCCAAACCAGGAGTTGGACACTTAACCGACTGAACCACCCAGGTGCCCCAAGTTAATACCTCTTATCATGTATTGTAACTCAACAAAGGGAGGGTTAGGAGACCAGGTAGGAAGTGGCACACGAGGGCAGTTTTGAGGACATGAGGAAGAAAATCAGACCATAAAGTAAGGCCAGAGACTAAGGAGGTTACATTTGGGTCCCCGGTCAGCCTAGCGCAATTTAAGGATAGTGGTGTTAAATTCCAGATGAAGGAAGTCAGAGAGCATCCTTACCTGATTTGTAACTTTTCTTAGCCAGCCCTAGTATCAATATCTCTAGAAGCTGGAGCGTGGCCAAGAGAATCACTGAATTTGAGAATCACTGAAATCTCTAAAAATAGAGATTTGGGCAAATGGTTCTTTTTACAGCATTGCATTAATGATGGCCTTTGACCCTATTTCAGAGTTAAAATAACTCTGGGGAGAGCGATGATGCCACTCACCTGATGCCCCAACAAAGCCACTTTTCCTTCTGCAACCCCACCATGAAGTCTGTGACAGACCACAGGGAGGGAGAATGAAGTGTTCCACGGACCCCTGGTTCACTTACTTGAGAATCACACAGCCTGTACCCGCTGGGGGCGCTATCCAGAACACCTGAATCCGTGTCCTCCGCCGTGGGGTGCTTTCCGTGACCGCAACGGGGCAGTTACTCATAAACTGTGTTTCTTCTTCATCTATGATCTGTGGAAAGTAAACACATTAAAATGCAACATCACTCTGGGAAGGCTCTTAAGTTTCTGAGTTGACACTTCCTCAATTTTATTTTTAAACCTGTTGTTTTGTGTTAGCAGCCCTATATCCCCTGACACCAGAATAGTGCCTGGCATAGAGCTCCAGTCAAAGCTTGTTGAATTAACATGAGGGCAATGATTTGGCACCTGTGCTCTGCTCTCTGGGACCAGGATCTGGTGTCAGCACTTTGAGGAGCAGGTCACTAGGTGATGGTCTTGCTTATTTCACTATCATAATGGCGTCCAGTTTCAGAGGAGGAGGAAGAGGAGGAAGAGGAGGAAGAGGAGGGGGAGGGGATAATCCAAAGCCAACACTCTCTAAATAGCTAAAATTTGCAATTCAGCTACAGTTTTATAACTTGAAATCGAAATGCTAAAAGAAAACACCCCTTTGGAGGAAGTCCACCAAAGTACATAAACTCTATCCCAGCTTTCCGGCACTATTTCCTTGGCAATCTCTATCTCCCGCGTTTGTGCACTGTGTCAGAGTTCTCCCAAGTTAACCATCAAGCTTTCCGCGGACACTGTGAAAAATCTGGTAGCCATTCCCATTCCCCAAGACTGGTTCAGCATTTCCCCTGAAATGCTGCCAGAACTTGCCTATCTCTCTAGTATTATTACAGACTATTAGACCTGGAAGGATCTCTCGGGGGGAATCATCTAAATCCAAGTGCCAACTTCAATTGATTGGTATATGCTGTGTCGTGAGTAGTGCTAATAACAATAACAGATAACATTTATTGTTTAGTAAGTGCTAGGCACTAAGCTAAGTGCTTTATCTGACTTACTCATTTAATCTTCAAATACAATTTAATAAGATGATAATATTCATATTGTATTTATTTTACTTTAAAAATTCATATTTCTTTTAGGATAGCAGGTAAAAAAAAACACAATGAAGTCACTCAAACTCCTTAGTTCTTCATATATTTATATCCCTGAATGAAGCAAAAGCAATCTTCTTTATATAGTTTTTATCTCAATATTCTTTATCCTACTCCCACTATCTATGCCCTTCTGAGTGTGTGTATACACATACACATACAAATGTTTATATAATTCATAATGTATATATAAAATATGTGTAATGTATATATAAAATATGTGTATGTATTATATATTATGTGTGTGTATATCTATACACATATACATATATATGTAACTTGAAGTTACATAGAATTGTTTTGTATTTTATTTTTTTTAAGATTTTATTTTTATTTATTTGACAGACAGAGATCACAAGTAGGCAGAGAAGCAGGTAGAGAGAGAGGAGGAAGCAGGCTCCCTGCTAAGCAGAGAGCCTGATGTGGGGCTCAAACCCATGACCCTGGGATCATGACCTGAGCTGAAGGTAGAGGCTTTAACCCACTGAGCCACCCAGGTGCCCCTGTTTTGTATTTTAATGTTTCTTTCACTTAATCTTACGTTTTTAAGATACAGGTTTCCCCCACTATCTGAAAAGTAGAGCATATCTATGAAATCTTTTGTAAGCTGGAATGGTATAAACTGAAGAAGCAATTACCATTAATTTATATGGAAAAATTTTTTAAGTGTTCCCAGACCCCAAAAATAACCTCTCTCCGGGTTTTCTGATACCTTAGGACACATCTTGCTAACAGATGCACAAAATAAATTAAGATAAAACACAGTTGCTCCCAGACACAGTTCAAAGCCATACAGGGCTTGAGGCTGAGATGCTGAGTGTAGTTTCTGGGGAAGGAGTTTGGCCGTATCTCTCTTGCTGTTTTGCACTGCCTCTAAACGGCTCACTGTAAAACAAAAGCTGAGTGCTATTTGCATTTTTTGCCCTTTTCATAAAAGTGAAAATCCTCTTTGGATTTCTTTCAGGTGGTGAAAACGGGTACTAGTGTAGGTCTTCCATACAAGCAAAGTGGCATAATATGAACTTTCAAGAAGTGGGGATACCTGTATGTCAAAGTTACTATATGTGAATGTAATTCATTGCTTCTGACTGTGGCCTACCGTTCTACTGCACCAGTCCATTCCCCCAGTGACGTGCAGTCAGCTGACTTCCAGATCTTTACCTCCACAAACATTGCTGCAATGAAGCTCTTCATGCTGCTCTGCTTGCGAACCCACATGAGAGCTTCTCAGTAATATAAACCATGTAGTGGGAGTTTCCCCCAGAGGTTCATCTTACTTTTGGAATTCTTCACTGAACAGAAATAACTTTCATCTAGTCAGATTCACCGATTTCTCTCCTATGGCTTGTACTTTTGTGGTCTTGCCTAAAAAACAGACCGCAAAGATATTTTCCAGTTTTTGGTTTTATTCTTTTTTTTTTTTTTTAAACCATTAGCTTTGTAATTTTACCTTCCACATATAGGTCTTCAATCTATTTAGAGTTTATTTTTTAATACAGTGGAGTAGGGTTCCAATTCCATTTTCTCCGCACTCTGAGCTGCTTTAAAAAAATAACTAAAAACGGGGCACCTGGGTGGCTCAGTGGGTTAAGCCGCTGCCTTCGACTCAGGTCGTGATCTCGGGGTCCTGGGATGGAGTCCCGCGTCGGGCTCTTTGCTCAGCAGGGAGTCTGCTTCTCTCTCTCTCTCTCTCTCTCTCTCTGCCTGCCTCTCTGTCTACTTGTGATCTCTCTGTCAAATAAATAAATAAATAAATCTTTTTAAAAAAATAACTAAACTTAATTTTTTAAGAGCAGTTTAGTTTTACACCAAAATTGAGCAGAGAATGCGGAGTTTCCATAGATTCCCTGGCCCCACACATGAACAACTTTCCCTATTATCAACGTCCAGCACCTGACTGGTACTTTTATTACAACTGATGAACCCACACTGACCCATCACCAGCACCCAAAGTCCAGAGTATACATGAGGGTTCACTCCTGGTGCTGTTTATTCTGTGGAGTTTGACAAATGATTAATAACGTGCATTCACCACTGAGATTTTATGGTATTATACTGAATAGTTTCACTGCTTTAAGGGGCACCTGGGTGGCTCAGTGGGTTAAGCCGCTGCCTTCGGCTCAGGTCATGATCTCAGAGTCCTGGGATCGAGCCCCGCATCAGGCTCTCTGCTCAGCAGGGAGCCTGCTTCCTCCTCTCTCTCTCTCTGCCTGCCTCTCTGCCAATTTGTAATCTCTGTTTGTCACATAAATAAAACCTTTAAAAAAAAAATCCTTGGTGCTCTGCCTGTTCATCCTTTCCTCCCTCCAACCCCTGACAACCAGTAACCTTTTATTATAATTGCTTTTTAGTTCCAGGAGGTTTTTTATTGATTCTTTCAGATTTTCCTATGTAGACAATTACGTCATCTGAGAAAAGAGTTTTATTTCTTCCTTCCCAATCTGTATACCTTTGATTTCCTTTTCTTGTCTTATTGCATTATCTAGAATTTCCAGTATAAAGGTGAAAAGTAGTGGTGAGAGAGGGTATCCTTGCCTTGTTCTTGATCTTATGGAGAAAGCTTCAAGTTTCTTTCCAGGAAGTATGCTATTAGGGACAGGTTTTCTTTGTAGATGCTCTTTATTAAGTTGAGATGTTCCTCTCTATTCTTAGTTTGTTGAGGGTTTTTATCATGAGTGGGTGTTGGGTTTTGCCAAATGCTTTTTCCACATCTACTGATAATGATCACATTTTTCTTCTTTAGTCTGTTGAAATGATGGATTATGTTAATTGATACTCAAATTTTGAACCAGCCTTGCATTACCTGGGATAAATTCCACTTGGTTAGGGTATCTATTCTTTCTGGACATTGTTGGATTTGATTTGCTGACCTTTTGTTGAGGAAATTAGGTTCTATATTCATGAGAAATAGGAGTCGGCAGTTTTCCTTTTTTGCAGTCTTTGGTTTTGGTGTTAGAGTGCCACAGGCATAATAGACTGAGTTAGAAAGTAGAGTGTTGGTATAATTTCTTCATTAAATGTTTGGTAGAATTCATCAGTGAACCCATCTGGGTCTGGTACTTTCTGTTTTGGGAGACTACTAATCATTGATTCAATTCTTTAATAGATATAGGCCTATTCAGAGTCAGCTCGGCTGGGTGCTTATCAATTTTTTTGATCTTTTCGGAGAGCCAATCTTTTGGTTTTGTTGGTTCATTGATTTCTTCTCTCATTTTCATTACTTCTTTTTCTCTGTTCACTTTGGATGTAATTTTCTTTTCTTTTTCTAGGGAGGAAGCTGAGATCATTGCTTTTATATCTTTTTCTTTTCTAATATATACATTCAATGCTATAAATTTCCCTTAAGCATTGCTTTTGCTGCATTCCACAAATTTTAAAGTTATATTTTCATTTAGTTTAAAATATTTTTAAAGTTCTTTTGAAATTTCTTCCTTGACGCATGTGTTGGTTAGAAATGTGTTGTTAATGGGGATTTTCCAGCTATCTTTCTGTTATTTCCAGTTTAATTTCATTGTGGTCTGAGAGCAGACATTATATGATTTCTGTTCTTTTGAATTTGTTAAGGTGTGTTGTATGGCCCAGAATGTGGTATATCTTGGTGAATGTTTCATGTGAGCTTAAGAAGAATATGTAATCTGCTATTATTAGATGAAGTAGTCTGTAGATGCCAATTATAACCACTTTATAGATAGTACTGTTGAGTCCAACTATGTCCTTACTGATTTTCTGACTGGTGGGTCTGTCCATATGTAATAGAGAGGTGTTGAAGTCTCCAACCATGACAGTGGATTCATTTATTTCTTCTTGTAGTTCTATCAGTTTCTACCTCACATATTTTTGATGCTCTGTTGTTAGGTACTTAAAATTAAGGATTATTATGTCTTCTTAGAATACTAACCCCTTTATCATTATGTAATGCTCCTCTTGTTCTTGATAACTGTCTTTGCTCTGAAGTCTGCTTTGTCTGATATTAATATAGCTATACGCGCTTTCTTACGATTTGTGTTTGCATTGTATATCTTTCATTCTGCGTTTAATTACATGTGCCTTTATATTTTTTTAAAAGATTTTATTTATTTGACAGACAGAGACCACAAGTAGGCAGAGAGGCAGGCGGGGGTTGGGAGGGTGGGAAGCAGGCTCCCCACTGAGCAGAGAGCCTGATGCAGGGCTTAATTCCAGAACTCTGGGATTATGATTTGAGCTGAAGGCAGAGGCTTTAACCCACTGAGCCACCCAGACCTCCTCATGTGCCTTTATATATAAAGTGGGTTTCTTGTAGTCAACATATCAGGATCTTGTTTTTGATTCACTCTGATAATCTTTTAGTTGGCAGATTTAGACTATTAACATTTAAGGTGATTACTGATATAGCTGGATTAATATGCCATACTTATTTTCTATTTGTTTACCTTTTTATTTTCATTTTTGTCTTTGACCATTTTTATATGACTCTATTTTCTCTCTTTTCTTTGCAAATCAATTATATTTCCTTTTTTATTTGCTTTTTTGTGTTTATCCTAGAGTGCACAGTATATGTTTACAACTAGCTCAAGCCTATTTTCAAATAACATTATACTGCTTTACAGATAGTTCAGTCACCTTATGATACCCAAATATTCTTAGTTCCTTCCTCCATTCCTTTGCATTATTGTTGTCATTCATTTTACTTATTCTTAAGTACGTATGCAGGCATAAACATATATAATTGAATGAATTGTTGCTGTTATTATTTAGAAGAACTATTATTATCTGTTAGATCAATTAATAAGAAAAATAAAATTTTTTATTATTCCTTCACTTATTCCTACTTTGATGTTCTTCTTTTCTTTATGGGGATCCAAGTTTCTGACTTATATTATTTTTCTTCTCTATAAAGAACTTTAAAAACATTTCTTGCAAGACAGATCTACTGACAACAAATTCCCTCAGTTTTGATTTGTCTGAGAAAGTATTTCTCCTTCACATTTGAAGAATAACTTTACAGGGTACAGAATTCTCAGTGTTTTGTTTCTTTCAACACATTAAATATTTCACTCTACTTTCTTCTTATTTGTATGGTTTCTGAGGATAAGTTGGATATAATTCTTATCTTTATTCCTATATAGGTAAGAATTTTCCCTCCAGTCCGGCTTCTTCCAGGATTTTTTTCTTTACCTTTGATTTTCTCTAGCTTAGAAATGATATGCTTAGGTGCAGTTGGATATTTATCCTTCTTGGCATTCTCTGAGCTTCCTGAATTTGTGGTTTGGTGTTTGATATTGATTTGGGGACATTCTTGGTCCCCATTGTTTCAAATATTTCTTCTGCTCCTTTATCTCTTCTCCTGGTATTCACACTATGCATATATTACATCTATTATAGCTGTCCCACAGTCCTTGGATATTCTGTTCTGGTTTTTTTTTTCAGTATTTGTCCTCTTTGCTTTTCAGTTTTAGAGGTTTTTGTTGATATTTCCTTAAGCTCAAAGATTCCTCAGCTGTGTCCAGTCTACTAATAAGTTCATCAAAGATAATCTTCATTTTTTTAAAGATTTTATTTATTTATTTGATAGATAAGAGATCACAAATGGGCAGAGAGGCAGGCAGAGAGAGAGAGAGAGAGAGGAAGCAGGCTCCCTGCTGAGCAGAAAACCCAATGCGGGGCTCGATCCCAGGACCCTCGGATCATGACCCGAACTGAAGGCAGAGGCTTTAACCCACTTAGCCACCCAGGCACCCCGACAATCTTCATTTTTGACAAGGTTTTTGATCTCTAGCATTTCTTTTTGTTCTTTTTTCCCTTAGGGTGTCTGTCTCTCTTCTTACATTGTCCATCTGTTCTCGCATGCTGTCTACTTTATCCATTAGATCCTTTAGCATAGTAATCGCTTTGCGTTAAATCCCCAGTCTTAATTCCAACATCTCTGCCACGCCTGCTTCTTATGCTTTCTCTGTCTTTCCAAACTGTGTTTTTTGCCTCTTAGTATGCCTTTTAATTTTTTGATGACAGGTGGATATGATGTACTGTGTAAAAGGAATTTAAATAAATCGTCCTTTAGTAATGTGGTGGAAAGTTGTTGGGGAGGGGATGTATTCTCTAGTGCTATGATCAGGTCTCAGTCTGTTGGTTGGTGACCTGTGCCCCTGGACTGTGAACCTCACTTGGGCTTCTCAGCCATCCCCGTGACCACCCTCCTTCGCCTTAGACGGTACTGGATGGCTGAAGTGTCTGCAGTTGTGTATTTTCCTTCCACCACATGGAAAGCAAGAGGGACTGGTGTTGAGCATTTCTCTTCCCCCCAGTAGATTAGGCTCTGATAAAACCTCAGCAGGTTAGGCTCTGGTAAAATAGTTTCTCCTGAGGGCAAGTCCTTTTAAGAACAGAATGCTTTGGTGTATTCATAGAGAGTTTCTTTTCTCCTCCCCCTGCCAGAAGCACAACATAGTTTTTCTCTGAAACTCACGTTGAGAATCTAATAGAATTCCTGGAGGTAAAGCTCAAGAATTTTGTCCCCCATCTGCAACCCAATGATTGGGTGCCTCTGGAGTTTTTATCTCTCAGAATTGTCCACACTGAGCCCCTAATATTAATCTAGCAATTATAGTTGAGGTTTTCCTATGTTGGCAGGTGGAGATTTCTGCTCTGGTGAATTGTGATCCTCTGTGTCCTCCTGTCTCCCCAATATTGGGGGCAGTGGTTTGCCCTGTGGACTTACTTCTCTGATGGATCTAAGAGCTATTGATTTTTCAGTTTGCTTAGCTTTTCACTTGCCGTTAGAATACAGTGTTGACTTCCACTTCTTATATGTGGGATAGGACACCAGAAGTTCACACTGTGAGTTATTTCTATGCTACTTAATTCATCTTTCCCCCACTTTTTGGTGATGCCACCTCTGTCATATATAGAATGACAACATAATTTATTGTCTAAACAAGGATAAAAAGGCCGTTATTAATCACTCTTCTGGGATAACAGTCAAAACTGAGACTTTCCCATGGCAAATGGGGCATATATTCAACCTAGTCATATATCAGGTTTCGACACACTCAACATTTAGTCCCAGACTTTCTATTCTAGTCTCCTACCCACCCCCTGCCCATGGCACTATATTTTAATTTCTAGAAGGGCAAGTTCCCTTTCCTTGTTCTTCGTATCAACTTGGTATTATCTATTTGTAGGTCTTTATTTTTACATATATAGTATATAAACTCTAAAAACTCCCTTACCTCTGCCATTTTATCTTCCTGATGTGATGAAATCCCAACCTTAGATAAAGTACTCACTCCATGATAAGAACAGTTGTCTTCTATGTTAACTGACTTCTAGTCTTGAGTCTGCCCTGCTACACTGCTGTGTGTATCTGATTAAGACCTCAGCAGGTTAGATTCTAGCCAAATACTTCCTATTTGTTATTTTACTTTCCCTTTCTTGTCAATGATGACTTTAGATCTTCTTGACTCTCCCCAAACCTCCAACTTTTATCTCTCCTTTTCTTTTTTTTTTTTTAAATGATTTTATTTATTTGACAGAGAGAGATCACAAACAGGCAGAGAGGCAGGCAGAGAGAGAGAGGAGGAAGCAGACTCCCCGCTGAGCAGAGAGCCTGATGCGGGGGCTTGATCCCAAGACCCTTAGATCATGACCTGAGCCGAAGGCAGCGGCTTAACCCACTGAGCCACCCAGGCGCCCCTTATCTCTCCTTTTCACTTATTTTTTTATCTTGTGTCTTTATAGAAGAAACTGAAGTCATTAGATGTATAGTACATCATTCTCTCATTTGCATCTGCCCTGTCCTCTTTGCGGTTATAATAAAGGAGCCTCACTTTTCTTACATTTCTGATTTGTTCTCATTACTTCTTCCTCACTCTAAGAATGACTTTCTCCCTGCCAGATTCAACTTTTGTCCCAGTGGAATCATTCCCATTAGCCTGTTAAGCATAATTGTTAAGCATGTTTGGGTCTCTCCAATTCACAAATTAAGTGGCCCAAGGTTAGCCCTCCGTCCCTCCCCAGGAGGGGATGTGCTCTCTCCTGTCCATCACAATCAAATGACTTGAAGGAGTTGGCTATGCTTACTGTCTTCACTTCAGCTCCCACTCCTTCTCAGCTTAATCCCAGGAGTTTGAGGAACATCATGGTACCTAGACAGCTCTAGCTAAGACCATCAGTGCCTTCTGAAATGCTTAATCCAGTAAATCCTCTGTAGGCTTTCTTCTCAAAGCACTCTCTCCCTGTCTGACTTTAGCGCCATGGCTCCTGGCCCTCCTCTTTGCCTCCACTTTCTTACCTACTCTTTCTCCACTTTCTTTCTTTGACTGCTCATCCTCCTCTACTGGCCTTTGAATCTGTAATTGCTCAAGGTTAGTCCTAAACCCTCTTTATTCTATCTCTTCAGGTGATCTTACTCAACTGGCTTTAATTACTACTTATGTGTGGATGGTTCACAAATTTGTATTTCCAGTCTTGGTCATTCCTCTGATCTCCAGACATATAGCTCTGACCTTCTATCTTCTATCTGCATTTCCTCTTGGATCAAAACCACCTCAAACTACCGCATTAGCAACTGACTTAACTATGTTCCCCCTAGCCTGGCCCTACTTCAGTTGTACAAGTCAGAAATACTGGATGTCCTCTTTGGCTCTTCCTACCCTCTCCCCTTCATATCTAAATGCTGCCCATTTTACCTTCCAAGTATCTCTTGAATTTCTACTACCATCCCTATTACTATCCAGACTGAGCTACACCATTTTTAGTCTGAACTAAAATAAAGGTATTCTAACTAGCCTTTGTACGTTCTCTCTTGTTCTCTATATGGCCAGCCAAAGTGATCTTTTTTTTTTTTTTTAAAGATTTTATTTATTTATTTGACAGAGATCACAAGTAGGCAGAGAGGCAGGCAGAGAGAGAGGAGGAAGCAGGCTCCCTGCTGAGCGGAGAGCCCGATGCGGGGCTCGATCCCAGGACTCTGGGATCATGACCTGAGCCGAAAGCAGAGGCTTTAACCCACTGAGCCACCCAGGCGCCCCCCAAAGTGATCTTTTAAAAACACAAATTTAATTGTAATATCTCCCTCCTTAAAACAATTTACATATTTTCACTGCTTCTAGAATCAAGACTGAAGTCCTTAATAGAGTTGAATCTACCTTCCTACTTCTCTAGACTCATACTGTGCCTCTTTGTTTTTTGTACTTGGCTACTTTGGACTTGTGTTTTCTCTTGCCAAAGACTGACCAATTCCTATTTCCTTTTCCCCTCCCATCTTTTCCATTTCTCCGTCTTCCCCATTCCTTTCATCCCTCCTTCTCCCCCCTCCTCCCTCCCCTGCTTCCTTTCCTCCACCTCAGCTCACTCATGGTTTTCATTGGAAAGCCTTCCCTGTTTTCTTTCACTATGGCAATTTCTTCCCTGATATGTTCTCATACGACCCATCTCTCTCCTTTCAGAGGCTTTATTTTTTAATTTTACATATATTTGTTTGATTCCTTGATTAATGTCTATTTCTCTAATAACCTGTAAGCCACATGAGGGCAGGCACCATGTCTCTTAGGTTTTTTCTCATTGTTTCCCCAGTACTTAGCACAGAGCCTATTCCATAATATTTGCATGCTGAAGAGCTTGGTGTACTTGCCTCCTCCCTTTGGTTGTGAGATTCCCTGCTCTGTGTCTGGGCTGTAATATCCGCCTTAGCTCTCTTAGACAACTCCCTGGACTTCTTCTGACTTTGGACTTTTTCTAGATGGTAATTAAGAGCCTTAATTATAATAACAATAGCTACCATTTTTGAGACTATATTGGCCAAGGACTTTACATATACCGTTTCCACTTCCCCCCCAAATTGATAAGCCTATCCTTCAAGAAACAACTATGACATAGATGGGTTAAATAAACTGTCCAAGTCCGACAGGGGCAGAGCCAGAGCCAGGGTTTGAATCCTACCTGGCTCTCATCTCTCTGTTCTTTTCCTATGCCACAGGCTGTCCTAATAGTGTCATTCCCTCATGTTAGTTAGATCAGAAGTTTCTCTCTAGTCAAGCTTACTCCTACGGAACCACATACACTGGACCAGCCCACAACTAAATACCCCATTCCAACATGCACATAAGTACTTGGTAAATGTAAATAGTACTTTGCTTGAGATTTTCTTAGAGGGCACTTAGTTTCCCTTATGCAGCTTTATTGTTGTGAGGGTGGATTTCCAAACAATTGTGATTTTCTTAGACCTGTGCACTTGGCTTCCCCTTTACTGGTTCACACTGAGAACTTTTGGAACATTTTTTTTTTTTTTAAGATTTATTTATTTATTTATTTATTTGTCAGAGAGAGAGAGAGAGAGCACACAAGGCAGAGGGAAAAGCAGGCTCCCTGCTGAGCAAGAAGCCCAATGTGGGGCTCAATCCCAGGACCTTGGGATCATGACCTGAACTGAAGGCAGACACTTAACCAACTGAGCCACCCAGGTGTCCCAACTTTTGGAACTTTTAACCCTAAATATTTACAATCTTTGGGAGGTTCTAGGTGACTGTATCAGTAAAGCCAAAAGTAATTAATGTTTAATTACCATTTTCTATGTGTCAGTTACTTAGCATGGTCACATCATTGAATCCTTCATGGGAGTAATTATTTCCATTTTACAGGTGAAGAAATCAAGCTTGGGGTGATCCATTATTCATTCATTCAGCACTGTCTGAAGCCAAAACCTGTGCTCCTTCTAGTTGCCTCTGACGAAGATCCCAGGCTGGGTTAAGACCAAGGCCCTTGGCCAAGTACTGAAACAAAGAATGTTTTCCAAGACATTGAAGCCACCTCAGGTAAATATGATTGTTTATCCACAACCTCAGTTGCCAGATGGTAATTAGACATTGAACAGAAGGAGTTGTTTCCTCCAATTCAGAGAATGCTCCCAAAGTCATTTGCTTTTCAGAAAATATTAGCTTCTACCAATAAGCTTTGATTCTATCAAAACCTGCTCTTGTACCTTGCCCCATCTCCTAAAATCTCCACCCTTCCTGTGGTCTGAGTAGAGCCACCATCTTAGCCATCAACTAATCTGACTAAATAAAGCCTTCACCACTCATTTCAATCTGTGATTCCTTTTCTGAGTATCCCAGAACAGAAAATTAAGACATATTACAATAGGTGTTTGGGTCTGGTAGTATTATGGATGATTTTTATTTCCTTTCTATGTTTTTGTTTTTTCTAAATTTTCTACAGTGATGATGTATTACTTTATTTTTTTATTATTATTTATTTATTTGACAGATAGAGATCACAAGTAGGCAGAGAGGCAGGCAGAGAGAGAGAGGGGCTCTCTGCTCATCCTGCTCTCTGCTCAGCAGGGAGCCTGCTTCCTCCTCTCTCTGCCTGCTTGTGATCTCTGTCTGTCAAATAAATACAATCTTTAAAAAAAAAAAAAAAAAAGAGAGTTGGAATCTTAACCAATTCAGCCACCCAGAAACTCCAGTTGTTGTTCTTTTAAAATATATATATATATATGTATATACATATATATATATATACGTATATATATATGTATATACATATATATGTATATATATGTATATACATATATATATACGTATATATATATATATATATATATATGCTAAAATAAACTATCTGAGGCTAAGTTTAAGTTTAAAGTCACTTGGGAGAGATTTGCTGCTAAAGTGGGCTGCTTGACTCCCTTCAAGAAAGAGCTCAAGGGACCTGAGGCCAATCCCCATCCAGCCAGGTATGATAGGCATGTAAAACAAATCCAGGTTCAAACAGAGGGACAAGGTTTAATTTCCAGAATGCTTGGCAACCTGTAGTTAAGGGAACTGGTTGAGCATCTGGTCATGAATAGACCTTTTCAATACTAGGGGTTTTCTAGACTACCTCATCAGGATGCCTCTGAGAGTTTCTAAAACTTTTCATTGCTCACACTCTTAGTCCTGAATCATATGCCATACCATTTTGAAAGCTGCTTCGGGACCCGTCTTTACCATTAGGGTATCTACTCCTGCCTCATCGTATTTGTGGCCTCGCTTTCTTTTCAGACTCAATACACAATACTTCTTTCTTTCTTTCTTTTTTTTTTTTTAGATTTTATTTATTTATTTGACAGAGAGAGATCACAAGCAGGCAGAGAGGCAGGCAGAGAGAGAGGAGGAAGCAGGCTCCCTGCTGAGCAGAGAGCCCAATGCAGGGCTCGATCCCAGGACCCCGGGATCATGACCTGAGCTGAAGGCAGCGGCTTAACCCACTGAGCCACCCAGGCGCCCCACAATACTTCTTTCTTAAATCTAATCTTGATCCTTCTCCTCAGCTCTGAGCTGGGTCCTCTCCTGGTATGTTGCCTTACCCTTTCTGGTCTGACAGACAGAAAGAGATTAACCTAAACAGTGTCAAGGCCCCAGATGGAGTCTCGGGCATTCGAAGAAGTGGGTGGGCCATGGCAGTGGGATATCTGGGAGAATTACTGTCCAGAAATTCAGGTAGGTGGCATCTTGGACATTTGCCTTCAAGAAGCAGAGCCTCGGGCATAGAGGTAAGGGCTGGTGGTCAGGGTTGGGGCTCCAATTCCCACAAGAGAAACAAGGATAAATCAGATAATTGGAACTAGAACTTGGAATGGCACCCACAACAGGAAACTGGCCCCATGAACATGGTCTTGAAGCAGAGCTGGCAGGAGAGGGTAGGTTTGGAAACCTGGACCTTAGTTTAAGAAAGGACTTCTCCTACGGGGATGTGAGATGGGAGTAGGAGAACAACTCAGGAGCCCAGTAGTCAACGCAGAGCACCACAACCAAGGATGACTCTCAGGGATAGTGATGTAGTAACCCTCAACTGGGAAGAGTGGTTGCTTAAGCATGCTGTCCTCAAGTCCTTATTGATCTTGGTAGTGGGTGAGCTGAGTCTGAGCAACAGAGAGGGCAGTAGAATATCTAAATAGGGATTATTGCGTCCGAGAGTGCAGGTGACAATAACACCTGGGGTGGGTTAGGCTGAATGAAGGAAAACATGTCCTTTGGCATCATCTCATAAATATGTTTTCTTTTCTTTGGATATTTGTGCAAAGTAGTATGGTAGATGGAAAGTGCATGAATGTTTCAGTCAAGTAGGTTTGCATTAAATCTTGACTGCCAATTTCTAGTTGGATGACTTTGGCCAAGTCACTTGACCTCTACAAGTCTGTTTTCCCATCTGAAAAATGCGGATAATAAAACCCATCTTGCTTGACTGCCATAAAGAATAAATGAGGTTGTATTTACAAAGCATTCAATACCCATAACAAGCACTCAGTATTTTGTAGCTGGAGGGAAATGTTCACCCCACAGCTTCTGCAAGCTAATCTTATTAACATAGGAGGAGGACATCCTGAAGAGGTAAAGCAGGTCTAAAATTTTTATTATGACTACATCAGAGATATTTGTTCAGTGTAGGAAAATCAGAACACATAGAGAAGTAAACATTATGAAACAAGTACTACGTGTAATTCTACTACCCCCAAGAGAGTTATTATTAACCTTTTGATGTGTATCTTTTCAGGTTATACACACACACACACACACACACACATATATATATATAAAATACTATCATATTTTCTAAAATCCCATATTTGCATATATATATATATATAGCAGCCCATGGTATGGACTCTCCATATTTTACTTAAAAAACCTCAGAGCATTGAACATTTTGTTGCTTAACATTTTTAGGTTATTCTGATCATCTCTTATGGCTAAATTTCATATTTTTAATTTTTCTGGGAGTGAAATTAATGTAGGTTTTCATTGATGGGTCGGTCTTTCCAAGAAGGGATTTTGAACTACTTAAGTAAAATCTGAGTGAGAAGCCAAAGAAAATAATCCCGGTCATTAAATCACCACTTTCTAGTTTCCCAGGTGTATTACTTTTTTTTTTTTTTTTTTTTGTGCGAAAGTCATGGAAGGAAAGACAGCTGCTTTGTCATTTATGAAAGAGATTTCAATACAGATTTTTAAAAACTAAAGAAGGATTTTGCCTTTATTGCTCTAAGGCATAAATACATTTTAGAAAAGTTTACAAAGAAAACTAAAGGCAAGGCAAGTCCTGCTGTTTCAGCCATTTCGGTCTGTTTCCTTCTAGACTCCTCTCTCTTGCTGTTCTGAAATCTGCAGATAGTTGTGTTTGTATTCTGTGCATAATGTTGTGTCTTGTTTTTCCCATTTGTCCTAGAAGCCCCCACATGTTTTCAGGTTTTTCTACACACATCAGAAACAGCATGGGGATGTCTGGATTAGCGGCACCGTGCAGGGTAGCTTTGTATGGTCCCTCCTCGGGGCTGTGACGATTTAGGTCCAAATCTTGCCCTCTTTCCTTACCAAGACCCTCACCTCTCCGTGCCTAGCTATATCTCTCACCAGTTGCCATCATCCTTTTCTGCACTAGCATCTCTTCCAACAGATCCTTATTTTCATTTTATTCATCTCTTTTACCCTTTCTGCTCTATCTTCTCTTTGCCAGGGGTGTGCACACCACCTCTCAGACCTGAGAACACGTGAGGACCTGGGGGAGGAGCAGGGCAGAGGTGACCATGAGCATTGTAGATGGCCCCTCTGTCACCTTGTCCTGGGTACATGGCCTCTGATCCATGGAAGCTGAGTATTGAGAACCAATGTACGGTGTTCCCCACGGTAGAGCAGATTAACCCTCCCTACTATGTGGGCTATTTCACATTCTGAAAGCAAACACAGCAGGCCAGGCTTGGGAGCTGGGCTGGACCAGGACACGTGGGTGTCCTGAGCAGGCTAATAATCTGGCCTCCTTTCAAAAGGATATTCTCTAAATATTTGCCCAACATTCCGTGGGAGGAGACGATGAGTGCCATGTAGGAGGAGGCAGGAAGATTGCTGGCTCAGCACTTGTTCCCTCTTTATTGTTCTGAGCAGTTCAGCTCCTGGCCCTGAACTTGCACACCTCACCTGGCTACTAGGAAGCCTGGAAGGCAGCCTAGATACCATCTCTGGTCACTTAAACACTCTTGGGAATTTGCCTCCTATGCAGGAGGCAATGGTGAAGGGCCTGAGAAAGAGCCCAGCAGCCTGTTTATTAGTGGTGTGACCCTGGCAAATTCCTTAACCTTTCCAGAAGGAGTCTTCCTATCTGTAAAGTGGGAGATAACAATAGTCCTGACCTCAATAGGCTGAAAGGGTTTAATTGAATTAATATATGTAAAATAGTTAGAGATATTCCTGGCAGGAAGCTATCCCTGCGTGTATTATCATCGTGGTGTACTGTGTATAATAATAAATCTCATTACTATCATTATTCTCATCTCATGCTTACTCCCTGTAATTCTGGTAAAGCCCATTTTCTCACATCTCATTACATTTCCAGTGATGTTGCAGGGATTCTTATAGACTATTATCCTGGCACTAACGCAGCTGGCCTGCACCTCTACCTAGCTTGGAAGCTTCAAGTATAGTGGACAAGCTTTAGTGGGGCTGGTGTGTGTGTGTGTGTGTGTGTATGTGTGTGTGTGTGTGTTGGGTCATTGCCTGATCACTCTATCTACAGTACAGCCCTTGGTTAAGAAAAAATAACTTGGGAGATGCTAAGACAGGCAGCAATGGACTTAGGGAGAACTGGTAATCTACTAGCGGTAGGTAATTCCCAGTAAGAGACGAGGCATCTCCTTCAGGAGAACCAGGAAGAGAAGGAAGATTTCTCCTTGAAACCAAGTGAAATATGCCTCCCGGGGTCCTGAGAGACAGTATGGGGTGGTAGAGAGAGTATGAGGTTTGGGCTTGCAAACCAGGAAGACCTGGGTCTGATTTCTGTCTTAGTAACTGAATGACCTTGAAAAAAGTAACTGATCTCTGGGTCTTGGTGTCCTTACCTGTGTAAACAGCAATGTAGTGCTGACAAAGGAAGATCTCCAAGATGCCTGGGAGGGCTAGGTGCCCAATAACTGTGACTTCCCTTGGAGACAATAGAGAATGGGCTCTGGCAGCACCCTGAGTGCCCAGAGCCTAGCAGGTGATTGACACACATGTGAATAAGCAGGAAATCCAGGGCTACCCACAGTGCACAGCCATAGCAATAACATCTACATTTACTGAGTCCACACTCCACGTTGCTGCTAACACTTCATAACCACTACTTCACACCACCATCCCAGCAAGCCTGTGAATTCAGAAGCTGGGCCTAGGAACTGGGGAGCCTGGGCTCACATCCCCCAGGACCCCAAGGCTAGTGCTTATATCCTCTGGCTCTAACTCATTGTCCCCTCATCTTCCACTCAGGGAGCCTGTGCCAGCTTTGACTCAATGCTAGAAAATCACTCTGATAAATAGGTTTAAACAAACAGAACCATCTAATTGGGGGACATTATACTAGGTAGTCTAGTGCCTAGGAAATAAATCAGCCTTTTAAGTTTTCTATGGCAATCCAGTTGAAATGTTTAATAATTATTGCCAGAGAATGGTATAATGCAGTACTAAAAATGAGTAATTGAAAAGCCCATCAAGGCAGATGAGGCATCTTCTCACTGAATTGCTCTTGAATACATAATTATTTCATTCAGATTTATGATCAGCTCAGCAAAGCGTACATCTCTCTAGCCGGCTCTGCCTGTGGCTGTTCGGGAAGCCTTTTTCTATTGTGCCATCACCTTCTGGGATGGACAAATGGATGGCTCTCGTACATGGAGAGGACTTTCGATGGTGTGATTTCATTTAGCAAAGGACAAAGTGAAGAGTGAAGTTTCAGGTTGCCGAGGACCCTCTGGGTCCCAGGCGCTGTGCTGGAGTTTCCATGCATTACCTGTGTTGGCTCATCGAAAGCCCACAACAGTCCTGTGAGGGGACTCTGCCATCTCACAGAATAAACTGAAGCTCAGAGCAGTGGGGTCACTGAATCAGATTCCCCAGGCTTACAGGGGACTCCTACCCGGTGGTCCAGCCTGAACCCCTGACTCTTCCACTACATATATCACCAGCCTCCAGAAACACCCTGTGTGCCCAGAGAAAACTTAGATTTTTGGAAAGAGGAATCTGGGGAGGTCAGATGCAGAAAAAAACTAATTCCTGCCAGATTTTATTAGATGCTCTGGCTCTTTAAATATTTGAGTTGACCCCCCAACCCCAGCCTCATTTCCATCATTCTTACAGTGTCAGGACCTCCAGACAGAAACTGGCTCCATGGGGGCCCCAGTTCCCCCACAGGGTCAGCCTCCCCACCCTGTCCTGATCATCCAAAGCCATGGGCTTTCTCGGAGACACAAGCTTATCAGACTGCCTCTCCCCAGAGCCCGTGGAGTGGGCGTTCTTGGCAAATTTAGTTCACTGGCAAGTGCGGACAGATGGCTGCTGGGATGAGCCAGCAACCTTTGTTTCTGGTCTCACCCATATGTCAACATGACCCAAAATGAGGAAAAGTAGGGAGGGGGGAGGTAGAAAAGGATGGGACCGCCTTACAGGCAGAAGAAAGAATATAATTCTTTTTTTTTTTTTTAATCTCATTGCATTTTGAAGATTAAAAATAGAAAAGTGAGACTCTCTGACTCTCCCCTACCCTAGCATTGGACAATGACATTTCCAGCAGAAAACCAATTTTTCTCCCCAACGCCCCAGTCTCTTCCTTACCTCTGATGCTTGGTTGTACTCTGCGTAAGTCAGCAGATACGATCACAGGAGCAAAACTCTGCTCCCTTCCTCCCAGCCCCTCACCTTGAGGAAGAGTTAAGGGACTGCTGAGGGTTATTGCACAAGGGGCTTAAACAGGTCACAGGATACCTTCATTCTCCAGGACACAAAAGCATGTTAGGTTTCCTTCTCAGTTTTTTTGTTTCTGTTTTTGTTTGTTGTTTGTTTTAGTGTGAAAAGAGCAGACATCGTGCATGGACTTATTATATCTTACTGGATACGGTACATATCTGTGAACTTCTCTGCCCCTGGAAGAAGGCCAAACTTCAGTCTAGCTAGATTGTAGCAGTAAGGTAGGGTTTCTCTTAAGGGAGTGGATTTATGCTAACTCTCAGTGGTTATTTGTCAAACACATCCAAGATGGTTAGCAGTCTGTGAGGGCTGAGCACTTGCAAAACAAATCAAATATCTGGGGAGAATGCATTTGGTCTCTATGTGCCTAAAGGTAGAGCCCTGGGGTGAAAACACCGATCCAATCAGGCAGACAAGAGTGTGAGGTGTTCTGCTCTGCTACGGTGAGGCACCCTGAGCTGGGGGCAGTGGGCAGGGAGCCCACAGGAGAGCAGTGCACCAGCTCATGGAGGACATGAGGAAGTTCTCCAAGATCATTACTAGAAGCTAAAGAATCAGCCATGGTCTAGCCAAGACAGTGTATTGTAGGAGAATGAACATTAACGGGAAGGGTGTGGGGCCAGGAAGAACAAAGGGAGAGAGAGAAACAGGCAAAGGAACAATAGATGCAGTGCTCTTCTCTGGCCTCGGACTGTGTTAAATGTGTCTATCTGTGATCCCTCTGACCAATTCCCAGAGGGACTGCAGCAACTCCAGACCCTGTTTCTTCTCCTTGGCAGACTGGCTTCTACTTGTGATCTCACTTTACATGCCGCTTCCTCTGGGAAGCCTTCCAGGCCTGAGGCAGCTGTGCTGCACTCTCCCCGCTCCACCCTCATCACCTGGATCCTAATGTTTCCAGGGCTCCTTCATAGTCTGAGTCCAAACCTGAGCCACCTGGGGTCTCTGTGAAATAGTGAAGCCTGAGCCCCATCCAGACCCACTGAACCAGAAGCTCTGGGAGTGGGACTCGGGCAGCAGTGCTTTTTGAAAGGCCCTAGATGATTTTGATGGATGGTTGGGATGAAAACCATCTTGAGTCTAGTCCATCATATCCAAAAGCTGGGATATCACTTACCTTTGTGTCACCGGCCCCCAGCCCTGTGCCAGGCACATCCCCTACACTTAATCCATCTCTGCAGAATGAATAAATGAATTAATTAAAATTAGATAAGTATTACCACTCCTTTTTCAGAGAGGAGGAAACGGAATCATGGAGGCAAAAATCACTGGAGTGTGGTGGCACAGTTGCCATAAGGGGGGGGTGAGCTTCCTGTCTGTTTGACTACACTGTCTGCTCCCAGTGCCTACAGCCACGTCTCAGACAGAACAGTAGCTCAGTACAGGTTTCCTGTGTGAATGCCGTCCCTGATCTCTCTTCTTTTACAAATCAATCTTTTTCCACTATATCTTGCTATCAGCCCTGTCTCTGCCATTATCTGTGTGGCCTTTTTGTTGTTGTTGTTTTAAAGATTTTATTTATTCATTTGAGAGGGAGAGAGACAGAAACAGAGAAGAGTACAAGCAGGCGGAGAAGTAGAGGGAGAGGGAGAAGCAGACTCCCTGCTGAGCCAGGAGTCTGATGTGACGTGGGACTCGATCCCAGGACCTGGAGATCATGACCTGAGCTGAAGGCAGATGCCTAACTGACTGGGCCACCCAGGCACCCCTGTGGCTTTTCACAAATCCCTTCTCTCTGGAGCTGTTTCCTAAAATGAGGACATTGGGTGAGATGGCCTGGGGGATTCCTTCCAGTTCGAATGACAGCCGACTACCACATCATACCTCCACCATCACTTTGAAGGATGAGAACCCAGCTCTGACACCAGCACCTTCTGCACTCAGCACCTTCCTATGGTTCAGGAGGCTCCTGGATTGCTCCTTCCAGGCTTTTTACATACTTCTCCCCCCTACCCCTTTCCCTGCTTCTTGCCTCTCTTTACTTTCTCCTTCCCTTGGCAAGCTCTCCCAGGAGGCAGGCTGTGGTCAGCGGGAGCCAGCCTTCGTCTCCTGGTCAGCCCTCACTCCAAAGCATAAAGCCAGAGCCCAGAAAATTTAGTTATTCATGTATCATCCCCTGAAATCCAGTTAAAGAGAAAAGCACTGCTCTGCAGACACAGTTGTAGCACCAGCCAGGGAAGACGGGAACTCACGTTTGTGAAATGTGTACTACATGCTCGTGTCTTCGCGACGTTGTCTTATTCAAGCTTCGCCTTGACTGCCTGCCAGCGGTGCCTCCACAGACTCTCTCTCCAGCACCCACAGAGCACCCACACTCCGCAAACACAGCGGCCACCTCCTATTTCTCTCGGCTTCCATCCTTAACCCCCACAATCCAATCTTCCTGCAGAAGCCAGAGGGCACACTGAAAACTATAAATCAAATCATGTCACTTCCCTGTGTGACGACTCCCTATGGCTTTCCACTGCACTGTCAGTCCAAACTCAGGGACGACAGCCGCCATTCCCCTCTTGAGCCGCCCTGGCCAACTTCCCGCACATCACCTCCTGCCACTCTCAATCGGTCCACCATGCTCGCCTCTTAAATACGCTCTACTCCAGGGCCTCTGGGGGTTCCCTGGGCTTGTCTCCATCCGACGTGATCCTACCCAGAGATCTTCAAGAATGCGGAAGGGAAAGAGTGAGGAACAAATTCAGACATACTCCGGACTTGGGGGGCAGCTAGTTTTCCAGGTGAACCGACATGAACCTGCTTTTAGCTTTGCTCCTCCCTCTGCTTCTGCGTGTTCTGCCGCGGGAAGGGCCAGGACACAACTTGATTTCTGCAGATAAAGTCCAATGCCTACGCGAAATGTGGTAAAGAGCCAAGTACGCTGACTGCTCTGCCCCTACTGAAAGACTGCGGGAATTTATAACTTGATATTTTTAGATGGTAAGGGAACAGAAGTTTAGGGGAAAGAAGCTAGAATTTACTGAGCTGTGCGCCAGGGCTTTTAAGTATGATTTTGCTGGATCAGCAGCTCACCTCTCTGAGATAGGTAGTACCTTTGCTACCCAGGAGGAAAGTGGGGTTCCGGGGAGTTAGTGATTTCCTGAGGAACACACAGCTTTCCTAATGGATGGAGCCACTATTCTATCCAGCTGTGGCTGATGGCAAATCTCTGGTTCCCTCTCAGCTGACCCAGCCTCCCTGCCATCCCCACCCCCACCCGTGCCCCCAGGTGGGGAGGAACACCTCAGAATAAGCAACAATGTACGGGTAAGTCACGATTAAGATATAAAAGTGAGAAACATCTGTTTTACAAGAGCACATCTGAAGCTTCCATTTACCTGTACTAATTGTAGTGTCTTAGCAGGAAGTTGTTCTTAAATATTCATTACATCGGATCCCTTTAAGGGCCTGTAGCTGAGAGCTCAGCTGGCTGATATTCTGAACTCTTAACTGTACTTGAAAATAACCCAATGTCTTTTCTCCCAAAGCATTCTCTAGTTTAGCTTGGTAACCAATTCAAAATGACCCTGTGGCTCTATTAGTGCTTTTCTGCCTTTTTCTTTTATGCTGGAACCTAAAGGTCAAATTGCATCAGTGTCACCTGCTGAGCCTCCCGCCAAGCTCTCTTTCTGGATGCCTGTTGCCAAGAGAACAATCCCACTTTCCACAATAGAAACAACAATCAGTGCTTGCACAAAAGACTGAAGGACAATGGGAGATGTGGGTGAGTTAATTTTGCGCCTAGTCCCTTTGTTCCTTACAAATAAAGGGCATGGGTGATCAGTGAACTTGAGTCATGCAAGTCACACTACAGACGAGAAATAGGTTCTCCGGGACCCAGTAAGTGTCCTCTCATGACAACTTCATTTAGATCAGAAATACCCACATTGGTAGGTCCCCGGAGGAAGGAGCCAGCACCGAACAGGAATTGGGAGGCATACATTCTGGGGCAGTTGGGGGAACTCCCCTAAACTTTCCAGGCTTTGGTGTATTCCTGTGAGAAATGGCTCCGTAGCACAGAAATCTCCTGCGGTCAGGCAGTATAGGGTTCTGCTGTCAGAGTCAGCCTGTTTGGGAAGTGAACAAACCAAGGACAGAATCCCAGAGCTCTGGGGCCTGATTTCTCCTCATGCAGTCCCCGTCCTGGGAGACAGCAGCATCCAGGCTGGTGACAAGTGTCCTCAGCCCGGAGCTCTGCTCCACTTACCACCTCCTCCCTGAGGACACCCTGGCTCTCGTCGGTACAGAACGGCCGCATCTTCGCAATCTCCGTCTATGCAGCTCCCTCCGAAACACAAGCTCTTATTTCTCATTCATTCGTTCATTCATTCATTCATTCGGCAAATGTCGATCGCCTATTAGCAATGTGCCAGATACTGTGATACACAAGAACAAAACGAAAAATGGCCCCTGCCCCTCCTGCGTTATAGTCAATCAGGTGAATCGGACATTAAACACCTGTGTTGTAAAGGTAAGAAATACAGAAAGTATTTTTCTGTATTTCTGTTTTCAGAGCAGAAAGTGAGCTGTGTCCATGTTTCCACTTCCCAGAAAAAAAAAAAAAAAAAAACACCGTTTAACTGCTGGATTATATTATCTTGCAGTTCCTTGCCTTCAGGTTTTTTCTCTTAATATCACACAAATAGCTACTTCCATACATCTATGTCTACCATGTATTTCTAAATGTTTGCATAATAATATGTGCCAAACATATACTCTGTATTTCATTTGTATCAGGTTCCATAATCCTCAGCATAGCTTTGTGAGGTAGTATTATAATTACCCCACTTTACAGCTATGGAAATGGAGAGTCCCAGGAAGTTTCCCGGAGATCCGAGGTCATGCGGCTGGCCAAAGGCGGAGCCAGGATTCAAACCCTGGCAGCCAGATTGTGGAATACCAGCTCTCAGCCACTGTGCACAGCGTTCCATTGCCAAAATGTACCATCGTTTGTTTTCATTAATCCTATATGATGGATTTTTAGATCAATTACCTCTCTCTCTCTCTTTTTGGTTATAAAGAAGGCTGCAGTCAACATTCTTCTACTTGTATCCACCAGTACTCATCTCATTCTGCCTGCTGGGTTCATTTGTAGAAGTGGAATTTTAGAGTTAAAGGGTATGAACATTCTATGTTTGATACAGGTTGCCAAACCAACAGAAATGTTGGTTGCACTCCCACCAACTGCACGCGATCGAGATTGCCCTTCCCTCCTCAACCCCTGGTGCCACGGAATCTCTCTGGCAATGACCACTACAGCCTCCTCACTGCCAAATCTGACAGCTCTTTCCAGCCCCTTCCTTTGCAAAGCTCTGCCTCATGGACCCCAGCAGACGCGCCCTCTTGGAAATTCTCCCCCCGCTTCTGTACGGGCTCTTCTTTGCCTCGCCTCTCCTCCCACGAGCATCCCCTACAACTCCAAAAGGGCAATGCTGAAGGGCTACTATTACTCCTGTTTTACTGATGAGGACACCGAGGACTAAGGGACTTGCCCGTGGCCATAAATCTCCAAAGCAGCGGAGCTGGGACTCAAACCAGGGCTGTCTGGTTTCAGAATCCATATGCCTGAATACAATGTCAGACCACCTCTCAGCCACCTGGATGATAAGGGGCCTGGGATTTAATGTGCCCCCAGTGACGTTCAGTATCCTCCTCCCTCATAAACAGGCTTCTCCTCTACACTATTCCTCCTGATCAAGGCAGAAAGTTGGGAATCTCGCTGGACTTGTGCCTCTCTCCTGGCCCACGGCCAATCAGTTACCTTCTGACATATTTGGAGCTATTCTTTGGTGCCTGGTTTACAGTAAATGCTTAATAAATGCTGGCTGCTATTACCAGATTCTTCATGGCATAGACAGTTCCTGTCATCTTGTCCTTCTCCAAAAACCCCCCACCCACTGAACTCGCCAGATCTACTGGCCATTCTCCTACCTTGGGTCTCTTAATACTATCTTGTCTCCTCTGCTGGGAGGGCTCTGGACTACACCCTCCCTAATTAATTCTTCTACAACGTGGCCCAAGTGTCACATCCACAAGGAGGCCTTCGGATCACCACCCCTACTCCCGAACTGACCTCCCAGCATGCTCCGCAGATCTCCCTGCTGCCCTTATCATAGCGTAGTTTAATCATCGGTTTGCTTATGTTTCCCTCCCCCTGTCAACCCTGCTCTCCCAGACCAGGCTATAAACCCCTCAGGAGCAGAACTGAGTATCTCAAACTCCGCCCCTTCCCCTCCCCCTCCCGGTGCCCTCCCTCTGTTCTCTGTCTCTACTATGGGCATCACTGGACCAGGAATTTCCGACTCCTCTTTTAAAATTCACACCAAACTCCAACCTCTAGTATGTTTGAATCCCTTCTTTCTCCTCCATTCCCAAGCGACTGCCTGGGTATTTTAAGATCTCATCTTTGAGGGGCACCTGGGTGGCTCAGTCAATCCGATGTTAAACATCAGACTCTTGATTTTGACTCAGGTCATCATCTCAGGGTCGCAAGATCAAGCCCAGCCTCGGCTCGGCGCTGAGTGGGGGAAACTTCTCTCTCTCTCTTCCTCTCCCCTGCCCTCCCACTTGGGCTCACTCACTCTCTCTCTCTAAAAAGATAAAAAATAAAATCTGTTAAAAAAAAAAAAAAAAGACCTCAGCCTTGATGACTTCGGCAAGGGAGATCTCTTTTTTATTTGGGACCTAGTACGGACTTCCTGCAGGGCTAAGAGGCGGAGCTGGTTGTTTCCTAGGCGCTTCAAATTCCCACAGAGGCCCTCTGCCTCTTTTTGTCCATCGACTACATCCCTGCATTGTAACCCGGTTCACCCCTTTCAAATTAACAATGAGATCCAATGACTCCGAACAGACCTTGCCCCAGGGTTATTTCACAGGAGAAGGGAGGTAAAGAATTGCACAGTAGCTCTGGCAAAGACTTCTTAAAACCAAGTAAAGTGTAAGCTAATCAATCAGGCAGGCGATCAATAAAATATAACACCGAACACAGCATTCAATAATAGTGAGCTCTCATTCTAAGTAGCTCATGACTCATGTGTTTGGTCGATAACATTACAAAGACGTAACAAGTATGAAAACACAAGGAGCCTAAAAATAGTGAATGTGATGCATCCGTTATCAGAATGTACATATTTTTTCAAGACAACTAGCTAGTCCTCGTGAACCCAATAATTAACTTTTGCAATGGGCTGAAGAGCAGCAGAGTTCTAGCGGAGACCCTCCATCCGAAGGTCTAATTCTGTAAATATTTACAAGGGCATCACGGCCCCATGAAATTTGGTTGACCCTGCCATTTTCTGGCTTGGTCTCCTCCAGCAAATCGCTCGACTTCTGATTCTTCACCTGTAAAATGTGGATAACAACCCAGTTCTGTCTCCACCACAGCGCTACCATGGGGCTCACAAGAAAGGATGGATGGGAACACGATGTCAGCACTGCTGAGTTTTCTAGAAATGTAAGATGCATTTTGCAAAAGGGTCAGTTCCTATTTGCGCCAGACCAAAAAAAAAAAAAAAAAGAGAGAGAGAAGCTTCGTTTACAGATTATTAAACAAAAATAATAATAAACTAATTTTAAGATCCTTCAGTGAATGCTTAGTCTAGAAACAGGGATCTTAATTTAAAAAAAAAAAAACGCACTGATACTGATTTTTAAAATCAGGTTTTTTTCATTTAATTATTTCACTTTCCCTATTAACTAAAGGGGTGGGAAATTTTTAAAACAATTTTTTTAAACAACTGTTGTTATTTATAACTTCCCCGGCTTTCATCTCAATGAAAATGCTTTAAAGAGACAATGTCGTGATTTCAGGGCCCTGAATTCAGTTATACTTGGCCCTATGTTCAGTCTCAACTTGGAAAGTGGTTTGTAATATTTTCCTTAATAAGGAGTACTGTTGGAGAGCAAAATTAAATTTCTCATGGGAACGTAGGAAAATGCAACTCTCTGCCAGGAGGGCCACTGTCAGTTCAAATGGGCCCGGCAGCGGCACTGGACCCAACAAAGGTCCCCCTGGGGACCAGCAGTCCACGGACACCTGCAAAGCAGGGCTAACGGCCCCCCGCAGAGCTGCAGTGCCTCATGTCGTTCTGGAAGCAGTCTGCAGCCGCCTGGCACACAGTGTCGCATGAAGGTCTCTCTGGCCAAACGTGGTGCCTGGCTTACTAAGGGATCACCAGGGGGTGCCTGGATTGGAGGGAAGCACATTCCCTTCTGCAGAGATCAAAGTCATTGTGTGAGTCAACACCAAGCTTCCTGACTTTCCCAACTCCAGTCCCCATAGCGCTCCTAAAATGATCACTTTAAAATTCTACTTTGAATGTGTTAATTTTAGATTAAGCCAGATAGAAACTATCTTACATTCCTTTTGAACAAGGTTGGGCTTACATTTCTTTTTTCATGTGAGTATAAAAATATAGGAGGAAAAAAATCTTACTCTGAGAACTTGTTTTAAAGCACCCATTAGCAATAAGTGAACACTATGTTCAGCTGACTTTACTAATTAAGTTTAGGAAAAAAATATAACCAATGCTCTAGATCTGTGGGCCCTTTTCCAAATCAGTGTATGAATACGTTGGCTGTTTTTTTGGTATAAATGTCCACCTGGATGCCTATGGTTTTGCATTCTTGCTGAATGCAGAGACAGCACCAAGGACTCATTCTGGCCCATCCGTTTGCTTCAGCAGTTAAATCCTTCCACAGGACCACGCAGTGGAAAGTTCACAGATGGCAGACCCACCTTCCTAGTTTCCTAAACCACTTAGCTTCTCGGTGGTTCAGTCAAATGAATCATAGTAAACGAGATAGGCTGTAAAAAGTGCTCTAAACCTAAGTAAGCCCACGAAGGGTAGACACCAGCACTGCACCCACAGAGAAAAGAAAGTTCCTGAGGCATCACCAGTAGGGTCTCCAGGAGCAATAGTGCCTGCCCTGAGAGTCTCTCCCCTTTTCGGCCTTCCCCTTCCCTGCCAAGGGATAGAAAAAGAATTCGTCCCAAGATTAGGTGACCCTGGGGCATAAGTCTTCAGCTCCCCAGGCCTCTGTGGCCACCCACACTTGACCCATACTAGGGAAAGGCAATGGTTTGGCACTCCAGAGACCTCTCCTACAGTCCTGACAGCAGGGGCATTTCCCCAGCCTGCCAAGAGCAATTCTGCTTGGGTAGGTAAAGCCAGAGGTGACCCAGAGCCCACATATTCCCTGCGGGTGTTCCTAAGACCCCGAGTCCCTGACATACAACACAGGGACAGCACGGACTTGCTCTAACTCCCAGCCAGAGCTGCTGCCAAACTGCCAACATAGTGAGCACTGAGATATTTCCAGTATCTTCTCGTGCTGTTTTTGGTGGGAACACAAAGTCTTTATTCCACAAGCTTGGATTTATCCATAGTTCCAAGCGTCAATCAACCAAGTCTTTGGAACATCAATTCACAAATTATCAAAAACTTAATCATGTTCATAGCTCTTAATAGACTAATTTCATTTCTGGGAAACCATTTTCTTTTTTTTTTTTTTTTTTTTTTTTTTTTTTTTTTTAAAGATTTTATTTATTTATTTGACAGAGAGAAATTACAAGTACACTGAGAGGCAGGCAGAGAGAGAGAGAGAAGGAAGCAGGCTCCCTGCTGAGCAGAGAGCCCGATGCGGGACTCGATCCCAGGACCCCGAGATCATGACCTGAGCCGAAGGCAGCGGCTTAACCCACTGAGCCACCCAGGCGCCCTGGGAAACCATTTTCATGAGTTAATCTAAAACATAAGAAAAGCTTTATTGGTCAAAGTTTTTTTTTTTCCCCCAAGTATTTACGTAAGTAAAAAACAGAAAATAATCCCCAAGCTACAGCTCAATGAGGAAATGTTAAGTGGACTATTTGGGGCCTATTAAAAATGATGTTTATCCAGGGGACACCTGGGTGGCTCAGTGGGTTAAAGCCTCTGCCTTCGGCTCTGGTCGTGATCCCAGGGTCCTGGGATTGAGCCCCACATCGGGCTTCTCTTCTCTGTAGGGAGCCTGCTTCCCCCTCTCTCTCTCTCTGCCTCCTTGTGTTCTATCTCTCTCTGTGTCAAATAAATAAATAAAACCTTTAAAAAAAAATGATGTTTACCCAGAAATCTGCCTCTAAAATTTATACATATACTGGTGTGTACATGAGTGTGCACACATACACATATGAACATGCATATTGGTTTGCAATAGAAAAAGATGTAAAAATAATCTATGCAACGAAAGATCCATTAATAGTCATGTAGTCAAATAGTCTATAAAATCAAATTTTTAAATTTCATACTTCTGTATCTTTGTTCTACAAGAATGTACTTTTTTTTAAAGAATGTACTATTTTTTTTAAAGATTTTATTTATTTATTTGTCAGAGAGAGAGAGTGTACACAAGCAGGCAGAGAGGCAGGCAGAGAGAGAGAGAAGGGGAAGCAGGCTCCCTGCCGAGCAAGGAGCCCAATGTGGGGCTCGATCCCAGGACCCTGGGATCATGACCTGAGCTGAAGGCAGCGGCTTAACCGACTGGGCCACCCAGGCATCCCAAGAATGTACTATTTTTTATAATTAAACTACTACTTCAAAGGTATGAGAGATATTTCAAAGGACCAGGTCACAAATTTGCCTAAGATGAGGCAGACTTTTGACCTGGTCCCTGGGAAATGTCTCCCATGCATTATGTCCTTCAGTTTACAATGAAAGACATGGCAGGCATTTATTCCTCCTTGTACTTCCAAAGACAGGGCACAAAGGTGCAAATGCCTGGCATCGGGGGTTCCATACCATCTCCCGTGCGCACAGACACCCCAGATTATCGTTCTTCCCCAGAACACGGCACCGTACTCTTGTCTTCCTGAACTCTACGTGGTCTCCACCAATTGATCAAAACCGACGCACGGGACAAAACCCGCCTTGGTTCCTCAAATCTGAGATGCCACCAAGGGTGGGAGGCATCAGTGATACCGTCAGGCATCAGTTTATCTGGGGAGAAGGACTCCTCCATGTCACGTGCTTATCAATTGTAAGATGTATTCTGATTTCCCACTACCATGTTTTAAAATGGGCCTTTCGGAATCTGTAAGTTGCCGTCGCCCACCCTGATCTGTGATGGCCCCTCCTTCCTAGCCCTCCCCATGGCATTCTGTGCTTGCTACCAGAACCGCTTACTGTTAAGAAGCCGTAGCTCAGACAGAAGTCAGTGGGCAGGGCTGGAAGAGGGAGAAGGGCCAGGATCTGAAAGTGGCTGGCAGATTCAAGTAGACCACAGGCAGCTTGGGCTGGGAGAGGGGCAGGACAGGGTCTCTCACACAGCCTTTCCCCCAGCATAAGCTTCTAATTTAATTACAGACAAAGCTTCAAAAGAACCAGCCTTTTCACTTTACTATGCTTAATGCTCCCCTTTCTCTTAAGACCACAGCAACTGCAAAGAGGCTTTAACTTTCTTTCTCCTGTCTACAAAAATCCCAAGGGAAAAAACAGCCCAAAGTTTGGGAATCCTTGCTGTGTGGCTTCCGCCAGTGAATAATCCCTCAGAATCTGTTTCTTCATTTCTAAAATATTTATAACACTTTCTTACAGCCGGCTTGTAAAGATTAGAGGTAGAGGAGATACAGGCACCCAGGGCATAGCTTGGTATCCAGTGGGCACTCAATCAATGCTGGCCATTATGAAGAGTTGGATGGCGGTAAAGACAGTGAAACTATTAGCACATTCTCTAGGGGGGGTGTGCTTGACCCCAATGGAGCCTAAATCTATAAAAGTGAATAATTTTTTTAAAAGATTTTATTCATTTATTTGACAGAGAGAAAGATCACAAATAGGCAGAGAGGCAGGCAGAGAGAAGGGGGAGAAGCAGGCTCCCTGCCGAGCTTGGAGCCCGATGCGGGCCTTGATCCCAGGACCCTGAGATCATGACCTGAGCCGCAGGCAGAGGCTTAACCCACTGAGCCACCCAGGGGCCCCAAAAGTGAATAATTTTTTAAGTTGCTGACATGTCCAGATATGTCAGAACCGTCTCTTAGAGTCTACCTTCCTCGAGAACAAGTGCTCTGGGATGCACTTAGAAATTTAACAAGGTGAGTTAGATTTCCCCCAGCTGGGCAAACTGGGTGTTTAAGAGGCAGCGTATATAGTGAACAGAATTCAGGCAGCTTCTAACACTGCATTTGAATTGCATAGACCCTGGGAAGATCCTACCCAATATCCAGGCAACACAGGGCAAGTTGCAACATAGGGCAAGTGCAGCCACAAAACCACTGGTGGGCCAGAGAATTTGAAGAAAACAATTGTCACAAAGCCCTTCAATTCCCTTTTCTTTTTTTTTTTTTTTAAACAGAATAGCCAAATTGGATTAATTTGCAAGTCTTACTCAGAGAGAAGCTCTAAAGTGACTAATTATCACTCCTTTACTAATAGAGTTAGATTTTTTAATATTCCCAAATCCCAAACTAGGATAAAAGCTGCCCAAAGGGAAGCGGAGTGGGCTTGGTTTTCTGGGTCTCTGAGCACCACCCCATGCCCTTACCAATGAAGCAGACAAGGCTACCCAGAGTGCGTCCAAAGACCAAGAAGCATAAGGACTAGCTATTCAGTAACCTGCATAATCAGCCCAAGAATTAGCAGGAGTTGTGAGCATGGGTCTCTGGGACTGTCTGGATCCATATTCTCAGCCTGCAAGTGATTCTGAAGGACAGGCAAGAACCTAGGTTCAGGCTGGAACAAACTGATTTAGTAACATGTGTGAAATCATGTTTGGAGGATGGGGTTGCTGTTAGAAACGGACCCACAGGGAAAAGATGTGAGAAAGAGCACAGTCATTGGGGACCATTTTGTGTGGGGACAGGCAGCACCTCTCCAATGAGGCAGGATATATAAACAGACATATATAATATTTGATAACTAAGAAACACAACATAAAATAGAGCTACCTTTTGTTCAACAAGCTGTTATTAATTAATTAACTACCAAGAACTAATTTCTGTGGCGTCGGACTCCGGAGATCCCAAGATGATTTCAAACATGCTTTACCTTCAAGGGACTTACACTCTACGAGAATGAAGACAAGGGGCACAAATTAAAGGAAAATTCACCCAAACCAAGGACAGTAGAAGCCTATGGGGGCTGGGGAGGGGCTGGGCTGGCAGAGGAGGAGGAGGAGTAGCTCCACAGAGGAAGTGTGGTTTAGTGGAAAAAACGTAGGCATAAGTTATGACTCCAACTTACTATACCATACAGACAGCAAAGATCATCACAGCTGGCTTACCTGTCTCAGGGAGGTTGGGGAGCTGTGATCTATTGAGAAACAGGCTCGTGTTGAGAACAGCATAATCACGTTTCCAGACATACACACTCACTTGCAGGGAACACACACACGCACCCGCATAGGTTACCTGTTTCATCTATGGCAGCAGGAGCTTTCCTCCTTTGAGCAAACATAAAGCTTCCACATTTCTGCAAGCTCCCATCCTCCCCAAGCTCCTCCACCTTCACCGGCCTCACCTTCTGCCTCGTGTCTCCCTCCAACTCTGCCTTCCCTCCCCCCCTCCATACTTCTCTCTGCCACAGCCATCTTTCATATCTGTGCCTCTTCCTTTCCAGAAGGAGCTCCCTGTCTGCTCCTACTCCCACCCTGCTCTCATCCCCAGATGCTAATCCTCTTGTATCACTAGTCTTTCTTGTCTACCATGGTTTCACTAACAGCCTAAGTCCAAATAACCAGCCCGAAGGCCATCTTGAGCTCCCAATTTCGATTTCCAACCAACAATGAACATTTCCAACTGAACTATCTGCTGGGCCGTCTAACAGGGGCAAGACGGAGTCATGACTTTTCCACCAATCCCTCTCCTTTTTCTGTATCTGATCTCCACCCCACCATGGTTCCATTATCCATTCATTTCTTCCTGTAATATGTATTTTGGGGGCATCTAAGTATGTCAGACAACATGATAAGTGCTAGGAATATAATGGCTGCAGTCAGCAACTGATGGGAAAAATGGACATTAAACACATAGTCCTTAATTACAAACATGATTAATAGCTGTGCATTTTGTACAAAGGAAGGATATATGTGTAATGAGAGCATCTAAGAGCATATAAGGGTGCTAAGGAAAACTTTTCCAAGGAAGCAGTTGCAACATACATGCTGTAATCTGAAGACTGGGTAGACATCAGGTAGGAAAAGATGAGTTGAATGTTCCAAACAACAACAAAAACATTTATTTACAAAGGTCCTGGGGCAGGAGGGAAACCAGAGTATTCAAAGATGAGTGTATCAATAGCCCAGGGAGCAAGGGGGAGATGAAGTGGCAAGAGAGATAAGTAGGGATCAGACCTTGCCAGGCCTTATAGGCTGATGTGAAATTTTGTCTCCTTCCTGAAATTTCAGTAATCAATTGGCTACCTTCAACAAATCCTTATTGAGCACCTACTTTCTACTGGGCACTTCTCTAGATGCTGGGGACCCAGGGAATATAGCAGAAGATGAAAGAGAGTCCTGACCTCATGGAGCTGACATATGGGTCCTACAGGCACTGAAGGGTGCTCGGCAGAACCACGGTGAGGTGGCTAATGGGAGACGGGGAGGTCACTGTGCTCATCCAGGGTATGTGACGATACACTGGACTAAGACTGAGCTGAGAAGAAAGGAGGCTGGTGAACAAGAAGGACACTGGGGAGGCACCATCAATAGGACTCAGTGGTAGATTGCTCAGAGAATGGTCAGTTTTTGTTTATTTTGAGATTTTTGGTTGTTATTTTAAAAGGGAGGTCATGAAGGAAGAGATGAAAACCCTAAGCTGAAGGAAAGGGTCTAATCTCCCTACCAAAGGGAGAAGGGACCACTGTCCACTGAATGCTCTCAAGAAGGTTAGAGAGGGGGACGCCTGGGTGGCTCAGTGGGTTAAAGCCTCTGCCTTTGGCTCAGGTCATGATCCTAGGGTTCTGGGATCAAGCTCCACATCAGGCTCTCTGCTCAGTGGGGAGCCTGCTTCCTTCTCTCTCTGTCTCTGCCTGCCTCTCTGCCTACTTGTCTGTCAAATAAATAAATAAAATCTTAAAAAAAAAAAAAAAAGAAGGTTAGAGAGGGAGGTTCTCAGAGCCCAAGTAGAGAAACGTGGCCTTGGGAGGAGGGAGAGTGTGCTCCATCACCTTACATGGAGGATGGTGAAGAAAGATGCAGGTAGGTAGATTAACTTGATACCAACAAGTTAAGGAGTTTTGGTCCAGGAATTTCCCTTTTGGTTTTTTTTTCGTGTGTGTTGTTGTTGATATTATTATTTTTCCTATAGAAAAAAAGACCAGGTCATTTGATGAGAGTAATACAGAAAGAGGTAGAGAAAGTTGAGAAATTAGAGGAAATCAACAGAAGAGAAATGGGAAAGAGAATTTTCCAGAATAATTTAGTCAGATTGCCAGCCAGGTTGAGGGCCCTCTAAGGTCAGATACTCCTCTACATCCCCCAGAAGAAATGTGGTCCAGTTGACACTTTGATTTTGGCTCAGTGGAACTGATTTTGGACTTCTGGACCTTGGAACTACGAGAGAATAAATTTCTACTGTTTAAGTCCCCAAGTTTGTGGTATTCTAATACAGGAGCCCCAGGAAACTCAGACCATGTCTGTCCACCTACCTGTACCGTACTGAGACTTTCTGCAGGGCCCAGATGCAAGCACACAGAGAAAGAGAAGACATATTCATTCAGCGCTGGAGTCTGGCCAGGTGGGTGTGAAGACAGGGGTAAGGATGTTCTGGGTTCCAGCAGAATTAGTGGGACATTGAGTTTAGATGAGCAGGGGCAAGAAGAGAAGAGGGGCAGTCAGATGGAGCGGCATCAGAAGGCTCCGTGGACAGGCCACCCTCCACCCATGGTCCAAGCAAGAAGCCTCCGAGTCCTACTGAGCCCTTCATCTGTTTCCAGTATTCAGTTGGTCAGGAACCCCGGCCATGCGGGCTCTTTAATGTCGGGAAATATACCTCTCTTAATGGGTGGGGTCTTGTCATCTCTCCAGTGGCTCTTGCCACAACCTCTTAACCAGCCAGCCTGCCTTTGATCTTAGGTTTTCCAAATTCTTCTAGACTGATAAGAGTTATCTTCCCCAAATGCAGATTTACTTAAATTAAGTATAATTTTGTTCCCTAGTCTAAAATTCTTCCTCTTGTCAACAAACATGTTTCCGTCCACAGTTGGTAAAAGGATAAAGTCCATCACCCTAAACTGGTATGGAAGGGGATTTAGATTCTGGCTTTCATCAGTTTCCTCTCATGCCCCAAGCTAGGCACTAGCGACTTGTTGTTCCTTCTGCCAATGCCTCCCTCTCCTCAAGCTTTGAAATTCAGCCAAAGATTGGCTTCTCCCACTTTCCCCTAATGAAAAGTCCTAATGCTTATTAAGTACCAATGCTTTAGACATCAGGGAAAGTCCTCTTCTTAGAGTTACCTCCTTTGATTTGCCCAGTGAATAGGTACCATTATTGCCATCCCCCTTTTACAGGGAGGAGGAAGTGAGCTTAGAGAGGCCTGGAAGGGAATTGCAGAATCAGGATTTGAACTCAAGTCCCTCGGGCTCTAGAGGTGAACTGCCAACACTGTATTACTGGACCCAGTGGGGATGACCACACCTCTTTTGTGCTTCAGAAGCCCGTCATGCTTACACTTAAGGAGCTGTGTTCATGATTATGAAAGTTACGATAACTAATATTGAACCACTAATTATGGGCCCAGGCTTCTGATAGTCACTTATAGGTTTAACCTCTTCATTTTTTCTATTCTTTAGACAAAGGAATGGAAACTAGGAGGACTCAAGTCACACAGTTAGCAAGAGTAGAACAGGGATTTAAATCCATGCTATCTAATTCAAAAACCCTGTCTTAACTTATCCTGCCTCTCAGCCCAAAGTCTAGAACATGGCAGTGGGCAACAGATATTTAAGTGAAGCATGAATGCATGAATGGCCATCATTAGTATGTAGATGGCGCTTACAGCCATAGGAACAGATGAGCCTACCTTAGACTGTAGAGAAAGAACGGAAAGGGACGCAAGATCGAGTCTGGGGGAATGCAATATTAAGAGCAGTGGGGGGATGCCTGGGTGGCTCAGTTGGTTAAGCAGCTGCCTTCGGCTCAGGTCATGATCCCGGCGTCCTGGGATCGAGTCCCACATCGGGCTCCTTGCTCCATGGGGAGCCTGCTTCTCCCTCTGACTCTGCCTGCCTGTGCTCGCTCTCGCTCTCTCTCTCTGACTAAATAAATTTAAAAAAAAAAAAAAAAAAGAGCAGTGGGGCTTGGTGAGGGCAATTTTGTTTCCAGGGGACATTTGACAGTGGAAACTTCTCGGGTTATCACAACTGGTGTGTGTGTGTGGGTGGGGAGTGCTAGGGTCTTCAGTGAGTAGAGGTCGGGGATGACATTCAGCGCCCTTCAACGTATAGGGCAGCTGCCCACAACAAAGAATGATTTTTTTTTTTTAAAGATTTTATTTATTTATTTGACAGACAGAGATCACAAGTAGGCAGAGAGGCAGGCAGAGAGAGAGGAAGGGAAGCAGGCCCCCTGGTGAGCAGAGAGCCTGATGCGGGACTCGATCCCAGGACCCTGAGATCATGACCTGAGCCGAAGGCAGCAGCTTAACCAACTGAGCCACCCAGGCACCCCAAAGAATGATTTGATCCCAAATGTCAATAGTGCCAAGTCGGAGGCACAGATTTAGAGGTCAGGTAGTGAGGAGAAGCAAATAAAGCCCAACCATAGTCAGAAAGAAAAATAAAGAATACAGAGAAGACAAGAGAGGAGAGTGTTTTACGAAACAGAAAGTGGTTAGTCCTCTCTGACGCTGAAGGATATGTAAGGAGATGATGGAGAAGTGTCTTCTGAGAACATGGAGACCACTGAAAAAACTGGAAGAACCAGTTCAGTGGAGTCACAGGACTAAACCCAGGCTGATGGGGTTAAGACATGAATGAATGATGAAGATGTAAGAAAAACAATGTGTGGGCATAACTCCCTTGAGATACTTGGCTCTGGAGGGGGAGCAGAGAAATGAGGTAGTGGTGGGAGATGTGCAGTCCTAGGACATTTTGGGTTTTTCAAGGATAGGAGATACTGGCGGCACTGCCTCCTACTCAGCCTGGACCCCTGACCAGACTTCTCCATGGTGCTTTGGTTCCCACTTCTCTTGGCCAGATGCCTGTGCCTTCTCGTCTTCCATTATACCCCTGGGTTTGTCAGTCCTGCAAAATTCACGCCACCTGTTCCCTTGGCCCCTGCAACCAGGCTCTTGAGGGCTGATGAAGAAATTCCAAATCTAGTCTGAAAATTTCAAATCTAGTCTGAAGGTTCCTGCTAGAAATGAGTGCTCTAAACTGGGTCTCTCTTGACATTAGGTGGTCTTTCTAGTCACCTTACAGATTTCATACTTAGTCCTGCCCCTGTTTCCAGCCTCTTCTTGCTAGCTCCTCAGTCCTTAGCCTTGTCCTCGCTCCTCTACAGATGAGCTTGCCTCTACCTGCTTGAAAAACATTTGTTGAGCACGTTCCTGGCCAAGCTGTCCTCAATGTTTACATTTTTCTTGATGTGTGGTCTATGGGACACCTGTAGATTTACATGGGGCGTTTCTCTGCCCCAAGTCTTCACCCTTGTACATGCACAGGATCCAGTTCTCTGGGTTGGGGCTCAGAGAGGTGCATTATGAACAAGAACCCAGGAGATGCTGATGCTCACCACAATTTGAAAAACAGTGGTATGTATTATTTGATCTTCTCAATAATCTTGTGAGGGAGGTATTACTATTAAAGTCCGTATTATGGGGAGAGGATCCTACATGAAGTCTATCACTTTCATTCCTAGTGCATCAAATTGTTGTATATTTTCACTAAATTCCTTTACCTTCCTCCCACCCTGGTCAAGAGTACGTCCTCTTTCAAAGACTGCCTTTGACCTAAACCCTCCCTTTTCAATTGTCCCACAATTTAGGGCATTCTGATCTTCTCTCCCCCCCCCCCGCCCCTTTTTTTCCCCCACTCCTTTTTCTCTCTGCATTTCAGTTTGGAAAACCTCTACTAACAGATCTTCAAGCTCACTGATACCTTTCCTTGGCCATGTCCGATCTTCCAGTGAGGCCAACAAAGGTATTCTTCATATCTCTTACAGTGTTTTAGGCTTCTAACATTTTCTTCTGACTCCTTCATAGCACTTCAAATTCTTTGCTTACATTACCATCTGTTCTTGCATGTTGTCTGCTTTTTTTCATTACAGCCCTTAGCCTATCAGTCACAATTATTTTAAATTTCCAGTCTGATAATTGCAAAATCTCTGCTCTAAGTCTGGTTCTGATGCTTGCGTTGTCTCTTCAGATGGTGTTTTTCTTGCCTTTTAGCATGCCTTGTAATTGTGTTGAAAGCCAGACACGATCTACAGGATGACAGGAACCGAGATGAATAAAACTTTAGTGTGAGGTTTACTGTTTATCTGGTTGGAAGTTAGGCTGTGTTTAATGTTTGCCATGGCTGTAAGTGTCAGGGCCTTCAATTCCCTCCAGTCTCCTTTTTTCTGTCTTCTCTATTATAATTGGTTTTCTCTAGAAAACTCCTTCTTAAATAGAGTTTGTGTCTTGAATCTCTCTTGGTTATAGTCCACTGTCAAACTAGAGTCCTATTGATGGGACAATAAGGTATAGAGAGGGAGAAACAGTATTTAACCTTATGGTTAAATCTAAGTTCTTTACTGGGTCTGTATCTGGACTATGACTTTCAGAAGAATTTCTTAGCCTTTTTTTTTCCCCCCTCCCTTATGTGAGATAGGAGGGCTAGAGGAGACTAGAGTTGGCTCATTGCCCCTCCCAAAGCCCAGATAAGGCTCTGGTAGTTTAACTTGAGGGCAGATCTTATTATGGAGATTATTTTGGATATATTTCAAAATATCAGGAATTTTATATTTCAAAACTTTATATTTCAAAAGATCAGGAATTTTTCTCTGATCTTCACCAGGTGAGAATATGGTAGGGCTTTTGGAGGTAAAATTCACAGAGTGTGGAGATCACCCAGTACTGGGCTCTGAGGAGTTTAACTCTCAAGCTAGTCTATACTCAGCCTCTAGCTCTCTGTCAGTGACCATGTCAGCTACTGTCTCCAGCAGATTCCGCTCCTGAGAAGCTGTGATTCTCAACAGCCCCTGTCTCTCCAGTTTTGGGGTAAGGAGGAGCAGTTCGTCTTGTGTCCTCAATTCACTGATGGATATAATTAGAGTTATTGATTTTCAGTTTTTCAGCTTTTCTCTTGTAAGGACAGGAGTAGACTTCCAAGCTCTTTATATGTCAAGGCAGAAACTGGAAATCCTTATCTCATCATTATAACTCTCTGAGTTAGTATTTTTCCAAACTGACAGGCAAGGAAACTGAAGCTTAGCAAGGTTAAATTAAGTGGCCAAAGCTTATGCAGTCAGTGAGGGGTAGAGCCGCTATGTTGCCACGAAAATGATACAATTAAATTGGGAGGCAGGCCAAGTCCTATACTAGGATCCAGAAAGGCAGCTGCACAAGGACAGGCTGCTTTGGAAAGAGGCCAGGAGGTGTGAGTAAGCCTGTGTGTCCTCACATGGATACACATGAAGGAACTCTAGGATGTCAGTGGAGTTTGAGAAGGAAAGGGGTTGAAAGTAGGCACCAGAATCCTTATTTTTACCAAAAAGTCAGTGTCCTTCTATGGTCAAAAAGAACAATTCAGCCAATTGATGGCTGAATTTTATTTATTTATTTATTTAAATATTTTGTTTATTTATTTGACAGACAGAGATCACAAGTAGGCAGAGAGGCAGGCAGAGAGAGAGGAGAAAGCAGGCTCCCCGCTGAGCAGAGAACCCGATGTGGGGCTCGATCCCAGGACCCTGGGCTCATGACCTGAGCCGAAGGCAGAGGCTTTAACCCACTGAGCCACCCAGGCGCCCCAAGGGCTGAATTTTAAAAGTGCTACCTGGGTGGCTCAGTAAGTTGAGCGTCTGACTCTTGATTTCCACTCAGGTCATGATCTCATGAGATGGAGCCCCTTGTTGGGCTCCAGGCTGAGCGTGGAGCCCGCTGAAGATCATCTCTCTTTCACTCTCGCTCTGCTCCTCCCCATCTCCATATGTGTGCCTTCGCTCTTCTCGCTCTCTCCGGAAATCAACAAGTAAGTAGAAAGCCACGCCTAAGAAACTGACAGCTATTTATTAAATGCCTACTATGTGGCAGGCACTGTGATAGTGCAGAACAAATCAGTGCCCTTACTTTCATGGAGTAGGCACTGCAGTGAGGAGAAATAGCTCATAAGCCCTCAAGTTAGCACACGCCATGTGGTGACAAGTGAAAAGAAGAGAACCAAAGCAGGGTGAGTGGGATTGAGTGACGGGGCTATTGTTTTTGTAAGATATCGTCAGAAATGACCTATAAGCAGGATCCTGAAAGAAGTGAGGGAGAGAGACTTTTGGATACCTGGGGGAAGGGCATCCTGGTTAGAGGGAAGAGGAAATAAAGAGTCCCTGAAGCCTTCATCAGTGGCGTAGCTGAAAATAAAGGCTCATTCAATCTGTGGATGATGGAAAGCTGTGAGGACAGTGATGAACTTTGTTGGATAAAAGATGCCAGATCTAGTAGAATCTTGAAATGCTGCAGAGGGGCGCCTGAGTGGTTCAGTGGGTTAAAGCCTCTGCCTTCAGCTCAGGTCATGATCCCAGGGTCCTGGGATCGAGCCCCGAATCAGGCTCTCTGCTCAGCAGGGAGCCTGCTTCCTCCTCTCTCTCTGCCTGCTTCTCTGCCTGCTTGTGATCTCTGTCTGTCAAATAAATAAATAAAATCTTCAAATAAAGAAAAAAAGAAAAAAAGAAATGCTCAGAGATGAGGCACATTGAACAAGTAATGTATCATGGCAAAAATCTAAGGTCTTGAACTTTATTTCAAGAAGTTAACTGCACAAGAATGGGCTTTGCAAGTTGTGGTTTAGTAACCACATAGTAAATGGATGGGAAATCCTTCTAGGCAATACTCTGGCCTCCTCAAAACAAAGAACTATGGAACATCAGGTATCAGTAGGGGGCAACTGGAGGGGTAGCTTTGCATCTAAGGGAGCTCACCAAGACAAAGTAACTTGGCAAAAGTTATTTATACATTCTCTCTGAAAGTAAGATCGGAATCAGGCTCCTACTCAAATTTCTACTTGGGCAGACGGGACAGAAAGTGATATAATAATATACATCAAGAGCTTAATAACTATCTGATACAGAAACTTGGGGTTCTAACCCATGGAAATGATCTCAAATATAGAAAAGTCATGTCCACAGGGCAGGGATTTTTGTCTGTTTGATCATAACTATATTCTCACAGCCTACAACATGCCTCATACGTACTAGTCTTAATAAATATTTGTGAAATGAATGAATGAAAAGGGATTTCTTTACAAAATTTTTTTTCTAATGTTTTAAAAATATACCAAAATCTCCTACAACAGGCTACTGTTTAAGTAAACTATCATCCATTCACTCTTTGGATTCAACTCTATTTTAAAAAGCAAGCAGATGGTTTAAATGTTTGTAACACCAGAATTAAGATCTGTCCCATAAAATAATTAGATCTGGAATGGAGGCTCATTATTCTTATTTTAAAGATGAGGGGATTGCAAGGCCACACACCGACTTATGGGCATTTTAAAGCTACTTAATACATATGCAATAAAAATTCTTTTGAAGAGGACACAAACAAAGGACAAGATATTCCATGCTCATGAACTGGAAGAATTCATATTGTGAAAATGTCCATACTATCCAAAGCAATCCTCAAATTCAATATCCCTATCAAAATACCGACAGCATTTTTCACAAAACTAGAATAAATAATACTAAAATGTGTATGGAACTACAAAAGAACAGCCAAAGCAATCCTGAGAAAGAAGAACAAAACTGGAGATATCACTATCCTAGATTTTAAGATATGCTACAAAGCTGTAGTAATCAAAACAGTATGGCATTGGCACAAAAATAGATATGTAGATCAATGCAACAAAACAGAAAGACCAGAAATAAGGCCATGCTTACGTGGTCAGTTAATCTTTGACAAAGAAGGCAAGAATATACAATGGGGAAGGACAGTCTCTTCAATGAGTGGTGTTGGGAAAACTGGACAGATATATATGCAAAAGAATGGAACTGGACCACTTTCTAACACCAGACACAAAACTAAACTCAAAACGGACTGGGGTGCCTGGGTGGTTGAATGGGTTAAAGCCTCTGCCTTCGGCTCGGGTCATGATCTCAGGGTCCTGGGATCGAGCCCTGCATTGGGCTCTTTGGCAGGGAGCCTGCTTCCTCCTCTCTCTCTGCCTGCCTCTCTGCCTACTTGTGATCTGTCTCTGCCAAAGAAATAAATTAAAACAAAACAAAGCAAACAAACAAAAAAATGGATTAAAGACCTAAATGGGAGACATAAAACCATAAAATTCCTAGAAGAAACCACAGGGGACCATTTCTTTGACATTGGCCTTAAGGACATCTTTCTAGATGTTTCCTGAGGCAAGAGAAACAAAAACAAAAGTAAACTATTGGGACTACATCAAAATAAAAAGCTTCTGCACAGCAAAGGAAACCATCAACAAAATGAAAAGGCAACCTACTAAGAGAAGATACTTGATATATCTGATTAAAGGTTAAAATGCAAACTATATAAAGAACTTAGACAACTTTACATCAAAAAATAAATAGTCTGATTAAAAATGGGCAGTGGATCTGAATAGACACTTTTCCAGAGAAGACATACAGATGAAAAGATATTCAATATCATTCATCATCAGAAGAGAAATGCAAAGCCAAGTGGCCATGGGATGTCACCTCACACCCGTCAGAATGACTAGAGTCAAAAAGATAAGAAATAACAAGTGTTGGCGACAATGTGAAGAAAGAGGACTCCTATTCCCCTAGTGCACTGTTGGCAGGAATGCAAATTGGTGCAGCCTCTGTTGAGAACAGCCTGGGTGGCTCAGTGGGTTAAGCTACTGCCTTGGGTTCAGGTCATGATCTTGGAGTCCCAGGATCGAGTCCTGCATCGGGCTCCCTGCTCAGCAGGGAGACTGCTTCTTCCGCTGATCTCTCTCCTCTCATGCTCTCTCTCTCTCTCTCAAATAAATAATAAAATCTTTTTTTTTTTTAAGAAAACAATATAGAGGTTCCTCAAAAAATTAAAAATATATTCCACTACTGGGTATTTACCCAAAGAAAACAAAACCCACTTATTTGAAAAGATACATGTACCCTTATATTTATTTCAGGATTATTTACAATAGCCAAAATATGGAAGTAACCCAAAAGTCCATCCATAAAGGAATGGATGAAGATGAGGCCTCTCTCTATATAATGGAATATTGCTCAGCCTGAGGATATGAACTTGACATTTGGGATAAACATGCATAGACCTAGTGGATGTTATGCTAAGTCAGACAGAGAAAGACAAATACTGCATGATTTCACTTGTATGTGGACTCTAAAAACAAAACAAATGAATAAACAAAAAGCAGAAATAGACTGGTAAGTACAGAGAACAAACTGATAGTTGCCAGAGGGGAGGCATTATGGGGGATGGACGAAATGGGTGAAGTAGAGTGGGAGATACAAGCTTCCAATTACGGAATGAAGAACTCACAGGGATGAAAGGGGCAGCCTATGGAGCAGAGTCAATGGTATTGTAATAGTGCTGCTTGGGGACAGACGTGAACACAGCATAATGTAGGCAGTTATCCCTATGCTGTACACCTGAAACTGATGTAATGTTGCGTGTCAGCTACACTTCAATTAAAATAATAAAAAACAGAGGCAGCTGGTGGCTCAGTCATTAAGTGTCTGCCTTCAGCTCGGGTCATGATCCCAGGGTCCTAGGATCGAGACCTGCAACAGGCTCTCTGTCCTGTGGGAAGCCTGCTTCTCCCTCTCCCGCTCCCCCTGCTTGTGTTCCCTCTCTTGCTGTGTCTCTGTCAAATAAATGAATAAAATCTTTTAAAATATTTTTAAAAATATATTTAAAAGTGAAAATAGGGGCACCTAATCAGAAAAGCATGTGACTCTTGATCTCAGGATTGTGAGTTCGAGCCCCACCTTGGCTGTACAGATCACTTTAAGATAAAATCTTTAAAAATAACAATAACAAAAGTGAACAGTAAAAATGAGAGGATTGCAAGGCTACACAGTGCTCATGGGCATTTTAAAGCTACTTAATACATACCTGATAAAAGTTCATTGGGGGTAGTAACAGGTTATCTATTGTCTGCTACACAATTCTACAAGGTATTTGAGAATGATTTCCAGACCTTTAGAAAGATAGATGGAAACAATACTAGTTCCCAGGCAAGAAAGCGTGCGACCAACTCATGCCCACAAACAAGCTGGAAGGGCCAGAAATTCCAGCAGCAAGTCATCCATCAATTTGGAAGACCTTTATCAACTGGCCAGAGTGCCAAGCCTTGGGGAGGCCGTGGGAATACAGAGATGGCCACGGCCCAGATTTCTGCTGCTCTGCAGACTCGTGGAGGGGAGCAGGGCTTTCACGCCTCAGGGCCACAGGGTATGAAGAACTGGGATAAAAGTGCCAAGCATGTGAGAGCTCAGAGATGGGGAAGGGGCCCAGACTCCAAATGGGATGGAAGCAGGACATGGGGTCAGGGGCGATGGCACAGGAAGGATCTATAGGGTGATAAAACCTGTGTGCTTCTGGAATGACCCTGAAAGGATTTTAGGGGACAAGCAGTCAACTTCTGTGTGTCCCTCCCACATTTTTCCTCCCGCAACTACCGGAGATGCTGAAAGGATGAAATAGCCCAGTCTGTCCCCACGTGTCTCCATCCCGGTCCATGGCCATCTGTGGCCCTGTGACACCCTTTGTCACATCTCTGTTTCACTCTAGTGTTACTTGGCCTGTGTGACGCGAATGACAACAGTGCCTACCTCATGGGAAGGTCAGAAATGGACAGGAAATCAGTACATTTAGTTATTTGACAGGTGTGTGCTGAGTGCCTGTTGGGTGCTGTCGTGAGCGAAATGGGCAGTCGTATTCTCATGGAACTTTACAGCGAAGAGAGAGGGAATTAAACCAACAGACTAGTTCGTACCCGGAGGGGATAGGTGTGGTTTTCTCTGTCTGTTCATTCCTACTCTCCCATCCCCTCTTCACCCCCATGCACAGCCTTTGTCAATGTATCACTTGAACCAGTTTTCAGTGAGGCTGCTGTCTGGTCACAAAGCCAGTAATGGAGCCCAGCCAACCACCCAGCACCCTCACTGACCAGAGTTCTGCATTTATTTACTGGGCATCCTGGATCCAGCAACTCTGAAGTTTTTCCATTTTACTTTAGAGCTTTCTCAGTCACATGACGATGAAGATAGAAAGAGTGAGACAAGTCTGTCTCTCCCCTCACTGGTGGCGTCAGACAGACAGCGGCTTGGTTTTGCCTCAGAAGGGTGTCTGCTCACGTGTCCGTAGGGATGGGGTTGGTGATTCACTGGCCACAGGGACGTGGAAAGGGCACTGAGCTGCTGGCTCAGGAAGAAGAAACATGGATTAGGGTCCACTGTGTTGGGAATTCTACATAAATTATCTCCTCTGATTCTCAAAATAACCTTTATCATCCCTGTTTTATAGATGAAGGAACTAAGATTTCAAAGACATTAAGCGATTTTTTTACCTAGCTGGTAGAGACAGAGTTTGAGCCCAGGTCTGCTGTACTGGAAATAGAAAAAGTTAAGCTAGAATTGGGGAAATGATGGGATGCATGGTCTTTTTTGAGGAAGAAAATCAGCCTAGAAATAGGACTGCTTTCTTTTGTCAGAATAACCCATAATAACCCAGCAGCATAATAACACTGTAAACATAGACACATGTGTGAGTGTGTGTGTGTGTGTGTGTGTGCGCACGTATGCAGAGAGTAAGAGAGGCTCTGAACCCTGTAATTTAATTCTTGAAATTAATAATAAGGAAATGCTTACAGATACTAACAAAGATTTATGTGTTATATTTCTTGCAGTAGTTTTTTTTTTAGCAGAAAAGAGAAAAAAAATAAAGAGGAAAACTAGAACTACCTATGTTGCCCAACAATAGAGGAACAATTGAATAAATTATAATTCAATGGAATAGTGGAGTATTATAAAGCCATTAAAATTCATGCTGTGGAATAATGTTTAATTGCATTGAAATATACTCATAATGTTCATGAAAAATAAAAGAGGATATGAGACCCTATATATAGTTTTGTTCCAATATTTGTTGAATAACTCTATATATGCATCTATATTTAAGATCTGGGAGGAAATGTACCCAAATGTTAGTGATGATTATCTGTAAGATGACCTTTTTTATTTATTTTTTATCTTTCTCTGTATTTATCCTTTTCTGTATTCTTCAACACAAAACAAGGGTATGCTCTGTGCTCCAGTCCCCACAGAGCATCTGCTTCTCAGACTTAGTTACTTGCCTGCTTGGAAGTGCCTTTTGTCCTTTCTGGTAGCGGACGCCAGAGACTCAGGCTGTGGAGGCCTGAGGACCCAATGTCTACCCCCGGCACTCACAAGGCAAGCTGCTTTTCACTCTTCTTACAAAGGATTTGAGACAGTAATTTTAAAAAAGAAAGCTAAGCATTGAACAAGAGGTACTGTTTTCAAAATGTGTTCTTCTGGTGGTTCTATTAGGTCCCATCTCTACAGAGACATTTTACACTAAGTGAGTTCCCGAAGCAAAAGGGATGGCATGAAAGACCTCTTTCATCCCCTGGTTCATTCATTCATTCATTCATGTAAGAAAACTTACTGTGCGGGCGCCTGGGTGGTTCAGTGGGTTAAAGCCTCTGCCTTCGGCTCAGGTCATGATCTCAGGGTCCTGGGATCGAGCCCCGCCTCAGGCTCTCTGGTCAGCAGGGAGCCTGCTTCCCTTCCTCTCTCTCTGCCTGCCTCTCTGCCTGCTTATGATCTCTGTCTGTCAAATAAATAAATAAAATCTTAATTCTTACTGTGTCCTCGCTGGGCTCTCTGCCCTCATCAAAGACGATATATTGAAACATTAAATAGGGAAAGTTTTAAAATAGAGGTATGAGGAAAGAGCAGGGTGGTCTTCACACATCCCTTTCATCTTTGTCCCTTGTCTGCCTGTAAGATTTAACCAGCCAAAGAGACAACACAAAGTAATCACCTCTCTGTCATTTCTCTCCTCCCGAATCAGCACTCATGCCTCACTTCCTGAAGATGACTGTTTTCTTATCTGCACACATGCAGCAATTCTAGCACCTATCATAGTGCAGTATGGTTCTTTCTATATAGTTCTTAGCTGTTCGCTCAACGTGCTTCCACAAAGCCAAGTCTCTTCATGTACATGCGTAATTGGGTTGCTCTGTGTCACAGGTGCAAAATGATAGAACTTCTCTAGGGTCAACAAAGGAGACCACCGCAATATATAAAGAAATAAATATCTAGGTGTTCCAATAACCCACTTGGGATCCTCCAGGATACCCAGCATACCAGGGTTGGGAAGTTCTGCTGTAGATCTCGACCTCCTGCTACCAGGGGCCAGGGCTTAATTATTCATCTTGGTACGCTCAGAGCCTAGTGTGTTGCCTTTCACATCGCTGGTAATTCGTGCTTTCACTAATGCATCTCGGCCAGCATTTACCGAGTGTCCACCAGTCTGGTGCTGATTGTTAGAAATAAACTAGTGAATAAAATGGATACGGTTTTGCCCTACAATCTGGTAGGGATTGAGCAATGTGAAACAATCCAACAAAGAAACATATAAGTTTTAAAAACCATGCTGAAGGAAAAGTACAGAGAGCTATGAATGCTAAGAAACTATCTGAATAAATGAATGAATGAAATACATATCTTACACTGTAATATTCATTCAATAGGAAGGTATACTCTATATAGAGAGAGAATATTGTGAGCTTTCTTGGGATGGATTAAGAATCCATAAAATACTCTTGATCTTGAGAAACAAACCGAGGGTTGCTGGAGCAGAGGGGTGTGAGATAGGGATAGGGAGGCTGGGTGATGGACACTGGGGAGGGCATGTACTATGGTGAGTGCTGTGAAATGTGTAAGCCTGACAATTCACAGACCTGTATCTCTGAAACAAATAATATATTATATGTTTAAAAAAAAAAAAAAAGAATCCCATAAGATAATCTAGCTCTTGTGTTTATGCTCCTATGATCTAAGACCTCAGTAGCTTTTCATGGTGCTATCTCATAGGTGACTCTTTCTGAACTTACAGGTAACTAAAATCCTAAGTATTTTGTTGTTGTTTGTTTAATGTGTTTCCATAAATTCAACCATCTCTTCTTGTACACATGCCATTGGTTATTTGGATCTAAGTAGGTGACTTTCTGTGTTCCTCCATTAGCTTTCATCTTGCTAGATCTGGTCTATCAACTTGACCTATGCCAAACCTATGATTGAGGACTGCCCAAATCCTAGTCCTGACATGGGAATATACTGTCCCCTTCACGTCAGTGGGTGTGGTTACCATGATGAAAGGCCCATATCAGGTTTTTGACAGGAGTACTGTGTGGAATTTTATAATCACCTGTACAATACATATCAAAAACATTAAAATGTCCATATTCTTTGCATCTGTGATTATAGTTCTGGGAATCTACTCTAGCAAAAAATTACCAAAGAAAAACACATGCAGAAGATGTTTTTACATTATTATAATAATGTTTTCACATTATTTATAACAGTGAAGCGCAGATTGAAAAATCCTAGTATCTTTTAAGGAGCATGATTAAGCTTGGGTGGCTATACGAAGAGAAAATTTTCCTATAAACTAAGAAAATTCCTAAGAATAGGCTTGTGATGGAATTTGAATTTTAGAAAATTGTGTCCAAACCTCTTTAAGCTCCTCACATGGCTCAGGACCAATTAGATGCTAAGACAGATTATTAATGAAGAAAAGATGAAAACAGGTTAGAAACAGGTGATTAAGAGTATGGGATAATTCATTATTAAAAAGACACTTGTTTGTATGGTATTGATAAGGGATCTTCTCAGACAGACAACCCTTTATAAATGAGGTTTTCTTCCTCTATTGGCAGACTATTACCTAAGCTAGTTGATGCATACGGGCCTTAAGAATAAAATAAAGGGGGGCGCCTGGGTGGCTCAGTGGGTTAAGCCACTGCCTTCGGCTCAGGTCATGATCTCAGGGTCCTGGGGTGGAGCCCCGCATGGGGCTCTCTGCTCAGCGAGGAGCCTGCTTCCCCCTCTCTCTCTGCCTGCCTCTCTGCCTGTGATCTCTCTCTGTCAAATGAGTAAAATCTTTTAATTTTTTATATATATATTTTTAAGAATTTTTATTTATTTATTTGACAGACAGAGATCACAAGTAGGCAGAAAGGCAGGCAGAGAGAGAGGAAGGGAAGCAGGCTCCTTGCTGAGGAGAGAGCCCGACGCGGGGCTCGATCCCAGGACCCTGAGATCATGACCTGAGCCGAAGGCAGCGGCTTAACCCACTGAGCCACCCAGGCACCCCATGAGTAAAATCTTTAAAAAAAAAAAAAAAAAGAATAAAATAAAGGGATGGCATTATAAATTAGCAGCTTAATATCTGGTCAATAAATATTTGAGTGTCCACTCCATGTGGGGCACCGTTGTAGGTATTAGGATACGGCAGCAAACAAGAGCTTATAACTGAAATGGAAGGGGCAGAGAACATTCAAGTCGACAAGTCAAATGGCCCATCAGGTGCCAATAAAGACAACAAGACAAAAATTAAGTGGGGAAGAAGAAGGCTCAGAAGTCCAGCCCGGGAGCTGAAGGAGTAGGGGGAGGGAAGTTTCAAACAGGGGAATCTGGACAGCCTCCCCGAGAAAGGGACATCTGAGCAAAGACCTGGAGGGAAGGGGAGAATGAGCTGGACAGTTGGCTTGGTTGTGAGCATTCCAGGGAGCAACTGGGCTTTAGAAATACAATGTTAAGGATTAGCAGGTTACTTCTGTGCAGGCCGTCCATCCCCTGCATTCCTTGTCAGTTCCAATTAACCATAAGTACACGCGCTTGCTCATCAAAGAGAGATTCCCATGTCTCTCCCTTCTGGCAGCCAGGGACAGACGCCCTAGTTGGTGCAGGCTGCCATGTTGGACCCGCTGTCGGAAGCAGAGGAGCAGCCCACCCGCTTCTCCTTGGGCCTTCTGCCGCCTGGTAACAGCGTGACCCTGTACCCAGCCGCCCCGTTCCCCCGTTCCCCCGCCGAGTCTAAAGGGGCGTTAAAATTCACATTTGTTTGTACCCGGTGCGTCTATATGCTCTGCATGAGGGCTCCCTTGTGTAGAAGCAAAATCCCCACTCTCAGAGTCACTTTTTAGAACTCAGAATATCATCTTTGACCAGATTGAAAGAGGATGAGAATTTCGCTTCCATTGTCAAAGTCCTCAAAATTGTTGTCTTTGGAGTGAGGGTGTGAACAAAGAAGCAGACGGAAATATGCGTTCGTCGCTGCATGTTATGTTGTTAAAATCAAGAGGGCACTTGTAGGTTCTGGTCACCTGCTCAGTTCCCACTGATGACTCGCTGCCAGTTGGTCACAGAGGTAAATGCAAGCGTCCAGTTCCAGGGAGGCCACCGTCAGCTACAGGCGGGCAAGGCTGCATCTGCTGTTCTCACCTCCGTTACCCCCAGTGCCCACCTCAGTGACTGGCATGCAGGAGACACTCTGTAAATGCTCACGAATAAATGAGTGACCCCCAAGATGACAGCTTTGGTAGACAGAGAAAAGACATGCAGGAGAGAGTGGGAGGGGCGAGGACAGAGACAGCGGCATCTGACGCAGGAGAGGGAAGGCGGAGACAGGGGCTGTGTGTGATCCCTCCCCCTCCAACCTCCAAGATGAGAGGAACAGAAGCGGAGTGTGCATTTAGCGCACAAGGGCAGGGGCGGAGGGGAGGGGACAGGAAGTGTGAGAATATCACCGGCATGAGGTCTGGCCCCTCTCCCCCACGGAGGACTCGGATTACTTTGGTCAATTTACTTAGTACCCTGGAGACTCTGTTCTATCTTCTGGAAAATGGAGGTAACAACACGGACCTCGCAGGGTTGCTGTGAGAACGAAGGAGGACAATGCATGGAAAGCCCTTGGCACAGAAACTACCCCCACAAAAAAGTCGTAGTAGACGCTCATGTTTTCACTGAACACGGACACAGGGTGAGGCAGTGTAGACCGTGGTCGGGTGGTCGAGAGCAGAGATCTGCAGCCAGACTGGTTGAGTCTGAATCCCGGCTTTATCACTCCGAGCTGAGTGGTCTTAAGAAAGTTACTTAATTGCTCTGTGCCACAATTCCCTCCTCTGCGAAAAACAGGACAACACTCCTATCCAGAGTGTTGCCCTGAGGATTAAATCAGTTAATAAATGTAAACCACTTAGAACAGTATCTGGCACACAAGCATTATTACTGTCTGCTCGGCATGTTTTGTGTTTGTTTCCCACTTTGATTCCTCCAGGGCTGGCGGGAGGAGCGAGGCTATGTGGGAGCAGACGGATCTGTGGTTCAAGGCGGATGGGCTGGATCCAGATCTCATTCCAACGTGGTTCTCAAACTCTAGCAGATGCTAGATTCACCCAGAGGCTTGAGAAAGCAGAGGTCATGGAGACCCCCACCCTCAGAGTTTCTCAGTCAGTGGGTCTGGGTGGGCCTTGAGATTCTGTCTTTCTAAAAAGTGCCCAGTCCCAGGTGGTCCAGGGACCACACTCTGGTGGTGATCCATTGTGAGGTAACAAGAAATGATGTCCAAAGCTCCAAAAGAAGGAAGAAGGGAGGATGCTTAAAGAGATAGGAGTTCTGGAAAATTCCAAATAGGACTGAGCAATGGACACTAGTGGAAAGAGTAACATGTTCATTTATTCATTCAACAAACATCTACTCATTGCCCAATGTGAACTGGGCCCTGTATTCACTCATCAGTTGAAGGGACCAAGATTTAGCGGAGTAGGAATGACAATGAGTTGGAGAGAACTATCAATGTATCATATTAAAACAGAAGAGCCTTTAAAGAAAGAAGCCACGTGGGATGCCTGGGTGGCTCAGTTGGTTAAGCCACTGCCTTCGGCTCAGGTCATGATCCCAGGGTCCTGGGATCGAGTCCCACATCGGGCTCCTTGCTCAGTGGGGAGCCTGCTTCTCCCTCTGCCTCTGCCTGCCTCTCTGCCTGCTTGTGTTCTCTCACACTCTCTCTCTCTCTAACAAATAAATAAATAAAATCTTTAAAAAAAAAAAAAAAAAAGAAAGAAGCCACGTAACTCCTCACACCTAACTTCACATCAAGTTCCCATCAGGCTAACTCAGGCATCGTTTGTGTGTGTGTGTGGGGGGGGGGTAGAATATACATAGAATTGGCCATCCTAACCATTTTAAGTGCACAGTTCAGTGACATCAAGTACATTCACATTTTCATGCAGTCATCACCCCTGTCCCCCTCCAGAATGTTTTTTCATCTTCCAAACCCAAACTGTGTACCTGTTCATCAATAATTCCTATTCCTATTCCTCCTGGACATCCCCTGGCAGCTACCACTGGACTTCCTGTTTCTCTGGATTTGACTACTCTCTGTCACATGAGTGGAATCATACAGTATGTGTCCTTTTGTCCATACTGTCCATATAGTATGTGACTGGCTTATTTCACTTCACACGGTGTCTTCAAGGTCACCTATGTGGTAGCATGCACCGGAATAAGAATTCATATTGCACGGTGTGTGTACACCATGTCTGTTCATCCGTTCTTGCTTTGGTGGGTGCTTGCATTGTTTAGCCTTTTGGCTACTGTGAACACTGCTACTATGAACACAGGTGTACAAATCTCTGTTTGAACCCTGATTTCAACTCTTTTGAGCATATATCTCTAAGCATCCTTTTAGAGAAGATTCATTTTGTCTGGGTGAAAATTAAGGTCCCATGCTCCCCCACCCCCCCCACCTCTTCCCTTCCTAGAACTTTACCCCTCCTGACAGGCAGCACCCAGATCTCTCAGCTGCCCGAGTCTGAAACACCAGCCACACCTCCAGGTAAATTAGCGCAACAAGGACGGGGGACTAGACCTCAGTGCTCTGTGGGCTGAGCGCGTGCCTGAATTTCCCTCTCTCGAGGATGATGACCTCACCGACACGCTGTGCAAACACACTTGTGCCCGGAGCCTATTCAGTACTATTCAGAGCTTAAACAGTTCAGTCTCTGGAATCAGACACCTGGTGGAGGAACCTGGCCTTATTCCTCACTAGCTGATTAAGCAAATGATGTAACCTGGCTAGTTTCAATTTCCTGATCCATGAAACAGGAATACAAGTTCCTATCTACTTGGTTGTTTGGAGAACCAAAAGGAGATGAGGTATACTAATTAGATTAAGAGGAGATAAACCAAAATAAAGTAAAGAACTTAACCTAATGCCTGGCATAGGGTCAGAACCCAACAAATATTGGCCATCATTAGTATTATAATTGGGCAATGTCTTCGGATATATGCCAAGAAAGTTCCTGCTCATACCTAAGTACACACAAGGACATTACGATGAGCATGAAATTAACGGTCCCAATAGGCTGGAAGCCCAAAAGCCGAAGCAATGGAATTTTTTTTTTTTTTTTGCAATGGACATTTTTTAAAACAGGGGATTCAAAATTACAACCTGGCTACAAAAAGATTAAAAGATATCTTTGGACGAAGAAGATATTTTGGGGCAGGTCCCTCTACGGCACCCTCAATTGCACCAGAGGCCCCAGCAGTCAACTACGGGCGTATTTCTGAGGTTTTATTTTGTTCTTCTGAGTTTGCAAATGCCAGATAAAAAATGGATTCTAGAACAATGGAAATTTAAGATGAGAAATGGTTCCAGCCAATTTGGCCAGGCCTCCTCCTAGGATGGCCCCAATCCTTCTGGGACAGGTTCTGACGACTGGACGGCCTTTTTTCTAAACCTCTGAAAGGGGATGATGTTCCCGCCACTTCCCTTGGAAGAATATTCCACGGTGAAATATGACTCACTGTCAGGGCCCTCGCCTTTGCGATTCCCTTTCTTCTCTTGACCCACTTTCGTCTTGCCGTGCCCTTTTGTACAAAGTCAAACGCAGCCTCCCCTGGAGGAGGCCGCTCTGTGAGGACTGACATTTAAAGACCATTACCACCTCTCACACTCAGCCCTGTTCATTTAGCCAAGCAAAGCATGTTTAATTCTTTTAATCTCCTCTCATAAATCAATCTCTTCGTCCCTTTAATAGCCCTTCTCCTATGCTTCGTATTCCTTCCAGTCGGGCCATCCTAAGCTCTCGTTCGGTGGACGCTTGAGAATTGCCAGTCAGTCACCAAAGGGGTCTCAGGAAAAACAGCCGGGCCCCGCCAGGGCTCCGAGCGTCCCACAGAGCTGGGCTGTCTGCCGCCCGCAGGCACTGGGAGCTCAGAGCAGAGCCCTTGCCTGCTGGCCCGGCCCGAAGGCCTTCCGGCATTTGCTGCCTACTCCTTTATGCATCTTTCCAACGGACCTGATCCGCCATGACTGTGGCCAAGGGAAGTGCCCTCAGGAAGTGGTACCTCAGCCACCTCGGGCCCCTGGGTCTCTGCTGTCACTTAAGCTCCTCAGTCTGCCCACCTCTCACCTGGCTTCCACCCACGAGGGCACGGGGGCTGTGGAGGAGCCCAGAGGGGTCTTACCTGGAAGGTCCCAGCGTGGTCTTCTTCCTTATCGCCCTCTCTGTTCTCTTTGAGGGCAATTAATGTGAATCCTCTGAAGTAGGAGGGAGGGGCAGCTGAAAGCGTTACTGTGGAGAGAGAAGAAAGCAAATTAAGAGCACAGGAATCAGCTGGCTTCCATCTGACAAAGGGATGTTCACGAGTTCTCCATCAGTATGCCAGACCTGTGGGTTGGACGGGCCGTGGACAGTGGAAAAGTCTCATTCCTTTGAGTCATGAACTATCGCCCTCCACCCTGCTCCCCCCTACATTTCAGAACTTGTGAAATGCCTCAACTGTGATCTCAGCTGAACCAACAAAGGCTTCAGTGAGCTCTCTCCAAGTATCCACAATTTGATAAAGAGAGTTCCTGGTCAGTAGTCCCGTCTTGACAGCTGTGTCATGTTGGACTTCACCATTAGACTGGTCTGAAAGAAACCTAGCTGCTCACAGCAGAACTCCCTTACAAAGTCCTTTGTGGGGGCAGAGATGGCTGTATGTTTTCCAAAACATACTTCCTTTTTCTTGTGAGATCTCAGCTAGGCCACATTCCCAGCCTCCCCTGAGGTTAGGTCTGTTTGCACTCTCATTCTTTCAAGGGAAAGCACAGATAGACATGATGAATCCCACTTCCATCCTGGCCCACACAAACTTTCTACTCTTGCTTTCCCAACTATGGTTGCAGAATGCAGGGGATCCAGCAGGAGACTCTGGTGTCATGCGAGAAGATGGTGGAGCCACAAGAGGGAAGGAACCTGGGTTTCTGAATAACTACAGAGAGAATCACTCATGGACCAGAAATATCCATGTTTACTTTGCATGAACTGGAAATAAACTACAGTTATAAAATATAACTATGTTTTCATGAAAATCTAGCTTAAGGGTCTACTCAGCAATGATGGTCACCCCTTCATTTGTATCTTCAATCTCCCGAGATGGAAATTCTTTCTTGCAATTTTTGCATTGCATTGCAATACTCTTTTTACCAGCCTTCTCCATTGGACTGTGAGTTATGCTGGAGAGGAATTCATTTTAATTCTTTGTATCTCTATCCCCTAGCACAGAGCCTGACATCCAAAAAAAAAAAAAAAATCTCAATTCCAGTTTCTTGAAATTTATGTAAGTTGAGATTTAAATTACTGTGTGGATTAAAGTGCTAAGATTCTGGACTTTAAATGTGGAATTATAGACTCTTAGAGCCTCAAGCCTCTCCCAAGAATCTTCCATTCCAGCCCTTTAATTTCACAGACAGGAAACAAAGACACAAAGAGGTCAACAGACACACCAAGGTGGTAAGATGACCCAGAGGCAGACTTCGGGCCATACTCCCTCCCCAGCTTAACATTCCACCCAGAATTATACATAGTGAGTATATTAGTCATAGCATGGGTATTTCACAGGGTTAAGCTTTAAAATTTTAAAAATCAATTCATTTAACAAATAACATTTACATGATTCTGATAAGCAACCACCCGTCACGGAAGGATATTCTAGTCTTCTAGTTTCAGTCCTAAAAATAAAGGACCCCCAAACCCTAAAAGCTAAAGCCCTAAAGCTAAAAGCCACCAGTGGTCACAGTGATATTTCAGGGCAGGACTTTGAGACGCAAAGATTGCAAATCTCACGCTATAATTGGTCAGTTCATCCCATAAAAGCAGTAGAGCATTCTAATTGGCTACTGATGTCTAGAAAAGGTCAAATAGACCTTCCCAGTAAGGAAGAAAGGGTGAGAGGAAAAGCACAGTAAAACAGCCAGGAAAGTATAGTGCTCAAGAGCGGCCGACAGAGAATGATGACTCTGACGTCAGAAGAAAGAGCTGAGATCCCTGAGGGACAGACTCCCAGCCTTAAAGCAGTCTGAGGCTATCTAGAGTGGGGCAACAAATGAACAAATAAAAGAAAACAAAAACAGACTCACAAAACAGAGAAAAATCCGGTGGTTGTCACAGGGGAGTGGAGTGGGGGGGATGGGTAAAATAGGGGGAGAAGATTAAAAGGTACAAACTTCCAGTTATAAAATAAATAAGAGAAGGAGACGCAATATACAGCATAGGGAATACAGTTAAGCATATCATAAAACCTTTATGTGGCCACAGGTAGTAGCTAGATTTATCATGGATTGCCTTGCGATGCACAGAAATTTTGAATTGCTATGTTGTACACCTGAAACTAATATAATATGGTATGTAGACTGCACTGCAATTAAAAAACCTACAGGTGGGCACGATAACAGCACTTACGTCCAAGTATCAGTGGGAAGGGTGAATGAATTAATACATGTAAAGTTCTTAAAATCCTGCCTGGAATATAAGAGGCACTTAATAAATATTAGCTCTTATCAGTGATGAGATGATCACACTGCATTTTGTGGATAAGTGTTTGTTTACCTACTCGCTCAAGTCCTTCAAAAGCGAGAACCACATCTAGGCTTGGCACAGTGATTAGCACAGAGTTGATGTGCGGTTAAGTTTACTGAATTGTGTTCATGGACAAGTAAACTCACTGTTATAAAGATGTCAGTTCTTCTCAAATTGATTTATAGATTCAGTGCAATCTAAATTAAACTGTCATCATGTTTTTTGGGGAAATGACAGGTTGATTGTAAAACATACATGGAAATGCAAAGGGTCAAGAATATCAAAGGCCATCTAGAGAGCTGAAAAGTTGGGGGGCCTGGGCTACCACGAGTTGAGACTAATGCAGCTACAGAAGTTCGGCCAGTGTGTCCTAGCAAGGAAGGAGGAAAGGCCAATTGTATAGTTTGGGGTCTAGCAAAAGTTCTACGAGTACCTGGAAACTTGATGTATGATTAAGGACGGGATGCAGGGCAGCTGGGGGAAAAGACAATTATCTTCAACAGAGCTGCTGGGGCAACTAGACAACCAGGTAAAAACAGGTGTCTCTTGGTCTTACAGATCACACACACACAAAATAAACTTTACACAGATGGTAGAGTAGATGTGAAGAACAAAACAACAAAGCTTTCAGAAGTTGGCCGAGGATAAAATATGTATGACCTTGGAGTCAGAAAGACTTTTTAAGCAGGACATACAAAACAACAACAACAACAACAAAACACTGACAATAAAGGAGAAGATATATAGATGAGATGATATAAAAATTTTGCTCAAGAAAAGACACCATTAGGAACAAGCAGGGCAGAGTGTGGAAGAAGGTATTTGCAACTGACTTTAATCCAAAACATATAAAGCTTCTTTCTGATCAGTAAGAAAAAGATAGACAACACAATAGAGAAAAATAGGCAAAACACAAGAACTAAAACTTCATTAAAGAAGGTCTCCAAATGGCCAAAAAGCATATGAAGACACCCAACCTCGTTAGCCAACAGGGAGATAAAAATTACTGCATTTCCCTCAGGTTGACTAAACATAAAAGGACTAACAATATCAAACGTTAACTGCAACTTTCAAACACCGGTGAACCAAAAATAAGCAATTTTCACTGGAAAACTCTTTGGCGGTATTTACTGAGGCTGAACACATACACACCCTATGATCCAGTAATGTCACCCTAAATCAACAGGAATGCATACAGATGGGGACCACACAACACCCATCAGAAGATTCATAGTAACATTGTATGGAAACACTCAATGTCCATCATCAGTAAGATGGATATGTAAGTCATGGCATATTCGTATAATTGAATGCACTGTAGTCATGCAAAGGAAGGAATTACTACTACATACAACAGGGATGAATCTCATAAGCATAACTGAGTGAAAGAAGACACTCAAAATAATACAAAAGCTGTGTCTTCTTTCACTTGAGATAATTACAAAGTTCAAAAACAGACCACATAATCTATGATGCAGAGGTCAGGACAGCAGTTACCATGAGGCAAAGTGGAGTGAGAATTGATCTGGGGGTTGGGGGCACAAGAGACACCTCTGGAGCACAGATCATGTTCTGTTTCTTGATCTGGGGACCGGTTGCCCCAGTGTACTCAACATGTGATAATTCACTGAGCTGTGTGATTTGTGAACTTTTCCCTGGGTTAGTTATATTTTGATAAAATTATTATAAAGTAATGTTTCTGAATGATAAATATTCACTTTTTTGTACATCTGGGTAGTGCCCTTAAAGGGCTAACCATAAACTCAGCTTCCCAGAGTGCTGCACTCCTGCTGGTTCAAAAACACTGAGGGGTACTCTCCCTCACTGAGTACAACCAACAAGATGGCGGCTCTGGAGGTGGAACTCAGTGTGGGGCTTCGATCCCTCATTATCACTGGTGACGATGGTGGTACACAGTATAATCTGAAGGAAGACAGGAGATCCCAGCCCTCCAGAGAGCCCCATTATATGACTCTCCTGAAAGAAACAAATGTGCAGTGTGTTCTGAGTCCCAGTAATGACTGAAGATGACAGCTCGGCAATAAATAATAGAATCTTCTCTCTAATGACTCTTCCCAAGCGCCTCCCAAGAGAGGCCATTAAGAGACCCAAGAAATTCAAGAAAAAATGTTTATGAAGGATTTGAAAAAAACAAAAAAGGTCCATCCAGAGCCATCCTGTAAGCACATCCGGGAGACTGGTTAAGAGCAAAGATTTGGGATGAGTACCCTAGAGCTATCATTTATTAATTACATGACCTCTGGCAAGTTATTTCACCTCCCTGTTCCCTCATTTTTAAAAAGAAGTTAATGATATTGCCTTCCTTGTGGGAATGTGGAGAGGATTAAATACACATTCATCACAGAGCCTAACATAAAAGGATTCGAGACCTGTAACGGATGCTGGCCGTGGTGTTGGTGATGTTGGGGCTGCAGAAGACGATGACAAAGGTGATGATTATGATGACAAAGATCGTGATGCCCAACAGGCTGATGAGCCAATGATGGGTTTCAAAAAGCTGGTCCTCAGGGACAATCACTGAACCACCCAAGAAAAACTCTAGGAGGTGCCCCTGAAGGACCCCTGAGAGGACTGCAGCAGGGATCATCCTCACAGGATTTGGGGATGATCCTCACAGGCCAGGTTCTGGGGAGCACTTGTAATGAATAATCTTCCTGTAGCTCATCACACCCAGTACAGGGTTTGCTGTGACGTCCCCTCAGCCCCACACACACTATAACCTTCCAACACACATTCCCTTTTCCAGATTCCTCTCACCCATTTTAAGTATATACTTACTTGTGAATTATATGTTAAATGCTGGTCTCCTCTAAAAACCTGTAAACTCTACGAGAGCAGAGATCAAGTCTGTCTTAAGCTGCACTATATTTTTAGCCTTTAGTGTGCCTTTTATCACACAGTAAATGCTCAATAAAGATTCATAGAATGGGGGCGCCTGGGTGGTTCAGTGGGTTGAGCCTCTGCCTTCAGCTCAGGTCCTGGGAGGTCCTGGGATCGAGCCCCGCATCGGGCTCTCTGCTCAGCAGGGAGTCTGCTTCCCTCTCTCTCTGCCACTTGTGATCTCTCTCAGTCAAATAAATAAATAAATAAAATCTTCAAAAAAAAAAAAGACTCATTGAATGAATGAATGAATGAATGAATGAGAAGGTGTTCGTTTGTCTTCAATGCATAGTGGGCTCCCTCCTGCTCTGGTCCCTCCTCCAAAATCCCCCTGGGTTACTATGTGGAGTGTGTTAGCCTCCCTCATCCTTTCGTTACTGAGCATTTGTCTCTGACAGCCCAGGGCTCTGCCTCTGGAAACACAGAGAAAAAACAGGGCTTCTCCCTCTAGGATCATATAATCTAAAAGCTGGGAAGAAAAGACACATCTGGGGAGCACCTGGGTGGCTTAGTCAGCTAAGAGTCTGCCTTTGGTTTGGGTCATGATCCCGGGGCCCTGGGATCGAGCCTCGCATGGGCTCCCTGCTCAGCAAGGGGTCTGCTTCTCCATCTGACCCTCCTCCATCTTGTGCTCTCTTTCTCGCTCACTCTCTCAAATAAATAAATACATAAATACATAAATCAAAGACACATCTGCAGATATTTTGTATAGCTTATGATGGCTGTTATGGAGATAGGAACAAAGTGCTCTGGGATCCCAGAGGAGGGAGGATCTGGGTCTACTGTGGGAGCCAGAGGAGGCTTCCAGAAGGATGTAGCATTTGAGCGCCAAGTTGAATGAGGAACAGGAGTTTGTTCAGTGGACGAGAGGACTAACAGCACTCCAGGGAGAGGGAAAGGCATGACAAGCCAGTCTCGGCTTTGGAAACCGGAAGCAATTCTGTATTTCATAAAATGCAAGCTGGGAGGAAGAGTAGGTATGCTAGAGGTCAGGGGAAGAAGGCAAACAGGGGGTAGAAACTTCAAAGCCTTCAAAGCCTTGGGATACCACCCTGGAGGAGATGAGGGCATCCTGGGTTGGGAGGAACGGGGGGTTTAATTAGGGAATGTCACATTCAGATTTATGTTTTAGGAAGATGAGGCTGGAAGTTGTATGGTTACTGAATAATAGCCCTTCCCTAAAAACCAGTGCCCAGGGCCTCTCTGGCTTGCCTTGCTTACATGAAGACCGACGTTTCACACTGGAGCTTGGCCTTAAATCTCTGCGCAAGGTTGAGTTCTCCCCAGCTGTGGGTACACTGGCCATATGCAAACCCCAGTTCCCAAATACTTTTCTGGGTCCTTCAAAGGTTGGTGCATCAACCATATAACACACACTCTGAAGAGCTGTTACCCAGTTCATCTGTTGTGCTTATCACCCTCACTGGAGCTCACCCACTACCATCATGTTCCCCACTCTGCCTGTGGGCTTCAGACTCCCCGGCCCCAACAGCAGTGAAAATACCCCAAACCAGACCCCAGACCCATCCCAGGGCCAGCATCCGCCATCCACCTGCTAAATGTAACTGAGCTGCCCCAGTCCTCATGTCCCACATGTCAACTACAGAGAATTTAACTTCTGCCTTAACTTGCAACAGGGGGGTTCCAAGGACTACTAGAGCAGTCCACAAGCCACCGTGGCCCCCTCCCTGCTCTGCATGATGTTCAGAGAACGTGGAAGCTGCAACTCAGATGCTTCACTTAGAAATTGGCCCAGTTGAGCCCACCCAGTCAGGATCAGAGAGGAGATGCTAGTGATGGGTTGACAGATGGGAAGATAAGGCTGAAAATCTAAAGATGAGCCGTGTGTATGGTAGGGTTGGCTTACCCTCCTCCCCTGGATGGTCTTCTTTAGCCAGTGATCCAGCATCCCCAGCCAGAGATGAAACACCTCCCATTCCAAATGAAATAGCACACATATCTAAAAATCAAAACCTGTTTTTCTATAATGGATGTAACTAATAAGTCTGGATTTGAGTCCCCCCCGACCCCATTTCCTATGTGCAACCTTGGGCAAGTGACTTCACCTCTCATGGTCGCAGTTTCTAATCTCCTCTAAAATGGCAGTAATAGTATTTATCTCATATTATTATTATGACAATGATTTACTATTTGTAATAGTGAGTATACATAAATGTTAAAGTGATCAGCTGTCTTAAAAATAAATCATTCTCATCCATAAAATAGGGATCATCATTCTCATCTAATGGGTTTGTTGTAAGGATGAAAAGAGGGAATGTGTATGATGCACATTGCAACAGCTCAAGAGAAGCTCATTCTTTCCCCTATGTGCTCCCACTTCATGGGACAGCTGGGAGCCAGATGAATGAGTTCTGAACTGACCATTGCATGGACAGGAAGCAGGATGGGTGGGAAGGAAGCTCCTGGGGACCTGGAAATGTGTCAGCCAAGAGAGTGTGGCTGGGAACATGGGTGAGGGCAGGTAGCGCCATGGCTGCACACTGCCCAGGAGCCTCACTTCTTCCCCTATTTGGACGATCTTTGGGGCTGGATGATCTCCCTCCCGAAACATAACATCACAGAAGTGATGACCCAAATTTAGTCTCTCTCCACATCCCAGTCACCTGGGTCTATGATCCAAGATGGACCAATCAGAATCCTTCCCTGAGATTTTCCAGTTTACAGTTAAAGGGACAAGGGCCTTTCTTTTAGTTACAGAACTAACTGAAAGGCTTTTCATTCAAGGTTCTTGGCGGCTCTCCTCCTTGTTATTTGGAGAAAGTTTATCTGTAGTAAGAAAAATGAGGACAACTCATAGAAACACAGCCAAGAGATAAAGGATAGGAGGAGTGAGACAGACAAGGTAGAACAAAGGTGTGGAAAGCAGAGAGGGAGGAGAGAACCTTTTTGGGTTCCTAGATCCATTTATACCTGAAGCCAGATCCACCCCTAGACTTTCCAAATATGAGACTCAATAATTCTCTTTTTGCTTTACTTAGGTTAACTTTGTTCCTGACATGTTGCATGGAAAGAGCCTCCACTAATTTTGAAACAAAGAAAGAAAAGTAATTCAGCCTAGACTGTATGATTCCTTAGCAGTCTGGGGGAACAGTATTTGTGGCTAAACCGAGGTGGTTGACCAGGAAGGTGGCAGTTGGTACTTAAAGGTCACTGAGATGACAGCAAATCAGCTGACTTCAAAAAAACTATTAACTAGATGTTGGGGCGCCTGGGTGGCTCAGTGGGTTAAAGCCTCTGCCTTCGGCTCAGGTCATGATCCCAGGGTCCTGTGATTGAGTCTCACATCGGGCTCTCTGCTCAGCAGGGGGCCTGCTTCTCCCTCTCTCTGCCTGCCTCCTGCCTGCAAATAAATAAATTTTTTTAAAAATCTTAAAAAAATACAACTATTAACTAGATGTCAACTTTAGGGAAAAACTCAAGGAAAGTCAAAGGAGGCCTGACCTGCTCAACTATTCTTATCAGCTTTGCTAGAGATTTCTAAGACTGCTTATCAAAATTGTAGATAATCCAAAATTAGATTATGTGGCTCGATTCCTCAGTGACAGAATCCAGATTCATGAGTGGTTGACAGCTATAGGGAGGGGCCCAAACGTGCTGGATTAAGTCTGAGGAAGGCTAAGACCAAGTCAGGAGGAATAGTGTCAAATTTTAGATTCAAGAACCAGTCACACCAGTACAGGGAGAGGAGGGATACATGCCTTCCCAGGAGTTCACAGGCATGTTAACTGGCAAGAAGTTCAGCACGATCCCAGAGCACAGCACAGCTGCCAAAACAGCCAACGCCAGACCCGGCTTAACACAAACACAGTGTTCGGGACAAGGAAGATAATCCTTCCTCATGTTCCATCCCTATCAGGGCACATCTGGAGTACAAAGTGCAAGGGGATGAGAAACAGCACCCTAGAAAGAATGGCTGAAGAAAGAGGGGGCATTGGAGTGAGAAGAGACGCTGGAGTTGGTATTTCTCCACAAACACCTCAAGGGCTGCCATGTGGCCAAGGGGGAGACCTTGTTTGCTCATCTCCGGACAACCAAACTTGGACCCATGAGCGGAAGTTACACGGAAGGGAAATGTTGGCAAGAGGAAAGTACAACCAGCCCAGCTGTGCCTCAGGCTCTGCCAGTTTGGGAATGTTGTCAACCTAAAGGAAGCTCTTGATTCTTCTCTCCCCACCATTCCATGGCCAAGGCAGGGAAAGGCTGCTATCATGTTAGCTTTGAAGACATTCTACTGGCCACTCACTGTAACAGGAAAGGGCAGTGATGTGAGCCATATTCACCTACATAGAGCACGGGAGGCTGTGGTGGGGCTGGGAGAGGCTGTGGTGGGGAAGCATGCTCATAGAAAAGTGACTACCTTTTGGTCACCCTCTATTTGTCTCTCCCCATCTTGTTTTAAAATTTAAAAAAAAGGTTGGGGGGAGCACGCCTGCGTGGCTCAGTCGGGTAAGCATCTACTCTCGATTTCAACTCAGGTCATGATCTCAGGGTCGTGAGATTGAGCCTCACATCGAGCTCCACAGGGCGTGGAGCCTGCTTAGGATTCTCTTTCTCCCTCTCCTTCTCCCTCTGCTTCTCCCTCCCTCTCCATTACCAAAAAAAAAAAAAAAAAAAAAAAAGGCAGATAATAGATTTCTGGAACCCAGCCCTTTGTCTGGGGTGGGTCTGGGAAGCTATGGTTTGTTTGTTTACTTTTCCAAGTGATTCTGATGCATAGCTAGGTTTGGAAACCACACAAATAATCCCACCAAGTGGTAATTCCAGGGAAAGTCACTTGATAATTGGTGTCTAGGTGTGATGGGTCAAGAATCCTCTCTCTGCCCCCTTTTTCGTTCAATCAGAGCCAGTGTCTGAACCTGGAGCCCCTTCCCTTTGCTCTTTTGCTTGCTGTCCTTCAGCTCTTCACCTCTGAACCATCCCTGACCTGGCTTTCCAGAATGCGGATCACCTTCCTCCCAACAGTCTTCACCTGGGACCCAGCCATCTGCCGGTCCTCACCGTGCCATCCCCCAGGCAGTGCCCCCAGGGCACCGGGCATCCTTTCTCTCTGCTGCCACCACCTGGAGCTCCCTCCTTGCTGTTGATCCCCGTCTCTGGTCTCACTTCTCTGGCTGACAAACACTTTCTCTTTCTCATATCTAAGTCTCTTAGAGGGAGATCTCACGTGAGCATTCTTCATTGTTGTTTTTTTTGTGCCCCCCAAGAATGATGATTTAGTGCCTGTTATGTCCATAGACTGTTCTGGGTGCTAGAAATGGCAAATAAGAAAGACACAGGCCTTGTTCTCATAAAGCGCCTATTCCAGCATGAGGAGGTAGATGATGCACAAGATAATTTCAGAGAGTGATTAAGGGCTATGATGAAAACAAAATCAGGCAAATGTAATGGGGAACATAAACAGGTGGTCAGAGAAGCCTCATTAAAGGGATAAAATCTGAGTTGAACTTAAAAGATGAGGGGCAAGCCACACGAAGATGTGGGCATGACCATTCTCGTCAAGGGGAAGCGTATGTACAAAGGCCCTGGGGTGGGAATGAGCTTGGTGTGTCTGTAAAATTCAAAGGGTAGTGTTGCAGCTGTGGGAAGAAAGAAAAGGAAAGAAAGGAAATGAAGAAGGCTGAAGAGAAGGAGAAAGAGAGAAGGAGGAGGAGAGGACAGGAGGAGGATCATAAGAGCTTCCTATAGCACCTAGAATCAACACCCAGTTCTTATGACCTGCTCTGACTCTGCCCATCCACCCACACTCCTATCCCCCACGCAGGTTGGCTTGTGCTTGGAGCCCTTCTCTGCCCTCCTGAAGTCCAGGGATGCATATCTGCAAATACCTGAGCCACAACTGTAGATAGGGTTCAAGTTATTTCCCATGTGTCTTCCGGGCCTCAGCTAATCCCATAGATGTGTCTGACTTTTCCAGAACTTTTCATGGAAGTTTTGAATATTCTGTGAAAGTTAGAAGCCTTGACTATGTGGAGCTCCCAAGGACATCTGGTGATGTCACCGAACTCCTTACCCTTCCCAGCCTAGCCCCAACTCTAGCCCAGCCAAGACACTCTATAAAAGTGGGAAATGTATACCAGCAAGAGCTGGCCAGCCATGCGGAAAGCATTCTATGACATGATAAGCTCCCTGATACTGTAGACATTTACGACGTCATCACATACACAACTGTACGCTGTCAGAAGAAGATAGAAGAAAGAACACCTTTGATAATTTGGGCCACTTGCCACTCCATTCAATGCACACACGTGCTTGAGTGTGCATGAGAGGAGACTCCCACCCCCTCACCCATTACAGTGAGTATTTTGTACCTGTCACGTCTGTGGTTGGGGACAAGCAAACTGTTTGTTTTACCTGTTACTCAGTTGGGGGAGCACTGGTCCCTTCCAGTGCTGGAAGGACAATTAGCAGCGCTGGACCTCTGCGAAATGTTGGTTTGCTTCCATTCCCCACTAACAGAACTGTCTGGAAGGGGACACAAGTAAGGCTACCTTGAGTCTAGTACCTGTGTAGTTTATGTACAATTTGAAAGGATTTTTAAGGAATAATTTTGACTTATGGGATCTTTGCTTTCCATAGTGCCTCTTGAACCTAACCCTGGGTCTCCTGTCTCTTCAAATTGTCTTTCATTTTCATTCGGAATATATACCCCAGGGAGCTTTTGTTTTTTTCTCTTTTAGTTTATTTTCCCTTCTCCTCCTCCTCCTTCTTCTCTCTCTCGTTGTCTTATTTCATCCACTTCCGCCGTCATTCCTTTCTGTCCTTATAGCTTCCTCCTTTACTGAGGGAGAAGGTGAGACAGAACAGGCCAGTCTGACATACCTTTTTCTTCTCATTATGAAGCTTACCAATACTCCTCCCACACACACACAGGAACTCTCCTTTCCCTGTGGACTCATTTAGCAAGTATATCAACCTCACATGCTGTTGAGAAGACCGTCTAGATCCCTTTCACTGGGTGAGAGGCCTTAAAATACTGTGTTTTTATACAACTGTGCCTTAAAACATGTGGCAGAGATAGCTAATTGTGCCTTTAAATCCATTTTCACCTTCATCCTTTTGGAAAACAACGAGTCCTTTCCCCATGTTTTGGCTAGGCATTTGGCTGCCCAGCTAAATGTTCTATTTCCCAGGCTCCCTTGCAGCTAGACGTGGTGAAGTCACTAAATTCTTAGCAGTAGAGTGTGTTTGGAAGTGCTGGGCACCATTCTGGGTCACGTGATGCAAAAGAAAGCTGCCAGCTGACCAGAACCCAGATGTGTTGGTAGTGACATGACTGTAACCAGCAGCAATAAGCTCAAGGCAGGTGAAATTCACTGTATTTGTTAACAAGTATCTGGTAGACATAAGTGTAAAACAAGTAAAATTAATCTTAGCCCTATGTTTTGTTTAACCTAATATATATAATTATCACCTCAATACGTAATCAACATAAAAAGCTATTGGAGAAGTTTATTTTTCTTTCATCCTAATTTTTCAACAACCAGTATGTACTTGACACAGCACATCTCAATGTGGACTAGCTACATTTCAGGTGCTGTCACTCGTGGCCACCTATGGGACAGCAGAGTGCTAGGGGTTTGGCCGAGCCACACAACAGAAGGAATCTGGTCTCCTGGCTGACCCTGTGGAGCAAAGCTGTCCATCATCTGAGACTTCCCATTTACCTCTTATTTAAAACACTGTATTTTGGGGTCTCTTTGGAACACAAGCTTAACCTGTATCTCAACTAATATAACTTGGTAAGGGGTTTTCCTCCCCCACAAAAATTAATATTGACCTACATCTGACACTCTGTGTAACAAGCAAATGGAGAGGAATGGTGAAAAGTTCTTGCTATGTTAGCCCATGTTGGTGGACATATCAGCAGTTATACCCTATTGTTCCAGCTGAGTCAGTCGGCAGCAATGGAATGACAACTTCACCGTGCGTGGGGAGTACCCAAGTTCTTTTTTTTTTTTTTTTTAAAGATTTTATTTATTTATTTGTCAGAGAGCGAGCGAGCGAGAGCGAGCATAGGCAGAGTGGAAGGCAGAGTCAGAGGGAGAAGCAGGCTCCCTGCGGAGCAAGGAGCCCGATGTGGGACTCGATCCCAGGACGCTGGGACCATGACCTGAGCCGAAGGCAGCTGCTTAACCAACTGAGCCACCCAGGCGTCCCGGGAGTACCCAAGTTCTAACCTTGACAAATGTCTATTTGATATGCTTTCATTTTTGGTTAAGTTTTAATTTTTTTTTTTTGCATTTCATGAAACTCTTAATTTTTATCAATCTGAACTAAATAGTTATTAAAGGGGGGGAAGTTTAAAAAATTAAGTAACATGATTAAAAAAGAGGGGGATGGTAGCAGAAAAAAGGAGAGGGGGGGGCGACTTACAGGGAATTACAATTTCATCAGCAGTACTTAATTTTTAAAAACCCCACTAGAGCAGAAATAGTTTACTTAAAAGTCCTTATCCAGTTTAAATTTCTCAGATTCTCCATATGTACTTTCCAAATACATCATTTGGTAGGCATGGTGGTATACATCTGCATGTAAAAATAAACCAACCATCAAATTAGGGTTTTTCCCTATCCAATTTGTTTCTGGTTCCCCACAAACAAAAGGACTTGGCTATAGATTGACAAGGTTGTTCATGTTCCTAAATTAATTCTCTGGTTTATGAGGAAATGCAATCCTGAAGTCTATAGAAAAAAAAAAAGCAAATGTAAATAAGGAGCCATCACTTTATACTTTGTATCCCAAGATATGTCAGTTATTATCTTGAAATGTTGCTCCTTCCCTTCAATGAAGACTCACCATCCAGAAGCCCAAGGGTAGCTAGAGTGAATTCATTTTATTCCCCCTTCATTTTACTGTGTCAATATAGAAGGCTGGTTAAGAACATATGTTTAGGAGTCAAACATCCCTTAGTTTGTATCCTGACTCTACTGATTATTAGCTGTGTGATCATGGGCAAGTTACTAAACCTCTCTGAGAGTTGGTCATCACATCTGTAAAATAAGAATAACAATAAATTACCTCAAAGTAATGGAAAGAATAAGTCAGATGAGTAGGAAGTACTTACACAATGTCTCATCCAGTGTCTCCATCAAGTATTTTTCTATTTCCAAAATAATCATCTTATTATATATATATTTTTGAGCACTTACTCTATGACAGATTCCCCCCCCCACCACAAAAAGATTATGTCTGACTCTCCCAGCGATGCTGTAAGGAGTGGGGGAGCTCTCTCATTTTACAGCTGGAGAAATTATGGCTCAGAGAGGTGAAGTGGCCTGCCTGAGGTCACACAGTGAATATACGACTGAGCAGAAGTTGAAACAGACCCAGTCAACATCAAAGCCTAAGCTCTTTCTACCAGACTGAGATGGGGCTCTCCGGGACACCCACTCCTATGGCATTGTGTGCCCCAGGGGGGGATAAAGAAAGAGAAAGCCAGGCAGCTTTGGAGGTTTCCAGACCTCCCTGTTTAGAATAAATCCCGCAATTGTGCTTGAAGTTGGACAAGCTTTTGAAACCGCAACTGGACATTCTTTTCTCATCAAGTTCCTTGAAATTTCCCTTTAAAGAGCATCTAGGAAAAGCCACTCTCATTAGCCAGGGTCTGGCTTTATTTTCCTCATAAACAGACCTTTCGTTAGACAAAAGAGCCTCTTTTATTTTCAATCAATTCTTGAACATTTCAGCTGATTTTCTTCTATTTGGCTTGAAATTGTGATCTGGGAATGGCTGGTCCTGCAAATTGTCCTCCTATATGGGAAGCCCCTTGAGGATCCTCAACTTGTTATTTTTAATCACTGTAATCTCCTTGTCAAAGGAGGCCATGGTCAGAAACAGAGCAGGCCTTTCAGAGCTTTCTAAAGCACAGTTATTGCCAAGGGAGGGGGATAGGGGGAAGAGGGAGGGAGAGTAGAGAGAAGTGGTGGGAGAGAGAAGGAAGTCAATATAGTACTAACAATTTAGAAAAGCCTGAATAATAATCTCCATTGGATCCTGGCTGTTGAGAAGAAGTCTCATGTCATATCTCTCTCTCTCTCTCTCTCTCTCTCTCTCTATATATATATATATATATATATATATATATATATATATATTTTTTTTTTTTTTTTAAACACAGTGCCCATTTTAATCCAGTGTAGAATACCTAAAGCAGATCCTGGGTGGGGGGCATGGAGAGCAGAAGCTATTCAGGGATGAACAGGAATTCTGGAGACAAAGATTTCAGGCAGGAAAACAAGCCATTGATTCCAAGGCTTGTGAGGGGCTCTAACTCAAGAAAAAGTAAAAAAGCAACCAGAACACCAGAGGAATGTTAACTCCCACGGCCCTGAGTCAATACCCTGAACAGAATGCATTCGATTTACTTTTAACATAATTATTCTAAGAAAGTATAAGCCAACAGAAAATGTCACAAACTAACTAGGCGAGCGCCCTTTTCCTCCTAACTTTGAGTGGCGGAATCAGGTTTGCTAATCTCAGGGTATTTGCTCAGAAGGCCCCAGCAGGGTTCCTGCAACATCTTCCTTTCAAGATCCCTCAGGCACCAGAAGGGAGAAAAGGAGACTGCAGGCCAATAGCCCTAGTGAGGAGTCACAGTCCAAAAGGCTAATGTTTAGGCTGGAAAAACCTATCGGTGGAAGTCTGGTGCCCCCCACACCCAGTCCGGGTTCTCACCTCCAGGTCATGGAGATTCTGCCAATCATGAGAATACCAGGGGCCTCTACTCCCCAAGGTTAGGGTACCAGCCGCCCATGCTCAGCCCAACAGGGAGGATTTGTGTGGGAAGAAATGCCTGGTAGGACAGGGGCATGCACCCCTCGACTTGCCTAAATCACCTAAAAATATCCTCTTGGGCTTATACTAAGAACAGTCTTGGGCTAATACGAAAAAAATCACTCGTTCATTCATTCCATTAATTCATGAGGACCCAGATAGCCACCATTCATTTGTAGATTGGACTAAGCAGTGCTGAGAACACCTACTTTTAGTTACATACACACACACCCAAATCAGATCTGACTAGGCACATCCCTCTGTTATTAAACCAAAAAGGTTTAATCCAACTCAAGCAAACATGTCCTGGGCACCTCGGGCGACTCAACTCTGTCATCTCATTTACTCCTTACAACCACCAGAGCGGTTGGGTAAATAGCTAGTTCCACTGCTGGGAAATCAGTTCAGAGAAATTAAAAGACTTGCGCAAGGTCACACAGCTACTAAAGCCAAGTCCGTCCGACTCCAAAGCTGCCTCTTTCCCTGCCACGTGGAGCTTGGGCGGGTTCCCCAGGGAAACCAGGTCCTGGGTTTTTGGTGAGGCCTCAGGAGGCCAAGGGGAGTACTCCCGCCTCCCTCTGGTCCACGGAGAGGACTGGCTGTCTCCCAGCTCCTCGGAAAGGCTGAGGCCGCACCCGCAAGCCCCGCTATCCCGCGGGTTCCCTCCCCGGGTTGGGCCGGGGGCTCCTTCTGCGCGCAGTACCGAGGGTCCCGCTGGCCTGTGCGCGGGGGTCAGAGGGGCTCGCCAGGCGCTGAGCGCTGCTGTGTGCGGGGGGCGCCCGGACGCCGCTCTGGGAAGCTCCAGGTGGACAAAGTCTGGGACACGATCCCGGGGACATGATCGGGGGAACCGGGAGGAGCGTTCAGAGAATGGTAGCGGCTGCTTACGGTGGCCTGTGCGGCGGGTGCGCCCGCTGACAGTGGCCCAAACTTTCTCCAGGGCTCTCCACCGCTTCCTGCCGCAGAGCCCTGGGAACCCGGAAGGCGGGGATGCAAGGGCAGCGGCCTGGAGCCCACCAGCTGCCCCCAAGACCCGCTCTTACCCGCGAGGCGCCAGGGCGGCCTTACGAAGAGGCGAGGGGCGCGGGGGACAAGCAGCCCGTCACTCCCCGCCCGCGGGGCCCCACGTGAAACCGGGCAGCCTTCCTTCCCTGCCCCAGGTCCTGTCACCCAACAGGAGAACGGCGGCTGCTGCGCGGGTAAAAGATGTCCAGGGGAGATGCTGGGCTGCGGAGAGAGGTGGTGGGCGGTGGGGATGGAGTCAGGGGGCTTTAGGTCTGCGCGGTTTGAGCGGCTCTCCTGCCCAGGAGGCGCTCACCTGCCTGGACATCCCCCTCCCCGCGCCCCTGAAAGCCCGCGCTTGGCGGAGGAGTGTAGGCGCGACATCCCCCCAGCAGCAGAACCTCGGGGTGGCTGGAGCCAGGATCCTCCGGCCTCCAGGGAGCAGGTCTCGGGAATTTGGGCTTTCCTTTCCGTCTTCACGGGGTTTCCCTTCCTATTCCGAATCCTCACAGCGCTCCTTGGAGGCCGATTCCATCCGGAGCCTGTCCTAGAAATCCAGACTCTTCTCCCTCGCCTGGAAAATAATTTGGAGTTCTTTCCGAGGGCCCTTCCCAAAGCTTCAGACTCTTCCTCCTCTCCTCCCCGTGCCCCGGGACCAGTCAAGGGAGAAGCTTAAGTCCCTTTTCCTGAAGTCGTCTGTCCAAGGAAGCTGGAGTGACCGTCCCGGGGGCTGGTCTCAGAGAAGCTGGTATCCTCCCCTTCAGGGATGGGAGAGAGGGAAGCCTGTCCCCCACCTGGTCTGGGACCCAACAGAGAGAAACCAAGGTTCCCTCCACTCCAGAGGCGGATCCGGAGGAAGACGGGTTTCCACTGCTCTCCCGGAGCGGGCTAGGGGGCGGGAGGGAGGGGGGAAGCCAGGTTGCCTCCCAGCCAGGCCGGCGTGGCGCGTAGCTCGGCTGCAGCCCACGCCCGGGGACCGCGCTTACGAACTGGGGCTGCACCGCCTGGCTGCGGCCCCCGCGACGGCCCCGGACGCTGGCTCGGGAGCCGCGCAGGGTTCGCGGCGACAGGGGCTGAGGGCAGCCAGGACAGAGGGCCCCTGCTGGGCTCCGCCGGCAGCGTGCGCCCGGGGACCGTGCGCCCTCCTCCGGCACCGCGCGGTCGGCGCCCTTCCGGGGGCCGGGGGCCGCGCCCCCGGCGCCACGCCGGGCCACTTACCTCGGTAGCTGGTTCCCGGCTTATAGAAGTCGGGGTCGCCCTCCACGCGGAGGCTGAACTCGGTGTAGCCCTCGCGCCGCGTGCCCTGGGCGCGCAGGATGCGGCTGCAGTAGCCCTCCGATTTGGGCACTTTGTCCAGGGTCTCGTCGGAGAAGGCCAGCGCCGCGGCCAGGGGCAGCGCCAGGGCCAGCAGCGCTGGACTCCGACTTAGCCTCAGGAGTGCTGGGGCCAGCCTCATCCTCGCGGGCGCTCAACTTTGTGCGGCTGCCGCCGGCCCTCGCCACGCGACGCCTGCCCGAGGGTCCCCGTAGAAGCGAGACCCGGCGGAGCCCGGGCGAGGAGCGGGAGCTCGGAGCCGGCGCTGGCAACCGGGAGACCGTGCCGGTCTCGCCTTGGCGGCTGCGGAGCTGCGCCGCGCTGCGCTGAGCTGAGCTGAGCTGAGCTCCCGAGCCGCGCGAGGAAGGGAGGGCGGCGGCGTAGGGGGAGGAGGGCGGGCTCATCTTGCCCAGATCCCCGAGCGCAGCGCTGTTTTGTTTCCGAGCGGGCGATTAGCGGCGCGGCCGTGTTTGTTTTGCGACGCCGAATTCCCAGGGTCTGGCGAGGAAATCATAAGGCACGGGGACGCGACGGGTTCTGTCCCACCACCAAGGAGGTTGAGGTCCCCACCCCAGCTACAGCTTTGCACCCTGCGCGGTCGAGTGCTCCAGGGAGGGAAAGACTGAAAACTAACTTTTGTTGCACACCTACTTTGCAACTGGGTGCTTGGCGAAGGGTATCTGCTCCACTCTCCACTCTCCCTGCGCACAGCAAACAGGACCGCACTTTCACTCGTTTTACAGATGAGCAGACTGAGGCCTGCTGCTATGAACAGTTAAGTGAGGGTCGGATGCCATGACTGTTGGACTCTATTGCTCTTTTGGAGCAGGTCAGGCTGGAGGATGAGAAAGGAGCCGAATGACTCACCCAGCTGCGCCCAGTAGGCACAGCGCCTACGGCCTGAAATATTTTTGGAGACTCCTGAAAATATTTTCTTTAAAATCAGAAGAAGAAAAAACCATTTCGGTCTAATAAAATGTTATCCTATATAACGTTAATGTATTTCTACTTATACCTACACAGTCATAAAATAGAATGTTTACTATTGTTTTATGAAGGAAAGAGACGCCCCCCACCCCCAAGACCCCAAAGACAGAAGTGTCCAAGGCCCGGGTAAGTCCTCATGTAGCCCTAAAAAGGAGTTTCGAAAGGTTCAAAGAAAAGTCTGTGTTTTCTTGGCTTAGAGTTTGGTTCAGGTTCTCCGTCCCCAGGAACCGATGTTTAGAGAGGAACCGAGCCTGAGGCATCAATCCGAAAGCCAGACGGGAAAAGGCCCAGGTGAAGGAATCGCTCCCAGCGTTTCCCTGGAGACAAACCTGAAGCAAGCTTTAGTCCCGCCCCTCACCTACTGTGAGGCCTTGGCGATTTATTTGGTCTGGAGGGACCTGTGTAAGCCTCCAGGCTAATAACGCCCTTCCTCTAGGCGGTGCTACAGTTCCAGGAAATGACCCAGATAAAACACTAGGGCTAGCCTCCAGGGCTCCCCGCCTCCATCCCCATGGGTCGTTCTGGGCTGGTTCTGGGTACTACAGCAGGGAAGACCAGGCCCACTGGGGAGATGCCTTAAGGCCCGTGCCTCCCCTCAGTGTGCACAAGCAACCCTCTCCAGATGGTTTCACGAGTTTTAGTGACCCCCTTTTCCTCCCCCTGGGTCATCAACACATCTTAAGGGCCTACATTTATAAAGCAATCTCCTTTGTTTTCCTGGTCAGGTTTTTCCTTTTGACGTCACTAACAAATAGCTCGGAAGAGCTGTCTGCATGGGAGATCTCCATTCATCCACACCGGTTCGCTTAACTTTTCAATCTGTGTCCTGGGACTCCCGCTGAGACTGTTAACTGGGCACCCTCTCGGAAGTCACCCGCAAGTGTCTCCTTACTGAAGCCAGTTCTGCTCTTTTCTCAGTCCTGACCTTCCTTGACCTTCAGCAGCTCCTGATCCAGCTGACCAGCCCTCCTTTATAGAGGTGACACTCGGATTCACATCTGTGTCCCGAGTGAATTTTCTCCTGTGTCACCGGCTGAGCTGATGCTAGATTCCGTAGTGCACAGTCCCAGTCATCCAGACGCTTCTGTTGAGTGCAGATTTGGCCCAGTCTGTGCTGAGCAGCGGGTACCACAGGGAAAAAATTCATTCATTCATTCATTCTTTCATTCGTTCATTCATTTATGTTGAGGGCCCTCCATGTGCTCAGCGCCAGGACGCAAGATAGACTTATTACTTGTCTTCATGGATCTTACAATTCAGTGAGAAAAGGAAACACTAAGTACATAGTTACTGAATCTTTTCAAGTTATGCTTGTGATATATGCTACAAACTAAAATAAGTACTGTGTGAGATTTTATCTCAGAGGACAGCAGTGAGTTTACAGGGATGCATAAAATGTGGCTTCTGCCTTTACAGATCTTACTCTATGTCCAAGAACCCCAAAACATGCTCTTTTCATCTAAATCAACGTATTCAAATCTAACATGGATCTGGGCAAGGACGGAGTGGGCAGGCATGGAAGAGTTAATTTTTTATTAAACGTTGACAGGAAAACCATGTCAAGAAGGAGGTCCATTTCCCCTCCTGCCTCGTTTCCCAAATTAGGAACCTATAAATTCTCTTGTCTAGGTGCCACAGCTAGTAAGGGAAAAAGATACAAGATTTAAAATAGGTCTCACCGAGCACCAGAATGGGGTCCTTCCCACTATGCAGCGCTGACCTCGTCATCTGGGCTATGACAGCAGGCTCTAAGTGGCCCAACTGCCACTCTCCAGGCTAGATTTCCCAACCCAGCTCTGCTGCCACGTCAGACCTCTGTTCTCTCCCCACACCTCCAATCCATCACCAAGTTTCACCTTCTAACTACCTCTTGAACCTGTCCATTTCTCTCCCTCTCCTCCGCCACCACACCAGTCAGGTGTCACCATCTCTCAGCCTCCTAATTGGGCTGCCCATGTCCACTCTTGTTTCCTTTTCAATATGCCTTCTGCACAGAAGTCCAAATGATCCTTTTTTAAAATGCAGATTTGAATGTTAATCCCAAGGTTAAAATCCATTTCAGTGGCTTTCTGGGGCTCTCAGAAGAAAGAAAGAACCTTCAGCATGGCCTCCAATGCCCTCCGGAATCCTCTCGGTCCATGCACCCCTTCTGTCGCAGGCTCCAGTCACCAGGGCTCCCAGGTGCTCTGAGCATGCGCCTGTGCTGTTCTCTCCTCCTGGCGCCCCACGCTTGAGTCTCTCCTACCTGCCACCATCCCCAGCCAACTCCTGAGCCTCTCTCAGATCTCCGTGCAAAACTGCTTCTTCAGAGGAGTCCTTCCTGATTGCCTATTTATATGCTCCTCTTTATATGCTCTCCTGGAATCGGATATATTTTCTCTTAATATTCTCAAGATTTATAATTCCATATTCATTTTTAGGTTTGATTTTTACATTGTGCACTTATTCCACATCTGTCTCCATCACTAGATTCTAAGCTCTGTAAGGGTAGGGATTGCCTCTGTGGTTCAACACCCTATTCTCCACGCACATCATGTTCTAGGAATAAAAAGTCTTTCACAGCCCAAGTTCTTCAAGTGACCTTCAACGCTCTCCATGATTTGGATATAGATCCCAGACTAAGCTCTCAGAGCGCCAGCTGGGTTCCCTGTGTCCCCCGCTTTCAGTCCTACCTTAACATCTTTGCCAGTAGCTTCCCGTCACCTAGAATACCTTCCCCTCCTACAACCCAGTTATATTCTCTCTTCCTTGGAATGAGATCCTGCATTCTCTCCTCTGGACTTCAGTAGAACTTAAAAGGAGAAGGTTTTGTATTTTGACTGTTGCGTTCTCGTGGATTGTCATGAACTGTTTCGTGTGTGTCTCAGTCTCATCTCTTAGCTCTGAATCCACTTTACTTTCTATGTAATTTCCTGTTCAGATGTTTTGTTCTGCTGTAAAATACACTGGACTTCAAGAAATCTCTTTCCAGTTTTGTAGCCTAAGGCAGAGCTGATGTTAGTTGCTAGGGTGTTGCTAGGGAAAGTCATTTAGCCTGGGCAGATAATTAACTTTATCAGTGTGTGTGGGTAAGTCACAGAAAAGAAGAGCTGAGGGCCCTACTTATCCAAGACCCCCCCAAAAAAGGGAAAAAAAATTCCTTTGATTGGTAAGAGGGGAAATCAGCCTTTTTTTTTTTTTCCTTTAAAAGAGAAGGGAAAAAGGAGTTTCTAGATAGTGTTTTTCAGAGTATGTCCGCTGAAGCACCAGCAGTAGATGTTTGCCTCAAAAGCAGATTCCAAAATCCTACCCCAGACCTATGGAATCTGCACTTCGAACAAATTCAAGCCAGAGTTTAGGAAACCACTGCCTCAGACTTGAAATGCAGGGGTTCTAATCTGGCTTTCCCACATCTGGCTATGCAAAGTTGAGTGCTCTTGGCATCACAGGACCAGCTTAAACTATTTTCAATGTACAAAACTGAAAACAGTAACACCCATTTTGCCTTCCTCCTGGGGTTTTAAGAAATACATGGGTAACTGTGGTTGTAATTTGTAAACCTCAAAATGACTTAATGCAAAAATTAGTATTGTGACTCTCATTAATTTAGAACAAGAATCGGGAAATACCTATGCTTCTTGAACTCCTAGAGTTATCCTCAGAGGCTTCCATGGAAAGGGGTTTCTAGAAAAAGAAAGCAGATAGATAATAACAGAAGCTGAATCACTGTGAAAAATCTATTTGTAACCTTTCATGCGGAAAAGCTGTCTACCGGTGAGCCAATATGTTTCGGGACTAAGTTATGGAAGATGAATACAAGAAGGAAAATTTTTAGGGGTGTCTGGGGGGTTTAGTTGGTTAAGAGGCCAACTCTTGATTTGGCTCAGGTCTTGATCTCACAGTGGTGAGATCAAGTGAGTGTTGGGCTCTCAGCTCAGCAAGGAGTCGGCTTCTCTCCCTCCCTCTCTCTTTGCCCCCCACTCCACTTGTGCGCTGACTCTCTCTCATTCTCTCTCCTAAATAAATAAATAAATATTTTAAAAAGAAGGAAAATTTTTTAAAATTATAAAAGAAAAATCAAATGGGGCACCTGGGCAACTCAGTCAATAGAGCATGTGACTCACAATCTCAGGGTTGTAAGTTTAAGCCCCATGTTGGGTGCAGAACTTACTTTAAAAAAAAAAAAAAAGATCAATTAACTGAAGAGATATTTACCCAGCACCTGCTGTGTTCCCAGGCATCAGCCATATCCTATGGAACGACCCTACCTTTGGAATTCTGAAGCTGATTGGGTCCATATCACAATTCCACCCAAATTGTGAGGTCTCTGTTCACCTGATCTCTCCAGTCCTTTGACCTCCACTCAGTTTTGCCCTTGAGCATTTCTCTACCTCTTTCCCACTGCTGCATCCAAAGAGGCATTCTAAATGTCCTTCAAAAGTCCCTCTAACTTTAAAGCATCCAGGCTACACTTCTTCATCCTCCCCCTCGTCCTACCTCCATCATCTATAGCCTCCAGGTCATTCTCCTGCAGCCACAGGAAACTCTGCCACTGGCCAGCAGCTTCCTGCCCACCCTAACACTTGCTATAGTCTTGGGAGACTAAAAAGTCTGAGTGCTACACCGCCATCTGTCTATCCTCTTTTAGTCCGACAAGCGTGGCTCCCTCCATGTCAGCAGCCATCAGTGACAGAAACCTCCCTTTGGAGATCTGGATTTCCAGCAGCCCTCCATCATTCCACTTGTAGCTTTCCCACGTCCTCACCCCCTTGACCCTCCCGTGTCACTGAGACCTACTATTGCTTACTCACTTCTGACTTTCCCAGCCCATCTTGTTGTCAACTCCTTTCCCACCCCATCTGGACACCATGCTTAACCATTTCAACCGCGTCATGAAGGCTCTTCATGACGTCATCTTTTTTACTTCTCTGGCTAACATCGCCAACTAACCCCCAACCCTAGATCAACTAAGCAGAACCATCGCGCTATCTCAGACTTCTGAGTTCTGCTGCATTAAGCCTGATAACCCCACCAATTGCCTTACTACAAACCCCTGAATTCTGTTCTTAAACGGTTTTTAAATTTCTTCCTAGTCAGTTTCCTCTCCCATTCTTCCCAATACCTTACGTCTCTCTTCTACTCCTTACCACCTGCTCAGGCCTGCTCAATCACCCTTGATATTCTCGCTTTTTGATAGGAAGGAGGGGATAACCCGGTCTCTTATTCTAACCCCCAAACAGAAGACAAAACTTCCTTCGATCTCTATCTGCTCTATCATCGGCACCAAATCGGCAAAACCCAAGTTCCTCTCTTGCCTCAAAGGCAGAAGGGTTTGATTCTTTGATTCTTCCAAGGCTGATTCCCCTACCTGTGGTCTTGTCCTCAATTCCCTCCTGCCTTCTGCACAATGCTAATCTGGCTGTGAACCTCTCTGCCTCTTGGACTTCAGTTTCCCTTCCTGTTCGTGTCTACAGCCTGCAGGCATGCGTGAGTGGGTGAGTCTCTCCCCATCCTGAGATGGAATTGGGAATGAGGAGGGAGGCAGCACCAGATGTCACTGGACATCTCACCAGTCTTCTCTCCCTCTCCAGCAGTTCTCTTACTGGGCTTCAGAGCCAGGATTGTTGAAGCAGATGCCCCCCCCCCCAGCCCCTGCCTGCTCTACTGCCACTCCCTCCGTTTTATTCATTTTCACATGTGATGCAGTTTGGGATCAGCTCATATCTCTTAATGACTGTTCCAACAGAGGTCACCTAAGACCTCCAACTTGCTGTAATCATAGTCTGAGTTCCGCTAGACACAAGTCATCAGGTAGACCCCTGTCATTGCACAGCTGAATGGGAACGCACCACTAAAAGAAGTTAAAGGGAATTGCACAGTGTGAATAGGTCCAAGGCAAAGACCTAAGGTGTAGACCTGGTCCCAACCTGGAGACCTCTCAGCCTCCCTGCTTTGGATTTATGGATAAGAGAGAGCATTGCGTCTGAATGCAATGCAGCATGCGAGGTGCAGCTGTGGGTAGCACCCAAGAACAAGCCCTTGCAAATCCAGCCATGGGACCCAGACTCAGCCCACACCCCCCCTGGGGCTTTCTTGCTCTGAATCCAGCCACCGCCACCAGGCAAAGCCACCTCCTGGAAGTTTCAGAACATCCTAGCTTAGACCACATGACCACAGCACACTACTGCCACCTGGTGATACAGAACAGAACATGCAGCGATATTAAATAAAGAACACTCGAGCTCATAAGGTCACCTCCAAGGGCTTATTTTAGATTGTTTGTTTTTTGTAATAGAGTCATTGGGTTTTCCACTGTGTTTAGAATAATGGGTCTGCATGAAGTAGATGTTTGGCGAATTTTTGGTGAAATCTAATCCTTTCATTCAACAAACATTTATTGATCAACCAGGAGGAAGGTAGTATAAACATAGAACATAATTCCTGCCTTCAAGAAGCTGCGGAGACAGACAAAGGAGATATTTGTAAAACAAAGAATCGTATATACTATTAGTGAGCCCCCAGAGAAGGGAGTGACTAATTCTTTTTTTTTTTTTTAAGATTTTATTTATTTATTTTTCAGAGGGAGAGTGAGCACAGGCAGACAGAGTGGAAGGCAGAGTCAGAGGGAGAAGCAGACTCTCCGTGGAGCAAGGAGCCCGATGTGGGACTCGATCCCAGGACGCTGGGATCATGACCTGAGTCGAAGGCAGCTGCTTAACCAACTGAGCCACCCAGGCGTCCCAGGGAGTGACTAATTCTGATTGGGGTGAGGGCCCAGGAAAATGCGACATTTGAAAAGGCACTCGATGCCCTCTTGCAAGACAAATGAAAAGTTACTGATTGCACAAGAGACGAGGTGTTCTAGGCAAAGGGAATGGCTAGTGCAAAGCAGAGGTGTGTGAAAAGGCAGGATGTGTCCTTGAGGTAATAGAGCGACCTTTTCAGTGGCACTGTGTGACAGTGGGTTGTCAGTGAGCGTGTGGGGCATGGACATGTAGAAGCTCAGAGCTCAGAGGCTTCAACAGCGGTCCGTAGGAGGGCCACAGGCTGAGGCTGGAGAAAGGATGGCATGAAGGGTTCTTTAGGGTGAAGAGGACAGAGTGCATGGTGATGTGTAGGAGGGGAGAAGGGAGCTGGAGAGCTCTGTGGGTTCTTCCCTGATCCACGGAGCGGGGAGGGGGGCGGTGTCATGGTGGTAGAATGACCTGAGATAATGGATTCAAGAAGAGAAGCCACAGCGTGTGTGGGAATGGGGAATAGTAGATTATATGTATGCACCTGTGGTTATGTCCCATCTTAGGGGTCTTTCAAAGGTCTGTCTTTGACAGTGGACTGTCCAAGGTTATAGGTCTCCAGTTCCAAAGCTGGGTGGGACTTGGGGACAGAGACCCGGAAGCTGGTATGATCTTGCGCCCCAACCCTCCCTTTAAGATACGCTCAAAGCTTAGGTGTCCTCTGTTACTTCCTCTCTGCTTTGTGCTCTGATTTCCAAATAAAGAGACCAATTTGATAAATGTGCCATTGCTAGAATGCTAATGGAAAAAAGAATAATCCTCTGTGTCCCCTACCCGGCTCACCAGGTGACATACATGGCGGTCACAGCTGTGTTCAAGTGTGAGCCCAAGAGGTAGGATGTTAGACGGCGTCACCTGCAAGGTGTGTATCTGTGGCCTTGGGGAACTGCCAGAGCTTGTTGGCTGTTAGCTCCTCTGCTCACACCCAGGGCTGGAAGGAAGCACTGAGAGAGGAAAATGGACCCACATCCTTTCAGCTTGATGCCATGAAGAAACAGAGGGAGGGAAGGAGACACATATAAAGAGGAGGAGGTCAAGGGAGAATATAGAAATGGCCAGAATGTGTATTTAGTACGAAAAAGCATACATAGGAGAAACGAAGAAAGGGCAGAGGAAAAGATGCTTCTCTCTTCCTATTACCATAATGAAGTGTCTATGTGCTGCAAACAAACAAAAGCCTTCTTTGCCTTCCAATTAACTGCGGCCCAAGTTTTGCACCTCTCCCAATCCGGAACATACCATTGCTGAGGTGTCAAGTTTATGGATTGGATCTCGGCTTAACTAAGCTGCCTCCCACTGTTACCTCAAATACATACCAAAAGGGCAAGGACCTGGGGGGGAAAAAAGTCCCCAGAACACTGTTCAGCCCCAAACTCATTTCTCTTGGAAAATTGAAACCAAATTTATGGGACTGAGGGTTAAGAGAAAGAGAGAGAGTAAGAATAAAGCACATTTTATTAATTCGTTAAATAGTGATGACCTTGACAATGCTGGGCCCTTTATTGTGTCTCGGAAGGATGGCAGGGCCTGCCTCCTGCCTACAAGTGCTTGCTATAATCAGAGTGCATGGCCCCAGGCAGGCCTACTTCTCATACAGGGACTCATCTAATCCTCACGACAACCTATTTTTATAACCCCCATTTTGCAGATGAGCAGAGTGAGGCATGAGGAGGTTAGAAGACTGGCTTGCCCAAGATCACCGTCTATTTGAGAGCCCATGCAGATCTGTAAGAGACATTTCAGTGGCAGCTAAAGACCAAGACAAATGGTCTCTGTGTTTCCTGCGAAGTCCCTAGAGGGAAAAATCCCCATAGGTTGGTGTGGTCCAAAGAATTTCTCGAGAGCAGTGGAGCCTGCTAGAGGGGTGGGATTTGGAGAGTTGAGGCGGGAGAGGCACCCTCAGTAGCACGGACTACAGGGGCAAGTGACAGAGGGGTGAGGGGCCTCTTGGTCTGGAGCAGAAGGCCCGTGGCAGGGAATCACGAGGGAAGCTGTCAGGACAGAGACGGTTGTGATGAGCCTGCGGCACTGGGAGTTCCTCTGGCGAAGATTTAAATGTGAAATGAGCTTTAGTTCTCGGCCCAGTGCACTTTAATGCTGTGATACAGAAGCCAGAATTCAGAGAGCATTCATTCATCAGGCTCCATTAACTCATTAAACTTACATTTCACTTTTGTCTCTGTTCCTTTGCTCTCCTTAACACATCCTGGCATCTCTGATGCTGACCTTTTAGAAAGATTCTTATGCTGATAGTCAGTCCCCTTTCTTATCCTTGAAAAATAAAGCTTAAATGGCACCCCTATGAAGCCTTCACCAATGCCCTGGGCAGAGCTGTCACACAGGTGTGCACAGGGCTCCTTGTGCAAGACCCCTGTAGTACTTACCACCCAGGATCACCATCCATGTAGACCCCTTGGTATCTCTCGGAAGACCCCAGGGTTCTTACATCGTGGAACTGTTTCCTTGGTATCCCTAATGCCTTGCACAGTGCCTGGCATATAGTAGATGTTTAGTTAAGTGTCTGCTGAATGAATGAAGAATTAGATGGAGGAATGAATGAGTCACCATCATTCTATTGGAAGGAATCTAGATTATCTGGCTCCTTAATCTCTTCTATAAACTATAAAACCAAAGTAGTTCCCTAGAACTTTAGCGTAGCCTATTTATTTATCGCCCTCATAACACTCATCACAACCTGAAATTATTTGACTTGCTTGTTCCCTCTCTGGGAACAGGGCAAACCCCATATGAGTGCAGGTGCCACACCTGTCTTACTCACTATTGCACCTACATCTCCTTGCACAGTGCAAGGCATGTAGCAAATGTTCCCCAGATAGTGATTGAATAAAAGAAAGAATAGCACATCTCCAGCTAACTATTCAGATTCCTTTTGGATTTCTCGAGCGAAGGGAGGCGGGTAGTATAAACATAAAGCATAATTCCTGCCTTCCAGAAGCTGCAAAGACAGACAAAGCAGATATTTGTAAAAGAAAGAATCATATATAGTAACTACTAATGAGAGCACAGAGAAGGGCGTGACTAAAGGGGATGTCTTTCCTTTAGGTCCTCTAATTATTAGGCAAACATTCTTCCTATTGAAATAAAAACTACCTTGCTAGGATCCTTACAGAATAGGCCTAACTCTCTGCCAAGAAGTAGACTGTGCTTTTTAAAAAATAGGTCCCCAGGTTCTTTGAGACTCCTTCCTTCCAAAGGTAGAGCTTAATCTTCCTCCCCATGAGTGTGAGCTGGATTCAGGGACTTACTTCTAATAACTAAAATAGTACAGAAGTAACGGTAACTGGTTTCAGAGACAAAATCATGAAAGGCACTCTGACTTCTTCATTGTTGTCTTAGAGAGCTCACTCTGGGGGATGTTATCTGCTGTTTCATGAGGACATTCATGCTACCCTACAGAGAGACCCACAGAACAGGAACTGAACCCTCCTGCCCTCTGTATGCGGTTTTGGAAATGGGTCCTCCAGCCCTAGTTAAGCCTTTGGAGGACTGAAGCCCGTATGGACATTTTGCCTGCAACCTTGTGAGGGACCGCTAGCTAGAGCCACACAGATAAGCTACTTCTGAATTTCTGACCTACAGCAATGATAAGATAATAAATATTATTTTAAACAACTAAGTGGTGATGTAATTTGTTACACAGCAACAGATGACTCATACATAATTCCTCAAGTGTTTGCTGAAAATTACCACATGGTAATATTTTCTTCTCTTTTCCAGGTTAGGCATGGTTTCTGGTTCCCTCACCATCCTCTTCTCTTTCCCTAGGACATGGTGTATTTTGTCACTGACCCTGAGAAGGTTGGTACCAAGAACTGAATGTAGAATTTAAGGTATGGCTGTGTTATCCCAGAAGAGAGAGGCTATTATCTTCCCCATCTAAACGTGGTCACATCATGCCATCAATTGACATTGACTTTTGACTTCATTTTACTGTGAAATTTTCAAACATATGTAAAAGTTGAAGAAATTGTATGATTCCCACCCATATATCCACTACCTAGATTCCATAACAATCATGCTTTATCACAAATCCATCTCTTCATCCCTCTATCATTTCTTTTGTCCCTGTTAGCTGCAGTTGTTAGTTGTTAGTTGTTAGTTGAAGACATCCACATTGACCCTGCAGCCAACCCAAACCTCCAAATCCTTTACTTACCTGCTACCTCCTCTTACCTATTTGTTCTCCATCCCCTGCGTGGTCTTGAAATACAGGACTTGTTTACATCTACTAGCATAAAAAGCAGAAGGGCATAAGGGAATAGAATAGGTTTTGAAGGTGGATAGACCTGGGAAGGAATCTCGTTCTTTTATGTCCAATTATGTGATATTAAGCAAATAACTCAAACTCTTGAAGTCTTGGGTTTTTTGCATCTATAAAATGAGGAGGATAGAAAGACCTACACTTCAGGATTATTTAGAGGACAAGAGATTACACATGAAAAGCATTTAACATCATGTCTGGCATGTAGGAGGTGTTCAGTGAATGATGGCTAATATTATTTGGTCCACCATTCCTGCCCATCTAGTTAATTTTGGATTCTGAATCTGTCATTCCAGATTTACATCACCTTCAAGTATATAAGTTCTGCTAGATATTCATTCTAGAAATTGACATAAACGTGACTGGGACAAGTCCTGAATCTCTGCCAGTTATGTATATCATTATTGTTCTAAAGTCTGATATTAATTAAAATAATACAATTTGGCACTAATAGTTATTGCTTATAAATAGAGTTGACATTGACTATGTAGCAGCGGTGCTCTGAGTCTTTTAACTAGTTATAAATCTTTTAACCAGTTATAAAACCTTACTCTATTGTCACATCATCTATATTTCTCCATCTTATCTCTAAGAACAGTACAAGTGACTTCGTTAAGTGCCTTGCTCATGATGAATGCACTGACTATATGTACCGTATTTCCTTCTCTACCAGCCTAGGATCATTTTCACTGAAGAAAAGTCAGTTAATTCTTTTGGCAGTTCCTTTGCAAACTCACGGCATTTCCCAATGATCAAGTCTTTCTCGCTTTCCTTCCTTCCTTCTTTTCTCTTTTCTTTCTTTTCCTTCCTTCCTTCCTCTCCCTTTCTCTCTCTCTCTCTCTCTCTCTCTCTCTCTTTCTTTCTTTCTCCTTAATATACTTATTAAACCTGTATCTCAGAAAATCTGTTGTTGGAAAGCCTGCTAGATGTATAATCAGCACCAACAATCACCTTTTTTACTAACAAGTTCCTGGTCTTGTTGGAAAGGGGAACAATATGCCCAAGTAAAAACAACTATATCCTCCAATTGTTTCAAATACTGTGGACCATCTGCCACGTTCTGACCAATAGGATATAGGTGGAAGTTGTTGGATAGAGCCCTGGGGGAAAACTCCTTAAGGAGTAGGTGGGGAGTGAGGGGCAGAATCAACTTGCTCTTGTCCTTCCCCTTTCCTCTGTCCAGCACACAGAAACTTGTGCTGGTCATGGAGAAGCCATCTTGATACCTTGGGATGACAATGAAGGAAAGGCCAAGAGAATCTCAAAAACTGAATCCTGACATCCTTGAGCCACTAAACCAATGCCTGCCTTAGGGCTATTCACAGAATGAGAAAACCAAGTCTCTAAATTGGTTAAGTTACTCTTTAGGGATTTCAACTACGAACAGACACATGTGATTCCAAAGGGATACACCTGTCCTAGAATCCTGACCAGGATCAACATCACCTCCACTGTAGTCTGAAGACTCCATCTTCTTCTGTGTTACAGAATAAAGATGATGTTTCACTGTTTTCTGATTTCCACCACAGATCCACCATCTCCATGCCCGTGATTTTGTTGACAACTTACCTTCTTGATGAGGTGGGTAATTTGTTTAGTTCAGGAGATTTGGCCTCATTTTGAGTGGCTCATTTTTCTTTTTTGGTTTCCTGTTTTGGTTAACATATTTTAGTTTTTTTCTTTTTTGTTTTATTAACATATAGTGTATTATTTGCCCCGGGGGTACAGGTCTGTGAATCATCAGGATTACACATTTCACAGCACTCACCATAGCACATACCCTCCCCAGTGTCCATCACCCAGTCACCCTATCCCTTCCTCCCACCCCCCAACAACCCTCACTTCAGTTTGTTTCATGAGATTAAGAGTCTCTTATGGTTTGTCTTCCTCCCTATCACATCTTGTTTCATTTTTTCCTTCCCCACCCTCCATAACCCCCCATGCCTCTCAAATTTCTCACATCAGAGAGATCATATGATAATTGTCTTCCACAAATTGACTTATTTCTCTTAGCATAATACCCTCTAGTTCCATCCACGTCATTGCAAATGGCAAGATTTATTTTTTTGATGGCTGCATAGTATTCCATTGTGTATATATACCACATCTAATTTATCCATTCATCTGTTGATGGACGTCTGGGTTCTTTCCATAGTTGGCTATTGTGGACATTGCTGCTATAAACATTCGGGTGCACATGCCCCTTCGGATCACTACATTTGTAACTTTAGGGTAAATACCCAGTAGTGCAATTGCTGGGTCAAGGGGTAACTCTATTTTCAACTTTTTTTTTGTAAAGATTTTATTTATTTATTGGACAGAGAGATCACAAGTAGGCAGAGCAGCAGGCAGAGAGAGAGGAGGAAGCAGGCTCCCCACTGAGCAGAGAGCCGGATGCGGGGCTCGATCCCAGCACCCTGGGATCATGACCTGAGCCGAAGGCAGAGGCTTAACCCTCTGAGCCACCCAGGCGCCCCTATTTTCAACTTTTTGAGGAACCCCCACACCGTTTTCCAGAGTGGCTGCACCAGCTTGCACTTCCACCAACAGTGTAAGATGGTTCCCCTTTCTCCACATCCGTGCCAGCATCTGTTGTTTCCTGACTTAATTCTGACTGGCGTGAGGTAGCATTTCACTGTGGTTTTGATTTGTATATCCCTGATCCCAAGTGATATTTAGCACTTTTTCATGAGTGGCTCATTTTTCTAATAATTTTTCTTGGACTTCAGGTCTCTCATGCCAGTATCAGTTTCACTCTCTCCAGTGCAACAGGCACTCTCATTGATGGAAGATGGAAGCTGAGTAGAAGAAATGCTCTGTTTCCCTCTATCATCCTCTACTTCTACAGCCCCTCCCTCAGCCACAAATGCTGGGTCCTGCACTTATTATTCTTCCAGACAGAAGAAAAAAGTCTATTTTTTTTTTATCTTCACATTTCTTGCATGTCTCTGCTCAGTTGGTTTCCAGCCTTCCTTGCACAATTCCCAATATATGTATGTATCTAAGATATGAAAAATCTAATGAATTCAGTCAACCATAGAAATACAACAAGGAATGCTCAGTTGCTCAGAGAGTGCAGGCGTGGCTTGGGGCTTTGTTTCTGCTGCATGGACAGTGCGGGCTGACTGCCCTACTTGACTGTATTTGTGTAGCAAGCCTCACCATTCAAAAATGCTGGGAGTCTTAGCAGAACACACTTGGGAAACAACTGACAAAAGAAGGAAGTGCCTGAATTAATTATTTTGGGGGCCAGCCATATCTCTGCCAGGCTAAATCCACGTTCTTTCTCTGCTCTTGCCTTCTTTTTTTTTTTATTAAAATATTTTATTTATTTATTTGACAGACAGAGATCACAGTAGGCAGAGAGGCAGGCAGAGAAAGAGAGAGAGAGAGGAGGAGGAAGGCTCCCTGCTGAGCAGAGAGCCCAACGTGGGGCTCGATCCCAGGACCCTGAGATCATGACCTGAGCTGAAGGCAGAGGCTTTAACCCACTGAGCCACCCAGGCGCCCCTCTGCTCTTGCCTTCTAACTGGATTTTTTAGGAACAGGAGATGATTCCATCAAACCCAATCAGAAATATGCTGAATGATCTAGTCTCTATTTTAAAGATCCTCATAACCTCTAATTTCAGAAAGTACATGTATTAAGCAGGGCCCTTTTTGTTGTGTGAAACAGAGGAGGGATTGGCAAATTTTTAGATAATAAATATTTTAGGTTTTTATAAGTCATTCGATCTCGGTAGCAACTACTCAACTCTTGTCATTAAAATGTAAAAGCAGCCATAGACAATACATTAGCAAATGAGTGTGGCTGTGTTCCAATAAAACTTTATCGATGGACACTGAAATGTAAATTTTATGTAATTTTATGGTTCATGAAATATTATTCTTCTTTTGATTTTCTTAACGCCTTAGAAATTCAAAAACCATTCTTAACTTCTAAGACAGGCTAAATATTGTCTACAGGTCATAGTTTGTTGATCCCTCGAATAGAGCTACCCTTAGGTCTGGTTCAAACGAAGGATTCTTTTTTATAAAGGTATAGTAAGAACTTATGGAAACTGGAAAAGGAAAATAGAAAGCTCTCTGGACCTCAGTCTACTATGAAGTAGACATGGTCTTCTTTGTGGCTTCTCTGTATCATTCAGCATTTCAGCGCACTCTGTAGGTCCATCCAGCTACTCCTTTCCACTTGGAACCTACAAAGATAAATCAATAGACAATTCAATATGATGGGACAAATGCAATGGAATTTGTATGCACAAGATGCTATGGGGAACAATAAGAAGTTAGTAGCTCAAAAATAAGGGCCACATTGGAGAAGGACATTGGTAGTCAGGTGTTTGAGGAAAGCAGAAGAGGTTTGGAACAATCAGTATGGAGAATGAGATAGGAATCAAACAGAAGAAACAAAGAAATCTCTTAGGTATTATTGAAGACCCAAGAGATGCTTAGAGTTTCAGCATTTGGTAGGTGTATTAGTTTGGTTGTCTGTGACAAGTAATAGAAAATCTTTTCAAAGTTGTCTAGGCACTAAATTCACTAGAATACAGGCATCATAAATGCAGGAATCTTCCCATCATGTTCACTGATCAGCTCCATTTTCTACGAAAGTAGCTTGTGCATGGTAGGCATCTAGGAAATATGTATTGAGTGAAGACATGAAATGATCTCATATAAGAATAAGTGAGTTCTAGGCTTGGTCAACTCTGACTCATTTAGTATATTAAGGATTCAGGTTCAGTCTATCTTTTGGCAAGTAGGCTCTGACTTCAGGCTAGTTTTTCATGGTTATAAGATGGCTGCATAGTTCTGATCCTTATGACCAGACCCCAAAATGTCCAGTGGAAAGAAAAGCAGTTGTCTACTCCATGTTCTCTTTTAAAGAGTGAGAAGACCTTTTGCAAAGGCATCAGCAAACTTCCCTTCAGTTATGTTGGCCAGAAATACATCACACACCAATGTCTAAATTAATCAATGGTGGGGATAGTAGGGCCACTATGATCAGCTTACACTGCTGATTCTCCACTGGGGTGATTTGTCACCCCCAGCTCACCCAGCAGGCAGTGTCTTGAGACCTATTTGATTGTCATGATTGGGGAAGGGAATACTGAAAAACCATCTTAAGATGCACAGGACAGCCTCTACCAGAAGAAAGAAGTATCTCATTCAAAATATCAGTAGTGCTGAGGTTGAGAAACCCTGACTCAGACCAAGCCAAATCTTTCCCTGGAGCTGGGGCAGGGGCTACTTTCCTTGAAGCACATGCCCAGGGAGAAGCATGAATATCTGTATGAAATCAGCTAAAACACGGGAGGAAAGGAAAAGGAAGTAGCAGTGGGGGAGAAATAGATGCTGGGGAGGCAATCAACAGAGTGGACACCAGAAGGGTTGATTGGGTTTTCCAATTTAGCAGAGGACCGAAGGAGCCTTTGGAAAGACTCTTTTTTTTTTTTTTAAAGAAATAAGAAATGAAGATTTCCTGTCTTCTGTAAACACAATAAAGAGTTCCTGCCTTTTTGACCAAAATAAAAATTATAACCTGCTGCCCATTCCACCACTCCAATAAATACATAGGTGGAACTGATGTTCTTAGATGGCCTGCAATGAGTGTCAGTGCCAGGAGGTAGCCAAGATGTGCAGAACCCAAGCCAAGTACTTAACACATACCATCCCATGTCATCCTCTCACTACACAGCAAAGCATGCATTATTATCTGTGTTTTACAGCTGAGGAAGCTCAGGGCCAAAGTGATCCCCTGTGAGTCAGGGAGCTAGGATTCTCTGCCACATTCTGCATCTGAAACCCCTTCTCTTAGTTGAGGGTAAAGTAGAAGGTGCAGCATTTCTGGGAGCATAGCTGGAGAGGATACCATGTGCTGACTCATGGTGTCTGGATGCCTCAGAGGCTACAGCGTCTTCGAAGGGCAAACAGGCTGGGTCAGATCTGCTCTGGAGAAAGGGCCTCCGGACAGAGAGATGCTTCTTTTTTATGGCTTACAAGGCCCAGGAGCATCTCCCCATCTAAAACTCTGTGAATTCAATGATTTCTTCAGAGACCTCCTCCCCCTCCCTCTTCAGCACATTCTCTGCTTTTATACCACTCAGCTCTCTGAGTTTGATGGGAAAAAAGTCAGAGGAGTGATAGAAAAGAGAGCCAGAAGTTTTCTTTAAGTATTCTTGTAAGACCGCATTGGGTCACTGGAGAGTCTTCACCTATTGGCTGTAGAAAATCTTCCCTGAGAAGCCCCCTCATACGCTTGACATTAGGATTCAGCCTGGGTCTCCTGGCATGCATGCTGGGGCGGGAAGGGGCCCAGTCCCAGCTGTCCAAACAGAGGACAATTGAATGCCTTTGTCTTGTATGAGACCACCGAGCTCCATGGTGATTTTCAACTCTCACCCAGGGCTTTCTCCCTCCCTCTTTCTTTCCTCTAACTTCTGTTTGTCCGGGTTGGGGGAGAAAGGGCTTATGGAAGATAGGCTGCTGGTTTGGGGGCTGGGTCTCCAACAGAACAAGAAAGGGAAAAAGCCCTAGCTATTATGCCTACTGGGTCCCACCCCAGTGCGTGGTTCCACCTTCTGGTACGTGCTACGGTGCTGTAAGAGTTCCAGGCACGTTATTAGAACACAGATTGAATTCCGTGGAAAACCAGGGGCTTTCACACAGCTCTTTTGGTCTGAGTTGTCTCACCTATAATAAATCGCACTTCACAGGGCCAGTGTGGGAAATCAGATGGAATATAGGCTCCTGGTTCGAAATGTACAGTTAAGTTGGTTCATCGGTTCATTCATTTGCATTGAGCTATCCTCACTGGAGCCCAGTTTCATGGGACTTACTGGGATAGTTGCCCTGCGTGCCCTTATATTGGTGATCTTTCATTGCATAACAAACCACCACACAATACAGCAATTGACATCAACCACCATTTCGATCACTCATGATTCTGTGGGTCAGCAGATTGGTTAACGACAGCGAGTACAGCTGAAGTCATCTGGTGGCAACAGTCTGTGGCTGGATGATCTGAAAAGGCTTCTCTCACGCACTGATGCTCTCTGTTGGCTGTGCAGGGTGTCTCCAGGCTAGCCTGGACTCTTCCTCTGGTCCTCTGGTAGATGGCTTCCCAAAGCAGCAAGACATAGGGCACGGACCCATGTGCAAGCTCAAGCCTCAGTTTCCCTCACATTTGTTAATGTCCCATCAGTGTAAGCAGGTCACAGGAGGCAATGGGAGAGGCTGTAAAATGAGATGGGATAAGCAAGCATAATTCCCTGGGACCATTACTGTCAGCATCTTGGAAAGCTATCCTTTGCTTCTCACTGGGTCTCCCCAGTAGACTGGTTTTTCAATGCACATAAATCTGTTGCAAAACTCAGTTTGGTTAAACTCAGTATAAATTTTGTTGAAAGCCCCTCCCCTCCCACACACGCACCCCTTCTTGCTGGATGGTAAAAATTTAAATTTTATTCTTAGTTGCTTCCTCTTCTTCTACTCTTCCTCTTCCTTCTACTTCCTGGTAGCCCCATCCAAGTTCCAGGGCTGGGGAGACATTTTCTGCTATGGGTTGTCAGTCTATTCATAACCACATCTGTGGGATGTTCTGGTTCTTCTATCAAGGGTCCATGCAGGTCCCCTGAAGTCTGGCCACCTCTCAGCTACTATTCTACTGCTCTCTGGTGCTCTCAGTTTTATACCCCTATGCCCTCACTAGGCTGTGAGAATCTCTATGGGGCTGCTGAAGGACCTGTCCATACATTATGCAGTTCTTTTTTTCCTGAAGTCTTGCTAACTTTTGAGTTCCACACAGGAAATAAGACAAGAGTCTTTCATCTCAACTTTTCTGGAACATCTGTCCTGAACTCATGCTGATTAAAAGATAAATGAGTACCTTCTTCAGAGATCCACAATGTTGATGCATGTATGCCTTCCTTGGTAGTTCCCCCACCCCATGGACTCTTTCTAGTTAGAAGTAAGTAGAGCCTGGCCCTTACTCACTTGATTGTTTCCTAATCTACTATTCAGGCCCAGAGTCCTCCTGTTGCCCCCGAGGACTGGCTTTCTGAAAACTGAGAACAGAAAATCTTCTGGTTCCTCTCCCTTTCTGGGGCTCATTTCACTCCCGAGACGAGGAACTCAGAAAATTTTAATTTGAGCAAGGGAATGTCCATTCTTGGGAATGGAGAGTGAGGACATGTTCATATTTCAAAATATTACCCCAGGACACTTGCTTCCTGTTTCCCATGTGAAAGGATTTCAATCTAAAGCAGAACTGGAAGATAAGAATTGGAGCATCTCATGCATGGTCCCTCAGAAGAATGGAACTTAGGAACTGAGAGACTGATTTATTTTTATTAAATGCCTGATTTACAGAAGACTGAGATTTATCTCCTGACCAATGAACATCTGCCCAGAATCCCTCTCCATCCTCAAGCCAGTGAACTTACTGCTTGAACTCTGGGTGGACTTCCCCCCCTTTGCATGTCTGGTCCATAAATACAGCCTTCCCCAAACCTTCAGTGGGCTTGCCTGGCCCTTAACCACTTGATTGTTTCCTAATCTACTATTCAAGCCCGGAGTCCTCCTGTTGCCTGTTCTGACAGCATGCATTTCCCGAATTGCATTTCCTCTGCTGTTCCTGAATAAGCTCAATTTCTGGTCATTTGATTGTGCCTCATTTTGCCTCCGTATTTAGGTTGATCTCAACTCCAAGGGTCCAGAATCAAGCCCACGCTTCCCCCACCTAGTAGTGCTCCTTGGAAATGTTCGCTCCTAGGATGCATTTTGTTGGGCTGCAAGCGGCATTTACTCAGAAGAAGGTATTGGAATTGAAGGAATGGAGTTTTATTTTGTTGGGGAGCAGTCATTTTCTAGAAAGATGATCTTAGTATCTTGATCCATATAGTCCTTTGTCTGGACCACGGTTTCATCTGATTCTTTTTTTTTTTTTTTCACGATTACTGGTAATTTTAAAAAATGTCTACAGTTTTGTGTTAGTTTTCTATTGCTGCATAACACATTACCACAAATGTTACCATTCATAGTGTTGCTTATCTCAGAGTTTCCATGGGTTAGGAGTCTGAGCACAGCTTAGCTGGGTCCTCTGCTCAGGGTCTTGCATGCGGCAATCAAGGGCTTTGGTCTTATCTGAGACTCAGGGTTCTTGTCCAAGTTCATGTAGTTGTTGGCAGAATTCATTTTCCAGCAGCTGTAGACCTCATAATGTCTCACTCCTTCAAAGCCAGCAGGAGATGTTTTCATTTACTTAGGCAGACCCATCCAGGATAATGTCTCTTACGATTAACTTGAAATACATGAATTTGGAACCTTAATTATATCTGTAAAATCCCTTCACTTTTGCCATATACCTTACTAGACGGAAATCCATCGCTATTCACAAGTCCCCCACTGCACCCTGCCGCACTCCAGGGGAGGGAATTATAGGGGACGTGCACACCAGGGAATCTCAGGGGGCCATCCTAGAATTCTGCCTACCACACGCTTACTGATGCTTGGGCCAGGCACCATGCTAAGCACTTTTATAAACACTGCATTTTTGTGAAAATGAGCAACTAAATGATATCACTTGTCTGAGGTCATTATTAATAACATCAGTCTCCTGCTTTAATTGATGTGGTATACTGCCTTATACTCTGGTACAAGAGTGCTTTTTTAGCCATTAGAGGAGCTGTGTTAAACCAGACAAACACATGGGGTGCCTGGGTGGCTCAGTTGCAGGGCGTCTGCCTTTGGCTCCAGTCGTGATCCCAGGATCCTGGGATTGGGCCCTGCATCGGGCTCCCTGCTCAGTGGGGCTGGGGAGGGGGTGCTGCTTCTCCCTCTTCCACTCCCTCTGCTTGTGTTCCCTCTCTCACTGTGTGTGTGTTTGTGTGTGTGTGTCTCTCTTTCTGTCAAATAAGTAAATAAAATCTTAAAAAACAAACAAACAAATTAGGAAGATACCAAGTCCTAGAACATCCATAACACCCCATCAAAACATAAAAGGCCATGCAGAGACCATGTTAAGGGCTCTGGCCAATGATTGAAAAGGAGTCAATGGAAGCATTAATTGAGGACATATGTGCAACACATTAGACTAGATTTTTCAAAAGAGATTTATTTATTTATTTGGGGTGGGGGTGGTTGGAGGAATAGAGAGAATCCTCAAGCCGACTTCCTGCTGAGCTTGGAGCCCAACGTGGAGCTCTACCCACAACTCTGAGATCATGACCTGAGCCAAAACCAAAAGTCAGACATTTCACCGACTGAGCCACCCAAGTGCCTCTAGACTAGGTTTCTAAAAATAGGATTCAACTTTCAGGTCTCCAATAGCCCTGCAAGTAGGTATCAGCATCAGTGTTTTGAAAGGCGTGGAAACTGAGGCTCCTGGCCAAGATCACAGAGCCTGTAAACGGCTAAGAGGAATCCTGATCTGAGAGCGTCATAGCAAACATCCTGCCATTAATGCAGGTGGACAGAAGTGCTTCTCAAGATGCACCGATTCTGTGTGTTATAAATACCTCCAGTCCTCGGAGCCTTCTCTCTTTTCCAGACTGGAGATGCAACCCAAGGAGGGACAGAGACTTTGAATTACATTGATTTGTGGGACTCCCTGCCGTTTAAATGCTCAGCCTCATCTTGGGGAACTGAAGCGGTACAGCAACTCTCCTGTGAGCTGTGCTTCCTCCCTGGGGGAGAGGATTAGCCTGCGATGCTCCCCTCAGCTCTAGAAACGTCAGCAGGCACACCCCCACAGTGCAGCGGTCTCTCCGGACCCACCTCCACTCGCAGCCCATGGCAGTGCCAGCGGCTCCTGCTGAGCTACTCTGTCCCTCTTTGTTTAAGACACACTAACAACATTTCCATTTAGCACATCTTTCTTCTAGAAAATGTCCTGACAGCTTTACTACTTTGGCTCCTTTATAGGGCAGTGGAAGACTGAGGGCAGGAGAAAATCAATAACCGGCAATAGCAGATGCCGGAGAATGCTCAGCCCCTGTGCTCCTGACACCTGCACGGCCCTCCACCCACTTCTGTGGCCTGGCCCTGGCCCCAGGCAGAGCTACCACCACTTAGCTTTAAAAGTGTGCTGCCCAGACCTGGAGGGCATCCCAGTGGGGCTGACTGGATCCAGGGAGCTCCACGGAAAGGTCATGACCATGGATTCATTTGCTCAGGACCTCCAGGCTGCTGGGAAGAGGTGGGATCCAGCTGGGGGCATGAAAGACTCTTTGTATCTAAATGGTTGGCACAGTGTTGCTGTCCCTCCCTCCAGTGGGGACACTCAGAATGGAGTAAGGTTGTTAAGCAGAAACCAGTATTTTCCAGGCAGGCTGGCGGCAGGTCAGCAAGAAGCAATGATGGGATGTAAATCATTGTGACAAAGTCAGCCTCTTCAACCTGGGAGAGCTCTGCAGTCCTTTACGGAAGAAGCCAGTGGCAATCCTTTTGCAATAGCTGAGTGTATCAAATCAACGTATTGTACACCTTGAACTCACACAATGTTATGTCAACTATACCTCCATAAAGTTGAAAACAAATAATTTTTTTTAAATGATAGCTCAGTTAAAAAAAAAAAAAAATAAAGGAGCTAGAGTTTCCATCTGCTGACTGCCCCCATCTGGAAGGGAATACCTTTCACTTACTGGGGGCTGGGGTAATGACCATAGCCCTGAAGCTGGCCTCTCCCAGCCAGCCCCAGCGGAATCCCCCAAATGACAGATGGTTGGGAAAAGAGTAAATAGTAACATTCAACCCCTTCTTAAGTGGAACTCCTATGAGAAGAAAGTAATTTCCTTCATGGTGTTATAGTAAATTCCCAAGCTGCTGTATTGCTGTATGGTAAGTGAGTAAATGACTGTTAAAAGAAATTGTCCTCTTGTGGCTTTGACTATCTAATGCAAATTCCCACCAGAAGGGCTCTACCAACTTACATTGTCACAGGAAATGGGACCTGCTTCCCCATGGACTCGGGTTCCTGCGTTCAAAATTTTCTGACTGCCTTCACACCATTTTCATTGTTAATTTGCACTTCTTTGCTTATCAGTAAGGGTAAATGCTATTTTTTTTTTCAGATTTGTGCTCCCTTTTGGAGGTTTGGGTGATTCCCTAACCTGATGATAGAAATGGGTGCGAGGTGCTCTTGAGATACCAGTGGGAAGAAAGAAAAAGGATGAGAAATAGGAAAAAGGAAAAAATCAGAAAAAGATAGAAAAATTTCTGCACTGAAGTGAAGCAAGTCCCACAGGTACAAAGCAAGCGAAATCTGGAGTCAAGCCCCACCCATGGCGCCCGCGTCTCCCCTCCCCCATTCACAACACAGCTCTACTATTTAACAGACATGTAATCTTTTTAAATTTATTTAAGATTTTGTTTATTCATTTGACAGAGAGAGAGAGCACGCACAAGCAAGGGGAGCAGGAGGCAGAGGGAAAGGGAGAAACAGGCTCCTTGTGGAGTAGGGAGCCCAGTGGGGGCTCGATCCTAGGACTCTGAGATCATGAGCTGAGCTGAAGGCAGATGCTTAACTGACTGAGCCACCCAAGTGCCCCTAGGTATGTAACCTTGGGAAGTCACTTTATGTCACCTGGATATATTAATAGTTCCTGATTCATGGGATTATTTAAAGATTAAATGAGCTAACGTATGAAAAGTACCTCCCTTACAGACTAACCATTATAATAATAATTATTACAAATACATAATTGTTCTAAATATAATAATTAAAAATACATAATGTTTGCTATGAATATTATAAATGTTTACTAATATACAAAATAAGAGTATATTTATAATTTTTATTATTACGGTTATTATTATCCAAGCATTATCCTAGGCAGTTTCCATAGGTATGTATGAATATATTTATAACAATAAAGCAGCAGGATAGTGAATGGAGTAGTGTGTCTAAAACTGGACATGCCTGAGATGAGTCCTAGATCTATTATATACTAGCTATATTAGTTAAATACTTTGAGATTTGATGCTCTTATGTATTAAGTTAGAATAAAAATAACTGGCTTACAGATTGTATCTAAAAATGAAATAGCATAGGGGTGTCTGGATATCTCAGTCGGTTGGGCGCCCAGCGTTGGTTTCGCCTCAGGTCATGGTATCAGGGTCATGAGATCAAGCCCTGTGTTGGACTCCCTGCTCAGTGCAGAGTCAGCTTGAGGTTCTCTCTGTCCCTCTGCCCCACCCGCCCCCCACTCACACACTCTTTCTTGCAAATAAATAAATAAAATCTTTTAAAAAACTTAGGTAGCATAGACAAAACCCTTGGCCCAGTGCTTGGTGAGTGGGAGTTGTAGTAGCGCTAGCTGTAACAACTAATACTCAGTGAGTATTGCTACAACAGGCAGTGTCTAAGTACTTTACATGTATCTCATTTAATCCTTAAAAAGCATTGTGAGGTAGGTGTTCTACCCATTTTACAGATGAGGCAACATGAGGCTTTGTACCCATTTTATAGAAGCTTAAATCGGGCTCATGTAACTTACATTAGATTACAGACCTCGTGACAGAGTTAGAATTTGAACCCAAATCTCTTCAACTATTGGCACGTAATAGCTTTTAGTAAACTTCTTCATCTGCAATTTTAAAATTATAGTACTTTATTCCAACTTTATTTTTCCCACTTTTCACCTAAAAGTACTGTTGGCTTCCTCTCTCTACTGTGAAATCCTAGAGCTTGCTCTTGCCTCAGTTCCCACAGTGCTTTCCCCTATTCCCTAGCTTGCCTCTCCCCTTCCCCAGGCCCACCTCCAAGCACATGGTACACCCTGTAGAACGTGAGGCCCTCCTAGCTCACCCTCCCCACTCTGTACCAGTCCTTCTCTGCACAACCTGGGACCCAGGCTCCCCTCTGGGGTATGCTCTGTTCCTGCTTTGCACTTACAACCAATCCCATATGCAGAAGTGCTTGGCCCAGTGGCAGCCCTGAGTTTGGGGCCTTGTCATCCATCTCCTAGTGCTGGTCCTTGGACTCTAAGGCACCCCCCAGGCTCTGGTAACACAGCCTCCAAACCTATCTTCAGCCCACCTCTCTGGTGATTTCTCTGCACCCCTAGCCTGCTTCCAGGATGGAGGGGAAGACATAGTCTTAATGCTGTGATGAACTTGTCTTCCACTCCTCTGGCCCTTAGGTACGCCCATCTATGCCTATGCTCAGAGTTGCAATGTTAACCTCAAGAACATTCCCATTAAGAAGATGCTTTCATTTCAAGCCTAGTGAGATGAACACCCTGGAAATCCTGCAGATAAGACCTGATGCAGAAGTGGGGAGGCGAGCAAGGAGGGGTACATTCACTTTGAGGCTGATCCTACTGATGGACATTTTGTATTTCAGACCCAATGGCTACATAGTCTTCACACTGAAAATGGAATCCATCTCCACAGCACTTAATGCTACCAGCTGTGTGCCCAGCTTGTGCAGGGCCCTGGGACCACAGTGACTAGAAAGACCCAGTCCTTTTTTTCAGGGAGCTCTCGTCCATCTGGTCCACATTCAAACTGGTTCAAGTTCATGGTAGTGCTAATCTTCCTCTTATACATAATTATATTCTATGTATAGGTTTTATTTTAAAAAAATCCACTAGAGAGCCATGCCACCTGCGTGGATTATCTCTTACAGCACTTAGCTTGGTGCCATGGGTCTGAAGGCAATTAATGTAAGCTCTTGGATGATATTGAATTTCCTGGAAGCTTCGGGCATTTTCTTTCAGTCATCCTAGTTAGTGTCTTAATGTGATAATAGGTTGATTGATTTTTATGTGAGTCTTAATCACCCATCAGATGCTCAACTTGAAATTCAATTCCAGCTCCACCAACCATATGACCTTGGGCAGGTTGCTTAACCTTTCTCAACATCAGTTTCCTCGTCTGGTAAAATAGGAACAATAAAACTGCCCACACGGGCTTGATGGGATAATATAATTAAATAGAATTCCAGCCAAAAGGTTATATACAACCTTAACATGCTATTTAGTTCAAATTTCTTTTCTCTTTTTTCTTTTCTTTTCCTTCCCCTCTCCTCTCCTCCCCCCTTCTCTTCTCTTCTCTTGTTTCTTTCTTTCTTTCTTTCTTTTTCTTTTTCTTTCTTTCTTTCTTTTTTTTTTTTTTTGGCACATACCATGGTCCACATACGTTGCTAGATCTTGGGAATACTAAGAGAAGAACACACAGTCTCTCTTCCCCACAAAATCCACAGTCTGGTGGGCAGAGACAGTTGTAAGCAAGCAGCGATGATACACATAGATCTCTAAGAGAGGCTCTTTAGAGACAGCAAGGTGAGAGGGAGTAGATACTTACTACGCATCAACTATGTGAGTGTGAGGGCCCTGAGGAGAGTCAGTGTGGTGTGTATTTGTATGTGTGTGTGTCCCCACATTCACACACCTTCTGGACTTCACCTTCTTCATGGCTGGATTCCCCGGATGTCTGACTTTCCTGTAACAAGTATCAGGAAGCCAAACTTGATTCTTTTTTCCTCCAGAGCAGCCTTGTCCGCAAGAACGGCAGGGAATGCTGATGACCGCTTAACACATTCTGAAGCCATCAGCCAAATCTGGGGCCGGATAAATATGCAAAGAAGGGCTCCCTGTTGACCATTCCCCTGAATGCTTTTCCCAGCCCTGCTGTCTCCTGCTGCCCAGTAACCTGTTGCCGTGGGAGACAAGTGTACTTAATGTGACAAGTCACACCACACCCCAAGCCTCCCCAGTCCCATGTCAGCCTGATCCCAGTGCAACAGCCACTCCGCCAAGTTATGGAAGACAGAATGCATTTCTGTTTAAATGCATCACACACGACGAGATCTTCCTTTGCATAATGGTATGGCCTCTTCCCTCCTGGCAAGAGCCTGCAGAGGAATGGATCTTGCCTGGCTGACACCTTCATAGATGCCTCGGTTGATTCCTTTGCTGCTACCCCCATCTCCTGGGTGTCAGGTTCCAAACGCACCCGAAAATAAGCCTGGATGGGCCCCTTTCTTGAGACAAGAGACACTTACAGAATACAAATAGCTACCCTGCTTTAAGCTCCCCCAGGAGCACAGAGATGGAAGGAGAAGAGAGAGACTGAAGCCAGATTTGAAGACTTCAGTCATAACTTTCGATGGATAGGGTTGGGATACAAGGAGGCAAGCAGACTTAGCTACTTTGCAGCTTAGCCTGACTTTTTTCCTTTCTTGCAGAGACAAATTGCAATATTTGGCGGCCCTTATATTTCACATGCCCTTGTAATGTTTTGCTTATAAGGTTTATTATGAATAAGAACAGCTAATATTTATTGAATGATAATTACATGTCAAGCACCTGGTATGTGTTTATCTCCCTTACAGTAACTCTACGAAGTAGGTCACTGGATTAGTTTCTCTTTACAGAGTAAGCATTTGAGGCTTAAAAAGTACAATTCTTTTGCCCAAAATCATGTCCAAAGTGGGGAGGCAGTGTTCAGACCTAGGGTGTCTAACTTCAGATGACTCGAACTTAACTCTTGCATGATACTGTTGTTGGAGAAGCAGCCTGGGAGAGTGACAAGTTACTAAAGACCACCCTGCTTTGCTATTTAGCACCTGCATGACCTTGGACAGGTTACTGAAGTTCTAGTACCAGGAGCAGTAGTATTCAGGGATTCAATGCAGATAAAACATTTAGGATCTTGCCTGGCACAAAGTATGGATCCAGCATGCAAGAGTTATTTTTATCAACAATACGTCCTTCTAAAGTTACGGGCCTTGTCTTAGTTCCCTTTGAATCTTTATCACCAATACACAGCACGGCACAAAGCATGTACTAGAAACCAATTCAACATTATCGGGATAAATGAGTGGATTCAGTATTCTAGAAGGCAGCTATAATTAAAATTTATAAGTGCTTCATTATTTACAAAATGATGTCATTTAGTTTAATCTGGTGTAAGGTTTGTGTTTGAGTTAAAATAGCAAGAAAATTGGACCCAACGATTTTGATTTCTAGGTAGAGACTCAAGAGAAAGGAGCACATATGTCCACACAAAAACTCATCCACGATTGTTCGCAGCAGCACTATTCATAACAGTCAAAAGATGGAAACAGCCCAACTGTCCATATCAACAGATGAATGGATAAGCAAAATGTGGTATAGCCACAAGATGGAATATTATTCAGTCATCAAAAAAAAAAAAAAACAGGGGCGCCTGGGTGGCTCAGTGGGTTAAGCCGCTGCCTTCGGCTCAGGTCATGATCCCAGGGTGCTGGGATCGAGCCCCGCATCGGGCTCTCTGCTCAGCAGGGAGCCTGCTTCCTCCTCTCTCTCTCTCTCTGCCTGCCTCTCTGCCTACTTGTAATCTCTCTCTGTCAAATAAATAAATAATCTTTAAAAAAAAAAAAAAAAAACAAAGTAGGGGCACCTGGGTGGCTCAGTGGGTTAAGCCTCTGCCTTCAGCTCAGGTCATGATCCCAGGGTGCTGGGATCGAGTCCCGCATCAGGCTCTCTGCTTGGCAGGGAGGCTGCTTCCTCCTCTCTCTCTGCCTGCCTCTCTGCCTACTTGTGATCTCTGTCTCTGTCAAATAAATAAATAAAATATTAAAAAAAAAAAGAACAAAGTACTGATAAATGAATGAACCTTGAAAACATCATGCTAGGTGAAAGAACCAGTCACAAAAGACCACATACTATAAAATTCTATATATATGAAATATCCAGAAAAGGCAAATCTGTAAAGACAGAAAGTAAAGATAAGAGGAAGGTACTGAGGTTTCTTTGGGGGTAATAAAATTCATTGTGGTGATGGTTGTGCAACTCTGTAAAGAGATGAAACCATTGAATTGTATACTTCAAATGGGTGAAATACAGAGTATATGAATTCTATCTCAATAAATAGAGCTGTTACCAAAAAAAAAAAAAAAGTAAATAAAGTGATGTAACTCGAAATCAGAAGCTAAACAGCAGTGAGCTCACGATCTTAGCAGACTCCCTATTCTGCCACCACGCTGACTCAGGCCGCCTTGGCCACCTGCACGGGGGGTGGAGGGGGATGAAAAGACCAACCATCTGTCATTGTTCAAGACAAAGTGGGAAAAAATTAACTAATGATTATTCTTCTGTTCGAGACAAGTTGCCGTTCAAATGCTTCTTTTTTAATTTTGCCTCCTGTCTAGCTCTGCGGGGCCAAATGAAAGGCCAGTAGGCTGGTCAGTCCAATGCAGAAATGCAAGGTGTGAAATGAAGCCGCAGCAACAGGCTGGTCTTTCTCAAAATTAAATGCAAGCTCCAAGGCTGGAAATCAAGGCTGGAAAGGCTAAATACCAAGTCTATTAATCACTTGCAAGTCCTTTCCTTTTCACGATCGTGTCTCAGAAACAAATAAAAGCTCGATGCTCGGGCATACTCACTGCATCCTTTGTCTTAATGATGTTTTTCAAAACTCAAGCAAATTGCTGATGGAAGGGAGCAAAGGCAGGATTCTAATTAAGCTGCCCCAGTTTGAAAAGTTGCAGAAGATTGCCAACAGGATTTCAAAACCTGCAGGTATTTAAAAGTAAAAACAGATGAGAAATGAGGCTTGCAATTCATGAGAGTAGCTATGAAGGTGTGTAATTATGACTGAGACTGAAATATAATCCTATCACTTGGAAATTTTGTTCTTTGCTCTACTTTTCACCAATCGATGCTATATATAGACATACTCACCAGGGAAATTCCTTCGGCAGAGGTAAAAAAGAAAAATTACACTTTCCCTTTTCTTGAAAACTGTTAGTACTGTTAATTGAAACTCAAATAAATATTTATTTAGGTGGCGAAATTGAGAAGACTTTCAAACGATGTGTTGGTTTCATTAAATGATGAGTGCTGATCTTTATTGCCTCTAAGATCCTCTCATGTTTTATCTCATTTAATTACTGTAGCTACTGTATGAGGTAGGTACCATTATTATTATTACTATCATCATCATCATCATCATCACCACCACCACCATCATCATTATCCTACTTTGCAGATAGAGAAAGTAAGGCACAGAGAAGTTAAGTAGTTTGCCCTAGGTTGCACAGTTACTATAAATAACAGAACTGAGGTTTGATCCTGTCTGACTATAGAGCCACATTCTTAACCACTATCACATTCTACCTCTCCAGTAAATTGACAGTTCTTAATTTTACTCTTTTTAAAAAAGATTTTATTTATTTATTTTCCAGAGAGAGAGAGAGACAGAACACAAACCAGGGGGAGTGGCAGGCAGAGGGAGAAGCAGGCTCCCTGCTGAGCAAGGAACCTGATGTGGGACTCCATCCCAGGACCTTGAGATCATGACCTGAGCTGAAGTAGAGGCTTAACCAGCTGAGCCACCCAGGCATCCCTGAATTTTACTCTTGATGCTTCCACTTTGAAGAGTTGAACATGTTAGAACACTGGAAAGAATTAATGCACACAATACTATTGTTTCATTTACTATATGTTGCCATTTTCTTTACATCATACATAATACATGAGATACATACATCTATGTGAAAGTGGTGACTATTGCCCACCATGTGGTAGTATGTGCTTAAGAAAGTTTGCATATGCTATTCCCTTCCCTGGTATGCTCTGCCCTCCCTCTCCTCTGCATTACATAGCTAACATCTACCAATCTTCAGATGTCAACTTAAAATATCACTTCCCATTGAATCAGTATTGTTGTAACATTTGGGTAAATTACCTAGCAGTACAATTGCTGGGTTGTAAGGTAGTTCTATTTTTAACTTTTTGAAGAACCTCTATACTTTTTTCCAGGGTTTATAGCAGCATTATCAACAATAGCCAAACTATGTCCATTGATAGATGAATAGATAAAGCAGCTGTGGTATATACGCACAATGGAATATTACTCACCCATCAAAAAGAATGAAATCTTGCCATTTGTAACCATGTGGATGGAGCGACAGTGTACTATGCTAAGCAAAATAAGTCAGAGAGAGAGACAAATGACATGATTTCACTCATATGGGGAAGTTAAGAAACAGAACAGATGAACATAGGGGGGAAAAGAGAGAAAGAGAGGGAGAGGTAAACCATAAGAGAGACTCTTCACCATGGAGAACAAGCTGAGGTTGTTGGAGGGGAGATGGTTGGGGGGGATGGGTGAAATAGGTAATAGGGATTAAGGAGGAACTCGTTGCAATTAGCACCAGGTGTTGTATGTAAGTGATGAACCTCTAAATTCTACTCCTGAAACTAAGTCTAACTAACTAACTAACTAGCTAGCTAACTAACTAACTAACTAACTATATATATGTATAAAACATCCCAGGCAAGATTTCCTTGAGCTCCCCTTCACTCACTCCTCTGTTCACCTACCCTCCTACACTTTGCCTTTGTAACACTTTCTAAGCTTCTAATCAAATGTAGAACTCGTCGTTCAATGGCTAGCTCTCTCCCCTTCTAGAACACAAGTTCCATGAGGACAGTGCCAGGGCCTGTCTTGTTTGCTACTTTCTTCTGCTTCTCAGAGAACCAGCTACATTTCGCTGATGTGTAAACAGAAAATGCATAAAGGAATGCACGAGACATTATTTGGGGCCTTGTGTGGCTTACATCTCAGTCGTGTTATACAGAAGCACGCGCCTAAAGGGGGAAATGAGTTTAGAAGGAGAAGGAGCTCCTCGGAGAAGGGGCTTGTCAAAGCTACAACATTTGAGCTGGTCCTGAGACAATGAGCCAAGATTCCAGATGGACAACATCCAAGAGCCAAGCATGAAGCTAGGCAAGCACAGCCGGCTAAGTAAACTGCTGTGGTGTGTTCATACTTATTTAGAAAATAAGGTGAGAAAAAAGTAGAACAGCAAATGTTGTTTTTCTGTCACTTGAAAGCATTTAGGAATAGGCTGCCTTTTGGGGCCTAAAGACAAATGGATTTGCCTGGTCTGAAGACAGCTGTCTTCACATATTGATGAAAATTATAAAAGCCAAGATACAAAATGTAACTCGCGCCTTGAACCGATGCTCCATCCCTCATGGAGAAGAAAAGGAAAAGAGCCCTGGATTTCTGAGAATAGATGTAGAAGGCGTCTCCTTCTCTCCTCGGCCTCATATGGTTTTCCTACTCCCCGTGAGAGTGATGAGGTTGCAGAATGTCCCAGCCAAGTCCGGAAGAGTCTCTTAAAAATCAGTTCGTCACTTTTTAAGCTCAAAATCAATAGAAGAAATCACACAGAGATCAATAGATTTAACTCCATAAAAATTAAAAACTGCTCTATGTCAAAAACTCACACAACCTAAATGAAAGACAAACAATACACCAAGAAAAATATTCCCCATAGTCATGATGATAATATTATTCCCCACGGCTATGATGATACCAAGAGTCAGAAGCCACAAAGCTTGGGACAAATGATGGCAAAATCCAGTTCAGGCCAGTTCAGTTCCACACCTTTCCGTGGTGCATTCCTGAGGAACTAGAACTGGGGGGTCTGGGGCATTCGGAGCTCAGTAAGATGGTTTCTGTTCTCATGGGGCTCTGCTGAGAGGACAGGATATATAGACGGACCGTTCCATGGCCATGTTGGAAGGGCACATGAACTCTGACAAAAGAGAATGATGGACACCCAGTGTGGCCTGAAGTTCAAGGAAGGCTTCCCCCAAGGAAGCCTCTGACCCATCAAAGCTAAGGAGAATTTGTCCAACACAAGGGGAAGAGGAGGAGGGGACTTAAAACAGTGAGGACAGTGACCAAAGGCATGGAGACATGAAACATCTTGGTCTGTATGTGTGCACTGGGGATGGCGACAACTTCTCCAGGGTTCTGGAACAAAGGAGAGTGTTGGGAGTGCGGGAGACGAGGCTGGACAGGTAAATTGGGAGGCAGTCGGGGAGCCACCGAAGCCCAGAACAAGGGCCTGGACAGGGATTTAAGGCAAATCAAGAGACCAGGAAGGAGGTAGGACTGGGTGAGGTTTACGGCATGGTAGCTACAGACTGGTGAGTGCAGGGAGGTTAGGACTCTGAAGAGAGTTTTCACGAGCACGCCCTTAGTCTTCATAACTGTGTAGCTGATTCATAGCCTCACCTTGCAAGAAGTGGCGTTTCCTCTGAGGGTGACTAAGCCAGGCTTGCTTGATCTGAGCACAGCTTACACAGGCACCGGTAGTGTAACTGGTCCCAGAGGTGTTTAATGAGGGGACAGGAAATTGGGTTGGTTTTAACACAGGCACCTTACCTAAGACAGTCTTCAACACTCTACCTCCAAGCCGACTCCACCGCTGCATGATGTTTTGGGTGAAAAAATCACATTTTTAAAAAGTGCATTTGGGAAATGGGATTTTAGTGACCCTGGGATTGCCTGACTGGGAGGAACAAATGGATTCTAGAATATGACCAACAGCTATGTGTGGAGGGGGAGGTTCCCCCACCCTCTAGGGGAGGGGTGTGCTTTCACATGTAGGGAGCTGAAGAAGAGGGGTCCCGACAGAGGGACAGAGAGGAGTGCTGACCTCAAGACAAAAGTTGTAAACTGGTACCTTCGGGATATACAGTGGGGTCCTCTGGGAAGGGTTTATCATTTTTAGTTGCTTCTTTCCATAGACCATCTGAATCACTTTTGGTATACCATTCAATGTTTTCTTCTCCTTTACTGAGATAACTTTGAACATCCCAGCAGGGAGCTTTGAACGTGAGGTGTTGGGAGCTAGAGATTTGAGCAGGAAAGGGAAACACGGTCTTTATGATGTGATCCATCCACTGGAGCCAGTGTAGGCTGGCGGCACCCCAAGAGAAAGGGAGGGCACCCAGAGCTCCAGCAGAGACGGGAGAGGCAGGAGGTGGGCACCAGGCCCCAATAGCTGCCACATGGATGCCAAGAACAAACTCTTCCCTTTGCCCCAAATCTGTTAGAGGAAGGCCCTTGAAGAGGACAAGCTGACGTTCGGGTCGTCTTTGTATCACTAGAAAAAAAGAAACAGTTGGAAAACCAGAAAGAGACCTGAAAAAAAAAATAGGCTTACTTTCATTTTCCATATATTTTATGTAGGGAGGCAGAAAGAACTAGATTAAAATGAGCAAGAGGAGCCTCCAAGATCTTTAATTGATAAGGGACGAAGAACTCATTTAATTGGAGGCTGTCCTGAATAATATGCATTGGAAAGTGTATAATCTAAAGTAGCACACAGAATAAGAGAAATAACCATGGAAATAAGGAAGTAGTCAAGAAAAGTTCCATAAATTAAATCAGAGTTTGAAAGGATAAAGTCATGTTAACATTCATTACCATATTTTAATTTCATGGTGATTAAAATTATAATGTAGCATGTATTACCACTTAATTGATCTGCCAACATCAAGTATTTGCAAGTTTCTTTTTGTTCTCCGAAGTCATAAACTATCTATTCTTTGCTGCATAATTTTGGAGGTAATTTCAAACCATAAATATTTCTCTTTATTAAAATTCTCAGGAAATTAGAACCTCGATAGCTACTTTTTTATATCTGTTTTGGCAGGAGGCCAAGAAATTCATTTTCTTATATTTTGAATTCTACAAAATTAAAGTGCTAAAGAATATTATCTATTAATCTTCATGCTTCCCTTTATGACAGCTTCACAGTTTAATAGCAATGTTCACAGCTCTGAGTGTGGCTACCTCAACTATGTCCCTTTAAAACTGGGTATTTTTCTTTTTATAGAAAGCTGTCCCTGGTTGAGGACACAGACCAATCTCACTGCCAAGCCTTGAACCTTTTTAGCTTCCAGCCAGCCTTCCCCAGGCAGAATTGCCCCCCACCCTGTACTTCGTGATGCAAATAGCCAGACACCTGGCAATTTTCCAGACCTCCACCTTGCTTGGGTACCCTTACCTCTCACACTGCCCAGCTTTGGATGAGATGATGTCTTGGTGCCACCCCTTTGCTGTAATCAGGCCTGACCCCTGAGAAGGCAGCTGCCGCCAGCCCGATTTAGCTCATCCCTCACTGATGAATGTGTGCTAGACCACCATGGTTCTGATAGAGTAAATAAAGGACACATAGGCCACTGTGCAGCCTCATGGGTCTCTTTGGATAAAAATAAATTTAGAAAATTGCAAAACCTTTCAGAGACAATACTTTCCTAATGATTCCTGACTCCTCTGACACCCCATCTCACTGATTAATGGTCATTCAAATTGACCACCTGGCATAGCTCATCGTCAAAATCAAGAAGGACAGATTTTCAAGAGTCAGGTACTACTTTTTGTGCTGTCAGATCCTGCTATGCACCTGCTTGTGTGTTGCAGGGCGGGGCGTGCCTGTGCATAGGCAGCCTTACGACAATTATGAACAGATGCAGTATCTGAATCCTGAAATTTACTGGTGGTCCCTACTCCACATGTGTGTTCTCCAGTACCATTCTCCTTAGCACTTACAAAATTAGCCATTACAAAAAAAAAAAAAAAATAGCCATTACAGTGAGTTCTCATACATAGCAATATGGTTAGGCTGAGGCGGGTCAAATATTTGAAGGCTATGAGAAATGGAGAAAAGTTCTGTAGAAATCTCTGTAACGAACTATCTGGAGGTTTAAAAAATAAAAACAAAAACAAAACAAACCAGGAGGCAATGGAAACAGCCTATTTTACTTCATTACAAACTATTAACAAAGAAATATCCTACAGTGCTGAGTCTCAGCATGGATTGCATCACACCCCTGAACATTTTTTTTTTTTTTAAATCTGGCTCTGGTGGGGTTTACAATTGAGCACACATAAAATTCATAACTGAGAACACTGCCCATGGTTGTAGAGCAGAGTCAGGGATTATCTGATGGTAAGAAATAAAAAGCCATTCAAAATGACACAAACCCCAGGAGAGAGCATACTGGAAAGACAGGGGATATCTCTTGGGTCCCAAGGACAGAGAGTGTAGCCAGAGGGCCAGTATAAATGAAAGGCAGGATCTAAGGGTAGGGACGGCGTTGTCCCTCAGCTGTTCCCTGTGTGGTGCAGCTCGTTTCAGCTCAAGCAAGAGAGAGAAAGAGAATTGAGTAGGTCACTGGTCAGCCACTCGACTGGACTCTCCTGGGCCATGTGGCTCAGAACTTGGGGTGGGGCAGTTTGGGTAGAGTGGCCTCTTAGCAACAGTGACTTGATGTCACTGTAACAAGCAAGATCTTTGGTCAAGAGGAGCTTTGTGGCATCCCACATTTGGCTCTTACTTGGTGGGGAGAGAGTACCAAAGGCTGTGTAAAGAGGTTCGGATACTTCACAAAGGGCCAGTAGGATGTGTATTCCATGAAAAGGGCTGGGAGAGTGTGTGTTTAGTCTGGGATTAGAAAATCTAAAGACTATGGGGCGCCTGGGTGGCTCAGTGGGTTAAAGCCTCTGCCTTCGACTTAGGTCATGATCCCAGGGTCCTGGGATCGAGCCCCGCATCGGGCTCTCTGCTCAGTGGGGAGCCTGCTTCCCTTCCTCTCTCTCTGTCTGCCTCTCTGCCTAATTGTGATCTCTGTCTGTCAAATAAATAATAAAATCTTTAAAAAAAAAAAAAGAAAGAAAATCTAAGGACTGTAGGGAGCAATTCTAGCTTGGGGTGAGGGTAAGGACAGAACCAAGGGCCTATGTGAGCCTCTGAAAAATGGGAAGTGACCAGAGTAAGGTCACAGGAAGATGGATATCAGGAGAGGAGTAAGGAATCAATCAGAGAGTTAACTCATCATCTCAGTCAGAGACATTTAATTTAATTCTCTCATTTCATTCTGGCAACAAACCTCCCATACAGTTAGAGGTAGCACTGTGGGGTAATTACACACTCAACCTCTAGAGTCCAAGGCCCTGGCTCCAAATTCCAGTCCTGCCACTCCCCAGGGATAGAATCTTGGGCTAGTGATCTTCTGGTCATGCCTGAGTCTGCAGAACTCCAGCAAAGGATTAACTCCAGCTCATCTGTCCACTCTGGGGTTAAACAGGATTGGGAGGGGAAGGGAGAAGAGGTCAAAGAAAGCAGACTAACCTTTGCTGAGTGATCTGTTAGGAACCAAAGCCTACACAGATGCTTTTATATCTTGGTAAATTCCCAAATCTTCAGATAAACTAGGAAATCTTAGCTGTGTCTCTCTAGCTCTGTCCCCCTCCCCCAGCTCTTCAATCATCCCCATTGATTATTCTACAGCTCACATGGCTATTCTCCTCGTGGAGAGATGATCATGCCTCTGCTTTAGTAGGTTCTGTGGGTCCTCATGACCTACATCACACTCTAGTAAGGCACAGAGGGTCCGACCCAGACGACCCCTGCTGCTTTCCCAATCTCACTTCCTGCTCCCCATCTCTCCCTGACGTCCCAAACTGCCTTTCTTGGTGACATCGTTCTCCTACTGTCTGTGTGCTTTTCACATACATTTCCCTTTGCCTGAACCATCCTCTCTGTCTCTCTCTCACTCTCTCTCTCTCACTCTTCCAGTGAAAGTTGATCAGTTATTCAGCAGCTCGGTAATATATCCGTGGATTCCTTGGGCTGCTAGAGGCTCCCTCCTTCCTAATACTCTGGCTGTGCCTCTGCTACAGCTCCTGGGATATACTACGTGTGCATCTGTCTGTCCTCCCTGGACATTTTTTGCCTGGCCACCTAGCTCACCAGTCTCTGACAATCCAGAGGGCAGGCCTTGGGGCTTCTCCGACCCCACATCTCCAGGACCTCACACACTTCCTAGAGTGGGTGGTAACCACTGCCTGTTGAATGAATAGGACCACTGGAGATTTCACACTCACAGTCGGTCTCCACTGGTTATTTTGCAAGGACTTGATTCCACTTCCTGGGGTTGACGCTTAATCATGTTTAGAGACAGAAGACGGCGATATGGAATATTGTTGCTGTGGAAACAACTTGGAAAATGACTTTCTTTTCTACTGTGTATAAATGCAGGAGTGGTATTGCATGGGTCAGCTGAACGTGAGTACTTACACTACGGCACTCAAAGCCCGGAGTGTGCTCCCAAGGTGCTCTGCGGCGGCCAGCTGTGCGGACCACTGGACACGCTCCAGGGACCTTTCTAGCATCTAATTGTTCTCCCTTCGATAGGCAGTCACTGGGTTAAATATTATTTTATGGGCATCCTACAATGAAATTATTGCATTTTAGTGGATTTCTGCTTGGGGATTTAAGATGTTTTAAAATCATACCGTGTAACAATTTTTTGAAAGAGAAGGGAAAAAAACCCCACACTTACCCATTATTTTTAAAGGTTCCTTTCAAAAGCCTCTATTCTGTCTTATGTATTTGGGATCAGCCCACCTGGAAAGTCTTTCTTGAGAGTCTATAGAAATATTTCCCCTTTCCTGCCATGAACTCCTACAAGAACAAAACTTAAAAATAATAACAAAATACTTTGCATTTTGTGATATTTCCCCTTGCGGGGTGATTCTTTGTGTAACCAACATGTCTCTTGACTGATTACCACTGTTCCTGAAGGAACATGAAGAAATTTTCTTACTGTTTTCACCTTACTTGACCAAAAGCCCTTTTTCACATATCAAAATCTCCATGTCCTCTCTGATTTGTGGGGTTCTCTAACTTGACTTTTACCATAGTGATAAATTTCCTAGCTCTCCATCTCAATTGTAGTGTCTGACCCAATATCCTTGCCTCAAAAATTGTTTTTAAAAATGGGGAATTTCTCATTTTCACCTATATAGATGCTATATAATTCTAGCATTAAACAAAGACTGTATGACAGTATTCTAACTTTCTCTAAAGGCTTTCATACAGTAGGTGCCTCTCATGTCATAGATGTATAATTCATTTGTAAGCGGATTTGACAAAGAAAAGATAAAACTGAACTCATTGGGTTGTTCAGAGGATGTCATTAGAGAGAGACTATGGATAGCGTAGGGTTCAATGGGGCTCCATCCTCTTCCCTCTGCATGCTCTGTACTAGCCCTCGGTGACCCCCATTCATTCTGGGGTGTATCCCCGCAAATACATGTACTTCAGATTTTGCCCACGAGTTACCAGTCTACACACTCAGTTTACCTGGATTTCCCAGTCACCTCTAACACAATATATATAACACTAAATTACCCTTGGTCTCTCCAAATTGGTTTCCCTTCCAGAATCTCCACATTGGCGAGTGCACTGCCCCCATCCCTCATCTCCATCCTGTGCCTCCACCTTGCCTAAGGCTGTCGATCTCTCTCACCTGGGCTCCTGCAGCAGGTTCTGGGGGACCCCTGCCTCCAGTCTCTCCCTTCACTGGAGCCAGTGCCCTCACCTTCCCACTTTTCTCCCTTTCACAGCCCTCTTCTCCTCACAGCGAAGCCAAGTTCTTCACGATCTTCAATCCTTTCTCTGGTCACCTCTCCACCTCTTCTGATTTTCCTAACACCCCACTCTCCGGTGGCACCAGATGCTTTTCGTTCTTCCAGTACCCTGTGTTTCTCTTATCTACAGGCCTTTGCACTCACTCAGACTTGCCTGACTGGGAGTTATTAAACTACAAATAGAAAAAAAAAAATCCTAGGATTTCTCTTCTGGCTCTTTTTCATAAGGAAGTGTCTTCACTTACCTCTCCCTTGAACGCCAGACCATATTTCTAAGTGTCCTCTTGCCCAGCCTCCCCTTGGATGTTTAACAGACATCTCAGAATCAACGATGCCCTAACCCATCTTCCCTGTTCGCTGACACCACCGCTCTCATCACACACATCACCCCTCACACACGAGACCCTCTACTTGTTTGGTCTGTTCACCATGTGTCTCCTCATGGAAGGTAAACTCCAACTGAGGGGGCAACGTTTCTATTTTGCTCAATAATGAGTTCCCAGGGCCTAGTATGGTTCTCAACTATTGTGGACTGAAGGTCTGTGCCCACCCCTGCCAAGTTCACATGTTGACGCTCTATCCCTCACCCCCACTGCTATGATGTTATTAGGAGGTGAGGCCTTTGGGAGCATTAGATAGGTCATGAGGGTAGGGTTCCCCCAAGATGGGATCAGTGCCCTTGTAAGAGTTACAAGGGAGCTGGTTTCCTCTGCTCGGTTCTTTGCCAGGTGAGGATACCTTGAGAACATGGCAGTCTGCAACCTGGACGGGTGGCCTCCCCAGAACCCGACAGTGCCCACACCATGATCTCGAACTTCTAGCCTCCAGAACTGTGAGACATAAATTTCTGTTGTGAAAAGCCATTAAGTGTGTGGTATTTTGTTATAGCAGCCAGGACGGATGAAGATATTGACATAGAGGGGACACTTGATAAATGTTTGTTGAATGAATGGCCCTAGAGCAACAGAATGAAGGTGGATTGAAACTTACCCAGAATTCCTCAGATCTGGATAGCCACGGTGCAGCAGAAAGATCATAGATTCTGTCGGCAGATCAGTCTGGTTGTATGACCTAGGGGAACTCATTTAATCTGAGACATTTTTCTCAGTTGGCAAAATGAAGGTAAGATAGCTCACAAGATGGTTGTGGGCTAATTGACGTAATTGGCTTTCACCGAACTGTGCTTGGTCCTAAATAAATATATTCTATTCCCAAATTCTGGTCTCACAAAGACTACCAGAAGCCTTAAACACTTGGCAAGGTTAGCAAGCCTTTTCTAAAGCAGACCTCTGATGAGGCAACTCGACAATTAATCAAACTGTGTTCTATAAGGAGCTCATTTTATTTTTTTTTATTTTTTTTTTTTTTTAAACAATTCTTTTTTTTTTTTTTTTTTTTTTTATTTTTTTTTTAAAGATTTTATTTATTAATTTGACAGAGAGAAATCACAAGTAGACGGAGAGGCAGCCAGAGAGAGAGAGAGAGAGGGAAGCAGGCTCTCCGCTGAGCAGAGAGCCCGATGCGGGACTCGATCCCAGGACTCTGAGATCATGACCTGAGCCGAAGGCAGCGGCTTAACCCACTGAGCCACCCAGGCGCCCAGGAGCTCATTTTATTAAAAGTATGATAGGTCTTCTTGGGTGGAATGGGGTTTCGTGTGAGGGTCAATTGAAAAGCCTATTCTTGTAAACCGTTGCTCAAGGCATGGTCTCCTTGAGAGGAATTGGGAGCATGAACTCCCCTCTCCAACTATTTCTCCCAACTCACTAGAAAGTGTTTATCTGAGACATTGTTTATTGAGCTTGGTGGACTGTGCTCTGCCCTCCTGTTTTATGCCTAATAGCTGTGCGATTATTTATAAAGTTCGTTTGCTGTGGTGTGGCCACCCGTCTTCCAAGTGGTTGAGATGGGAAGTGAGTTGGCACTGAAGAGCCCAGCCATGCTAGGGAGAAGTCCCAAGGTTCTGGAGAAATGAAGTGAAAAATGCACTTTTGCCTGGTGCTTACGATGGTCAGGGCAAAATAGAACAGTCCCCTTCTGGGGTGAACTCGTTAAGGTACAATTGTGGGGTGATGTTTGTAGACACACTGATGCTTGTTGACATTGCAGTGACCCACAGGAACCAAGCAAATTAGACAGGGAGGGAACTGACACATCCCATCAGAATCACAGACTAACACACTTCAAATAAAACAGTAGGGGTCTTTTGTTTCAAAGACCAGAGAAATGAAGCACAGAGAGACAAAGTAACTGGGCAAGGGTCACACTGTTGATAGGGAGCAGAAAGACAACTCAAACCCTGGTCTGTGGCATCTCGGGCCTGTGCCTTTCCTACCACAGGGTGCACAGAGCAGGAGAAGAGAGGGCTCTAGCTAAGTGACTGGAGTTTTCAACGAAATTTTTAAGATTTTCTTCACAGTAGGATTACAATGACCTAAATAAGCTTAGCATCCAATAAATGAGATAATGCATACAGAAGTACCTTGTCCATTGTAAAATATTGCCTAACTATTGGGTTGAATAGCTGATTAAATCTGTGGGATGAATAACAGAAATAGTCTGACCAGATGGATATACCCGTGTAGGGTTACACGTCATAATTTAATGGCAACCTAACACAGCAGTGATTTTACCTGCTTTGCCAGCTGTTCTGCTGACTCTTCGTTGCTGACTCCAGAGGAGGTAACATTCTGATCGCAAATCTGTACAAGGAAAATGTGCAGGAAAGTTAATTTGTACCTGGTGCTTTTTACTAAGATTTTTTTTTTCAATTATAAAAAGAATGCAGAAATGTTGTGGTTAGTACACCGGGGAAATACAGCAAAATAGAAAAGAAACTGAAAATTACCTGCATTTGGAAACAGATACTATTTAAATTATAATAAAAAGATATTTGCAGCGGGCGCCTGGGTGGCTCAGTGGGTTAAGCCGCTGCCTTCGGCTCAGGTCATGATCTCAGAGTCCTGGGATCGAGTCCCGCATCGGGCTCTCTGCTCAGCAGGGAGCCTGCTTCCTCCTCTCTCTCTGCCTGCCTCTCTGCCTACTTGTGATGTCTCTCTGTCAAATTAAAAAAAAAAAAAAAGATATTTGCAGGGTCGCCTGAGTGGCTCAGTGGGTTAAGCCTCTGCCTTCGGCTCAGGTCATGATCCCAGGGTCCTGGGATCGAGTCCCGCATGGGGCTCTCTGCTCAGCAGGGAGCCTGCTTCCCCCTCTCTCTCTCTCTGCCTGCCTCTCTGCCTACTTGTGATCTCTCTCTGTGTCTCAAATAAACAAATAAAAAAAAAATCTTAAAAAAAAGATATTTGCAAAAGACTACTACCCTTTAAGTACATCGTGTGTGCAGGTCAAAAACCCCTATCTATAAACAACAGTGTTCAATGACTATTTTTTCCATTAATCTTTAAGAATACTGCAATTGATTCTATATTATTTCTTTATACGAACTATCAGACCTTCTTTATCCACCTGCGTACTGTTGACCATTTATCATGTTACCAGAGTTTCTATATTATAAATATTTCTGAAATGAAAATCATCCTTCCTGGGCCACATTTCAGATATTTATCTTTCCCAGAATAGATTCTAGAAGCTGGATTATGAGCTCAAAGCTATGATTTTTTTTTTTTTTTTTAAATCAGAGACAGAGTGAGCACAAGCAGGCAGAGAAACAAGGAGCCCGACGTGGGACACCATTCCAGGACCCTGAGATCATGACCTGAGCTGAAGGCAGCTGCTTAACCGACTGAGCCACCCAGGTGTCCAGACATGTTTTAATGCTCCTTCTGAGGATACTCAAGTGCTCTTCAGAGAATGTGACCTATTTATCCTCGCACCAGCCCTGTGGACACATATACATCTCACCACAGCCTTGTGAGCATTATCATGGAAAGTAGTTGACAATGAGTGAAAGTTTAATGAGAAAGAGGGTATTTATGTGGTCTCAAAATCAATTCCCACAAGGTGCTTAGTAACTACAAAGGGGAAAAATAATAACTTCACAGAAGAGAAACCTTGCAGACACCGCATTAACAGAGATCAAAGTTAGGATCATTAATAATGGGACAAGCTGACATCATGTTCCTCATAACAGGAAGCAGAAGGAGGGACGCAACATCGCTTCTGAGATCTTCCTGCCAAAAATGCATAACCTGAATCTAATTATGGGGAAACATCAGACAAGCCCAAATTAAGAGACATTCAACAAAATCAATGATCTGTATTTTTCAAAAATGCCAATGTCAGGGGGGCACTTAATGTTTTCTAGTTTCTATTAGGATTGAATTCTGCTCCTCATTATATTATCCGAGTGGTATTGCTGGCACAGAAGAAACCTACTGGATTTTGCACATTTTTCTTGTGAGCCACCATTTGACTTACTCTGGATTAATGTTAAGAGCTTCCTGCTGATCTTCTTGCAGTTTTTTTAAAGATATATCATCATGTTGTCTGCAAATAACAGTCATTTTGACTCTTCCTTTCCAATAATTTTACCTTTTATTCCTGCCTGATGTCTCATTGCATCAGAATTTCTAGAACAGTGTTCTCTAACAATACAGACATGTAGCATCTCTGCCTCTCCCTGGCTTTAATGGAAATGTTTCTGGTCAACATTAGGAATGGGACAGGCTGTCAATACCTGATGTTGTATGTTCAAGGGAGTTTCTTTCTTTCCTTCTTCTTTAAAGATTATTTATTTATTTATTTATTTGAGAGAGAAAGTGAGCACAAGAGTAGGGAGGGTCAGAGGGAGACGCAGACTCCCTGCTTAGCAGGACTCGATCCCGGGACCCCAGAATCATGACCTGAGCCAAAGGCAGTCGTTTAACCAACTGAGCCACCCAGATTACCAGGGAATTTCTTCTTTTTCCTAGATTTCTATGGGCATTTTTAAAAATCAGACAGAGATGTTGAATTTGATCTGAGCATCATTTTGTCACCTCTTGAGATTATTATCTGGTTTTTCTCATTGAGATTGTTGAATATCAATATCAATAGATATTTCTAATATCTATTATCTAAAATCTAAAAATATCAAAATATCTAATATCTAAAATATCAATAGATTTTTCTAATGTGAAACTATCCTTGCTTCCTCAGAGTATACCTGATTTAACTGGGGTAGACAGTTCTCTTAGTACTTCATTTTGCTGTTCTCATATTTTTGCCCTTTTGCAACTTTGTGGTGGATTCATATTGTATCGACTTAGTGTAGCTGGTGCTGTTTTCCCATTTCCCTTCCCTGCATGGTTCTGGGTTAGCTGGGACCCCGGAGAGATCCGTGTGGGACTGGGAAGGCGGAAGTGAAGCCGGAGCCATGTTCTCATTATGCTCACAGGTCAGCGCTGGGCATGAGGCATCGATGCCACTCGGGGTTTGTCACTGCTCCTCTGGCTCACTTGATTGGGATGGGACAGCAGCATGGCACATGGCAACTCCAACTCCTGGCAGACCAACTGACCCTTGGCCTGGATACAATTCGGCTCCACTGGAAGGGGACCAGTTGCTCCTGCAGATCCCCCCGTCACTAAGGTTGGAGACTTGGGGGCCACGAGAGACTGATGTAGGTTCCAGTCCCTCTTTGCCGGCTGCAGTTCTTGCTGCCCCCACTTAACATCCATCTTTCTTTCCTCCCTGCCTGCTTTGCTGACCTCAGGCTCCAGCCCGAGACACAAATGCAACAGCCGTAGAGAAATTGTTTAACCAACTCCCACGACTGCATAAGGTCCAATCCATTTGATATACCCCTTATGTCCTGTATTCCCTAGTGGCCATCTGTCTCTGACTTGATCCAAACACTCTTCAAATGTACGCTCAGTCCAAATAGGTTCTGATCACTCTTTGTTGACACTGTAAGTTTCCTCCTCTGACCAGCTCAGCCCTGCTCTGTGCCCTGCGGCTAGTATTTACAGACTGGGGCTCACATGCCCTCTGGCTTCCATTGGGCTTGCTCAGCGTCTGTACTGATAGAAGTTTGAAGGGCAGAAGGAGGGTGAACAGAAGGTTTTCTTTTGCCTCTCCCCTGAGCCTTGGCCCAGGGGCTGTGACAAAGGCCTTACGTATCCTCCATGGCTGTAGTTACTGCTCAGGAAACCCTCTGCCACTATGCAAATCCTCTCTGGGTATGTTTTCCTCCATGCATAGTTCTCTATTGCAGTATAACAAATTGCCCCCAAATTTCACAACAAACCCTATTATGTCACATAGTGTGTGATAGTCGGAAGTCTGGGAGTAGCTCAGTTGGGTGGTTCTGGGTCAGAGTCTCACTTGAGGTTGCGGCCAAGATGCTGGCTGTCTGCACTCATCTGAAGGTTTAACTGGGGCTGGAGGATCTGATTCCAAGTGCTCACATGCAGTTGTTGGTGGAGGCCTCGGGCCCTTACCCTGTGGGCCTCTCCACAAGGTTGCTTGAATGTCTTACAAAATAGCAGCTGGCGTCCCCCAGAAGGGGTCATCCAGAGAGAGAACAAGGAGGAAGACACATTTCTTTTAGTCTTGGAAGATATAGACCCTCCCTTCTGTCACATTCTGTTCCTTTGAAGGGGGTCTCTAAGACCAGCCCACACTCTAGTAGAGGGGAACTAAGTGCTATTTCTTCAAACGGGAAGTAGCAAAACCTGTGCGGATGTCCTTAAAAACCTCCACACTCCCTTCATCCCTTTCCGGACTGGGATGGTAACGGCTTCCCATCATTGCTAGTTTGGAATACCTCTTTATATGTGAACTTCCTAAATGCTCAATCACACTTCCATAAACAACCTCTTCATTAAATTATCTGTAGATAAACCTGTTTGAACGTAATTCTGCTTCCAGAATTTTAATTCAATGTATTTGGGGGGAGGGGTGCACAGTTATATGGCATGGGAATTTCATGGGCATATACATGTATGTATCTATTTACATATTATATATAATTATTCCATGTATTACATAATTATTCTATAAGTATATAAAATATATAATTACTATGCATATATACATATAAGTATTTAAAATATATAATTACTATACACAGAGACAGAAGGGGAGGGAATGAATATGAGCTTTTCACGTTTTCCTAAAGAAGATACTTAATAATAAAATAAATAAATGTGCCAGGATGGCTGTGGTACTCAGTACCATTCGCCTCCTCCCCTTTCTATGTACTCTGCATTATAGGGGAGTAGAAACCTAAGAACTACATTTCCCCAAATCCTTTGCAGGCAGGGTTCTAACTCACAGTCCATTAATGAGAGGCAGTCGCTCTGAGATTTAAAAGGCAGAAGGAAAGGTATGCTGCTATTTCTCCTCCTGCAGTGGACTCAGGGCCTTTCCCACCAGTGATACCCAGTTGGTGGGGAAGGGAACTGTGACCACTGGCAGGGGTTGGTTTCCTGCAGGTACAGAATGGGGAGACAGTAGCAACTGACTGATGCTCTGAAAGCCAGCAAGGACCTACGCACTATCAGCCATTTCCCCTGGCCTTTGTTTCTCTGCCTCTTCCAATGGCTTTATGTGTTTCTGTTTTTCCAATAGTTTTTTAAGCATATGGTTTCCTGACCTAAATCACGTTTTCCTCAAAACACACAGAGAGCTTCATTTTCCTGACCAATTCTTGACTAATATAATAAATTAGAAGGGAATAAAAACCCTGAGTATACAATGATTTTTTTCATTTCTCCTTTCTATAGCAAAAGATTAATTTTGAGATTGCCAATTTCACTAGCCTGATGTCCTCTTAAAATTGTAGAATTCTCTCTCTCATTATCATACACTGGTATAAATCTTAATTTTATTTACTTTCTTATCACTCTTTTTTAAAACTTAGATTTGCCAGAAGTTTTATTTTTATTTTCACAACCAGCTCTTTGGGGGTGCCTGGGTGGCTCAGTCATTAAGTGGCTGCCTTCGGCTCAGGTCATGATGCCAGCGTCCTGGAATCAAACCCTGAGTTAGGCTTCCTCTCCCTCTCCCACTCCTCCTGCTTGTGTTCTCTCACTGTCTCTCTCTCTCTCTCTCTGTCAATTAATTAATTAATTAAAAGGATCAGGTCTTTGATTTGTATACCATATAAGTTAGTGTATTTGGCTGCATGTATCACAAAATGAAATTGTGGTTTCAAATAAACATTTATTTTTCTAACATATTCATGAGCTCAGAGATGAGTGGTTGCTGGCATTGTTCAGCTGCTCACCAGTGTCATCCAGGATCCAGTCTCATTCTGTTCTTCAGATTCACTATTCCCAACCCTCTGGCCTTTCTCCTCAGGAGGTGGCTTCCTGATCACAAGACGGCTATGACCTCAGATATCAGAATACTGTCAAGATAGAAAATGTGGTTGGGGAAAGGGGAAAGCAGTAAATCATCTCTGTCTGTACCCCTTTGACCATTAAAGCAAGAGTGGGTCCCAGAAGCCCCATCAATCATCCTCCACTGTTATCTCAGGGATAAGAGTGTTTTCACATGGCCACTTCTAACTACAAGGGACTCCAGGAAGTTAGTTATTTTACTTTTCAGCCTCTATGGAAGGAAAGATAGAAAATGAGGCTAGGACTGGAATAGGAAGAAAACCATTCTACAGTCTCTACATCTATCAGCTGCACAGTGCTTGCTCTGCCTTGTGTTTATTTACCTTGCTGCTTATTTTCTAAGTTATTGAATTCAAGAAGAAAGTTTGTTTGATTTTGTTGTGAAATAATGAGGTCACTTTAGGCTATGAATTTTCCTATGAGGATAGCTTTGACAACATCCCATGAGTTTTGATATACTGTTTTCTTACTGCAATTTTCTAAATAATCTTCAATTGTGCCACTGATTTTCTCTCTTAATGATATTTTAGGAGAGCATTTTTCATTTCCATGAGATTGAAGGCCTTACCCTTGAACTTTCTTGATTTCTAGATTTAAACTTTACTTTAGGCAGAGATGGTACTCTCCTTTTTTGAGATTTATTGAGCTTTCTTTTGTGGTATAGTATAAGGTCTGGGTTTTTATCCCCTTTTTTATTAAATTCAATTAATTAAGATATAATGTATTACTTGTTTCAAGGGTACATGTTTGTGATTCATCAGTCTTATATAATGCCCAGTGCTCATTTATAACACATAACCTCCCCAGTGTCCATCACCCAGTTACCTCATCAACACACTCCCTTCACTCTAGCAACCCTCAGGTTGTCTCCTATGATTAAGAATGTCTTATGGCGGGGCACCTGGATGGTTAAATTGTTAACCTTCTGCCTTCAGCTCAGATCATAATCTCAGGGTCCTGGGTTCCACATCAGGATCCCTGCTCTGTGGGAAGCCTGCTTCTCCCTCTCACACTCACCCTGCTTGTGTTCCCCTCTGGTTTTGTCTCTGTCAAGTCATAAATAAAATCTTTTTTTTTTTAAAGATTTTATTTATTTATTTGACAGAGAGAAATAACAAGTAGATGGAGAGGCAGGCAGAGAGAGAGAGAGAGGGAAGCAGGCTCCCTGCCGAGCAGGGAGCCCGACGCGGGACTCGATCCCAGGACCCTGAGATCATGAGCTGAGCCGAAGGCAGCGGCTTAACCCACTGAGCCACCCAGGCGCCCCCATAAATAAAATCTTAAAAAAAAAAAAAGTGTCTTATGATTTGTATCCCTCTCTGGTTTCATCATGTTTCATTTTATTCCTCTCTTCCCCTCTGATTCTCTGTTTTGTTTCTTAAATTCCACATATCAGTGAGATCATATAATTGTCTTTCTCTGATTTTAAGGTCGGTTTTCGTAAATACTTCTCAGGAATTTTAACAAAAGGGATAATTGGGCTTACAATATTATATAATATGTAGGTATTGTTCAAATTCTCTATAAACCCAATTTCGTGGGGTTTTACTTTTTGTTTCTAATTTTTCTATAGAAATCACCCAAATAATTGTATAAAATTATCAGTTTCTTATGTTTGTAATCATTTTCTTTATCTGGTTTGAAGCTTTGCAATTTGGCACTTACATTTCATGACAATACACTTTGTTGCCACTGGACATTGTAGAGTTAGGCTGCCTGGACTTCTGATAGAAAGACCTTGTCTTGGGGCGCCTGGGTGGCTCAGTGGGTTAAAGCCTCTGCCTTTGGCTCTGGTCATGATCTCAGGGTCCTGGGATCAAGCCCTGCATCGGGCTCTCTGCTCAGTGAGAAGCCTGCTTCCCTTCTTCTCTGTCTGACTGCCTCTCTACCTACTTGTGATCTCTGTCAAATAAATAAATAAATAAATAAATCTTTAAAAGAAAGAAAGAAAGAAAGAAAGAAAGACCTTGTCTTTCTGAATTGGACACACACTGAAAGAGAGACTAGCTAAAGCATGTTGATTTTAAGCTTGGCTCGATTACTAATAGCTTTGTGGTCCCAAACAAGACATAGCCTTATTGTGCCTTAGTTTCCTCATCTGTAAAATGGGAAAAATAATAGTCTTTACTTGATAGGGTTGTTGAAAGAGTTGGGTGATGTAATTCATGCAAAATGCTTGTAGCACTGTTTCACACATAGTCAGCACTCAAGCATTCAGTGTCGTTGAAGACTCAAACAAGGCGGCCATTGGACTGAGGTGGCTCTGGGACTATGCGTACCCTAGTAAGCAATCCAAAACCTAATCCAGAACCAATTCCTGTAAATGCTTCAAAGGTAAGAAGAACAACCGCTCACAATCAGCCAACTAGACTCCCCCAAATAATGCAACTGCTTAAGCTATAGCCAATCAAATAATTTCCTTGGTTTGTTTCTGTACATCTCTGAGAAGTCCTGCCTGGAGCTCCTGACCATGGAGTGCTCCAAATTCGTCCACTTTGGCACTTCCTGACTCAAATTGACTTTAGCTAAAATAAATTTTAAATAGTTTTTTTAATGATTTTATTTATTTATTTGGCAGAAAGAGAAGTCACAAGTAGGAAGACAGAGAGGGGAAGCAGGCTCCTTGCTGAGCAGAGAGCCCGATGCAGGGCTTGATCCCAGAACCCCGAGATCATGATCTGAGCTGAAGGCAGAGGCTTAACCCACTGAGCCACCCAGGCACCCAATTTTAAAGAATTCTAACATGGTTGTTCACCTTTTAACAGTGCAAATACTATTATTACTCCTACTGTTGTTTTCAGTCAAGCTGGCCTTTTTTTTTTTTTTTTTTTTTTTAATATCGGAGCAAGGGTAGGACAGAAGGTGCATTCTCAAGCCAATCCCATTAGCGTTCAAGTTGGTGTTAATTGGTACCAGATTCTAGCAGTCTGTCAGTGTGAGTCTGCAGGTTTTTAATGCATTTTTGACATTTTCTCTTTCTTTGTAGACTTTTATTAGGAGGTTGGAAGAGGTTGGGTCAAGGGTTACTAGCCAGCCACCTTTTAAACCAGAACACTTGTATCTAATTTTTAAAATAACCTCTTTCAGTGTGATTCAAGCAAGGTGGAGATTGATGTTATAATTCAATTGCCATAAAGAAATAACCATTAATGCACTTTTCAGTCCTGACTGGGCACTTTCTTAATAGCCTCAAAAGACTGTGAAATATTTCAGACAATCTTTTTGTTCTTATCAGGAGTTCATTTGAGAATTTAGGCCCCATTTTTTCACATGTCATGAATTTCAACACTATCTTTCTGAATCATATCTGATCTACGCTCTAAAACCAATCACAGAGTCATCGCTAAAACAGCATCTCTGCTCCAATGAGAGCTCTCTTTTAAAAATAATAAGTCTGACAGGCACCACGCATTTTAAATTGAACATAGACTGCAAAGCAGCCTTCATCCATTCGTCCAACTGACCTTTGAATAACCCAGACTGGAAAAGAATAGGCCATAAATCGGAAAAGACTCTAATCCTGGCTGGGGCTTGGTGATCCTATCACCCCAGGAATGGAAACAGCGATCATGCATGACGTGCAAATTGTTCTCCCAGAAAAGTCAGCCTCCTGTGATGGAAAGAGCACTTGAGTAGGAGTCAGAAAACAAAGGTTGCAGTGCTCAACTAATTTCAGAACATAAGATTATGTTAATTGACTTAGAGTTTCAATTCTTGTATTTCTAAAATGAGGATAATGTCTGAGGCCAGGCATCCTCTCGAAGACACTGTCTTTTCCTGCCCTCAAGGGGCTCATGGTTGGTGGAGGGTCTGTGGGGCAGAGTAGTAGATTGGGTGAGCTCTGAAGAGTTGGGATCTGAATACTAGCTCCACCCACTTATTAACTGTATGACTTAGAGCAAATCATTTGTGTTCTTGGGTGCCTCAGTTTCTTCATCTTTATAATGGGGCATCATAATAGTACCTACATCATAGGGTGTTTTGAGGACGAGGTGAAATGTACATCAAGCTCTTGGCCCAGTTCCTGGTACACGTAGGGTACAATAAATGGTACTGTCCCTAAGGTGACTGGTTCAATCGTAGATATTTACAGAAGGAACAAACATATGATCAATATGTTTATTAATAGAGATCAGAATGAACTAGTGTCTAGCAAAAATAGTGGCAGTGTGCTGTGGGGTTTTGACTGAGAGCATGTGGGAAATTCTCATGGAGAAGATTGGATTTGACCTTGAAAGCAAACGAGGGTTTTAATAGACTAGACTAGAGACAAGAACATTTCCAATAAAGGGAGCTATGTAATAGCACAAATACCAAAGAGCAGATGTTTGTTTGGTGTAGAGAAGTCATCTGAACAGTCTGCATTATGGAAGTCTGGTGCCTGAGCTCCAGAGGTGTCAACCTTCAAGGAGGCCAGAAAGAGCATAGTCAGGAAGAGATTCAAACACCCTATTTAGGAGTCTGATTTATAGGCAGTGGGGGAAATCCTTCCAGTGACTGGCTTGCTCGGATGTGTCCTTTAAAAAGATGCTGAGGATGGATTAAGGGGGTGGGCAGAGTGAAGAAGACAGCAGACAGGGGACAAGATGGCAGCACACACAGATGAGCACCCCCTCTCCCAAGTCTTTGAGGCAACCTCCCTAAGGAAAACTTGTCTGGAGTGGCGCTTCGGAAACCAACAGATTTGGGAATACTTGTCGTATGAAATAGGGTTGCGTCTTCCCTGTTCTTCTCAAGTACTTTAAATACAAGGTCATGGAGAAGAAGTTAATTAACACAGAAAATATATTGTAGATATTAAATCTCCTAATCAAGGCTAACAAGACCTAATTGGGGCAGGGTGGGGTGAGCATATTCATAAATCCAGTGTTTGATCAAAGGAAAGGGAAGAGGGAGGCACTTTTCAGATCCTGGGAGCCTCTCCATTGCTCTTGGCAGAGGTGCCACTTGTTTCTAGCAGGTGCTGGTATCATTAATTCATTGACAGTCTCTAATACATCCCTAGAACACAAAGGATTCCAAGCAATAAAGCACCTCTGTCCCTTCCTGGTGCCAACCTCTCCTTCAGAAGAGAGGTTGTCTGCTCATAGCTTCCCCTTTGTTTTCCTCCATGTTTACTCAGTTTGTCATTGATCTACACAAATTTAAATCTCTGATTAATTCTGGTGCCATATAATCACCATGGAATTCCTCTTCCCTTCTCCACTGCAGTTTTAGAAATTATTACGTGCCCATTTGAATGTACGTGACAAGTAGGCACCAAGAGTGGAAGATAGGAGGGGATCGACATTCAGGCACACGATCGCAATAGTGACGACAGCAATTTGACATTGGTGAGGTACAGTGATAACAGATCAGGAAATCCAGTCCAAGGGGGTTTACATTTTCTTTCTTGGCTACTAGAAGGATGGTGATGGTATTTGTTAGAAATAGTACTGGGAGGGGCGCCTGGGTGGCTCAGTCAATTAAGCATCTGACTCTTGATTTCACCTCAGGTCATGATCTCAGGGTTGTGGGATCAAGCCCCGAGTTGGGCTCTGCGCTCAATGGAGAGTCTGCTCCTCCTTCTTTCTCTCTCCCTCTGACCTCCCCCTGCCCTCTCTCTTCTCTCAAAAATAAATAAATCTTTGGGACGCCTGGGTGGCTCAGTTGGTTAAGCAGCTGCCTTCGGCTCAGGTCATGATCCCAGCGTCCTGGGATCGAGTTCCACATCGGGCTCCTTGCTCAGCGGGGAGCCTGCTTCTCCCTCTGCCTCTGCCTGCCATTCTGTCTGCCTGTGCTCGCTCCCCTCCCCCCGATAAATAAATAAAATCTTTAAAAAAAATAAATAAATCTTAAAAAAAGATAGTACTGGGATTTGAGGTGCAATTATTTAGTATTAAGTCAGTAAACAAATGTCTAGCATAATTCTTTCCCAAACCATAGTCACCCACCATGTGACATAAAACCCTGTGGGGTACCAGAGAGCTCTGATTATCCCTGAGAAGGGACCCCTCTCTGATGCACATCATGATGTCAGCCAGCTCAGGTCATGTGTGTTCAGTGGCAAAAGCAGCCCAGGGAGAGTCAGGCCCAGGAAAAAACTGTGATGCTGTTAAAACCCATCTTTACATCATGCTCCTTTTGTTGGGAACCTATCATTCCATTCATAACTTTGGGAAGATAATTACCCCATGCTAGTGAGAGACAATTTGATGAATAACTGTTTATTTTCAGAGGAGGCATATTTGGTACACTGGCTGCATAATGGGGTCAGGAACACAGCAAGCTGTCAGCGTGTTCTCTATGTCATTTAACTGCCTGGCAGGGTTCTACACGGGAAATGGAAAATCTCCTTATGATAGATAATATCATACTCTTAGCCTTGCTCAGAAGCCTACTCTGGAAGCAAGATTTGTAAGTATGTTACCATTACTTGTCAAACAGTACCCATCAACCTTGCCTTGCTTCTGCCCCACCCCAGGTTCCAGCACAGCCCAGACCCTCCATCTGATGAGGCTCGAAAGAGGTAGTTAGTAGGGTTATAACTGTTGGGTGCCTGGGCCGAGCCCCATGTCGTTTTCACTGAAGACCAGATCTTGGACCTATAATCAATCCTTTCAGGGCTCAGAGGTTTAGAAGAAACAGAGAACATTTAATACAACAAAAGCATTTAAGTAATGAATTTTAAGTTTGGGCCAAAAAATATAGAAACTGGCATGATGTTAACAGCTAACATTCACCAAGTGCTTACTATGTGTCTGCTCCTAACCTAAACACTTGACTCAAAGTATTCAATGAATCCTTGTAAAAAAAAAAATTATGGTGTAAATCATATGATCTATTTTGTAGATGAGGAAATTATGGAACCCATCAAAAAATCATTCAGGCAAGAGATGGCTGGAGCAGAATTCAAACGCAAGAGAGTCTGGATCCAGATTTAAGCACTTTACTGGGAGGTCTATTCCTCCCCAGGGCGGATGCTGGGACGTGCTGCCCAGATCTCATCCACCCAGGACTGACACACTCCTTTCCCCAGCTGAGGGGAATGTCATGCCTCCCCGGAGTGACAGCGCCCATCCAGTGACCAAAGGTTGAGCATCTTGCCCCAGTTCAAGACAACTTGGAAGGGCCACCCAGGATTCGGAGCTCTCCAACAATCGGCAGGTATTTTTCATTGTGGTTACATTGCAGTTCACCTTCTGGCTCTGGCCGGCTCTGCTTCTTTCCTACCCCACAGTTCTTAATGCCAAGAGTGTGCCCTGGTGTCCTTCCTGCGTACAGATCTCGGAGACTGGTTCCCCAGACAACCTCCTCCCTTTGCGAGGGTCAGGGAAAACCACTCACCAGGACACAGAAAGGGCATGATTGACAGTATCTCTCTCTCTCTCTCTCTCTCTCTCTCTCTCACACATACACACACACACACACATACACAGACTCATATAAACACTAGGGACTTAGAAGAGAGTGTGTCTTTGGGGGGTTAAAATTCAGATTCCCATACAATTGATCAGAACCATCATCTGCTTAGACGGCCTGTATGACCCCCACTCCCAGCCCCAGACAAGAATTGAAAGTGTGCCTGAGCCAAAAGATTGGTCTAATGCAGAAGCACAGAGAGAAGTGCTGTGCAAAGCATGCCCAGGGGAGGGAGTGTCCAGCCAGGTCAGGGAAGCACCAAGTCACCAGCCAGGCCTGTCCTTACTGAGGGAATGGGAGCCTCAGCTTTTCCGGGTGGGAGGCCCTTCAATTTTCAGATTCTGGAACTCCCTTGTTCTGCTTCTACATTCACCAAGCACCTTATAATCTTGTGAGGCCCATACAGCGACAGATTCGCTTGTCAGGTATATTGCTCATCATAAATTAAGGAGTCGGTATTCTGATTTTACTTCCACTTCTTAGAGATTTTGTTAGCAGAGTGAGCATTCCGTACTGTGATCCTCTCTGGAAAGCTGGTAAGTATAAGCTCTTCACGCTGCAAGTTGGAGGGTCTGATCCCACACTGTGGCGAACCCACGGGACACTATATAACAGAGGAACCCCACAAACCCAGCCATGAGAAGTTTTTTTTTCCCTTTGATGAAACTGAAATAATACATTTGCAGGAGGTGTCACCTTTATCAAGGGAGGAGGGAGGCATATTGAGTTGTGTGCAAACAGAAAATGGTTTTGATTTCTCACTTTTCCTTAGACTTCTCTAGACCGACATTATCTTTCAACCAGAACACAGAGCGGTAGAGCAATTTGCGATGATTCATTTCTGACCATGTATCAGAGGATGCTGGGGTGACAGTTCCCCAAGGAGGCAGCGTGGGGTAAGAGGTGCTGGGAATAGGGCAGGGGAACTGAGAGGGACATTACCCAAGGCCTTTGGGAGCCGTGGAGTGCACAGGGAGAACAAAGGCATTATGTTCCAAGTTCATTGATTCTTCTTCTACCCACTTAAGCCCCCATGTTGCATCACCACTTCCTCATATCAGAGGTCAAGTTCAGAAGTTCCAAGGTCAGAGCGTGTAGTGGATTGACGGGGCAAGGAGGAAAAACCAGGAGGAATTTAAAAACTGGAGGCCAGGGAAGTTGGGAATGAGGTGAGGTCCAAGAAGTGACTTTGGGGCAGCTCACATAGCTAGCTCAGTGTTAGCTCAGTGTTACAGTCTCCCACTGCAGCTCCACTTTAATAAAAATATGAAGGCCAATGTCGTGTGGTATCCTGGATGGGATCCTAGAACAGTAAAAGGACATTTGTGAGAAACCTGCTGAAATTCACATGACGTCTTGGGGTTGAGTCAACGGTCATTGTAGCAATGCTAATTTCCGAGTTTTGACAGATGTACAAGTTTACAGAAGGTGTTGACATTAGAAGAAGCTGGGTAAAAGGCACACAGGAATGCTGTGCTTGCAACTTTTCTATAAAGCTATAATTATTCAAAATAAAAAGGTTATTTAAAAAATAGAAGGGTCGATTTGTTTTGGACTGGGCCTTAGAACATGCAAGAGGAGGTCTAATTAGGTGAGGTAATGGCCTTGTGGGTTCCTAAAAAATTCCTAAAAAAAAAAAAATTAAAAAACCTAATCTGTTAGAGATACATGCAAAAATATGTCAGTATGGAAGAAAAATCAATTAAAAAATACAAAAATCAATTTTTATACTTTTGAAATATCAATTATTTTGATTTTTTGAAAAATCAATTAAAAAATATAAAGGCCTGTCTTTATAGCTCAGGAAAGTTTTCCTCAATGTGCCTTTGATTCTTGTTTCCATTCTAATTGCTTTTTAATAAATATCTATAATTCTTAGATCGGATCTTTTTTTCTTTTCTCTGTTTTTAATCTCTGTTCCTTCTCTCCAAATTCTGAGAGACTGGCTACTCTTCATCCTTCCCCTCTCAGATGGGACTTTCTACAATGCCACTCCTGCTTACACATCCCCTAGTAGGTACAGACATTCAGCCACTGCTCTTTTAGTTTCTTTGGAATTCATTTTTATATGGGCCCCGGCTCGCTCGCTCTCTCTCTCTCTCTCCCTCTCTCTCTCTATATATATATAGAAAGATTTTTAACATTTATTTATTTCAGAGAGAGAGTACAAGTGAGAGGGAGGGCGTAGAGGCAGAGGGAGAAGCAGGCTCCCCACTGAGCAGGGAGCCCAATGCGGGACTCAATTCCAGGACCCGAGCTGAAGGCAGATGCTTAGCTGACTGAGCCACCCTGGTGCCCCACCTTGGCTATACTTTAATCACAGACTACCTTCCACTGTCACTTGATGCTATTGTTTCACAGAAGCCAGGGCTCTGATCCCACAGACATCAATCTAAGGAGACTTGGGGAGACATAAGCAGGTGCACTTTCTCATTCCCCCTTTACGACTGGTCCTTTGCTCAGAGCTCCTGGAGCACGAGAAAACACACTCCGAGTGTCAGTGAATATAGGACTCAGACTGTCTCTGGAGCCGTCTGTGACAGTTGCTTATAGAGACTGCATTCCTGAGAGTTAGGAATTCTTGATCAAACCCCCAGAAAACTTGGATCTTCTGAATAAGGTATCAGTCACTAACAAAGGACAATCCCCCAGCTGCCTAGCTAAATGTTAACACCCTGATGTTGTAATAAGGCCCATCAGTGGGTTTTATATTAATACCTTATTATTAGGAGGCACTCTATAGGAAATGAGAGTATGATTACATACCACCAAGTACTGAGCCAGGAAAAATCTCTGCTCTGCTCATGATGCTTCTGCTTAGAAAATGGTATTTCTGTGACTCCATGTCTAATGAAATGATTACTGTTTGGTGTTTGAGATATTATTCCATAGCAACCTAAATGGACAAAACTTACCTTTGTAGGGAGAAAACAGATTGGTCACCTGAGGAGTAAGTTTCTTTTGTGTGTGTGTGTGTGTGTGTGTGCGCGCGCATTTGCGCGTGCATGCATGCGTGTGTGTATCGACCACCAGAAGACTGCTCATCAGCTGGGGAGACAGCAAGGCCATGCCCCTCAGAGACTCCACTAAAGGGAACACTGCAGGGGAAGAGGTCATCTTCCCTGAAGGGTCAAGGGCATCTAAGAGACAGGTTTGGGTACGGTGGAGAGAGTCTCGGGGGTGCAAAGGACAGGGGACATGCAGGACGTGTGAAATGAAACAGCCCTTTGGGACCAGAAGCCAGTTGTGATAGAGTAAAAGAAAGAAATGTAAAACATCATTTTGACAGTCTAACTGTATATTGCTTGTACTTTGTATCATTTTTCCTTTTTATGTTCTCATTATTTAGTAGAATTTCTTTAGAAAGTTAAACCGTCTTAAAAGATATTTCCATTTCTGCAAGAGCAGTTTTCAAAGATGGTGAGTGGCTTCCCCAAGAGACTAGACAGTGGTGACAGCTGGAGCCAAGAGGGAGCCACTCTAAAGGAGAGAGAATTTAGAAGTGATGAGAGATGCACTCACTCACCAGAGACCCCCCCGCCCTACCCTGGAGGAAGCCGTGTCTTGCTTTTAACGTGGGATCAGTCCTGAGTTGGTTCTTAGGTAGAGCTGTCATTCCCTACCATACTGCAGGCTTGTTCCCAACTACTGTTTCTGCTCTTTCCAGGACCCCAGACAAACCCACGTGCCCTCCAAGAAGTGATCCTCTTGCTCCCAGAGCCACCTATACTGGAAATCACTGAGACCACCTGAAAAACATAGACCTTCCTGTCTTTTGCTGGATAAAGAATCTGCTCAATTAAGGAAAGAGTTCAATAAGTTCTAGAATCTGCTTTGTATTTTTTTTTTAATTAATTTGACAGAGAGAAATCACAAGTAGACGGAGAGGCAGCCAGAGAGAGAGAGAGAGGGAAGCAGGCTCTCTGCTCAGCAGAGAGCCCGATGCGGGACTCGATCCCAGGACTCTGAGATCATGACCTGAGCCGAAGGCAGCGGCTTAACCCACTGAGCCACCCAGGCGCCCTGCTTTGTATTCTTAAAGCACTTAAACTACCACATGTGCTCTGTTTTTGCAAACTGAGTTTTAATCTTTTATTTTATACAAATGGATATAATGGGGTATTATATTCTCAGAGTAAGATTTCAGCCATAGATTGAGAAATTCTCTTCACTTAGCCGCAACTTCTAGGCTCCTATATTTTTCTCCAACAAAGCTGAATTGCTGAAATTCAGGCTCAGGATTTGGTGTCCACGGCCACCCTCTAGTAAAATCCCAGAGTGGGGAGAATTGCTAAATATTTATAAAGTATTTGCTATTTGCCAGACACTATTTGGGGTACAACAATAAAGAAGGCATTGTAATGAAGAGAAAGACAGGAGCTAAACTTTAGAGTTAAATAAAACTGGCTCAGATCTCCCCTGTGCCACTTACACTGCCTCTGTACTTTTGGTTTGATTTCTTACCCATTTTATGTCTCAGTTTCCTGATCTGTAAGAGGGAACTAATAGTAATATATACTCTCCAGAGTGTTTTGTGACGAGTAAGAGACACAGCACATGGAAAGAATGCCTGGCACACAACCAGGGTCCTTCTCCTTATTCCTTCCTGATGAAAGCATAAGCATAGCAGAATGTGTACCATTTGACCCACAACACTACAAAAGCAATGCTTAGTTTTCTACCTCCCAATAAATGGTCTCATTAATTTTTTGGCAAAGAGAGGAGAGAAGGGCTGGCAGCTTGCCAGGGCTAATGGAGTCTTCTTTGGAGGACTCCATGGCTTGTTGTTGATGAATGAAACTCTCACCCACCATTACTCTACAGAGCAACGCCATCCAAATTGGATGCAATTACGAGATTTCAACACCCAAGGGTGTGGGAGAGGTGTTGATCCCAGAACAGTGGTCCTCAAACTAGGCTGTGTATTATAAGCCCCTGGGGATTTTTAAAATGATCAGATGCTCAGGCTAGAGTGAGGTCCAGGCATCTGTATTTATTAGTATTATTTTTTTTACAGTGGTACTAGCAATCAGATAAGAGCCCTCTGAGGTCAGAGGTCTGGTTCTACAGATTCTGCCTCCAGATGTGAAAGTGGGCTGCTGTCGGAGCAGCCTTCACACTCTGTTGTTGCTGCTGCATCTGCCACCACTGACCATGTCCCTTTGCTGCCCCATCCTCCCTGCGTCCCTGTGACCAGAGATGGGGCACATCTACCACCACCATTTCTCCAGACCTCCCTCAGCGTCTGGGGCTCAGCTGCACCTGGCTGGTGCCCTGGCAGGAGGGAAAGCAGATGTTCCTCCCTCTACTAGACCTGCCTCATGAACATTTTCAAGATGATTGCTTATGGGGATCTGTACTGTCCCCAGAGAACACTCCCAACCCACCCACCAGATTGCAGGCTGCTTCTATGACCCCTCACACAATACACACAAGAGAGCCCTCCTGGTTGGGTGTCACTTTGATCCCACACTCTGAAGTGAGAATCATACGCAGTTTACTCTGTATCCGCTCATCTCCAAGGATCCACAGCCTCCAGTTCGTGTTCACTGAAGAGCTCATATTTACATACCCAGTGTGACTAAGGGAATAATTCTGGTCTAACTGGGGTCATCATCTGTGGGTTCGCTGCTCTCCTGTCTGCTGGGATATTAGGCTCCCTTTAAACTGTAGGTTCTGGTTATGCACTTGCTTAAATTTTAAATTTTTAAATTAATTTTTTTAAATATATAATGTATTTTTATCCCCAGGGGTACAGGTCTGTGAATCGCCAGGTTTACACACTTCACAGCACTCACCATAGCACATACCCTCCCCCATGTCCATAACCCCACCCCCTCTCCCGGGTCCCCTCCCCCCAGCAACCCTCAGTTTGTTTTGTATGCACTTGCTTAAAACTAAGTCTTCAGAATTGCTTTTGTACAGCAGGCTTATCTTTCCTTAGGGTATTGCCATTTTATCATCTCATGCATCATGCACTCTATTTTAGAAAATGATTTTCAAATGTTTTCACTATAAGATAATAGAAGTTCTACAAAATATTCAAGCAAGACAAAGCAAGTACAGTGCTTCCCCTCCCCTTAAAAATACCACTCCCTAGTATCAACTGACTTGAATTTGGTGTATGCATTTCTAGATATTTCCTAAGGGCTCTAGTTCAACACTCATAATTAAGGAGTACACACACTTTATTGCATAAAATATTTCATAAGAATTTTCCAGTCTCCCTGACCACTGTTCTAGACATCTGAACAATATTCTAAAAAGTGGAAGTACTATCATTAGCCATTACCAGTGTCAGTGAAGTGGTCATTTAAAAATTTTCATGATTATAAATAATGCTGGGATAAACATCTTCTTGCATATTTTTTCATTTAAGATAATTTACTTTGGTTCAATTCCCATAAATGAAATTACTTACTTCAAGAGTATTAACAAGCTAAAGGAGCAATTTATAATTTAATGATAGGAAAATAAGAAAGATATATAGCCAAGCAATGTCTTTGGTTAAATAAATGATAGTTTGTCTCAGAATTGAATACTATGAAGCCATTAAAAATTATGTTGTAGAAGAACATTTAATACCAGGGAGAGATTTCCACTAGATATTAAGTAACTTATAAAACAAGTTACAAAACTTTCTGTGTAATTTGTGTTATAACATGTGTTTATAATCACAACATATCTGAGCAGAATTTATGTGGAAATACCAAGACACAAGAATAGTCAAGACAATCTTGGAGAAGAACAGAATTGGACGGTTTACTTTACCAAAAGTCTGAAAAGGGCAAGATACTAAATACCTCAGCCTTTGTAAGTCACATGGTCTGTCACTATGACTTAATTTTGAAAGCATCCATAGATAGTATTCAAATGAATGAGCATGGTTGTGCCAAGACAACTTCATTGGTAAAAGCAGGCAGCTAGCCTTAGTTTGCCCCGGGACAGAGAATTCAGAAAGAGAGCCCGTGTGTGCATGTGTGTGTGTGTGTGTGTGAGACAGAGAGAAAGACAGAGAGAGAGAGAGAGAGAGAAGCAGGGAGAACTTTGGCAAAAGTGGTGCTTAAACAGAATGAGAAAGGATTTTTTTAAAATAAAGGACACAATCCAATTGGCTCCAATATTTTTTAAAAAATGAGATTTGATTCCTACCTCACATCTTACATAAAAATAAAATTCCAGCTCAATTATAGCCATAAACATGAAAAGTCAAATGATAGAGCTTCTAGATGAGAATATAGGCGATATATATATTCATGGCATTATGGTAGAGAAAGATTTCTTAGGTAAGACACAACCTGTACTAACTGAGAAGGAAAAGATTGGTACCTTGGGCTATATTAAAATTTTGAATTTGTTCTTTAGCAAATGATATTGGCAAGTTCCAGTCCGAGAGAAGAGATCAGATTAGTGAAAGGGGGTGCAAATCCAAAAATATGTAAAATGACTACAAGTCAGTTTTTTTAGAAAAGAGACAGAAAATCCTGTAGTCAAATGGGTAAGAGACTCAAAACACTTCACAAAAAGAGAACATCCAAATCGTCAACAGATACCAGAAAGACGTTAAGGAAATGCAAATCTGAAACCTAGTGATACAATGGTTACAATATCAGAAGCTGATGAAGATACAGAGCGCCACCCATACTCCCAAACGCTCCTGGGTGTATTACACGCACATGGACACGATCCCTTTTCAGAGGTGGAGTAAGGCTGAACACATGTGTTCCTGTGACCAGTGACTCCACCCCCAGGCTCACACCCAAAAGAAAGGCACACATGCATATCAAAAGACATGGACAAAAGTGCTCCCGGCTACATTACTGAAAACAGCCTCACCCCAGAACCAGCTCAACTGTCTCCAGATAGTAGAATGGATCAATAAACCGTAGTATCATCCTGTGATTCCAACTACCCTGCCATACTGTTCCCACGAACTCCTTCTCCTTCACATGATTGGGATGAACCCCACCATTCATAATTGCATGAAAGAAGCCAGATACTAAAGATTGCCAACAGGCAAAACCCACTCATTCCTCCTAAGAGAGGAATTGGTAGCTGGGGCAAGTGAGAGAGGTAACTTGAGTTCCTCAGAATATTCTGCTTCTCACTCGATGGGACAGTTACATGAATTATTACCTTCTTGGTAAGTTGTTAAGATTTATGTGTATAACAGATATGCTTTCCGTATGTCTGTATATTTTGGTTTTTCCAGCTTACGAAAATGGGTCTGAATAGAAACAGAATGAAGGCAACTGATGCCATCTAAAATTGATACATGAAGAGAGAAAAGTAAAAGCATATTTTTTCTAGAGCAGCACGGATTACTACAAGTTTCTGGAAGGATGGAAATGTTCTCTATCTGTTCTATCCAGAGAAGCAGCTTCTAGACACGTGTGGCTACTGAGCACTTGAACGGAGCCAGTGAGACTGAGAAACTGAATTTTCATTTGTGCTTCATTTTAATTAGTTTTAACTTAAAGAGCTCCACGTGACCTGTGGTGCATGTACTAAACCGTGCAGATCCTGAGCTTTGAGGGCAACTGCCATAGGAACTGGAATCCACTAAAATGTGTTCTCTCTAGGAAGGAAACAGAAATGGAGCCCAGCTGCTTTTTATCATAAGTTTCTCTGTACCATTTAATGTGTAACTTTCCCTGTGTGTTTTAATAGATACTAAAATGTAATTAAAAAAAAAAAAAGAAAGTTTGAAGCCTATACTCAAAGCTATGTACATTGGTTCATCTTTGGGTGTTGGGATTTATGGTGATTCTGTTTTTCTTCCTTTTTTAAAAAAAAAATTATCTCTTGGGGCACCTGGGTGGCTCAGTGAGTAAAAGCCTCTGCCTTCGGCTCAGGTCATAATCCCAGGGTCCTGGGATCGAGCCCCGCATCGGGCTTTCTGCTCGGCAGGGACGCTGCTTCTCCCTCTCTCTCTGCCTGACTCTCTGCCTACTTGTAATCTCTGTCTATCAAATTAATAAATAAATCTTTTTAAAAAATTATCTTTTTAAAAAAATGTTTATCATAAGCACACTTGGAAAAAGAGAAATTAATAAATTAAAAGCAAAAACTAAATATTGATGACAAATCAGAAAATTCTTTAGGGGCCCATCTTTACTTGCACTATTAAGGGAATAATGTGTTTAATGAGAATTTATGGCAGGTCATATTTTTCTTCTCAGCATTTAATATCTAAACATGCTGGCTAAGCAGAGATCTCATGTAAAGCATGCCATATTTCCATTGCTGAATTTGGGCTGAATCAATGATGTAGAATTTGGGGAAACCTACCTTTAGGCTAGTTTGAACAGGTGTCTTTGGAGGAACAGTTTCATCTTCTTGTTGCACTGTCTTATAGCTCAGTACCAAGGTCTTCCAAGGGCTAGATCTTCGGTGAACCTTCTAGTAAATTTGTGGTGAAGACTGTTAGGGGTTCCAAGCTGTGTATCCAACCATGATTGTACTTCCAATATGTATCCACCCAAGCAGCCAAGATAGTAACCTGGAAATCTACATTCATCTATATCCCACTGCCTTCCAATCAAGGACCTGGTACTCTGGCCTGTCCAGATCTTACACAATTCCCTGCTCATTCCTATTTTGCTCACCTTGGCATTTGCACTCTTTGCCTAGAATGTCTTTCTTCCCTTTTTTCCCCCTTCCTGGTGAATGCTATCCTGTCCTATCAAATTTCATCTCCTCTTAGGTCTTTTTTCTGTTAGACATAGTAATCACAGTGCCGGAAGTCCACAATCCTAAGTAAAACATCTCAGCCCAGTACTTGCTTAAAGACCCTATCTTCTGGTCACAGTCACCGGGTGAGGGATGGATACATGACATTGGGAGGAACATCTCACCAAGGGCAACTCATTCATAAGCTAGCCTGTAATCTGTTGCAAAATTCTAATTAGAAAACGGGAGAATTTTATAGCATGTAAATTATACCTCAATAAAACTGTTTTTAAAAATTAAACCAAACACCTGAAACTAATGCAACATTATGTGTCAGCTATACTTAAATTTCAAAAAAGTTAAACAGAGAATTTTGAAATATTGAGGCTTCTGCTAATGAGAACTGACGTTAAAAGCCTAAGTTAGATGTGGACCCTGAGAAGCTGTGCTGACCCCACGCACAGGCCACAGTTCTGATGAGCAGAATCCATGGCGGAGCCAAGGGACGTAGCCAGAAGTGAAGGAATTAGACACAGGGAAAGAAAGGGAGGTGCGGGGAGAGACTTGTTCCCAGCCCATGGCTTTTCCTTACAGTCACCACCTCCTCCTTTTACAAGGAAATGGATTTGTAACTACAAGAAGTTGATGATAGCAACTTCCCTGATTACCCAAAGCAGAGTTCATCTCTCTTGTGTGCTGTAACAGCCTATTGAAATTGCAACTGGTATATGCATTTATGAAAAATCTGTTTTCATTGGAAAGAGCTGACTGTGGAGTCAGATGGACCTGGGTTTTAACCTTGACTCATCACTTAGGACCTCTGAAACCTTGGGTGTGGGACTTCTTTCTGGGCCTTCATTCATCTGCAAAACAAGCATACCCCCGATCATGAGGCTTTATTGAGATGTCACATGAAACACTGGAGAATGAGTCCAGGTCCCAATAGGTGCTCAGTTAAATGTTAGCTTTATTCCTTTGTTCGCCCTGGTCTGTGACTGGCTCTCAGAGCCTTCAAACATGACCTCCCTTAACTCCTCCCTCTGTGGCCCATGAATTCGTGGCAGAAACTGCCTTGTTCACTTGGGTGCCACTCTGACATCCAGCACTTCACCTGGCAGACAGACTGTTTACACCAGATAGTCATGTCTTTAATTTAATAATACAACCATAGGATCACATGGTCCATCTTGGTAGGAATGCCAGATGTAGCAAATAGAAGTACAGGATGCCCAGCTACATGTGAATTTCAGAAACAACCAACCACTTGTATAGTAAGCATGCCCACCGCATATGTCTACTAAAAATTACTTGTTGCTCATCTAAAATCTACCCATCACTGAGCTTCCTGCATTTCATCTGGCAGCTGGACACCCTGATCATTGTCTTCTCACCAATCCTACCTTCTGTCTGTAAATATCGGACATTTGGATCTAAAAAACTACTCAGAAGAAAAAAAAAATTTGGCAAGTGCCTTTTCTAATTATGTGATCCTCGTTAATGACTCCTAGGGGAGTGAGGATATATATGAGAAGTTGCTACATATGGGGACCACACAAAGAAGCCTGACCTGGAGAGCCCCACTTTGGCCTGCTGTCCTGGTATAATTTGATAATATGTAACAACTCCCTTTTCCACTCTCAAAAATGACCCCTCGGGGGTACTTGGGTGGCTTAGTTGGTTAAGTGTCTGCCTTTGGCTCAGGTCATGATCCTGGGGTCCTGGATTGAGCCCCTTATTGGGATCCTTGCTTGGTTGGGAGCCTGCTTCTCCCTCTCCTCCTGCTGCTCCCCGCTGCTTGTGCCCTCTCCCTCTCTTTCTCTGTCAAATAAACAAAATCTTTGCTTAAATTAAAAAAAAAAAAAAAAGTGACCCAAGTTGGACAATGAATGCTATGGCTTCTAGGACCTGAGCCATTGTTCTCTGGGGTGGATGGAGCTAAAGGGAGTTGCTACCTCATGAGGCAACACACCGGGTTCTCCCTGTGTTTTTGTCCTCATGTTTTCTCTTAGGCTCAACCCTTCAGCATCTCTATTAGCTCTTGGCACCACTGTGCTCCGCCCTTCCTGCTGGCCCAGGACCTGCCATTTATTGGGCATTCACTATCTGCTGAGATCCAAGAGAAACACGTTCGAGGAATCGCTTTGCTTATCTTCACAAGACCTTGGAGGAGGCACAATCCTCTCTCCACTTCCCAGGGTCAAGCTCAGACCCAAATCTGAGCTGTTACCCACATTTCTAATGGAGCCTGTGCCCCTGGTGTGGTACCTCGATTTGGGGCAAATATGAATTCCGTGAGCCTGACTCTATGGGTCATGGGCACTTGGAAGATGTGACAATTGTAGGAAGGAGAGATCGGAGCAAATGACAGAACTAATCACTGACTCTGTGCTGTGACTAGTTCTCAGAGTCTTCACATGTGACCTCACTTAACTCTCTCAGCCACCCCTGAGAGATAAGCAGCATCATGATGGTCATTTTATGAATGAGGAGGCAAGGGCTCAGAGCTGAGACGGGGCCCAGGTGTTTTGCAACTAAAAGTCCATGTGTTTCCTAATGCACCGCATGGGATTCTCCAAATTGTGTTGTTTTTGGAATACGCCCACGGGCAAGGAAGAAATGCCAGGAGAAATGAAAATGATCCTGATAGGACACTTAGAAATGCCCCTTCAAGACACCTCTACGCCTGGGAAGCGTCCTGGGAGGGGTACATATTCAGACTCCGAGTTTGCCTCTACCAGGAGGATTTCTCCCCCACCCTAGGACCCGCACGGATTGTCCGCTGGTTCACTGGCCCACCAGGAACGCGGTTTCCCCCCCAGCTTTGTAAATATTCAGAACAGGTGGACCTAATAAGGACAAATGCCTTTTAATCTGACCCTGAACTCCTGCCTCACAGACCAATGCTTCACTCAGTCCACAAGGAAACACAATGCTCACAGCCCAGCTCCCACAGGCTCAGGCTTCGGAACAGCAGCCTGCACAGCACAGCAGTGTAGTGGCAACGAGATGGGAGCTTTGAAAAAAAATCAATTTTCTTAAAAATAAACAAACTATAATTCCACCTTCCTCACGAAAGGACATTGCCAAGGCAAATGAATGATGGCATGGCATTTTAGTTCCCAGAAACAATTCCAGAATCATCTTTACAACACATTACTGAAAAACAAATGAGTCTTGGCATGGCATTCGAGGCCCCCTGCGGTCTGCTCCTGCCAACCTTCCCTCCATTACTACCTGCCTCTTTTCAGGCATGAACCTTGGCTCTAAGCACTGTTGAACCATTTCCAGTTCTCTGAACACATACGCTTCCTGGATCATTCCTTCTGGATCATTCTTCAAGACTCGACACAGCCCTCACCCTATCCATGTGCTCCTCCAGACACTTCAATGCTGTCATGGAATCCCGTGCCTCAGTCCCTCAACATGGCACATACCACGGTCATAAAATGATTTCACTTTTCTATGCCGTCTTAGTCCGTTTCAGCTGCCAAAACAAAATCTCACAGAGTGGATGACTTACAACAAACATCAATTTCTCACAGTTCTGGAGCCTGGGAAGTTCAAGCTTGTGGTGTTGGTGGTTTCCATGTCTGATGAGGGCCTGCTTCTTCATACATGAAGGCTTTGCATTACAGCCTCACAGAGCAGAAGGAGCAAGGGAGTTTTCTTGAGTCGCTTTTATAAGGGCACTAATTCCGATCAGGACGGCTCCCCCCAGGACCTAGTTACCTCCCAAGGCCCCACCTCCCAATAAATACCACCGCCTTAGCCCTTAGGCTTCCAAAGCAGGAATTTTGAGGAGGCACAAGTTCAGATATAGGATCTCCAAGTATTTACGGAATTCTCAGGAATTCTGAGAATTCCGAGAGCTTCTGCATGTATGGTAGCCGTCTGGACAATGCTCACATGAAGCAGACATAATTTTTATATTCCCATTTTACAAACTAGGAAACCAAGACACAAAGAAGGGAGGCAGGTTTTTCAAAGCTTCTAAGTAGGGAGCGAGGACTCAAATCCAGGCAGTCTGACTCCAGAGCCTCCACACCCAACACCACCCTGTATTTTTCTGTCTCTTTTAGAAAATAGGGGGACTCCGGGCCTGACGCATAATATGTGCTTAAACAAATGAAGAGCGAGTGAACAAATGAATGAGACCTAGTTCTTGGCTCTGAGCAGCCCCGGGCTGTCGATGTGGAACAGCTGCTTTTCTAACCGGGCCTCCCCGATCCCAAGTCCTTGGACCCGAAGCCAGGGACAGAGTTGGCGGCCTCCGGGCCGCGCTGTGCCCACGCGCCCTAACACTTGGGCAGTTCCTGGTTGGGCACAGATTCCCATGATCTTTAAAAGAATGTCCGCTTCCGCTGGAACAGGTAAATCCCTTCGGGGAATGACAGGTTACTCCTCTCTCTCTCTGAAGATAGAAACTGTTCCTTCAGCGCAGAGTGAGTTAGTTGGAAAAAACTGATTTCACGCTTTGCTGAGTCTGATTGCCCTTGAACACCAGAGCGCTTTATCTGCCCGCGTGCGCTGGCTGAGCGGGAGGGCTGCGCGGGAGGGCTGTGTGACTGCGGGGCCCGGGGCACCGCCAGGCCTCTGGGGGAGATCGCGGATCTCCAGGTAGGCAGCTCTTCTGGCGAGAGCACTACTTTCTCGCCCTCCACTCCCCACCCCTGTTTCCACTTTTTCCTGTTTTACTTCAGGGGCTGCAGACCTGCTTTCCCAGCTGCCTACCTTAAGTCCTTTTGCCTTTGGTTTTTCCACGGGCTTTTCAGCCTTACTGCACCTGAAAAGACCTTTTGTCCGCAAATCTGCTTTGCTTGTGTTTCCATCAATGTCACCTTCAAGCAGCCACCCCGCTAAGCATCAAGTCGCCTAGATTCCACATCCATTATGGATTTCCTGGTCCTCCCTGTGTCCCCTTGATACTGATACTCTAATATTAGAAGACAGTTCCCAGGTTCTCTGCCTCAACCCACCCTGCACAGGATGGTATGGGGCCTCTCACCAAGAAAATGGTCTCGCTGCCTGGAACCTTCCAAAGAACCATCACTGGCCCCTCCCAGAGAGCAAGTGCGTAACACACGGCCCAGGCGCAGTGTGGTTTCTAGCTGGGGCTGCAGCTTGTGTGGTTAAGGGCAGGGAGGCAAGAATATGGAATTAAATCCAAACAGCCTACTGGTCAACCCAAGAGTTGAGTGGTTTAGAAAAATGCTCCAGAAGGTAAGAAGGAGGAAACTGGGGAAGCAGATGGAAGAGGAAAAACAAACAAAACCTAGCACCCCTGGGATCTCACTGACAGAGGAATGGATTTGGTGGGTTAAAGGGGAGAATGCTATTGCAGAGTTTCCGTGGGTGCCTTTGGATGAAGTTGGTGAGAGATGGCAATGCTCGGCATGAGTTTGAGATACGCAAAGGGAGTTCAGCCTTTGTGGGCAGAGGGTGGAGAGCTCAAGTGTCCTGAGCATAAAATTAGTTAGAATTTGGTGGTTTGGGTGGGGAGCTGGCAGCATGGGAGGGAATGAGAAGGTTCTCGAGACTGGGAGCAGAGAAGATGGAGAGGCATGATGGAAAATAGCCAACAAGAGAGGCTTTCCAGGGCACGAAACCTCCATAGTCATTTAGATGTCAACAAGTAAGACATGACCGTAGGTTGTGCTCTCCAAGGTGGTGTCTTCAAATCTACCTGCTACCCCAAAACCTCCAGGAATGTCTACTCTGGAAGAGGCCATAGTAGCCTCTGTAAGTCTTCATATTAACCTCCGGAGCTATGAAGGCTACCAGGTGATGCGTGAAATGGAGCAGAGACAGGGCAGAGGAAGTTAGTTACAGAGTAGAGACCAAGAATCCAGGCAGGGTGGGAGACTGGAGATGGGAATGGATACTGTGCCCCTCCTCCCCATCTATGGGACAGGATGGGACTCATTTGTCTATATCTATTGAAAGATGGAAATGGCCCAGTGGTTGGGAAGCCTGGGGATGCCCAGGTGGCTGACATCTAACATGAGATTACTGACCAGAAAAGGAAGGTTTGAAGCAGCGAGAACTAAAGGGAACTTAACACTGGTGGAGATTTTTTTTTTTTAATTGAGTATCAGTGGCTAGAGGAGGGAGCAGGTCAGGAGCTGTTACAGGCACTGGCCTGCAAGATAGAGAAGAAAGCAGGTTCCCAGAAACCCAGCCAGAGAACTGAGCCAACCCTGTGAGGTTATAGATATGTCCTGGAGATAAATGAAAGAAGACAGCTCTGTGTCTGGGCTAAGAAAGTGGGACAAAGAGGGTTCATCCAGGATGAATGAGCACAAGTACCGAAGGTGGGAGGGGTGGGGAGAGACGTGGTAGGAACGTACAACCAGCTTCTCTGCATCTGGTCTTGGGGCTAAGCCAGCTCCCATTTCACTTCGCTCCCATGCAGCTGATGGAGCAAACGCTGTGTTCTACAGCCCCAGAGTCCCCCAGCCCATCAGCAAAGCTGGGTTCCAGGCAGAACCACCCACTGCTGGAGGAAACCCAGTTCCCTCACTCCCCACCTTCAGTTAGCTCCTAAGCTCTGTAGAATAGCTCATTACCTCTTTTTCCTCCTAATGCTTTTTCCTTTGCTTACTCTTCTGGGTCTGATGTCACAGGGCTGATGTGCCATCCTCTCCCTGGGTTAGGTCTCAGCCTTCCCTTCAAGGCTTGGGTACAAGCCAACAGGTGCACCATTAATGCCTATTAAGTGAATAGTTTCCCGGCAAGAGCCAAACCCTTGTACTCCCCACCCCTCACTGCATACATACTAATTCCTAGGGTAGTTTTTTTTTCTTTTCAGAAGTTCATGTTCTCCAATTTCATCCTCATATTTAAGTGTACAAGTAAAACGTGCCAGCATGGAAGAACCGAGAGATCTTCCAACATGTTGGGGAGGCCTCACAAAGTAAAGCTTTGGCCTTACTCCAAAGCTTTGCTGGATTTAGGGAGCAGAAAGCCATTCTACTCTACCACGGTGGGTGACATAGCTATCTTTAAATCCGTAGGCTGTCCCTTTTGGGGGGCTGCTGAGGATCTGTGCCTGCATTTGCCTTCTCTTCTCCATCATCTTCCTCTCTTTCTGCCCCTCTTCCCCTCACCCCCATCAGTTCATCATTTATTCTTATTTGCTACAATTCCAGGCACCGTAGTAGGTTCTATGAATAACTTAGCTCGGTTAATCTTCACCACCACCCTCTGAGATGGGTACCAATACCCCCAATTCTACTTAAGACTTGTTCAAGGCCCCAAGATAAGAGAACAGCAGTTCTCTTTGGTTGCAGAGCCCCTGCTCTTATTATTAAAATTTAAAAGAATTTAAATGTATGATAGCCCTTAACAAATTGTACTTTGATTCTGTAAGTGCCTCCACTGGCCCACGATTAGCTAGGAGAACAGGGACCAGGTCTGATTCATCTGTGTAATTTTTACAAGGTTTTATCCAGAGCCTGGGGCACTAGGGACAGAGTTAGTGTTTCTGAGTAAATGTTGACAGCAGAGTATAGAGTATGGGACCTACAGTCAAACTGTCCCTGATTCTACTCCATCATGTCCAGCTCTGTGACCTTGATCAAGAAACTCACCCTTCTGAACTTCAGTTGTCAAAATGATAAGAATAATAGTACCTGCTCAGTACTATATGAGAGATGCACGTAAGGGGATCAGCATAGTGCCATAGCAGAGTAAATGCTGAATAGATGTTGGCCATTATTATTAGTGGTGGTGGTGGTGGTAGTGGGTGATCCTTCTTGTCTCTGACCCTTTAAGACCATCCTGCACAGCTACTCAAACCTCCCCAGCCTGTTCAGCCAATTCCTTTGGGCCTTTCCGATTATTCCCACTCTGTTTTCACCCTGACCCCATTCCCCAACTGGAATCTTTGGTCTCTGTCGCCAGCCTTCTGATTCCAATCTTGCCTCACGCCGGGTACATGGATTTTGTGTTTGGTTTCTAGTGTTTGATGTGTGGAAGTCCCTGCATGGCCTTGGGCTTGGATGGGTCCTTTTGGTTCTTCCCAGAGCCTGGGATCCGACTCTGCCCTGGCTCTAACCAGAGGCCACTGAATTTGCCCTAACCCTTCCCATTTCCTATTCACACTCCTCCTACCAAGAAAGAGAAAGAAGAAAGATATAAGGGCATGTGGGATACAAGAAGGAAGAAGGGAGGGAAACGAGGAAGAAGAAAAGACTCCAGTTAGGCTCTCCTAACCCTTCTCTGAACTGGTATCACTGCTTCTGACCTTATTTTCATCCAGTTCATCATCCATATGGTGACTAAAATCACAACCACCACCACCACAAAAACCAGTAGGGATTAACTGTGTGACGTCCGTGAAAAATACAATTCAAAGCACTTCACGTGCATTAATTCACTTAACCCTTGCCGCCAGTGTATAACGGAGCCACGAACAGCAGCTTCATTTTAAAGACCAGAAGCTGATGTGCCCACTTATCCACTGGCTGCACTGCCAGTAAAATAGCAGAGCCAGGGTTCCTATCAGAACAGTCACTCAAAGGGCGCCGGGGTGGCTCAGTCAGCTAAGTGTCCGACTCTTGATTTCAGTTCAGGATCTCAGGGTCTGTGAGATCGAGCCTCCTGTTGGGCTCCATGCTGAGCCTGAAACAGAACCTCCTTAAGATTCTCTTGCCTCTCTTGCTGCCTACCCTCTGCTCATGTATGCTTTCTCTCTCTCTCTCTCAAAAAAAAAAAAAAAAAAAAAAAGTCATTCAAGACGGGCCAAGCTGCTGTCTTTGCATGAGATTGTGAGCACATACTCCAAGAGAAGGGTAGGCAGATTTTGAAGCAACATAATGGGGATTGGTTATTCCCTGGGACTGGATTTGGGATAGGATCGATATTTGTGCAAAGGTGTCCCCTACTCCCTTGCACACATTTTCCCATAAAGGGCAGCCAAAATTTGATAGACCCTAAAGGCCCCACTCTCTTCCCCAACCTAATACACACACGTCACAGTGGGTTCCTGCAGATCAGGGACTCTTGTCCCTCTTTATAACTCCCTTACTCCCTTACCTAGCACAATGTCTCACCCAGTACAGGTTGTGTACCCACGGTACTGCTCATACTGATGCCTCCAGGTTGTACTGAGAATTTCCTAAAATAATATTTGCAGGAGCATCTTATCAAATGTTAGGTGTTTTTCAAATAAAAGTTATTATTATTATTATTATTGTTATTACTGTCTCTAAAGAATTCTAGCTCTCTGGGAGGTTACTGAAAATTTTTAGTGCCATTGGAAAAGCGAAGGAGGCACAGTTACGCAGAATCTCTTTTGAAGGGATTGCATCATGGTTAGAACACCTCTGTATAGTCTAAATTCTGCTTGTCTTGCAGATTCGTGGAGAGAGAGAAGCCTGGGCAACTCATCTCTGTCCTGTCCACCCCCACCCCCCCACCTATTGGTGGCAGAGCCACCAAGAGCCCTCCCTCCCCCCGCCCCCTCCACGGAGCAGGTGCTTGTTCCTTGACTTCAGTTGATAAACAAGCCTGGGAGACTCGGTAGCCAGTATGGGTGTTTGTACAGAGCAGTTGAGGAAACATTCCCAGCGCAGAGGACACAGCTGGGGAGGCCGTCAGAACAGTCAGGGCCTCTGGGAAAAGGCAAGGCTTAGTCCTGCAAACATGGCCCCAGCCTGGGCTCGACCTTTGGATGCCACGTGTCACCTTCGGTGGGAAAATAAATAGTCCCCTTGTCTGGAATGTGCACCCCTTCTCTTGTGAAACATGGGAAACAGGCAGCCATTGTGAGAGAGGAGCAGCCTCTCTGCAAGCTCTCCTTGGAGCATGTGGACAGGCCTGCCTCCTGCCAGTAGGTCACTTCCGCTATTGTCTCCCTCTGTAGGCAGCGCTTGTCACTCAGCCTCCCAAGATTCAGGCTCGAGGTTTCAGGGGGCAGGGCTGCTTGTCTGCACAGTTTGTAAGTGGTGGGAAGGGGAGGGCAAAGGGATATACTTCACTATGGTTAGCGGGAGCTTGGTGCTGCTTGGCTCATATGAAGGCCATGGGCAGGGGGGAAGGCCAGGTCAGGAGGTGCAAGGCTCCCTTTTAATTGGGGTGTGTGTGTGTGTGCTGCTGAGACTGGTGAGCCCAGAGCCCTCAGAGGCGCAGAGAAAAGACAAAGTGTCAAGGTGGGAGTGAGGAAAGTGGCCCAGGTGACAGTGCTAAGAGGGCACTGAGCAAGGACCACAGCTTCCTTACCCGTTGACCGCGCTCCTAAACTTCTAGGTCTGTAAGAGGAAGCACGCAGCTTTCATCTTCAGAAGTTTTAACTAATTGTTAATGACCTCCAGGAGCCATTATATGGCAAAGCGGGCCGATGCTGGGTTCGTGCACAGTGGGGGAGAGTGGCTCCTGGCTTAATAATATGGGCCGGAAGTCCGGAGTGTGAAGGCCTGCTGGTGTCCGGAAGTGCGCCCCATCTGCCATCCCTAACCCAGCCCCACACATGGCTGCCAGGATCTCTCCCTTCCCCAGAACCTCTCCGGGGCTGACCACTGTCCACCTTTGTCCACCTCTCTCCCCACCAGTGAAAATATATTCTGTCCCAGTCAGAAACCCGGGTCTTCTCAGGAACTTCTCCTTTTCCATTTCCCTCCAAATATGGGCTGTTCACAAGTCCTTCCAGACCGACTCTCTCAAGATCTTATCAGTCCATCCTCCTCCCTTCCCACACCACGTGGCACATGTCTAGTTCATCCCTCACCTCAGTGAGCTCAGAGCCCTCCCTTCCCACAGCTCTGTCTGACTTGGACCCCTTTCCCATCTGGCTCATCGTCCGCCCATCTCGTCCACCACAATCGATCCTGGGAAAACTGGCGTCGAGAAATACAGGCCACAAGACTTCAACACGGAGAGGGGGAGCTCTTCAAATGGAGAAAGAGCTATCTGAGACTGCGGCAGGCCAGTTGTAAGTCTTTGCCCTCCCAGCACCTCAAATTTAAGGTGGTTCCTAGTTTCCCTGCTCCCTGCGCTGTTCTCTCATCCTCTCTCTCCCAGGCACCGTGTTAACTGATCTCCCGAGTGCCTTCCAAAGCATCCCTATTCAAGTACATGCATTAATCAGTTCAAAGATCATTCTGCAACCTCTGAAGTCTAGGAAGGCTATGAATTTTTTCCTATTCTTCCAATGATCGTCTTATCTGTTCTGGTCATTTTGCTCTTGTCTCCAGTGGAGTTATGTGCCTAGAGGAACGTTGGAGGCAAAGTATGATGGCTACTGGACAGTGAGTGGGAAGCAAGACATGGCATCTCATAGGGCTCAGGAAATTCTTAGAAAGTCAATCTCAGCAGAGGGTGTGCCCTGATGAAGAGGGAGCCCTTGTAATTTGTTTTAGCCCACTACAGGGAGATGGTTGATTTCCCTGGAGCTGTAGGACGGGCTTCATAATCATGGAAGAGGAACACAGAATTATGTAATAAACCCAGCAGATGCCCTTGCCCTGGAGGAAGGAAAGCTTAGTGACTCAGATATTAAACCGTCAGAGTATGACTGGACAGGTCAAATGAAGATAACCCTTGCACAGGGCCAGGTACCCAGATTCTGGGGAAGGCTTGAGCCACCTACTGGTGAAGGATAAGTAAGACAGCTTCCGGAGAACCTTGGAGGGAGAGAGCCAGGAAGCCAATGTACTGCTCTTAATGCAAACTCTAAGATGTTTATTTTAATTAGCAAATATGAAACATTATGCCTGTATGTGGCATGTGGCAGGCCAGGTAACAACTATTCCGGGTTTCCAAAAGACTTCTCTCTTTTCATTTTGCTGGCATCTCCAGAAGCATCCTAAGGCAGGAGGAGAGAGAGAAAATATAGATAACAGGAAAGAGGCTTAGGAAGGGTTACATGCCAGGAATGGTGTAGGGAAAGATCAGAAGTATTGGGATTTATTGGAAGGCAACTGTCAGTGCTTTTTCTAGGTAAAAGCTGAGTGGATTTTTTTTTTTTTTTTTGAAAATTGAAAATTAACATTTAAACTGCAGAAATAACTCCCCCCCCCTTTTAAAAGAGGAAATTGTTTTAGCATTTTCTAGAGAGGCTCTCCCTGTACCCAGAGATTAGATTAGATGGTCCTATCATGCAAACTGATCGCCTCCTGTACTTTCCCTTCCAAGCACTCCTCATAATTTTTAATCACACATCTGTATGTTTCCTCATGTATGTAATATCTATTCTCCCACTAGACTATGAATTCTAGGAGTACAGACTGGATTGTGTTTTTCCCCTGCTCTATCCTCAGCACCTAGCATTTGCCTGGGACATAATCTAAACTCACAGGGACTGTTAATGATGGACTATACAGTAGATAGGGAGGAATATGAGGCCATAAGGGAGTAATAAAGAATGAAAAATGGATTGAAAGTTTAAATAAGGATGGAGGATTTTACAGTGTGAGTTCTAGAAGGTTGGGCAGAAGTTATGGGAGGAATGAAATTGAGATTTTAAGGGGAGTTGTAGCTATTGGTGATGACAAGACCTAGACTAGGGTATCACGTAGGAGTTAGGAACTAATATTGGATGGAGAAATTCATGACAGGTGAGGAACTGTCCTTACCTCCTCAATGTCTGAGACCAGCTGTTGACTCTGTCTTCACCATAGATGATGCTAGTAACAAAATGATTGTTAATGTCAGGAATGATATGAAGAGCTGAAGCCTACAGTGCATGCTGGGGAGAGAGAGAAGTTAGTGGCTGACAACAGGAAGGAGAGAGAAATGGCATAGTCTGATGGCATGTCTTTCTTCATCCATTTTTTTTCAAGATTTTATCTATTTATTTGAGACAGAGCACAAGCAGGGATGAGGGTCAGAGGGAGAGGGAGATGTGGACTCCCCATTGAGTAGAAAGCCTGATGTGGGGCGTGATCCTAGGACCCCGAGGTCATGACCTGAGCCAAAGGAGCCCCTCCATCTTTTTTTTTTTTTAATGTTATTTATTTATTTGACAGAGAGAGAGATCACAAGCAGGCAGAGAGGCAGGCGGGGCGGGGTGGGGGGGGGGAAGCAGGCTCCCTGCTGAGCAGAGAGCCCAATGTGGGACTCCATCCCAGGACCCTGGGATCATGACCTGAGCCGAAGGCAGCGGCTTAATTCACTGAGCCACCCAGGCACCCTCCATCTGTTTTGTTTTTTTTTTTTAAACAAATATTTACTAAGTGCCTAATGAAGCCCAATTCATGCTATGAGTGATACAAATAAAAGTGAGATATTGGGGACACCTGGGTGGCTCAGTTGGTTAAGCGACTGCCTTCAGCTCAGGTCATGATCCCAGCGTCCTGGGATCGAATGTCACATCGGGCTCCTTGCTCGGCAGGGAGCCTGCTTCTCCCTCTGCCTTTAGCCTGCCACTCTGTCTGCCTGTGCATGCGCTCTGTATCTCTCTCTCTCTCTAACAAATAAATAAAAATCTTAAAAAAAAAAAAGAGTGAGATATTGTTTCTCCTTCAAGGAGCTTATAATTTACTGCCTATAAATAAGTAAATAATATTGAAAGACATTTTGTGTGTCAAACATAATACCAGGTCCTTAAGGATACAAAGACTCAGGATCTGCCCTTCGAGGAGTTTATTGTACACATAAGAGTTACAAACAGCAACATGGAGAATTATAACCCAAATGGATAAATGCTAATACTGAGGTTTACCCATAATGTCAGAGAGCATGAGGAAGTTTCTTAAGCTAGACAAAGGAAAGGGAATCAGTGAAAATTTCTAGCAGGAGAATGTGTCTGATTTCCATATTGAAGAAAAAATAAGGGAATGTGGAGAGGCAGACTGGAGACTGTTCTGGAGAGAGGAAATCATGAGTGCAACGTCTGATGGTGAATGAAAGAATGGCACATTCTGAGACCGGCAAGAAGCTCCATGTGATGGGAGCCTAAAGGGAAAGGTGGGCAGTAGCAGGAGATGGAACTGGAAAGGTAAGCAGGTGCTAGATCATAAAGATTTTTAGGACAGGCTAGGAACTTTGAACATCATCTTGAAGACGATTAGAAAACCATGAAGTAGAGTAACGAATGACATGAGTCTCTCTGGATTATTAGTAACAAATGATTAAGGGAAAAGGAAAAAAAATACCTGATTCAAACAAACTTAAGAAAATCATGGATTTATTACTCAAATAACTAAAAAGCGCAGGCATAAATGTGGCTTCCATCGAATTCCTTCTCCATCTTTTGGTTCTGCTCTTGAAAATGTTGGTTTCATTCTCTAGATCTTGGAGGTGGCAGTTCCAAGCGTATGTCTACCCAGGTTTAAGTCTAGTAGAACCAGAGCTATTCTTCCCCGTGGTTCTCTCACGCAAGACCCAGGACTCTTTTGTCTTAGACAGATGTGGTCACATGCCCTCTCTGAACCAATCGCTGTGGCCCGGGCTCGGTGCGCTGACTGGCCAGGCTGCCCTCATGCTCCACTACTTTGAACCCAAATCAGGGCCCTAGAGGGGATGAGGGAAGGTGGTTCTTCCACAGAGGCATATTGTCTTCTCAGTGAGGGTGAATGTTTGTTGAGCAGAGAAGAACAAGTGTGTGCTCCAGTTTTAAGAAAGATCACTCTTGGTGACTTTGTAGAAAATTTGAAAGCCTGGAGGCACGGTGATACAGGTGATGTGGACCTGAACAAGGCAATGGAAATATGAGAAGTTTTTAGGTAAAAGTGATAGAATTTGGAGACTGGCTGCAAGTCAAGAGAAAGGGAGGAGTCAAGGTGACTCCCAGGTTTCTCGTTTAGACAACTAGGTAACACCATTCAACAGAGGTAAAAACTGTTGGAAGAGGAGCAGTTTGGGCGGTAGGAGAATGTTAATGAGTTCCGTCTTGGCATCGTGAGTTTGAAGTCCCTGTGGTACACTCAAGTGAAGGGCTCCAGGATGCAGTTCAATTGAAGTCTGAAACCCAAGGAAGAATTCTGAACCAGAAGCATGGACTGGAGAGTCAGGTTATAGATGAGGACTGACTCCACAGAGGAAGATTAGACAACCCAGGAGAAGTATGTAAAGGAAAGAGTCCCAAGTACCCCCCAAACCTAAGGGGCAGGCAGAGGAAAATGAACTTAACAACGATGACTTGGAAGAAATTACCAGAGAGATATGTTGTAAACCAGAATAGAGCATCATCAAGGAAGACAAGAATGAGGCAGAGGTGGTGGAAACAGCTGTGTGGGGGAAAAGGATGCCACTTTCCACTCCATGCCTCAGGAGGGCAAGCTAGTAATGCCCCCGAGGAACACAGCAAAGCAGCATCTTCAGGACTGTCTTGTCTTGCAGTTAAGACAAAAAGGTTAAGGGATGAATAATGAGGAGGGAATGTTTATTCTGGCACGGGGGGTTCTAGGAGACAGCGTAGAAACACTTTAAGGATACGGGGTGGGATATTGGGAGATAAAGCCCCAGGAAAGGATCAGGGACAACAGGGGTTTGAACTTAGGGGCTCAACCAAGGTTGATAGGGATGTAGGTGTGGTCAGGAGAGGTGATCTCAAGGTTCTAAACAAAATGCTGCAAGAAGTTGCTTCAAGGGCTGGTGTAGAAGGGTATATAAATCAGATAATATCACTCCCCAGAGGCAGCCAGCCAATGGCTTCAAATGTCCCGGAGTAAAATGCAATACCTTCCCCAGCCCTCAAGAACCCCCCTGGTTTGGTCCCTGACCACCTCTCTAACTCCCCACCCAGACACTCCCCACTTCGTCCCATCTACACGCATGCTCACAGTCCTTCTGTACTTGGAAAGCTCCACACTCGTGCCCATCTCAGGGCTCTTGCACCTGCTGCTGCTTCTGTCTATAATCTTCTCACCTTACTCAAATCCAGTTTGTTCAGTTCATTCAGGTTTCTGTTCAAGCATCACCTCCGCAGAGAGGCCTCTCTTCTCCTGCCTCCACACGCCATCTTCTTTCTGTTTATTTGTTTTATTTCCTTCAGAGAATTTATGACTCTCTGAGATGCTTTCACTTATTTAACTTCTATTACTTTCCACCAAAGTGTAAGATCCACGAGGTCAGAGACCTTCCCTGTCTTTGTTCACCCATTATCCCCAGCATCATGAACAGAGTAGAGTCTGGCACAAAGGAGGTGCTCCATAAATATTTGCTGACTAACTAACTGGCTGAATAAATGAATATTTAAAGTTGCAGCCTCCTCTGTAGGCTCTGGATAGAGCTGTGACCAGATTCCTTTGAGCTTTTAGGAGCAGACATATTTTGAAACGAGAAGCCACTCAAGGTTCTTCAAACAAGACATTTTTCAGTGATGTAAATTATTCTGAATATCATATAGCATTTCCAAAAGGGCAAAGTCTGCTGGTGAGAGAAAGAAACAAAAATCTACTTCAATAAAATATGACAAAAACGCCCATGTTTGGTCCATGGCAAAATGGTCCAAGTATAAATAGCTTTTCATAAGGCGCTATTGCACAAAACCAAAAGCCACCTACTCTTACCTGAAATATTTTTGGAGTTTTAATTTTAAATGGAGATTTCAGAGCGCCACATTCTCCAGCACTGTCAAGGCTTAATGAGATGACTGTACTTGGCAGAGACTGTCAGAGTCCATATCCTGACTATATTCTTGTTGAAAAACTGTATTTCCTAAAATAGAACCTGTTTAGGGGAGGACAGTGCAGTGAGATCTCCAGAGAAGGACTACCCAGAAAATCGAGAATGTGAGAAGGGCTGGAGCCATGAACCAGAAGAGGACATTAACATCTTCTAAATATGTTCCAATCTAATTGCCTTAACTAGATAGAACAAGAGCAGTGAAAGCTGGGTAGGTGTGGGGCAGGGCGGTGTTGTGTTAAAGTAAGTCTGGTCATGTAGGTATTGAAACTAATTTAAACAGGCTTCTTTACTGCTGACTTGCCAGCATTTGGAGATGTTCTTAAGCTTCTAGGTGACCTATCATATCCATTCTTTTGACCTTATCGCTTCCCTAGAAATAGCTACTAACATGGGTCATGGTATCAATGGTAGTTGTATGATTTTTTGATGATAAACTTGACTTTGACATATTGGAGCATCGGGACTGAACAGTGGTTTGTGGAAGTGATAAAAGATGGGTCAGTATACAGAGAAAAAGGATCGTAAACAGCAAAGGCATAGCTTTGATGTTCTGTCACCTTGAAGGGCACAGGCTGAAATGCTTGAGGTAGAAATGTGGGAAGGGTTGGGATTTTAAGAAGATTTCATGCTAGCTAAGCCAACCCACCTGACAGAAGCTTTCAAGCCTTCCTCTGCTCCCTTTAATTCGTTTGGCTAGAAGCCATCTCTAACATAAGCAATTCCTTATCTAAGGTCTGGAGTCAGTTTTTTTTTTTTTTTTTTTTTTTTGCTTTCTATTTTGGTTTGAGGCTTAATACTGCTTCTCTTTTGATTAGTGTAAATTTAGCTAGAAAAGATCATTTTTGCTTTCCCTTCATGTAATTCTAGAACCAAGATGTTCAGAGAGGCAGCGCCAACTTGATGTCACAAAATATAAGTTACAAGTATAAGTTACACATAGAAATTATATTTTATCTGTGGAATATATCTTGTTGTTTTTTGTTACACAGAAGGGTTTCCTAAAAATTCTTTTGAATGGTTCTAGGTATTAACTGTGGTAGTATCAGCTGGAAGTATACCAATTAACAAGCCATAGCAGCTCTGGAAGGAAGTGTTATGAGCAGAATAGACGTCCAGTCCCTCGTGTAACTTGAATGTTGTGTCTAGGAAGAAAGACCGGTCATGCCACTGGTACTGCTGACCCTCTTTGAAGGGTCTACAAAGCTGTGTGCACCGGTCTCATGGTCAAATTATGGGAAGAAAATAAGACAATTCTATAATGCAAGCTAGAATATAAATGCCTTAAGAGTAGATCAAAAATTTATTTGGTTATAAAGAAGGAAAAACAAATGATTGGGGGATGAGTCAGGAAAGCCTTCAAGGACCTTCACGGTTAGAAAATCCATCCCTGCGGCCAAGGAAAAGTAGAGGGACAAGACATTGGGCCAGATGGTTCTTATGTCACGGCTGGGGTGGGGCTGACTGATCAAGACACGTTAGGGTAAAGAAGGCAAGATAGAATGGTTGTCAACGGCATGGTTCTGACTTGGAGAGTTCCCAGGACCCTTTCTTCATTTGACCGCAAAGGGAGAAAACCACAACTGAAGACTTCTTTGACCTCATGGACTTCAGAATCAGTCAAATCCATGTTTAAACTCTTACTATCTATGTATAGACTTCAAAGAACGGGTATAATTGCTTGACCCTCCGTTTCTCCAACTGCAGAAAGAGAATAATGATATCTTTCAGCAGCACTGTAAAGAATAAATGAAATTGGTGGTTAGAGCGGATCAACCCAACATGTGGCACACAGTAGAGGCAAAACAGTTTCCTTCTGCTTTAGAAGGGAGAATGCAGTAGAGTGGGTCATAAAATCAGATGTCCATTTGTGCTGCGTCTTGAATAACAAATAATGTGTATTTAAGCACCTCTTAGTGGTATCCACATGCATGTTCAGAAGAAGGGTTTTTGCTTACTGCTTAGTCATGGGGGAACTTATTTAAGCTGTACGTCTTGGGTGCAAGAAAGAGCCTTTTGGTACACCTGGCTTAAGTCTCTCTACTCAACAATACCAGTTTAATTTTGGTAATTCAGTGGGGTGGGGGGACTACGGTAGCCAAATAAGAAATGCAGATGGAGTTTTCTTTTTTTATATATGATTCAAAATTATAGTGCCAATCCTGAAGATAATAAAGTTGCCAAAGAAATCAAAGCACAATTTGTGGAAAATCAATACATCATGTGATAGGAAGCATAGCTGCTATTGGCCAAAAATTTTTAAAAATCAAAAAATTTAAACTCAATGTTTGAAGACAGCTTAGAGTCAAGATCTGATTATTTTACTGAAAAAGGAAAGTAGTGCATAATTATACAGGTAAAGGTGAATAGAAATGTAAAAATGTGTATTCTTGAATGTAGTGTTTGTTTTCCCTGAGCTGTTTGTAAATTGGTGGTATTTTATCACTGAAGATGTCTTAGAATCTGAGGTATTTTCTGGTGTGGGCCCAGAATCCCCTTTGTCACCCCTGCTTCTGTCCTGTTCACTGACCCCATGCTGATCCTACACACTTTCAAGGACACTAGCCACACCTTGGTACCACAGTCTGTCCACTACTTTCTGGCTCACTTTCTGCAGTTGCTTAAAGTTCTGTCTTCAGAGAATTACAGTTGCCACCAACTGCAGATTAATTCTAGGGTTGAGGTACCTCTTGGCTAGTTTACTTATGTGTAGATCATGTAAATAGCCAGTATAAAAACTCCCACTATAAAATAACTTTTACCCGAGAGTACTGTGGCTATTGGCTTCAGTATTGGATTGAGAAGGAAAAACAATAATTTCTGCTAATTATAACAAGCGTGATTTTTTCTCCAACACTTAGAACCCTTTTTTGTTTTTATTTACTTTCTATGTCCTGCTTTCACATGTCTTTCTGTAGAATGTGGGGTTAAAAATTCTTCATGTTTAGGGCGCCTGGGTGGCTCAGTGGGTTAAGCCGCTGCCTTTGGCTCAGGTCATGATCTCAGGGTCCTGAGATCGAGTCCCGCATCAGGCTCTCTGCTCAGCAGGGAGCCTGCTTCCTTCTCTCTCTCTCTCTCTGCCTGCCTCTCAGTGTACTTGTAATTTCTCTCTGTCAAATAAATAAATAAAATCTTTTTAAAAAAAATTCTTCATGTTTATCCCATGTTTACAAAAATATGGTTCACTTCAGATATTTTCTCAGAAGTTCTGTGTATATCTAATGAATTTCCTGCTTTAATTAGAAAAAATGTAAAAGTTTATTTTTAAACTTTGGACATTCATCTATGTCCACATGATTTTGTGTTTATAATGCAACAATTTTGATTATATACATATATATGTATATAGAAATATACATTAATGTGAATCTGTAACTACCTGATTTATAAACTAAACACTTACTTAAAAAGAGCTATATCTTATTCATTCTGTATACCTAGCACCTAGTAGAATTCTTGCCTAAATAATGAGGCACTCAGTAAATATTTGCTTATTATGGGTGAAAAAAATGAATCCATTTCCAACTCTGTATTTAAGGTTTGGGGTTAAAAAGCTGTACTCAGCATTAGGTCTGGATTTGTAACAGGAGGCTTTTTTAAAGATGCCAATTTAGGAGCTCAAGTTGTTCCTGAGAAGTACTATTCTTACATTGGTTCAAGGCACATTTAGAACATCTGAAATTCCTTTTGCAAGAGAACATGCCTCACTCTGCTTCAGGAGTCAAGGGGATAATCATTTCCATTTATACAAGGAGTTTGAGAGATTAGAAGTCAGAGGGATCCTCCCACTTCCAGAATCATCCCCACTCTCTGTGATAATTTAATTTCTCATTCCTGCCATTTAAGAAAAACAACCGAGGAAAGTGTAGAAAGGGGAACTCACACCTTCCACTGAAAAGGTTTGACAGCACCTGCTGAATAGATAAGTCAGTTTCAAGAAGAAAAAAAAAAAGACCTTCATAGTTTTGATACAATGAGGTCAGAATCCTTGATAACTGTGGTAAAAGAACAGATTTAGTGTGTATATAAGGGTTCATTTTGTTGTTATTTTAAATGCTGTCACAGTACAAGTAGCATATAGAAATAATGTTTTGTTCAAATCACATACTTCCCTATGTCAATAAAACTTCCGTTTCTATAAAGTAAGTGGAAAATTATGTTGGTGATCAAAGTATGAGATTAAGCACAAGCCTTGCAGTTCAAGTCCACGGAGCCTACCACCAGCCCGGGGTCAAAGATCCAACTTGCCGGCAAAAGTTCTTAGGCAGAGGAGGTAGAGGAAGAGCAAAGAAGAGCCTCTGAAATATTTAATTTGCTAATTTTGATTGCAAAGGCATCGAAGCATCAAAATACCAGTGAACGTATTTCCACAGGGACATTTGCCAATGTCCTGTAAGTTACTTCATTTTAATTGAACGAAAGTAATTAATTAATTAATTAAGATTAATTGAACAAAATTAAGTTCATAGTATCCTTCCATCCTCCATATTGACTTGCTCTTACTCCTTGCCTGGCCTCCACTCCCTTGATGTTGCGATGCCTTCTTCTTCCACTAAACCCTGCACCTCTTTGAAGGCCAGTGCAAGTGGCCCTCCACTGTGTCTCCACAGCACCTTGCACGTACCCTGTAATGGTACTTACCATGTGGGCACCTGGGTGGTGAAGTGGGTTAAGCGTCTGCCTTCGGCTTAGGTCATGGTCCCAGTGTCCTGGGATTGTTGGGCTCCCTGCTTAGCGAGGAGGAGTCGACTTCTCCCTCTCCCTCTGCCCTTCCCCCTCCCCGCCCACTTCCTGCGCTCTCTCTCATGTGCTCTCTCTCTCTCTCTCTCTCCCGCATGTACTCTCTCTCAAATAAATAAAATCTTAAAAAAAAAAAAAAAAAAAAAAAAACACTTACCATGCATCTCCTCTTAGAAGATAAGCTCCTCAAGGGTATAGACGTTGTTTCTCCTTGTCTCCATGCTCTTAGAGCTCAGTCTGAGGGTTGGTGCAGCATGGTTGCTCGAAAAACATTTGCTGACTTGAGGTCTGGGAAAGATAGGGGAGGAATGAAATATGGAAGGGAAGAGAAGCTCCTCGAAATGACATCTCCAGAGTTACATGACAATAAGAAGAAATATGAATTCACACTTGCTTTCCGTAAATATTTATTGAGTGCCTCCTTATGGGAACAACTATGTTCCAGCAATACATCAGTGAGCAAAACAAACAAAAATCTTCACCTCGGAAGAGCTTCCTTTCTCGTTGTGGGAGACACAATAAACAATAAGTAAATTGTGTGGTATTTGGACAATGGTACTTGACTTAGACAAAAGAAAATAAGCACTGAGAAGCTAGCCAGGTGCACCTGTAGAACTTTCGCACAGAGAGGTCAGAAAATGACATTGAGCAAAGGCTGGAGGGAGCTGGAGAATCCGCCACGTGGAGGTCGGAGGGCGTTCAATGCAGAAGGAACAGCCATGCAGACACCCTACAGGAGGGGTGTCCCTCATGCCTCCAAGGAACACAGAGTCCCTGGTGGCTGGAATAGGAGAAAGGAGGCGAGAGCGGGAGGAGATGCTGCCAGAGTCTAGGGGCGCAGATCCCATAGGGGATTTTAGGCCGGTGTGACAGCCATGCCGGGGTTACTGCTCTGTCCTTCAGAAGCAGAGGGGGGCTGGCGGCATGAAGCCCCCGGCAGTATGGAGAAACTGTGGCCATGCTCTGTGTGCCTCCCATAAAGCTGGCCCTTTTACCTCTGAACTCACCCCTTCCCGGAGCCCTAGCTATGCCCATCTGTGACCGCTTTGTGTCTGCGTCTCCCATTTCTCCATCTAAATTTTGCCTTGACGTGATTTTATACAGGCCATAGACGTCATATAACCCAAACCCACCCATATTTTATTGGCTTGTCCAATGTTTTAAACTGGGATGCTTCAAGTAAAAAGCAAGATTGTGTGCTTTTCTTTAAAAACGGGGAGATCTGGGAATACTGGGCCTGCATGCCTTCATGGCCACAAGTCACTGGATCTGGGGATCCTTCAGACACACTAGCTTCTAGTGTGATACAGTCCAGTTTGACACACCCACCACTCCCTATTACATTCTACTCTCTCATTTCAATTACAGGCTGGACCCTTACAGGCATGTCAGTGCCTGATCTTATTCTATAAGCCCACTAATGCCTCCCTCTTCCCCAGTCTCTGACTGCTCCCTGACTTCCATTCTTTCCTTGGATAGTTTATTTCTGCCAGTGGTCTTGGCACTCCTGCCTTTCTCAACCTGAGCCAGCTGCTGGACCAGCCCCTGGCTTCCAATTATCCTAGGCTTTGCCCTCAGACTCAGTCTTGCTGGCTCAGTCCTGCTGAGAATTTCTGTATTCACATACCTGGGCTAGAAGGTCTCCAGGAAGTCTGCCAGTTGGGGGAACCCTAGATCTCCTGTTTAACACAAAACACAAATGTGGAGAAAACAAGCTTTTCTCTACTAAATGCACTTTTCCCCCTTGTCTTTTAAATCTACATAAAGATGAAAGGCTGCTATGCTGCTCTCATTTAACTCCCAGACTTCTACCTGGGGTTTCACTGGTTCCAGAAAGAAACACTGCAGAAAAGACAGTTTTTCTATTTTCTTTATAATTAGAGTGTCCTTTTGCCAATAGTAAATCTATGGGAACTGAACGACTAATCAAAGCAAGACTGCATCTGAAGTGGGGTGGGAGGCCATCACTTGCTTCCCTCTTTCAATAAGACTTCTGCTACTTTAAAATCAATGGAAAATAATGTTGGTCATCAAAGTATGTGATAAAGCTCCCGCCTTGTGGTTCAAGTCCAAGGAGCCTACCACCAGCCAGGGGTCAGGGGTCTAACTCGCAGGAAAAGATCTTAAGGCAGAGGAGGAGGAGGAAGAGCAAGCAACAGTCTTTGAAATATTTAATTTGTAAACTCTAGTAGCAACGTCATAGAAAGCATCAAAAGTCATTTATTTTCCTCTCACCTGATTAGACTTTTGAAAGTAAGTACAAAGAAAGAAAGGAAAAAGGTAAGGAGAATAAAAGGAAAGGAAGCTGCAGAAGGTCAGCACTCTTCCTGCCTCTGCCCAGCCCCCCTTGCCCTCCTCAGGCTCTGTGACCCGCCTTCGCTCCACCTCAGGGGTGTCCTAGACAAGCCTCAGGTACAGGAGTGAGATGGTAATGGTCTCCCCATCCCCCACCCCCCGCCATTCCTTACCTCTTGTGGTGCATTCTCAATGGGAGACTGGAGGCTGAGGATGCCCAGGGCACAGGAGGTCCCTTTGGCTCCAGAGAGCTGATGGAGGTCCAGCACGGCCCAAGGAGGAGGGGCAGGAACCAGTTTCTTGGATTTAAAGGTGCCTGAGGTCTCAGCGGGGATATGAGGAAGGCCATGCACTTAAGAGGACAGAAAGACAGGGCAACAAGGCAAGGGTATATTTAGGGCTGACTCCAAGTCAAGAATAGAAAGTAAGAATTTGTTTCTGTGCCCAGTGTTGGGCTTCCAGGAGGTCGGAGGGAGTGAAAAGGGGACTGGAGGAAGGACATCCTAACATTAGGATATCCTACTGATTCCCAGTTCTAGGCTGCGTGTTGAGTGAAGAACGGGCTCATTCTCCAGTGGCCCATTCAAGAGCTAAAAGATACCCCAGGAAGCTTTATCTGTGATGTTCTTTTAAAAATTGTTTTAATCACAAGCCATTAGAAAGCCCATCATGTTCACTGGGTATCCCTGACTGGAGTGAATTGTCCTTCTTTAAAGAACCAGAGACAAAGCAGAAAAACCTTTTCTCTTTTGATTTGTGAGCCCCTGTGTCGTTCGAATGCTTCTCTTCAAAGATTATTTTTCCCATTTCATGCCTGTCGTTTTATTTTTTGATACCTGCTTAGGAGTAACCTTGTCTTTCTGGTACTGAGTTATACCACATAAATCCTTCTGCCATTGCTGAGAAAAGCCCAGAACTCTGCTCGGGCAGCCTTCCCGGGGAGCCGGCTGAAGCCTCACAGCCCCGCACTGCCACCTAGGCTGGCTTCGTGTGACAGCATTTAATGGGTTTCCTCCCGCTGAGGACTCGGACGGAATTTGTAAAATTGAATTTAATTGGGACTGAATACACTCCACTTTAAAATTCCTCACACATCGGCCTCTGCTCATGGGTGACAACAGTCTGCATTTGCTCTGATCTGTAACAGAGTCTGGGTCCCGCAGCCCCGCGCCCCGGGACAGAGGAGGCAGCGATGGGAAGCCCGCACCGCCTTTCGGGGCTGTCAGTCATCTGGCTGCTCAGCTCCCAGCTGCCCTGGGAGAGGATCCTCGCCCTAACAAAGGGAACCGGAACTGCTGGGGAACCCTGAGGGAACTTTGGGGCAGAATGGTAGTCTTTCATTTAATGGAGAGCCATTCTCATTGGTGGCCGTGTCAGTGCCTACTGACTTCGCGCTGCGCCTGTCCACAACTTTAGAAAATGGGCAATCCCATTTGACACTGATGGAGGAAGCAAAATTAGACCCCTGATTAGTGGAAGTCTCAGAGAGCTTAGCAGGAAACCTGTGTCCAACGCAGAGCTTTGCCATTGCCTGGGGCCACTGAGAAAGCCACAGATGCTCTTGTTCTCACAGCGGTGTGGGTCTGTCCTTTGGGGTAAGAATGGGGAAATGGGGGCGGGGTGGGATGCATGACTAACCCAAGGGTTGTTTGGATAGCGATCCCTGGAGCAAGGAACGGAGTGGAGCAGGTTGCATGAAATGGGGTTGCCTGGATGACAGAGTCTTTCTCCACTTATGGAAGTGGTGGGTGAACCTAGAATCAGGATGGCAAAGAGATTTCATTCAGTGCATCAGTAACTGCCTAGAAGACTGTATTGAGAAGAATGTCAATTCTCTGTCTGGGCTTCTGGGAGGAAAAGGTATTGTGACTGATTAGTAGTCAAGTCACATAGCGTGATTCTTTCTGGAGAAGAAGCTTTACCTCCATCCAATGGATGGTGGGTTAGGAAATTGGGGGCTGATAGCCAGTGAGTTTGTTGCCTTCGGAAACAGAAGAACTTAACATGATACCTAAAATTCTTCATGCTATGGGCCTAGTAGCTTCTCCAGCATTGTGTCCCACCCTGCCCCCATCTCTCACTTTATAAACCTGTCATGGATCTCCGAACACAGTCTTCAGCAGTTGGAAAACCCATGCCAGAGACCATCAGAACTCTAGCCCGTCAGAGACCAGACAGAGCATAGGTAGGTCCCAGTGCCACATGGTAGATGCTGGGAGCCCAGGTGTTTGGAGGTGGGAGGGGAGGAGGGGAAGGGCAGCAGCAGGGGAGAGCTAGTTCAACCAAGTCCCAACAAAGCCTTCGAACTAGAAGAACCTCAGGAGAGAAGGGTTACCAGACAATGAGGAGGCTCACATCATCATTTGAAAAAAGCCACCAGCTAGAGGTGGGGCTTAACTGAGTCTCCTTGGTGAAGGAAAAGTAAGAAAGCAGCTATTTCCCCAAGTAGTGCCCCTCTTAGAGGGAGGGTTACGGGACCCATAGACTTGTGATATAGAACAGGGAGGACATGGAGGCTTGGCCTCCAGTCCCACCCATCATGGGATTTAACCAAAAGACAAAGGTAAGACGAGGCTCTGCAGTCCCCATCTTAGCTGTATGACCCACAAGCACAGGCTTTAAACTCTGAGCTTCAGTCTCCTCATCTATAAAATGCGAACAGGAAGACCAATCCACTGGCCACTGTCCACTTGCTAATTCACTCGTTGCACATTCATATGCGCCCAGCAAGTGCCAAGCACTGAGGTAGTTTCTAGATGAACAAGACATAGTCTCTGAGCTTGAGCCAGGAATTTAGATACAAACACAGAGAGTCATAAAGCAAAGAGGAAATGCTTGGCTGCTTTTCCCCTTTCACGTGTATATTCTCTAATACCTGGTTACACATAGTGACCATAAGAAAGGACTAACACCCAGCCTGGAATATAGCAGGTATTCGAGAAATACTGGTGTTGGGGAAAGTCATGGAGAAGACATGACCACGCTGACCCATGCCATTGGACCCCAGCTATTGGAGTCTCCCCACCCCCTGCCTGTCCTTGGAAACTGCATTCTGCTTGCCTTCCCCCACTCCCAGAGGCAGCCCTAGGGAGACAGCTCGGAGATAGTGATGCAGTGCTGAGACGATCTGGATGATATATTGGACTGAATCCACCCAAAGTCTCCATATAAATTTTTAAGGTTTGGCAGAAGGTGTGGAATCCACGTGTGTGCTGCCTCCTGAGACAAGCCCTGTATACACGTTCCCCTCCCTGTTTAACCTGCTGCGCAGCAGTCTGGGGTGGCCCACCTCTTTCTTCAGTCTCCTTGGGTCCTCTGGTTACAGAAGGCGGTGGGGGGGCGGGCGCTTCAGATTACACTTGGGGAAACTCCCCCGGAGCCTGAGGGAGGAATGGAAGTTAGGGGGGAGGGGAAGAAAAGAAGGGTGGCCTTGCCCACGTGGCCTTAGGAGAAAGGCCTGGGAGCCCTGTGTTTATCTGTGAGCCCCGGCTATACTGACGTTAGCTTGTGAGACATCTGCCCCTCCCCTAGCTGTCTTCCCAGGCCTTCAGCTGTCTCTGGGGCCAACCCCCTGGTTCACCCACAGAAGGAACAGCTTGAGGCTGGCCCACAACCCCCAAATTTGCCTATCTGTGTCCATTTTGCTCTCCCCTCTCCTTTGACAATATTCTCCAGCTAGAGTCTCACCACGTGTATGCTCAGGTGTGATGGTTCCAAGGCTGAGCTGAAGCTACAAAGGGTAAATCCCTCTTCAAATCACTACTCTGCTCACTGCCATTATCTCCCCAAGATGGAAAATAACCAAATGACCTGGAAAGAGCAGGGAAAGCATTCAAATAAACACCCCAGACAAGATGGATAATGTCCTTTTTCAGTAGCAGAAAGAGCAACACTTAGGGTCTCTAACACCTCCTGAATGCGTAGGAAACAACTCTGACAATGGGCGGATAATCAGATTGTTCCGAATAATCCAATCTAGTGTTTTTCTGCTTCCTCTTCATGCTAATTTATTCTGACATGGCTTTTCAATAATGAAAATCTGTTCTTGTAGAATCCACTTCATCGAGATTTTCCATATTAAAAGGGAAATGGAAATGTCGTGGAGAATGAGATTACTTGCCCTCCTTCCAGTGCCTGGAATTCCTGGGGAGGGGCTTTGTCTCGCAGTGGATAACCAGATGGCATGAATCGGAGAGAAGAGTGTCCCTTCCACGGCAGGCCAGGCAATTATTTTTGAAGTGCTCTTTCCATCCGGTCGAAGCCTCTTGCCTGCACAGGCTACATGGGTTCTTTTCCTCATGAAATCTGTTGATTTTCAGAGCATTTTCAGCCCAGAGCATTACCACTGGGGTAAGAAACTAGTTTAAATAAAGCCTCAGGGACTAGATTACATGTTGGTACCTCACGCTGGAGAGACACTCTTGAGGCAAAGCAGATCCTCAACCTTGAAAACAAAAAGGCAGGTTGATCAATAAAGACAGATCTGGGGAGCGCCTTCTGGGCATAGGACCTGTGTGGGGGCTGGGGGGCGGAGGTAAAGTCCTTGTGTGGGTTTCTCCAGCTTCAGGACATGTAAGAACCGCCTGGGCAGTGTGTTAGAAATGTGACTTTCTGGGAATCCACTCTCAAAGATTCTGAATCAGTTGGTGGTCAATAGTTGTCTGCTGCCCAAGGCAGAGCATACGTAGGACATTTTTCATAAATTTCCTCCGGTAGTTTACTGCATGCAAGAGTGTTGGGCTGTCATCAGCCCCTTTTCTCGAACACTCCTTGGAGGATCTTCAATAGGGGACAGGTACTCTTTCCAAAGAGCTACAGGAATGATATTTAATTTGTGTCCAATACTATTAATTTGGTTATTGCTGGAAAGACGAGGCCCCTCCCTGGCTCTAAAGTTCTCGTCTTACTCATTTTCTCTACGTAGCATTAGTTTTCAGTGGTCCTTCACCAGTTTTCAAATTCTCCTGCATGATTAGGCTAACTGAGCTCTTCTCAAATATGTTTCTAAATAGTAAGAATAACAACAATGACAATAGTAAATATTGACTGGGGACTTACTAGATAGCAGTAGGCATTTGGCACGCTCCATCTTACTGACTTCTCACGGCCACCCTAAATGATATATGCTCTTCTTCTCCCTCATCTCACAGAGGACCTGTGCGTCGCTGTAGGCCTCCCTAGCTGCCTGTGGGCACGGGGACGGGGATTAGCTGCGCCATCTTGGTTTTCCGGACATCTCCTACATGGGAGGACAACCTAGGATGGTGTGTTCAGGACTGCAGGGTTTTCTGAGAATCAAGACTTTCCATTTTAAAACTGGGAGAACTGGGGTGAATGAGCCACACTCCTCCTATATGAGGTTTTTGTCGGGGGTCCCAAAACCCAAAGAAAGAATAGTTTCAAGTTCTGAGTGGAAAGGCGAGGCCTATGAGCCAAAGAGGGAGCCCAAATTATTCATTTAAGTGACAAGAAGCAACCAAAAGCTGTAGCTACAGGGGTCAGGAAAATGAATGTGAGAATGTCAGATTTGAATACTTTGTTGCGGGTCTGGGACAATGAGAAATTGGCCCCCGTTTGCCAGCTACAGCTTGATACATGGAGTGTCTGCCATATTGAAAGGGCCAAAAATGAAGGACATAGCTCTGCTCTTCTCTCTCCTCCATAAATGCCTATGGTGCATTGTGTTCTAGAACCTCTGGTGCCATCCCGAGTCCCACCGCTTAATCTCAATTCTCAGTAACTCTGAGGAAAAGCATTGGCAAGACCAGCGGCTTAATTCCTGTTGCCTGGGAGCATATGGAGAACAGCCTCATTCTCATCTTCCCAGTGGAATGGAGAAAGTTGTCAGGCTGCTCGTATGAGATTCAGAGTCATTCATGCAGTGTTTCTAAGCTCCTGGGGAGCTTCCTGGGTATAATCTGAACACCAACCCCACTCCCACCTTCAGAGCAGAGGACCCAAAGAGACCAGAGACACAGGCAAGCCACTCCAGACTGGTGGGCAGCACATTAAACACATGAGGAACTTAGGAACTTACATACGGAGCTTCTGATTAGCAAGACATGTGGATTCCACACCTGCCACCAGATCTTAAGAGTTTAAAGGAGGCTTTAAGGGGGTTCCATTGCATATACCATCCAGATGGTCTCCACACCACATCACTATCTCAAGGCTGTATCCCTGGGACACCCTTGTTGTTCTAGTACTTTTAAAGCCATACTTACATCACGTACACTAATGTCTCTTTGACCAAATCAAGTCACGTGGCTAAACTCAGGGGAGGAGAGGAGCTACAAAGTGTTTGTGCCCATTTTCTACCACTTGCCACTTGCCTACTATGTACCAGGCACTGCTCTAGGCACTAAAGAGATCACCATGTAGAAAACAGGCACAAGTCTCTGCCTTTTTATTTTCCTTTACAAAGTTATAGAAATATGGTAACTGTAGATAGTCTTGTTAATAACATAGGACGTATAGTTGGAGTAAATGTGGGGGAAAAGTAATATATAGTGGGCTTTCAGTTTATTTTATGTTGTAATGTTACCCTTTTCTGGATTTTTCCCCCCTTGGAATCTTTTTTTAAAACTACTTTATTGAGACATAATTCACATACCATACAATTTGCCCATTTAAGGCATACAATTCACTGCTTTTTAGTCGATCCACAGACTCGTGCAATCATCACCACAATCTAATTTTAGAACATTTGCTTCTCCTCTAAAAACTGCTGCAAATATTAGCAGTCCCTCCCCATCAGCCCATCCCTAGCTCTCCCCCAGCCCCACTCCTGCCAACTCCTGCTCAGAGGTTAAAGGAGGAAGAGATCTGTCAAAAATCACTGGAGAACAAAGACAAAGAGTGCTAGAATTAAAAACTAAGTGGAAAGATACACAAAAAGGAACTTCCTCTCAGGTCTGTTCTTACTGCCTCCCCTTAACTGTCACCAGTGAACTTGCCAATCCGGACTTGAAGAGGACAAGCGGGTTGTAATCATTCATCTATTCAGGGAGTGATCATTGGGTCCATCCCGAGGAATACAGACGGAGGTATGGACCATGCTCTGAAGCAGCTCAGATAGAGACCAGAGGTTGGGGGATGGGGGTGCAAGGCAGTAAGAGTCCAGTGGACAACATAGCCTAGAGATGTAGAGGCGGCCACCATGTAGAGACAATTTGCCAGATGAAGAAAAACCAACATGGATGAGAAGGGGAGGAAAACCTAGACAGAGAGAGGAGGAGGGCCACCTGTTAATGTCGTTGCTGGAGTTCCATATGCGAACATCGCACAAATGTGCCCCAGGTGCTCAACACACAATTTCCTTTCTCTGTCTGAAGGTGGGTATCTGTCACTAGCAATAAAAATTAATATGTTCGTGGCACCTGGGTGGCTTAGTGGGTTAAAGAGCTCAGGTCATGATCCCAGGGTCCTGGGATCGAGCCCCGAGTCGGGCTCTCTGCTCAGCGGGGAGCCTGCTTCCCTTCCTCTCTGTCTGGCTGCCTCTCTGCCTACCTATGATCATTGTATGTCAAATAAATAAATAAAATCTTTTAAAAAAGAAACAATATGTTCAAACTAATACGCAGCTTGGCCCCCTCCTGCCTTCTTTGCCAAGTATCATCGGAGACTAGGAAAATTGAGGGATCTTTTTATTTCACTGTCTGCCAAGATCAACTTGAATGTTGCCTTCTCCCAAGGAGCTTTCACTGACACTAATGGTTCATAAGTTCCCGGAGTTCTTAAAAAATTTGAAGAGAGAAAAGCGGAAGGTGGAAGAGCAGGTGGGAAGTCAGGTAGCAAAAGCACAGGAAAGTCCTTGAGATTTAGGTGAACCTGGACAGCTTACTTTTTTGTACTTTCTGTACCTGAGAAGTGGAGAGAAAGGTAGCTACCTCACAGACTTGAGTGACATTAAAGGAGATAATAGATGGGGCTGGTCTGGTCACAGGGCTTAAAAAAATCAGTTAGTGTCCAATTTAACTTTGTCTCCCTGCCTTCTCCTTGATTAGGATTCTCAGGAGAGAAGACTCGGTTTGTGGGGACCCAGGTTTAACCAGTTTTTTTTAAAAGATGTATTTATTTATTTGAAGGAAAAAGAGAGAGAGACAGAAAGAGCACGGGTAGGAGGAAAAGAGGAAGAGGGAGAGAGAGAATCCCAAGTAGACTCTGCTGAATGTGGAGCTGGAAATGGGGCTCTATCTGACGACCCTGAGATCCTGATCTGAGCAGAATCTAAAAATTGGCTGCTTAAAAGGCTGCACCAGGTTCCCCAAGTTAAACATTTTCCTGTTTGCTTATTTACATCATTTATATTATTACCACAAATGTAAATAAATCTCAGCCCCTACCTTCCAGGAGCTCTGGATCATTCATTTGGAAGCCTGTTGCAAGACACCATTAGGAGGCACCTGGGTGGCTCAGTCAGTTGGGTGTCTGCCTGCAGCTGAGGTCATGATCCCGGGATCCTGGGATCCAGTCCCATGGCCGGCTCCCTACTCTGTGGGGAGCTTGCATCTCCCTCTGCCTCTCTCTCTCTGTCTCTTTCATGAATGGAAGAATAAAATCTTTTAAAAAGGAAAAAAAAAAAAAAGAACTAGAGTTAGGGAGAGAGGATAGGAATGATCACCGACCCCAGGGCCAGTGGAAGAGAATTAGGCTGGTCCCAGGGTGGTGGGACTGTGATGGGGAATCACTCAGAGAGGACTGAGGTGCTGCTAAATGTAGTTTGAGATGCCTGGTCTGTGGCACCATGTGGTGTGACGGTGTGCTTCTTCCCTAGCAAGGCTGAGCTGCTGATGGGCAGAGGCAGGGAAGCTGATTGACAAGGTGGGGGCAGGTAACACACCAGGGGCTGGAACTAGGGGATGTTAGGGAGTCTATGGAGCGGTCACCGAGCCCTGCAAGGGATGCTGGGCTGTGCCATTCACAACAGGACAGCTTCTACAAAAGTTGTCCTAGGACATCACATGATGGGGACCTGCTGCTCTGTGGGGGCAGTGGATGACCAGGCATCTGAAGCCCTCTGTAACAGGCCAGGAACACAGTTACCATTTTGGTTGTCTGCAAAGAGTGCATTGTGACCATGGAGAAGGTTTGAGACTGTTCTCTGCTGTGAAACATAGACACCAACTGAGGCTGCTGTGTAAACAGCCTTCATCTTGGGACATCTGTGGAGAAGAACTGCCCTCTGCTTTCTTCCTATGAGCACCAGTCCTTGCCTAGGGGCCAAGCAGAGAGCAGCCAGAAGGTGGCCGTGCCCTTTGGACAGTTGCCAGCTGGGGAGACTACAAGGTGACTTTCTTCAAAGGGTCGAGAGAGTGGGCTTCTACTTGATAGACCTTTATTCTGACTCTGAGAATTCTCTGGATGTTGGGGAGGAGGTGCCGAGGGTCGGACACCCAGGAAACAGCAATGTCATCCAGGCAGGAATGTGGTGCTTCAGAACGAGGCCAGATGAGAGCTTCCTATATCTCACGAGGGCTGTGCGGGGGCACACGGCCCGAGTCACTCGTGGCACCTCCCACGCACAAGCCGGACCATCACACAGAGCGTGAACAGTTTGCCAGGACTTCTGGGCCACCTGGGAGTGGAGTGGAGGAGCCGTCTTTAGGAACTGGCAGTAGACAGAGCTCTCCATTCTCCACCCAGGAGACACTCGAAAGACTCCAGTTGCTCGAGGCATCATTTTCTTGCTTCTTTTGATTGCTTTTTGAGAGGTGTCGTGAAGGAACCCAAGACGTGTCTGGAGTCGGACTGAGCTGGAATCACAACTGGCTCACACCGACTAGCCGTGCCAGCTTGCCAGGGTGTCATGGGCTCTCGGAGCTTTATTTTCCTCCGCCAGAAAGTGAGGATCACAAAGCTCTCTTGGAACTGTTGGGACTGTTAAGCATGGACCCCAGTAGGCTGGCGATAAGTGCTGATTCCCTCCCTCTCTTCTGGGCTTCGTGGGTGACTACCCCTTTAAGGGAGAAAGAGCGCTCCTTCTCACACCCCAGGCACAGAGAGAACAGTGTTAATCAACACAGTAAACAGAAGGAGGGGATTGATTTGTTCCCCCTTCTCACACAAAGCTGAGCACGAGACAGGTTATGGTTTTGAATATTAATGCATTTGAAGTGAGAAGAACCACTTATAACAGAAACTGTCTTGCTAGCAAAGATTTATTCCCCATGTAGTTTTCCATGGCTCATAAAAGGTGATGGATGAACGTAATTTTTAGTTTAATTTCTTGCCGTGCAGTTCAGTAATTTTTGAGATAAACTCAAATTACTAAGGTTCTGGAACTGTTCAGAGCAGTGAGAAGCCATGCACATCTGGTTGTACATAGGACACGGCATGTTTAATTATTCAAACCAGCCAAGGAAGGGGTGATTAGGAATCCCAGCACACACGTACACTGTGTTATCTTTAAAGTTCGCTTCTGCTGTCTCCAAAGGCAAACCAACCTCCCTTTAAGAAAATTTCTGTCGGCTCCTTGGGGGAGGGAGGCAGGGACATGGATAGACAGGTCAGGCATACAGCTTTATTTCTTCATTAGATATTTTCTGTTTTTTATCAAAATATATACATGAATGTTTACAAAATGGAAAAACAGCACTTAGATGAATCTGTTTGGATTTTAAAATTGATTTTATTTTCTTCTATCGGTTTTTAATGTTCATCAGACAAGATGAGCCTGGATCCTTTAAAAAAATTAGCAGTGTGGTATAGTAGGGGAAAATCTGAGTTTCAGAGTTCATCTAAGCATGCGCGAGGACAAGTGACGGGGATGCAAACTGACAGGTGCAGTGACAGCCCCCTATTGTTAGAGGCTGCAGTGGGTCGAAGGGCAAATCTCTACAGACTGGTTTCCTCTGCAAGTAGTAAATAAATAAACAAACAATGAAATAAATGGAAGAGTGTAGCTAGTAGTGACTGAAGGCAATTAACATTGTGACAAAGGTGAATAATTTTTTAGCAAGGATTTATGTTTACATTTTTTTTTAAAAAAACCCAAATCTTGTTCTATGTTGTAACTTGCCTTAAATGTGTTCCTATTTGTTAAACAGTGTTAGGTTAAATAAAATATGTTACTCTCCCAATGAAGATCTTTTCGTCCTTATAATCTTCCCATGAGCAAAGGAGAAAAAGATAAATGTTCAAACAAACATGTGTTTTGCCCTCTGTCAATGACAATAGCCAAAGAAGAATTTTTTTATACAGGCAATTGAGTGGTGGGGACACTGTCCACACCCAGAATTACACATTCAGTCTGGATGGTGAGATATTTGCAGCATACTAGGCACAGCCAAAGTGTTGAAAATAGGCAAAAAAGAAAAAAAAAAAAAAAAGAAAGATGGAAGGAAGGAAAGAAAGAAAGAAAGGGAGAGAGAGAGAAAGGAAGGAAGGATCTCAATACCGCGGTGATTCTGGTTCTACGGCTGCAACAGTCTTCGGAGGGCAGAAAATTATGCCTGCAACTGAAATTAAAAAGATAAAAGGTAACGATTTGATAAAAAACTGTTATGACAGCTTAAAGGATCTGTGGATCCAAGTACTATCATCACTGGGCATGCTAGATGCTCTCTATAACTTCTATGGGCAGGAAAAAAGCCACAGCCTAGAAAATGGCCTTGGGGTAGGACCTAATCAAGAGGATAGGACCTAAAATAAAACGAAATGAGCTCTAGTCTCACCGATCTTTTATTTATTTATCACTTGTATCCCATGGTTTAGGAAAAGAATTCAAAGTGGTTTTTAATGAGAGATTCAAAACTATTGTCATCCTAAAATAAAATAACACACCCCAAAGTCCTGTAACAAAGGAAAAGGTACCCGATCCCTCCTGGGTACTTTCCTCTCTCAGATTTGCCCTCACCCGGAGCAGCAGAATCACCTAGAAACAGGTCTTCCACACCGTCAGGTCTCTGCCGGGGAACCCCTGCCCCTGACTGATTGTCTAGGCTTCCCACCTCTCTATCAATCCTGTTCCTGCTACCTTCTCGTCCACCTCACCTCAGGCCCTTTGTGCAGCACCACTGCTTTGGTCTGACCTTCAGCTTCTCTCTCAGATTATCCGTCTGGTTTATTATGCAGGAAGAAATTGATCCAAGATCAAGGAGAGGGATTTAATACAAATTGCTGCTGACGTGGTGTACCAATTTTAGCGTTTATTGACTCTAACAAACTGTTCAGCCATGCCAGTGCACACTCATTTAAACCTCTTGTCTGCATGCTGGGGAAACCCTGGGTCATTCAGTGGGGCCACTGATGTTAGCTTTCTGAGGAGCTCTTTACTCAATAATGTCCGCTTTTTGCCCATCTCTTGTTATTACCCACTTTGGGTTTTCCAGTGTCTTGCTGGTCTGCCCCATCCTTGGAGAATAAATTTAGGCTTCCATAGGCTCTAGACCAGAGGCTTCAAATTGCTTTAGCCCAAACCCACAGTAAGAAATACAGTGTTGATCACAACTGGGAACACACACACATACACACACACACACAGAAACAAAAGTTTCATTTAAAAACAAATAAAAACAAAACCTTACCTTTAAGACACGGAATGCATGCTGATTTTTCTATTCCATTTTATCTTATTTTTTTAAAACTTGAGTCAAGATGCTCTAAATCAATTTCACAATCCCTTAAAGGCATGCAACTTGTGGTTTTGAAAACTCTGTCTTGGGGCGCCTGGGTGGCTCAGAGGGTTAAGCCTCTGCCTTCGGCTCAGGTCATGATCTCAGGGTCCTGGGATCGAGTCCCGCATCGGGCTCTCTGCTCAGCAGGGAGACTGCTTCTTCCTCTCTCTCTCTCTGCCTGCCTCTCTGCCTACTTGTGATCTGTCTGTCAAATAAATAAATAAAATCTTTAAAAAAAAAAAAAAAGAAAATTCTGTCTTGTGCAGTAGACAGTTCTGGTCTTATCTGCTGGGAGCCAGGGTCTTACCAACATTGTTTTCTACTTTTGGACCATTTACAGCTGAATGATTCTCAAGAAACTGCTGGATTTTACCAGTCATAGGACCACATCTTTAAGGACCATGCTCAGTAAAGTAGGTACACATGCACGCTCCTGTGTGTCCGTGTGCGTGCGTGCGCGCGCGCGCGCACGCGCGCACACACACACACACACACACACACACCCTTCCTCTATTCTGTTGTTTCCACATAATTTCTGATGGGTCTTTTCTAGTTATGGACTATGTCAAGTTGTCTTGGCCACAGTCAGTAACAGAACCTTTTCTGCATTCACCATCCTGAGTTGTCCAGGTTCTCCAGATCTTCCGACACAACCCCAAGCCTGAGTCTCCTCCACTCCCCAAGCTAGCTCCTGAAAGCAGAGAGAGGTGCCAAACCATCAATGTGAAGGATAAACTTTCAACCCCCTGGAAGTAAAGAAGAGAGCAGGAATACAGGATCTGTAGGGATGTTGACGTAATTCTCATTAGCTAATAATAGCAAATGTATTTCATCCAGAAAAACAAAATTTTTCCTAGAAATAAACAGGAATTTATTGTGTGATATTCTTATATCTTCAGTGAACTTTGAGATGCATAAAAGCTGCTGGAACCTTAATCTATATATAAAAGATTCCACAGCGTATGCTTTGGTTTTTGTCATTATTTACACAGTTCACGTTTCTAGGTTTGTTGTAAAAGTGTTCTAGAATTGTTCCTAGATTTCCTCCAAAGAGCACTTATTTAACTAACTGGCAGAACTGGGTTCTGATAGCCCCTAAGCAACCTTGAGAGGAATTCCACACTTGTTACCGACCCCTCCCTACTACACACCCACGCATTCACCCCTTGAGCTGCAATGTGATTACTCTTTACCCTCCGTGAAGTCAGACTTCAGAATTTCTCAAATGAACCTTTTTTCTAGGTATCAGTCAGTATAGGATAAGTTATGCTCTAGAGACAAACAACCCTAAAACCTTAGTGGCTTAAAACAATCCAGTTTCTATCTCACCTAAGCCACATGTGTCCATCCCACATCTCACCTAAGCCACACGTGTCCACAAGGGGGCTCTGCCATATGTTGTCATCACTAGAAAGTCGCCATATCCAAAATGGCACCCATCACTGAAATAGGGAAAAGGAGACATGGGAAACTGAAGAGCGACCCTTAAAGTCTTCTATCTCGTGGTGTCACGTGTCACTTCTGCTCTCCTTTTACTCACCAGAACAAGTCACAATTCCATGGGAACATCAAAAGAATGCAAGAAGTACCATCTTACCTTGTACCCAGGAAAGATACATATGACGTTTCACAGCCTTTCTCTCCATCCATACAAACAATGTTTCTCCTCTGTGTCTTGGCAGCACTTAACTCTGTTGACCACTTGTCTTTCTTTAAATTCTCTTCTTCTTTGGCCCTGATCACTTCTCTCTGATTCCTCCCATTACTGTTCTTTTCTCCCTCAAAATACGTGTGGCCCCATCTTCTGAACTGAGATTCCATCCAGAATGGACCAGGATGGGGTCTAGAAGAAGCCAAATTTAAACTTTAGTCTTTATTCCTACAAAGAATGATCATCTCAGAAAACTAGGGCAAAAGTAAATATGCATGAATTTACAAAAAAACGTGTTTTTCTTCAAGTTCTTTCTTTTTAAATAGGCAATAGAACCAACTGTCTAGAAATTCCACTTTGGAAAATATACCTAACAGAAATAAAAACCCCAATATATAAGGACACATCTACCAAGAGATTTATTGTTTCATGGTTTATAGAAAAACCTGGAAATGTTTTTCTATAGAAAACCTGGGATTTTTTTTTTTTTAATAGAAAACCTGGGAAGAACCTAAATGCCCAGGAACAAGGAATGTCTTTGATTCAACTGTAATGTATTCATAGCATAAATTATTATGCAGCTCTTTACAAGATTGAAATCAATCCATCTCTAATTGCCTGTGGTGTATTGTTAAGTACAAAAAGCAGTTTGCGGAGTTACATTTGGAGTACAATTCCATTTTTATGAAAACAAACACCAACACCCACCAAAAAAGTCCTAAATATGTGTTTCCATTTGAGCATAAAGGAAATTGTGGAAAAATATACAATAGCTTGTTAATGTTGATCATCTTAGCAGGATTAGAATGGAGGGCAGTTGGGAAGAGATTTTTAACTTTCTAAAAATGTTATCTTGGGATGGTCTTATAGATGACAACCACTGATACTATAATTTTTTATTTAACATATGAAAAGGTAATACAAAAGAAAAAACCAAGGGGAGTTTTCATTAAGAAAAACAATAACGAAAATAAATTCTGTAATTTCAACACTGCTACCCTGCCACATGCCCTCCACCTGCCCAGCCTTATTTCATAGCTGCAGTCCCAATGCACTTATCAGCTTTTCACATAACTTCATATCTTGAATGCTTGTTCTCATCACCCCTCGGTCGTTACAAAGATCATTCCCTTTATCTCACCACCTTCTAAGGGACCAATAAACTGTAATTTATCAAACCACTATTTCAAAGTAGACAGCATGATGACCATCAAAATACCAGGTCTGTCATTCTAGCTTCTGCTTTTAAACATTATTTTTCCTTGAGATCCCTTTTATATTATGAATTTTTGATGTATGGGGAATATTAGTTTTTTTATTCTAGTATGATTTAGAAAGTAAACACTGTTTTTGCATTACTCATCATTAACTTCAAACCTTCCATAAATATTCCATGTACCATCACCATCAATTGTTGTGTATCTATTCCAGCATAACTGTAGACTTTATTTTATGGTAGATAAGGAATTACATCCTTTCTGAATTTTCTTACTTCTGTCCTGCTTTCTCACTGATCATTAGCTTAGATTGAGAGCTAATATACTTCCTTTTGCGTCTTCTGGGCCCTGCTTTCATTCCAAGAAAATTAAAATAATTATCTTCACTCCATCTCCTTCTACCTGTTTGTAAAAAGAGGAACTAAGAATATATATTTGTCTCCCTGTTGGTGCATAAGAAATTTCTTCTGGTGTTATGTCTATTAGCTAGATATTTTAATAGTCACTTCTTGTGGTAAGGTGGGGGTAGGAATCAGGTAGATGGGACATAGGATTCAGGGGACATAGATTTTATAATATTGATCTAGCATCTCTCAGCTATGCATTTATCTCTCCAAGAGGTACTTCCTATTAAAAAAAAATCCCAATGGGTCCCAATTAGAACAATTTCATATTCCTCTATTACAACTTATAGTAGCATCAAAAGACAATGAATAATTCTATTTTCAGTATTTCTAAAGAAAAAGAGAGTGATATGAGATGGCTATGTCCATTCAACCTATTATTTTCTCTTGGAAGATATTCTAAGACTTGAAAATGTTTAGGAACTATATAACTCAAATAGTTATTCTGTTAACTAGAATAACACATGCTAAAAGAGGACATTTTGGCTAGAGATATACATAAATAATGAGCATCGAAACCAATTATTGCTTATAAACTGTAACTATTATCTCAACCACCTATTTTGAAGATATGTAGAAATAATGTAAATGGAAAAGGGTAGTTTCTAAGAGAACCAAGAATAAGTAATAGAGAAGTGGGAGGGTGTGACTGAATATTATTGGTGTTTATCTCCTGTTTATGTAAAGTCCATCAGGTGATGGTGGGGGAGTAGGAAGCATTCTTGACATCTCTCTGGGTGCTTTGCTTTCAGGTATAAACTATATATGTTTGGATTATATCCACCTTGTGTTTCGCCATTATAATCTTCTATAGTACCCATTTTACTTTTTCTTTTTTTTACAGTTTTCTATGATTCTAATCATAGAAATTTAAGATTTTATTTATTTACTTGAGAGAGAAAGTGAAAGAGAGAGAGAGAACACAAGCAGGGAGGGGCAGAGGCAGAGGGAGAAGCAGACTCCTCACTGAGCAGGGAGCCTGATGAGGGGCTCGATCCTGGAACTCCAGGATCATGACCTGAGCCAAAGACAGATGCTTACTTAACCAACTGAGCCACCTAGGTGCCCCTGAGGAGCAGAATTTTAAGCTGGTTTGTTTGTATTCATAACTGCCAATTCCTTGAGATTGACCTGCAGATTTTGTTTTGTTTTAATTTCCATGCAGGTCATGGAATACAAAGAGAAGCAGGCAAATGTTCTCAGAAAAGAAAATCATCTCTGTCATCAATGAAGAACTCACAATATAGAGAAAGAGACAGGCATAGAAATAAATGATTGCACCTATATAAAAAGCAGCACTAGAAAGAAACGTGTTGAATTATGTGGGAACAACAACAAAAAAAGGGTAATTGGAAAGCTAACATTTGACCTTGCCTGAAGATGACCTTAACCTCACAAGTACCTGGATGGGAACCATTCTAAGCAGAGGGAACAGTTCCTGCAAAGATATAGTGGCTTGACTAGTGAGGGTCTGATAGGAACTGGGCAAGAATAATATGTATTAGGGAAAAGACTGTGGGTTTTCCCACAACTCAACTTGAAATGATCTCTAGCTGACTCTTCAGTCCCTCCAGGAATATGTCATTTTGTAAGTAAGTCAATTCAAAGTGTGCTTTATATTCTAAAAAGACTCTGAAAATCCTTAGTTCTCTGAGGGTAGCTCCAGGATGTTCCCAGAACACACCAATATAACATCAACATTCAGTGCGAGAAGAGACAGAAGATGGGTTTTTAACTGTCAGAATTGTGGTGCGCCTGTCCAAGTACACAAAATTAGCTACATAAATATCACAGGCCTACCTACCTGGTGACAGCACAAACCTCAACCTTTTCATCAAGTTAAGAAATAAAAATAAAGGAGGGCTCTCTATGTGTCTTCTCACAGAAAGTCTAGCTACTTCCACATCCAGATTTTCTATACTTCCTTTCCCCAGACTTTTTTTTTTTTTTCATGCCAAATGTATGTCTTCTTTTACAAAACAATTTCTCTCCTCTGGGTCTGCACTTAGTGCTAGAGTTTTGCTTTTTCAGAAACACTAAGGATGTGAAAGAACAAAGAATATATTTTGAGCTGGAGTTGCATCGAAAGGCTGGTGTTCCTGCCAGAGCTTCTGTGAGAGAGAATCCCAAGAACTTCGGTTGGGTGATTGGCAATGCACAGCGAAGCTCACTGGGGCCAGGACAGGCTGATGGGGGAAGAGAGCAGATCTTCTGAAATGTAAATGTGTCCAGCCTCCTCCTTGGCTGCAGGACCAAGAGACCAGAGCGCTGAAGGCAACTTTGGCATGAATAATGCATGAAAGCCTGGGCTGGTGGTGGCTCTTAAGACTGATATTTGTTGGAATAACAATGGGATCAGGTTGTTTTGGACATTTCAGTTAAATTCAACAAATGTTTATTAAATACTTTGAACATGGCTGCCAATCACCATGCCGGTTTTGTTGCACTTCAGCAGAAGCTCCCGAGAAAATAGGTTTCAGGCTTTGTCCTCAAGACAAAGGGAGTTGGAACAGGTGCACAGGCAATCCTAAAAAAGTGTAGAAAATGCAATGCCATAGAGAGCTCCCAGTCATGTCTGTGGGGGTTGAGGGGAAATAAGGTCAAGGTTGTGGAGAGGAGCCAAAAGGAGACAGCAACTAAAATGTTTTGGGGAGCAGGGCAGCAACAATGTTGAGCACCCAACGATGTGCCAGGAATGAGCATGAGATATCATACTTAATTGTCCCAGCAGCCTTACCAAACAGGTATTGCCATCCCCATTCCACTGATGAGTAAAGTGAGGCTCTGGGGAGTAGGGCAGCGTTGGCCAAAACTACAGCTATTAGAGGATCAAACCAAAACTGAAGACCAGATGTGTCTTTTCATGCAGCACTGAGCTGACTTTTCCAGGAGTAAAAATGGGGACTGTCTTCAGGAATAAGGAAACAGCCAAATCAAAGGCACAAATGCAGCAAAGGACGACATATACTACGGAGACAGAGTGATCCAGTTAAACTAGGAAGAGAGTGGAGACTGATAGGGCTTTGAAGGCCAGGGTGGATATTTCCACTTTTGGTGGTGACATGGAGCCATGGGAAGTTTAGAAAAAATGCCATGATTCTGCCATTGCAAGTGGACCAAGATAAATTGTACAGGTGGGATTAGAGTGGGAAGAAGTTGAAGTTGTTTTACTAGTTCAGAGTTGAGGAGGTATCAAACTTTGGTGAGGAAGAAACTATCTGGCTTTCTTCTTCACATCATACACACCTATTCCATAGTTGGAACCACATGGTGCCTATCTGCAACTTAGAGTCCCATTTTGTTCTTACTATAGTCAATGACTCAGGGGACCACTTCTTGTGACAAGGCTGCTATTCTACTTGAGTGGCCACCACCATCTTTCCATTTAATTCTATTCTTTTTCCCTGTGTAGGTAAGTGTGAGCACACATATATTTGTACACCCACAGAGACACATACACTCTAGTTTTGGCCCCAAGTTTCACGTCCGTCAGATACTTGCCTCCCCTGCAATATCTCATTGGTCCCAACATCTGCCAGCATCCCCACCTATTTCCTCCTGTCCAGTGGTACAGCAGCACATGGTCACATTCCCTGTCTGGAGCATGGGTTTCAGGCACTAGACTCCATATTCTCACTTGGTGCCTCATACTTTGTTTTCCTTGAGGTGGGGCTTATCACTGGTTGCTGCTCACTCTGGTAGGCATATCTACTCACCATGGTCTGGCCCATTTCATTATCTTCTTTACACAGAAGCGGCAGGCATGGACAAGAGGAAGTGAGTATCAGATATGAACAAAGGAAGAACCTACGAGGACTTAGAGATAGGTTGAAAAATGAAATGAAGGAGAATAGGCCAAAGTTTGCTCATTCACTCAACAAACACTATGTCCTTCTCTGATTACCACATTCAAAGATAGGTTCTGGCTATGTAGTGACAAAAAAGGGCATACATGCCTTTGTTGACTTTATGGACTAGCTGAAGAGATGGACATACAAGTAAATAAACAAATAAAAATTAGGACTATCTCAGATCTTTAAGGAATTTAGAGAAGATAGTGTCCAGATTTTAGTGAGGGGAGAGAGTGCTCAAGGGTTGGAGAGGTGGCAATAGGCAAATGAAGTGAATCACTCGCAGAAACCAGACAAGGGCCTGGTACAAACCATCAAAGAGGGCAGTGCAGTGAATATCTAAATCATAACCAAACGTAGCTGGTCTTGCTCCTGATCCTTCAGGCCCCTTGGTTCTCTTGTCCTGATATCCTGCCTTTATCATGAATCACCCCTGGTGTAGAAATCAGCATCTTTTCTTAACTCTTCATGTTCCCCCATGGCATCGGTGAGGAAGGTGCACTTGAATGGAGGTCCCAAAAGAAGGAGGTGGCTCTCACATCCCACATGTCCATTGTCCATTCTAGCCATCCGTTTGGTCTTTTGTTTCTTTTGTTTAGTTTATTTGCTTGTTTTCTTTCCTTCTCTCTCCCTTCTCCACCAGTCCTCGATTCCTGTAACCCTTTCATCTTTGATTTCCCTTGGAGGATCTCAATTTTCTATCTCTTCTTCTACGTAGATGTGCACCATTCTTACTCTCCAACTGACATGCTGACTCCACTATCCGATCCTGGAAGCACAGGGTCCCCTCAGGTTAAGAGCCTCCACCTCCTTAGAACACACTACAGCAGGGACCTGGCTCAGTTGGTTAAGCATCCACCTTCCCTTTGTCTCTGGTCATGAAACTGGAGTCCCAGGTCAGAGTCCAGCACTGGGCTTCCCACTCAGTGGGGAGTCTGCCCTTCCCTCTGCCCCTCCTCCATGCCCCCACTCTCTCTTTCACTTTCTCTCAAATAAATAAATAAAATCTTGTGAAAAAAAAAGCACACTATAGTGACGTTTTTTGTTACTTGATATGTCTTATGAATCTTGCTTCCCTATCCAACCCCGACTTGCCTTCCGTGTTCCCCACGCTCTCAGGCCTCCTCCCTCCTTACTGCCTTATTTCTTCCAACAAATATAACTCTCTTCCTATAAAGAATTCCAGCAACAAAAATGTCTCCATGATATTACAAGTTATTTATACATGTCCTCAGAACAAACCACTATTTTAAAGTTTAAATACCAAAGGTATTCCCTGTTTCTCAAGCAGTAAAAGAGAACTCATCTGTGACGGGCATGTTAATGCTCCACCATCCTCTAGCCCCAGCAAAGATGTCCACAAACTAGTCCCCAGAACCGGAGCATATGTGACCTTACACGGCCAAAGCAACTCAGCAGATGGGCTAAAAAAAAAAATCTTGAGATAGGAGATCTTCCCAAGATAGTTTGGGTGGGCCCATGTAATTACAAGCAATTTTACAAGGAAAGAAGAGACATGTCAGAAAAGGAAGTCAGTGTCAGAGGTGGGGAAGACCCAACTGGCCATTGTTGGCTTTGAGGATGGAAGGAGACATCAAGCCAAGGAAAGAATGCTGGAGGCATTCTATTTACATGGGGTGATCACCACTGAGGCCTCCAACAGTGGGCAGCAGGAAGCCAAGGAGAGGGCTGACCTCTGTTTGGGAGCCATGTCTTTTGGTGGCTTAGGGGCTGAGATGCCCAGAATGCTGTTTGATATTTGTTTTCTGTATGTTGATGTTGTTTCCTTCAAATGGTTAAGTTTTGTTGAAATGTATGACTTGAGCTTAGCTGTGTCCTAGAGAAGGAGGGGGTAGAAGCTGGGAAAAGGTTATAAGATGGGAAAGGGTGACCCAGAGGCCAGAGGTGACAAGCAATGGTCAGGACATAGTTCTGGGTCACAGAAACATTCTTGAAGAAAACTCAAAAATACTGGGGGGGGGTAGCAGTTTTTCTCTTCTTGAGAAAAACCCCATGGAAGGCCAGAATTCCTGCAATTACCAAGGAAGGAAACTTGACCAACTTTGGTTTGACATTTAAAAGGTGATTCTGTAAGGCAGAGAGTTTGGGAGGCACCTGGGAGACATATATCTACATAATCTTATATAGTTTTTAAAAACAAGCATGGGTAAGAAGAATTTTCATTTGGATAACTCCATATCCTAGTTAAAAGCACTAAGATAAGTCCTAGGCCAGACATGCATTTATTTCTCATTCCTTCAACACTTTTACTTAATATTATAAAAGAATTAAAACAGACATGACGGGGGCCCCCAGGTTTCCTGGCTTCAGCTCCTACCCACTTTCCTCTTGCTCCTTTCCACTTTCCTCTTTCCTTTTTTTTTTTTTCTTTTCCTGCTATCACTTCCCCACCTGAACCTTGACTAGCAGACAAGGTACAAAGTTTAAACAACAGTGCTTGAAAGAACTGTCCCAGGGTTGCACCAAGGATCCCAAACCAGAGCCACAGCTCCAAGCATAGGCTTCCTAGCACTTAGTGATGAAAGGTCTACCTGCACCAAGTCACAAAGCCTCTTCTCTTCTCTTCACCCTGCAAAACCGCTGGAAAGTCAACTGGCTGTAGGGTGCTCCCTGATGCCCATCAGCTGAATGAAGCCGTTAGCCTCTACTGGGTCACTAAACTGTTTTTCTCGACCACATCTTGTGTAAGTTAGGCACTTCATTAGGTGCTTTATATCTACTGTCTCATTTAAACTTTACAAATAACCCTGAAATAAAAATGTTATTCCCGTTTCTACAGATTTCAGTACTAAGCCTGGGGTAGATGGTATAACCTGCCCAAAGTCAAACAGCTGGTACATCCTACAGTCATGGTTTAAACCTTGATCTACCTGACTCAACCCACAGATACAGACAGAGATGTGGCATCCAGGACACAGGGGATGGTGTCAGCTAAGGAGGGGAGGGAGAAGTGACTGTCCCCTATGTACCATGTTGTGTGTTACCTGCCTTCAAACAATCCATCTCCTTTCATCCTTATAAGCCAGTGGAGTGGCCACTGTGATGTCCAGGTTACAAGTGAAGGCATGGAGTCTCCAGAGGTTAAGTGACTTGTCTGAGTTCACCCAGCCTGGTGGTGGCCTTGGCTCCTGCCCCACCCATGTCCTGTGAATGATGCGCCACCAGTTGTCCTTCCCACACATACTTCTTCCGTGTCCTTCTCAACCTGTGGACAGCTTCCTCTCTACCCTCAAAGTCATGAATTCTCAGAGGACTTTCTCTCTAAACCTTTCCTCACCCCCCCGCCACCAAGGTTCTTCCTTATATCCATTCTAGAAAAAAAAAAAAAAAATACATTTACACTTACCACTTCCACTTTTTAAACTTCCCATCAACTCATTTCAGCCTGGCTTCTGCCCCCACCCTTCTTCTGAAACTGACCTAAGGCCATGCATCAGTCAAGTTTTTCCAGGGCAATAGAATCAATAGGACATATAAAGAGAGGAAGAAAGGGAATTATTATAAGGAATTGGCTTATGTGGTTATGGAGGCTGAAAAGTCCCATAACTTGCCATCTGCACAATGGTGGCCCAAGAAAGCTGGCAGTGTAATTCCAGTCCAAGCCCAAAGGCCTGACAACTAGAGAACATAATTGTCAAAGTCCCAGCACAATGGCGAGAGAAGACTGATGTCCTGACCTAATAATCACGCAGAGACCAAACTCTTCTTTCCTGCTGCTTTCTGTTCTATTCAGGTCCTCTGTGTACTGGGTGGTGTCCCCCCATATTGAGAAGGGCAACATGCATTACTTCGTCTACCCATTCAGTGCTTATCTCATTCTGAATCACCCTCACAGCTAGATCCAGAATAATATTTAATGGAATATCTGGGCACCCTCTGACCCAGTCAAGCTGACAAGTCAAATTAACCATTACACAGAGATGCCCTGGTCAAATGACCAAATCCTTCATTGCTTCTCAGCCTCCCTTCTTCCTGAGCCTGTTCCGGATTTGACAGTGTTCCTGTAGAGTTAACGTGTAAAACAGATGGAAGCGGAGCTCTGCTATACCTGCTATTGTGCCCGGGAAGGGTCTTGGCCCAGCCTCTCAGCCTCCCTTCTTCGTCCCTCCTCCCTGCAGCACTCTTCAAAAAACCTCAGGGGGACCCCAGAATTCCGAGGGGCAGAGACTGAGAGACACTCCACAGAGAGAAGAGCTCAGGATTTGACAGTGGAGCGACATGGGTTAGATATCTGATGCCTCCACACCCACTCCTATAGCTGTGAGGAGTAAAGGGAGCTTGTGGTAGGTTTGCTCCAAACCTGTAAAGGAAGGGGGCTAGTTCAAGGGAACTGACTGATGGACAAAGGAAAAAGCGCTGAGGAGCCAGCACCACCGTGCCCTTGGTCCTAGCAACATGATTAAGGAAAACCTTTAGGCAGAATGAAGAAAGAGCATTAGGATTTACTCTCAACCTTGAGCCCTTAACAGAAAACCAACATGTCAGAGTAACTTGCATCTCCTATAGACAGTGAGCTCTTGGAGGGCATGGACCACGTCTTAGACTTTTCTGCCTCTCCACCAAGCCCAGCCCTGATGCGGAATCTCAGAGGAAGCTCCGCTAACGTGGTGGGTGGCATAAAATTGAAATCCACCCCCACACCACACACACTTTTTTTTGTTGTTGTCCTTAGAAATCCCCCTCATAATTTGAGAGGTAAAGTGAAGTGTTTGGGGGGAGGGTAGGGAAGGAAAAAATGAAACAAGATGGGATTGGGAGGGAGACAAACTGTAAGAGACTCTTAATCTCACAAAACAAACTAAGGGTTGTGGGGGAGAGAGGGGTAGGGAGATGGTGGTTGAGTTATGAACATTAGGGAGGGTATGTGTGATGGTGAGTGCTGTGAAGTGTGTAAGCCTGATGATTCACAGACCTGTATCCCTGGAGCTAATAATACATTTTATGTTAATAATAATAAAAAAGAAGAAATCCCCCTCATCTCTGAGCCCATGGCTCTCCAGGGGTCCCGGGAGCAATTGGTGCTATATTCCTATATTTATGTTAACCATTTCCAGCCAGTTGCCATGGGTATCTAGAAGGCAAGCAAGGTACCAAAGTGGAGTGAAATTCAACTTTGAAAAAAATCTTACACAACCACAGGAAAGTCTGCTTGTTTGTCAGACAGTTGTTTAGATATTACAGTTTTTCACAGCAGAGGTTCTGTTTTTCTGTCAGTGAAAGGAATAAATGCAGGGAGCTTGTGCTCAGCCTGGGAATTCAGAAGAGACAGCTGTGTGGTTTTTGCTTTTTTCCTCTTCCAGATCAGCACCTGTCAACTTAACTCACACAAATACAGAGTGAGACACTTTCTTTCCATTTTACAAACTTTATGACAGTGTTATCTATTTCCTGTCAAATTAGTGCAATTCCTGCCTTTTACTAGCCTTTGTTATGTAGATCTATAGATAATTTTAATTCTATTGTCCTTGTCTTTATTAAACCGATACCCTCTACTGCATTAAATTGGGTCGTAAAAATTGTATCACGTTATTCTATGTAGCATAAATATAATGTCATGTGTTCATTGTACTGTCAAGTGTTGGTGGTAATGAATAACTGACTTTCATTGCCCGCTGAGAATGCTGACTTTCCCTCCCACTCCACAGCTGTGGCTGATACTAGACTATTTTCCAGCTACACCATCTCTGCTTCCCCCTAAGAATCACCTGGTGAGACAATCACCTATTCTATTCCAACTAATTGTATCATCTCTCCACTGAAAATAAAGAAAGAAAAAAGGAAGATAAATCCACAGCAGTCCCCACCTTTATTCATGACTCAGACTCCCTTGTGAGATTTTTTCTTGGGCAGGAAGAAATAGAATGCTTTAAATTTTGAGAAAATATGTAGTCTCTTGGTGACCTAGCTGGATGGGACCAACTTCTTCAAACTTTGGTGTCCTGTGATGCCTTTTGACACCAGTATCTAAATTTACCAGCAGCCAAAGACCATTCACTTCATCAGGGTTCTCGGGGTCTCAGATGACTGGGGCCAAGTCACAAAGACAGCGCCCCCAGAGGACAAGTTGGGAATGGCAGAGTCAGGAAATAGAGTGACTGTCCGTCTGGAAGACTCCAGAGAGGCAAACTGCCCAGGAAATCTCCAGTGGCTATCCAGGCGGCAGTCTTCTGGCTGGAGAGAAGCTTCCTAAGGGACAGAAACATTTTCATCCTTAAGCTGGGAGACAGTGGGAAGAGTGGGGAGCTAGTGGGCTCCACTTTCTGAAATAAAAATGGATGTTTGATGATCACCAAGCCTTCCATATCTATCTCACAAAAGGGTCACGTACTCTATACCTGAAGCCAGGCATGTCTGTAGAGCTCTTATTTCTGTCACTCTGTCTCTGTGTCCTTTTAGAGACCTGCAGAGAAACCCTTAAAGCACAAAAGAAAGAAGTACTTGCCTTGGAGAGCAGGAAGGAAACAGGGAATTGGCTAAACCACACGCCATGGTACAGCTGAGATTGGGGACAAAAAAACAGGAGAGAGTGATGGAAGCTCTAGAAGAAAGAAAAGCAGACCAAGTCATTGGGGTTTGTATCAGGAAAAGAAAAAGCAAGGAATAGGTTGTTGGGCAGGCCTGAGGGAGCGCCCTGGGCAGAGCAGTAGGCAGGCCCTGCCTAGAGCTTATACTAGCTCACCCATGGCTGGTGGGCTCCTCATCAGGGAGCAGAGGCCATCCCAGGCTAAAAAGTCCTGAATTCAAATCTCTGCCACGGTTGGCAGTGTAAACACAGACCAGTGTCTTTATCTCCCCATGCCTTTGTAAAATGTGCATGAGAGCAATTTCCAGCTCTAAAAGTTCATATGATTCTTTTTTCCATTTTTCTCCCCGCCTTGCTATCAAAATCTCTCAGAAATATTTAGTTCTCAAGCATGTTTGGGTAAAAAGACAAAAATGAATAACATTTGGACTCTCTAGATAAGGAAAGTCGGCTTGGTCCTGTCAGTGACATCCTGCCCAGCTTGGACCTTGACAGGGAGAGGTCCTTTGGGGCTCATAGTTCATGGTGTTCATCTCCAATTTAACCCCTGTTTCATTAAGGAAAACAAACCATGTCATCCCATTTGTCCTGAAATGGTTTACAGTGGCATCTGGATTCTGAAGTTGCCACAAGTTCCCAGACACAGCCCAATCCAACGTAGGAGGGACTGTTTCAGATGGTGAAGCTCCTAGGCAAAGGATCACTCCCAGGAAGAGCTGTTAGTGCCCTGAAGAAGTGCAGGGATCCAGAAGAAGGGAAAAACAAGCGATTGTGCAAATGGGGCAGAACTCTGAGCGGCTTTGTCCCAGGATCAGAGAGTCCAAGTGTGCATGTGAGGTAGAGGGTGGGCCTAGACAGAGATGCCTGGCCATTCCTCACCAATGCACTGCCTTTGTTCAAGACCCTCCGTTTCCGCTTAGACTTTAGCAACAGTCTCCTGTAAAAAAAAATGAAAGCAAAATGCAGAGCCTCCCAGTTTAGGAAGAAGAGGTGGCTCTGGCAAAGAGTGGTGGCTAGAGGCTGGCCAGAGAGCCCTCACCAATCTCTCTTATCTCCCACTTGGGGCACTCCTCCTGATTTGTCTGCCACTACCACCATACAGACCCTGAAAGTCAGGTGGAGAGGGGGACCACCACTTCTGCTTTATTTGGTTCTGACCCAAGTATAGGCTTAAATCTCTACCTTTAGGTCCATTTAGAACAACTAAGAAAGATGGAAATTGCGAGAAAATTTCACTAAGTCCAGAGAGAGAACAGTAAATAAATAATTTCCCAGAATGCACATTGAATAGACACAACATGACTTCCAGAGTTTTGAGTCTCCAGAAATGAATTTCTGGCCCTATAGGAACAGAGATAGTTAGGTTTCCAGAGTCCATGTTTCCATGTTCCTGTCTAAGGGATACATCTCTTCTTTAAGTTATTGATAACTTGGTATTGACTAGGGTTTGTTACAAGGTATAAAAAGAAATGCCAGGAATATAGAGAGACAAATCAAAGGTCAGGACAATCAAAAGGAGGTCCCAATATGGACAAGAGACCCTTTATCCCATCTCATCTAGCTCTTCTTCATGTATTACTCTTACGCCAGACATGAACCTTACTTGGCTCTCTGAGCAATGTGATAAGGAGTGGTAAAAGCAATAAAACTGAGATAGGGACAAGAAGTCCTTTTCCACAGAAGCCAAAAGAATGAGGAGTTTATACTTAGACCATTTTTCCTTGGCCAATTTAATCACTTTATGATGCTTTCCCTGACCTTTTTTCCTTAGTAATTTCCAAAGACAGCTACCACAGATGTCTTTCCACCATGTACATGCATGGATTCCACTCTTCAAGAAGTGAAATCTACATCTCCTCCTTTTGAATCTAGTCTGGACTTGTGACTTGTTTTGACAATACAATATAGTGAAAGTGACATTCTAGGACTTCCATGCCCAGGTCTGAAGAGAACTAGCAGTTTCAATGCCCCCCTCTTAGAAGCTATCTGCCAAAAAAAGGCCAACTATGCTGCTATGAGGAAGTCCAAACAAGCCAGGTGGAGATGCCACTTGGAAGGTGAGAGATGCCTGGCCAGCAGCCGGCTGTTCCAGTCCTCTCAGCTGAGTAAGGGAGCCATCATGGACTTTCTGCTCTAGCAGACAACACATAAAGCAGGACAGTTTCCCAGTCAAGCTGACCTGAGATTACAGAAACATGAGAAACCATAAATTGTTTCAATTTTGGTGTGGCTTGTTAACACTGTAAAAACGGAAACACCACCCTATGCCATAGTAGGTCACCATCACCTCTGTGTTATCTAAGGTTTTTTTGTATACCCTTTTGTAATTGTTGGATTTCTAATTGGTAAGACAAGGACAGTGTCCTAAGCTTCTCTGATTCCCTAAAATAGTAGGTGCTCAGTAATTAGTTGTTAGGTAGATGACTGGCTAGATGGATGGGTGCATGGGAGGTGATAAATACAGGGGCCCTTTTTCTTCAAGGAGCCAATAGGAGGAATCTAGCTTAAGGCAAGAGTACTTTCCCACAGCCCCTTCCTCTGACATTTGAAATAAAATTGAGAGAATTTAACACAGAAATAGAGAATGTATTCTCTATGAGAATTTAACACAGAAATAGAGAATTTGGAACCTGAGGAGGAATGAGGGAACACCTTCCTATCAGTCAGCTTCTATGAAGCAATAGAAAATATATATTGGTCTCTGCCCCCAGTTCCTTTCACAGAGCTTCTGATATCCTTGTAATTTCCCAAGTGATAAGAACACCAAGGGCTTCTTTTGTTCTATTGAAACAACTCTGGGTGGGCTTCTGGATGGCTTCTGGATAAGAGCTGGTCACCAGAAAGACCAAGCCATGATTAGAAGCTTGGAATTTTTAGCTCTACCTGTCTTATTCTCTAGAGAGGGGAGAGGCACTCAAATGGACTTAATAATTGATCATGCCTATGTGAAGAAACTTCCACAAAATCCCAGTAGAATGAGGTTCAGGGAGCTTCCAGGCTGACATATCCATAGCAGGAAGGTGACATATCCCAGCTGTACGGGGACAGTAGCTCCTGTGCTCAAAACCCTCTCAGACCTCGCCTTACATATTTCTTCTTCTGGATGTTCATCTGTAGACTTTATTATATCCTTTAATAAATGGGCAAATGTAAGAAAATGTTTCTTTTCACAGACCTGTACCCCTGGGGATAAAAATATATATGTTGATAAAAAATAAAAAATTAAAAAAAAATGTTTCTTTGCGTTTTATGAGCCATTCTAATTAATTGAACCTGAGAAGGGGGTCTGGAACCTTCGGTTTGTGGCCAAGTCAGACAGAAGTTGTGAGTAACTTGGAGATCTATCAGTTGTGATGGGCATCTGAACTGGGGTGGAAACATCTGGCAGGGCTGAGTCCTTCACCTGTGAGATCTGACACTATCTCCAGGCAGACACTTTCAGAATTGAGTTAAATAACAGAATACCCCACTGGTGTAATGTCTGGAGAATTACTTGGTATAGGGATAAATCTCCACACATTTGGTGATCGGAAGTGTCACAAGGGAAGTGTTCCCTGTGAGAGTAAAAAAGAAACACAGGGGGAAAAATAGGGAAGAATGGGTTTTTTCACTACGCAAAGAAAGGGAAAAACTCAGTCTTCCCTTTAGAGCTTCCATCTCATCAGTGATGAAGGACGTATAGTCATATATTGAGGACAGAGAAAGGGCTGGGACAGATAATGCAAAAAGTAAAAAGGGGGGGGTGGGCATTAGAATGAGAAAACATTACTGGGAATGTCAGTCTTAGGCAAAGGCTGTTGACAGAATCTTCTTAGAAGGAGAATCACCTTTTTATCCAGGAAAAAATAAAAAGATACAAGTTTTAAAATGAAAGCTTTTTACCTACTAGAGATAGTTGAGACTTGAATTCTAGAGAAAGTCCATAGGTTTCCAGAAAGGCCAAATTGAAATGACCATGAAGTAAATTCATGATTAAATTTATGAAAATAATTGTACTTTTTTTTTCCCTAATAATAAGACTCAATGTACTCAGCAACTTTTGTAGACGAGGTGAGGCATGCACCATCTGTGTAACAAAGATTGTTACCAAATGCTTTCACACATCCCAATGTTTAAATGTGTCATGAGGTCAAAGTGGGGAGATGGTAGCGGCTAGAAATTTTTAAAAATAAATCTTTGTAAGTTACTTTGGAAGTTAAAATCAACATATGAATAGTAATAACTGCTTCTGTGTATTATCACAGATTCTTCAAAAACCAAAACTTAAATGTAGCAGCTCTTCATTTACAATCACCATGCTCAGGTTAAGCAACATTATGTATCTATTTTTGTGGCATTTTAAAAATTACATTAAATCTGACTCTACCCAGCCTCTGACTGGCCAGTCCCTGTTCCCATTTTCCCCTAGAATCTTACACAGTTCAGAATATTCAGGAAGGAACACTACTGGTCATAGCTGATAAATCCCTTGTCTATACCCACATGGCCTTTTGAAGGTAGAACATCTTTTGTATTGTGTGCCTGATTTAAAATAGAGTGTTTTAGTAGAAAAATTGAGGTTTAATAAGGCCAACAGATCAAGAGATGATTACCATTGAATAGATACTTTGTAACTCACAGTTTCCAAAAGAGGAGATGGGGTCATGCCATGCAGGGGTCACACAGAGAAGCACCAGGGTTGGTAAGGAGCCACAGGGATGGGTCAGAGGTAGGTACAAGAGTCTTCATTGTGTTTTCTTCAGAAGCGAACAGACAAGGCATGGTAGGCAGGTTTGGGGTAAGCTAGTTTCAATTATTTCAGTGGGGTCTCATGCATAGGGATTGTCCCTGATTGTCTGGGACCTGGCCCTAGGGAGATGAGTGCAGGTGAATAGTGGTTTAGTGGACTAGTCAGATAATGAAGCTAGTTGGGATGTGAGCTCTGGAGTGGTTAGTTTGAAAAGCTTACCTTTCAAATATTTTGAAAGGTAAGCTATTTACTATCTCCAGAAATTGGCTAACCATGGGAGGAGCAGTCCCTCTGGAAAAAGCAGGGTCCCAGATGTCAAAGCATCAGAACACAGGAAAAAAAGACATGGGTAACACAGAAAAACCAAGCCATGATTAGACGCTTGAAATGTTCAGTCCCACATCCCACTGTCCAGAGAAGGGAGAAGTGCTGGAGATAGAGGTGATGATGGATCACGCTTATATGATGAAGTCTCCGTGCAAATCCTAGAAGTATGGGGTTTGCAGAGCTTCCAAGTGGGCAAACACGTGGAGGTGCAGGGAGAGAGGCACGCCTGCAGAGGGTCCGGAAGGTCCTTGCCCCTTCCCCCATACCTTGTCTTACCCATCTCTTCCATCTTGATGTTTATCTGTATCCTTTATTATATCCTTTTATAATAAACAGGAAGTCAAATGCTCTCCTGAGTTCAGTGAGCTGCTCTAGTAAATTAATGGAACCTGAAGAGGGGGTAACGGGAACCTCCAATTTATAGCTGATCAATCAGAAGCACAGGTGACAACCTAGGCTTATGATCAGCATCTGATTGCATGGGGGGAGGGGGACAGCCTTATACACCTGAACACTTAACCTGTGCGATCGGATGCTATGTCCAGGTACACAGAAGCAGAATTGGGTTCAGTTGTAGGACACCCAGCTGGAGATGCAGAGAATTGCTTGTTGTGAGAGAACCCACCCACTTCCAGTGTCAGAAGTGTTCTGAGTATAGCAATGCTGGAGAATAAGGAAAAGACACAGGAGGAGGGCTGAGTCTTTCTAAACACTCTCAAATCTATTTCTTTATCCCGGAACTCCTTCTCAAACTCCAGAGTCATACCCAACAGCCTCTTGACATGTCTATGTTGATGCCTAATAGACATCTGCATTAAACATACCCAAACTGAGATCCCGATTTACCTCCACAAACATGCTCATGATCCATACCCAATCCATCAGAAATCATGCTGGCCCTCCTACAGAATTTATCTTGATCCCATCACTTCTCACTATGTCCCATTGCCCCTGGGCCACGGTCATCTCTCACCTCCATTTCTGCCTCCTAGCCAGTTTCCCTTGTTTCCTGGATATTTATTTTTCAACACAGTGGCCAGGAAATCCTTGTAGGCTCAAAACAAATGTTCAAAATCTTGTAGTGGTTCTCCATTTTGTTCAGAATAAAACCTTAAATCCTTTTAACAACCTACAAGGTGTTATGCAATCCTGTGACACCCCAGACCCTTCGTCTGGTTCCTTTTTTTTTTTTTTTTGAAAAAAAAAAAAAAAAAAAACAACAACTCTGTTTTAGTTATACTGGCCTCCTTCACCCTCAAACATGTCAAGAAACTTCCTACACTGGGGCCTTTGCACTGGCTATTTCTTCTGCCTGTGAGGATCTTTTCCTGGTTACCCACTTAGGTAAAACTAAAACTGTTTTAGTTATACTGGCCTCCTTCACCCTCAAACATGTCAAGAAACTTCCTACACTGGGGCCTTTGCACTGGCTATTTCTTCTGCCTGTGAGGATCTTTTCCTGGTCACCCACTTAGGTAATTCCTTTACCCTCTCCGGGTCTCAGTTTACACCTCACTTTCTCAACAAGACCCAACAGCACCGCTCTATTTAACCATGGGACCTGTGCAGTCCCATACCACCCTCCCAAGCCCATATTGCCCGATCATATTTTCATTTTTTCTAGAAATTCTCATCTATATAATTCATTTGTGAATTATACTCATTGTCTACCATCATCCCCTGTGTCGCTTACATTCTGCAAGAGCAGGGTTCTTTGCACATCTTTTTCACAGCTGCATCCCAGTCCTGAGGATTTGGAACCTCAGAGCAGGTGCTCGGTAAATATGTCAAGTGAATGAATGGTTGGCTTACACCAATCCCACGACATGGGGACTCTTTTCAAGTACACTTGAGGATGGTTCAGGAAGTTGCTGTACATCACAGGACAAAAGGGGGAGGTGCTGGGATTAAAGTGTGGCCCTCATTCCTCCCAACCAGAAATCTCTGTATTAGACCCTTCTCCTCCCTCTGCTATAACTTGGAGCATAATTATAAAGATCTTGTTTTTTAATCAGAGCAGATTTCATTAAGTTGAAGAAAATGTAAAAATTATGAAGATAGCCTGAGGCTAGGAATGCTATCAGTGAAATGAGGCTCTTAACTTGTGTGATTTGACATCTGGGAAATATATTTGGTGATCACTTTTGTCTTCAAATAGGTAACAGTGTCTTAATAAAATGTCTTCCTCCCAACTGTTACTATCTTCACCTAGGCACACTGGATCTGTGTGTGCGCACATACATGTGCCCACACAATCGGGAAACTGATGAATCCTTGGATATGTATATATTTTTTTAAATACTTTTGCTTAATGCTTCTGACATTGCTTCATTGAATAATCAACAGACAAAATGTGCTCCTGTCGTATCTTCAGAGGCCCAGGAACTGGTGTCATTCTGAGAACCTTGCCCATTAGGAAAAGACCAATAAGTCTGGAATTTGAGAGCCATAAAAGGCACCCAGGGCCAAGACCCAACTCCCTACTCTTCCGCCCTGCCAGCCTCTTACCCATCCATGACTGCTTAACCCCAGGTTTGCTCTATCCATAGGCTTCACCACTGGGGATGGTCTGCCTATGAATGCTTGATGAAACATGGGACGTACACATATTTATCCAAGGTGAGTGGAATCTACATTCCGGGCTAGCGTGTACTTTAAAAAACCAGCCACTTGATTTCTGGCATTATAATTCAAATTAGATTAGGTGGCCTAGCGTGAACTCTAGCATATTCTAATAACTCCCATAATATAGCACTTAGCTCAGTTTTGAATTAAAGCCTTTCCCTTGGTTCTATATCTCTATAGCCAATAAAGTCTTGGAGAGTGTAAACTTATCTGACTCACTTACCCATGTGGCCATAACTGCTGTGCCTGACACACAGTAGGCATTCTGTAATTAACGTAATGCTTGCTAGATGCATAAAAGGATAGTTAATAATGTAATCAGGGGATGACATTAGAAGAACATTGATAAATAATGCATACAGAAAAGGAAATTGATTAGTAAGACTGCATCAGGGTTGAATCTTCTGTTTCCATAACAGAGACTGAATTCTGGTCACCAGAAAGACATCCTATGGCACATAATCCTATGGCCACTGATCTTATTAAACTGATTACAAAATCTTGGCAGGAATACCACTAAAGAAGCTACGGGGATTTCAGTTCAATGAGCCTGAACATTCTATTTATTGAAAAGGACCAAAATGGAATGGGCTGCCTCTGGGGTGGTAAGTGCTGTGTCACATTGAAGTTGAATGCCATTTTCTGAAGAGCCTCTGCAATCAGGTAAGAAATTAGACTAAAAACACCTAAAGGTCCCTTTAATCTGTTACTTTCCGAGTGTGGCCTTGAGGGGTCTATAACTGGGAAGCAGAATGTGAATTCTTCTAGAAGCTGCTGCAGAGAAGGCACCTGAGCAAGCCTAAAACCAGAAGCCAAGGAGCACTCTTGATGGCTTTCCCAGGGTCATGACCCATGTCCCAGGAAATGACTCCTGATGGCTAGTGCAAGGAGACACCTAAGAAATGCTGGGTGATCCTTCAGGGCAGCTAATGAAGAAAAGTGAAATAACTAATTTTCTTTTATTTTTAGTATTTGGATGCCAGTAATCCTGACTTCACCCCAGGATCCTATGACTTAAGAGGAAATATCTATTACACTTGCCCCTGTCCCCAGTGCTGGCTCCTACTTCAAATTGATGTTCAAATTCATCATATTCTTCCTTTGACCACCCCAACACCACCAATAATGTTTCCCTCCTCTTTTCCTTTCCTTTATTCTGTAATCACCCATTCTTTGTCCTGGGTAATCTGGATCTTTAAATGATTAGATCTAGAAAACCATAATTTTAGGAGTGAGAATTTTCTTCATTCTAGGGCTGGAATTTTCTCATAGGGCAGGCAGACTTTATTCTTTGCTCTGTTTTTCTTTTAATTGTGTAGAAGTATGGTAGGTATCTACCCAAGAAGTGATTCTAAGGCAAATGCTTTAGGCTGTGGATGTTAAGTATTCCAGTTACTAAAGGAAATTCATTCATTCATTCATTCATTCATTCAACAAATATCTCAGTGTCTGTATATCTGACTCATGTTGAGGGCTTGGCAGGATTTTTGAGGCAGCTGAGGCAGTCTTTACAATACCATCTTTATGCCCACATAGGAACCTTTGCCACTTGTAAGACTTCCTTTCACACATTTCACACCTCCGTCTTTGGGGTCTAAACAGAGCTCCACATGCTCAGAGGACAACTGATCTTCCTTAGGTCTTCAGACCCCCAGGAGTAGTCTAGAAGAAGCACCAAAGCTCAGAATTCTCCTTGAGAAGATCCCCAACCATCCTTTCCCTCTCAACACCCACAACTTCACCATCCATATGTATGTCCTTTGTCTCCATTTTTGTTGGTCACTGCAGGAAGCCCACATCCCCCAGACCATCCCTCATCCATCTCTAAAATGTTCTGTATGTTCTGACCCCATCTCATAACCCTCTTTAATTTTTAAAACTATCTGGAATTCGTAGTCATAATCAGCAAGGTTCCCTAAACACTCAAACCTTCTCTCTAGGTCACCTTCATCTTCTAACTGAAACGTGACTCTTCCCTGAGGAAACTGCTCCTGCTGCAGTAGCTCTAACATCCATCCTTTCACTGGCACTGATGGGGGGGGGGGTGTTCCAATTCCTCATTGTTGCTTCCCTACCATTATCACCTCTTAACCTCTGTAAGAGTCATTGTTCTGACTCCCATGTATCAGACTCTATCATCCACCATCCTTCATTGTTGTCATCATCTGTGAACCCTGGGTGAATCCTATTCTTTCTTTAATATTTGGGGTCCTCTCTCACATGACCAATGTCCATCAGTGTCTGTCCCTCCAATCCTCTTCCTATCATAATGCTAGATGACTTTAACCTCCACATACTCGATCCTTCTACTATCCTGACCTCCAGTTTGTTGACCTCTCCCCTCCAATGGTCTTATCCTTCTGGAAATGAACCAAAGCTTGAACTCACTATAGAACAGTGAGTCACAGGCAAACATGGGAGCAAGAAATCTTTATAATGGAAAGAAAGGAAGGCTTCAGGTACACCCTGTCTGAAGTCATTGGTATGGGGAAGTTTGAGGCAGGCTAACTAGAAGCAGGCCATCATGTGTGATTGATCTGGAGAGGATATGCAAAATTGGTTACATTAAAAGAAAATTTTCCACAGACAATTCACTGTTTTAGTGGGCTCTTGACAATTTATTGCTTTAGTGGGCTCTTTCCCCCCAGCCATTTATGAATCAGACGGTACCAATCCAGCAGCTAGAAAAGATCTCCAAAAATGTGTACCAAGCAAGAGATTTTTATAGACCAAAGTAAGCCAGCACAACAAAGTTATAGTTGCATTTGTTGGTTACTTTGCTTATTTGGAGCCAGGTCAGGTAACTTGTGCTGAGCAGGCAACTATTGATTGGTTGACCTGGACCTCCTTTTTCTGGGAGAGCTGGCATAGAAATTTAGTAACATTTCGGTTTGCAGATATGGGGTTTAACATGATGACTCCGTCTTGGGCCTAATCTGGTTACTTTAACAATTATGCAATACTTTTCAGGGCCCATGAAAATATTTTAATTTACTTTAAAATTAGAAGAAAAAGTAAATATGATAATATATTCAGCCTAGATGTTAGTCATCTTAATATATGCTACTACTGTATAGTTATATATATATAACATATAATCATAATGAAACCTCTTAAAAGCATAAAGATGAACAAAAATAAAAATAGCACACTAATGGTCCAGAGAAGTTTTATTTTAAAGTAACCTTTTATCTCTCTTCTGCACGTCTCCCCTCCTCCCTTCCTAGATTTTTGTTTTGGGAACCCGGTACAACCCTAAAGACAAGGAAAAGGAGGCTGGCAGCAAGTACACAATTCCTGTCAAACCAGCTAGAACTTGGATTTCCCTATAAAACCCCCCAGCCCAAGGGAGGAGTAAGATGACTGAGGAGTAGAAGACCTAAATATCATCAGGTCCCAGGAGTTCAGCTAGTTATCAAACCATTCTGAACACCTACAAACTCAACAGGAGAGAGAAGAGAAGATGAGCAGCAATTCTAGGAACAAAAAGTCAATGACTTTATAGAAGGCAGGAATGTGGAGAAATAAATCCAAGGCAACAAATGGGAAGATAGACCATGGGGGTATGGGGTTGCCAGCTCCTGGCAAGTGAAAGAGCAGTAGAGCAGAAAATCAGAACATTTAGAAGTCTGCTCCACTAAGAGAGGTCACTCCAGAGGCTAAGTGGGGGGTGGAGCCCTTGCGGGGACAGTGTGGTCCCAGGACACATGGGGTCACAGAAAAACCAGGGGTGTCTGAGGGTGGTAGAGCCCCCAGGTATTAGAGCAGGGAAGCTGACTGTAGAGACAGAGGTGAGGAGGGAGTTCTCAGCTCAGGGTTACCTTAAACTGTGATCCGAGGCATGGTTGGGCTGCTGCTCTTTAGGCAGGGACCCCACAAGTGGCAGATCCAGGGAGACCCCCTCTTTCTTTTTCTGGGAGGAATGGCATGGAAGCGTGAGGCAGGAATCTGCTGGGTTTGGAGACTCCAAATGGGGCCATGCTCCTGTGATAGAAACACTCAGTCACAGCTTGGGTGAGCTCGGAACGCTGCCGGAGACCAGGGAGATGGACTGCTTTTCTCTGAGGGCGCACTGAGGAGTGGGGCCCCAAGTTCTCTGCTCCTCCAGGCTAGAGATTGAGAGGTCGCCATTTTCATTCCCATCCTCCAAAGCTCTACAGAAAGCATTCAGGGAACAAAAGCTCCCAAGAACAAACCTGAGCAGATTACTTAGCCTGGCACCTGGAAAGGGCAGAGCAATTCTGCTTCAGGCAAAGACATTTGAGAATCACTGCAACAGGCCCCTTCCCCCCTGAAGATTAGCAAGAATATCCCAGCAAGACCAAGTTCACTGATCAATAAGAACTGTGGAACTCTTGAGCTAGGGGAAAGCAATGCATATAATTCATGCAGGATAGCTTTATCAGTAGTTAACCTGAGTTTAAATGGGCTAAATGCCCCAATCAAAAGACTCAGGGTATCAGAATGGAAAAAAAAAAAAATCCAACTTTTCCCCCATGATCCTTTAGTCTTTCAAAGTTAAATTTTTTAAATTTTATTTTTTCTTATTCTATTTTAAAATTTTTTCCTCTTTCTTATTTTAATGTTTTTTAACTATTTTATCTTATCAATATGCTTTTTAAAAATCTTTTTAAATTTTCATTGTTATAGTCATATTTTATCCCTTCATTGTATTTAACCTTATTTTTTGTATACATATAGGTATTTTTTTCTTTAAAATTTTGGGATGCAATTTCTTTTAATAGATCAAAATATACCCTAAATCTAGTGCATGGTTTTGTTCTAGTCTCCAGCCTGATTGCATTCTTTCCTCTTTTTTTTCTTTTCTTTTTTCAACCAACTTCTTATCAATTCCTTTTTTTAGAATCTTTTTAAATTTTCATCTTTACAGTCATATTCCACCCCTTCATCATGTTTACCCTTATTTTTGTATATATATGTTTTTCTTTCTTTAAAATTTTGAGAGGTAGTTTCTTCTGAGACCAAAATACTCCCAAAGTATAGTACTATATATTATATTATATAATATAATTATATTATTATTATAAAATTATAAAATATATTATATTATATAATATTATATATAGTACTATACTTTGGGAGTATTTTGGTATACCCAATATAATATTATATATTTTGGGTGTATTTTGTATTATATAATATTATATTATATATATTATATTATATATTATATTATATCATATTATATATAATAATATTATATGATATGTCATATATATGATATATCATATATACATATATGATATATATATGATATATATCATATAATATTATATCATATTATTATATATAATATGATATATTATTATATATTATATATAATATATATAATATATAATATCATATATAATATATAATATATTATATATTATATAATATCATATATAATCATATAAATCATATATAATATCATATAATATATGATTATATAATTAGATATATTATATGTATATAATATATGATTATATAATCATATATATATATAATATATATATATATATATATATATCCCTCTCTTCTCCCCCTGGTTTCAGGTCTCTTCTGCTTTCGTTAGTGTGTATTTTTATGGGGTCGTTGCTACCCTTTCAGTATTTTGTTCTCTCATTCATCTATTCTTATCTGGATAAAATGAAAAGGCAAAAAAACTAACCACAAAAAAAAAAGGAAAAAAAAAGAACAAGAGGCAGTACTGATAGCTAGGGACCTAAGTTTTATAGGTTTTAGATACTAGCCCTTTATCTGATATGTTGTTTGAAAATATCTTCTCCCATTCATTTGTCTTTCCATTTTGTTGACTGTTTACTTTGCTGTGCAAAAGCTGTTGATCTTGATGAAGTCCCAATAGTTTATTTTTGCACTTCTTCCCTTGCCTTTGGTGATGTTTCTAGGAAGAAGTTGCTGTGGCTGAAGTCAAAGAGGTTGCTTCCTGTGTTCTCCTCAAGGAGAACAAAGCAAATCCATTAGTAAGATGTCAGAACTAGATTCCAGAATGATGATTATCAAGGTGCTAGCTGGGCCCAGAAAAGCATGGAAGATACTAGAGAATCCCTTTCTGGAGAAATAAAAGAACTAAAATCTAATGAAGTTGAAATTAAAAAAGCTATTAAAGAGGTCCAATAAAAAATGGAGGCTCTTACTGTTAGGATAAATGAGGCAGAAGAGAGAATTAGTGATATAGAAGACCAAATGATGGAGCATAAAGAAGCTGAGCAAAAGAGAGACAAACAACTACTGGACCGCGAGGGGAGAATTCGGGAGATAAGTGATACCATAAGATGAGACAATATTAGAATAATTGGGATCCCAGAAAAAGAAGAAAGTGGGGGGCACAAGGTATAGTGGAGCAAATGATAGCAGAGAATTTCCCTAATTTGGTGAAGTGAACAAGCATCAAAATCAAGGAGGCACAGAGAACCCCCCTCAAAATCAATAAAAATAGGTCCACACCCCATCATCTAATAGTGAAACTTACGAGTCTCAGTGACAAAGAGAAAATCCTGAAAGCAGCTCAGGACAAGACGTCTGTAACATACGATGGCAGAAATATTGATTGGCAGCAGACCTATCCACAGAGACCTGGCAGGCCAGAAAAGACTGACATGATATATTCAGAGCACTAAATGAGAAAAATATGCAGCCAAGAATACTATATCCAGCCAGGCTCTCATTGAAAATAGAAGGAGAGATAAAAAGCTTCCAGGACAAACAAAAACGAAAAGAATTTGCAAACACCAAACCAGCCCTACAGGAAATATGGAAAGGGGTCCTCTAAGCAAAGTCACCTTACAGGCAATACAATGGCACTTAGTTACCCTGAGTGTAAATGGGCTAAATGCTCCAATCAAAAGACACAGGGTATCAGAATGGATTAAAAAAAATCAATATGTTGTCTACAAGAAACTAATTTTAGACCCAAAGACACCTCCAGATTTAAAATGAGGGGGTAGAAAACAATTTACCATGATAATGAACATCAGAAGAAAGCTGTGGTGGCAATCCTTATATCCAACAAATTAGATATTAAACCAAAGACTCTAATAAGAGATGAGGAAGGACACTATATCATACTTAAAGGGTCTGTCCAACAAGAAGATCTAAAAATTTTAAATATCTATGCCCCTAACATGGGAGCAGCCAACTATATAAACCAATTAATAACAAAATCAAAGAAACACATCAACAATAATACAATAAGAGTAGGGGACTTCAACACCCCCCTCACTGAAATGGATGGATCATCTAAGCAAATCCATGCTCATGGACTGGAAGAACAAATATTGTGAAAATGTCTATGCTACCTAAAGCAATCTACACATTTAATGCAATCCCTATCAAAATACCATCAATTTTTTTCTAAGAAATGGAACAAATAATCCTAAAATTTATATGGAACCAGAAAAGACCCTGAATAGCCAGAGAAATGTTGAAAAAGAAAACCAAAGTTGGTGGCATTCCAATTCCAGACTTCAAGCTCTATTACAAAGCTGTAATCATCAAGACAGTATGGTACTGGCACAAAAACAGACACATAGATCAATGGAACAGAATAGAGAGCCCAGAAATAGACCCTCAATTCTATGGTCAACTAATCTTCGACAAAGCAGGAAAAAATGTCCGGTGGAAAAAAGGCAATCTCTTCAACAAATGGTGTTGGGAAAATTGGACAGCCACATGCAGAAGAATGAAACTGGACCATTTCCTTAAACCACACACAAAATAGACTCAAAATGGATGAAAGACCTCAATATGAAACAGAAATCCATCAAAATCCTTGAGGAGAACACAGGAAGCAACCTCTTTGACTTCAGCCACAGCAACTTCTTCCTAGAAACATCACCAAAGGCAAGGGAAGAAGTGCAAAAATAAACTATTGGGACTTCATCAAGATCAACAGCTTTTGCACAGCAAAGTAAACAGTCAACAAAATGGAAAGACAAATGAATGGGAGAAGATATTTTCAAACAACATATCAGATAAAGGGCTAGTATCTAAAACCTATAAAGAACTTATCAAACTCGGGACGCCTGGGTGGCTCAGGTCATGATCCCAGCATCCTGGGATTGAGTCCCACATCGGGCTCCTTGCTCTGCAGGGAGCCTGCTTCTCCCTCTGACTCTGCCTGCCACTCTGTCTGCTTGTGCTTGCGCTCACTCTACCTCTCTCTCTGACAAATAAATAAATAAAAATAAAATCTTTAAAAAAAAAAAAAGAACTTATCAAACTCAATACCCAAAGAACAAATAATCCAATCAATAAATGGGCAGAAGACATGAACAGACATTTCTGTAAAGAAGACATCAAAATGGCCAACAGACACAAAAAATTGTTCAAAGTCATTCAGCATCAGGGAAATACACATCAAAACCACAGTGAGATACCACCTTACACTAATCAAAATGGCTAAAATTAACAAGTTAGGAAATGACAGATGTTGGCAAGGATGTGGTAAAAGGGGAATCCTCCTAAGCTGTTGGTGGGAATGCAAGCTGGTGCAGCCATTCTGGAAAACAGGGTGGAGTTTCCTCAAAAAGTTGACAACAGAGCCAGTACCATGCTGTCTTGATGATGACAGCTTTGTAATAGAGCCTGAAGTCCGGAATTGTGATGCCACCAACGTTGGCTTTCTTTTTCAATATCCCTTTGGCTATTCGAGGTCTTTTCTGGTTCCATATAAATTTTAGCATTATTTGTTCCATTTCTTTGAAAAAGATGGATGGTACTTTGATAGGAATTGCATTAAATGTGTAGATTGCTTTAGGTAGCATAGACATTTTCACAATATTTATTCTTCCAATCCAGGAGCATGGAACATTTTTCCATTTCTTTGTGTCTTCCTCAATTTCTTTCATGAGTACTTTATAGTTTTCTGAGTATAGATTCTGTGTCTCTTTGGTTAGGTTTATTCCTAGGTATCTTATGGTTTTGGATGCAATTGTAAATGGGATTGACTCCTTAATATCTCTTTCTTCTGTCTTGCTTTTGGTGTAGAGAAATGCAACTGATTTCTGTGCATTGATTTTATATCCTGACACTTTACTGAATTCCTGTATAAGTTCTAGCAGTTTTGGAGTGGAGTCTTTTGGGTTTTCCACATATAGTATCATATCATCTGCGAAGAGTGATAATTTGACTTCTTCTTTGCCGATTTGGATGCCTTTAATTTCCTTTTGTTGTCTGATTGCTGAGGCTAGGACCTCTAGTACGATGTTGAATAGCAGTGGTGATAATGGACATCCCTGCCATGTTCCTGACCTTAGCGGAAAAGCTTTCAGTTTTTCTCCATTGAGAATGATATTTGCGGTGGGTTTTTCATAGATGGCTTTGATGATATTGAGGTATGTGCCCTCTATCCCTACACTTTGAAGAGTTTTGATCAGGAAGGGATGTTGTACTTTGTCAAATGCTTTTTCAGCATCTATTGAGAGTATCATATGGTTCTTGTTCTTTCTTTTATTGATGTGTTGTATCACATTGACTGATTTGCGGATGTTGAACCAACCTTGCAGCCCTGGAATAAATCCCACTTGGTCGTGGTGAATAATCCTTTTAATACAGACACATAGATCAATGGAACAGAATAGAGAGCCCAGAAATAGACCCTCAAGTCTATGGTCAACTAATCTTCGACAAAGCAGGAAAGAATGTCCAATGGAAAAAAGACAGCCTTTTCAATAAATGGTGCTGGGAAAATTGGACAGCCACATGCAGAAAAATGAAATTGGACCATTTCCTTACACCACACACAAAAATAGACTCAAAATGGATGAAGGACCTCAATGTGCGAAAGGAATCCATCAAAATCCTTGAGGAGAACACGGGCAGCAACCTCTTCGACCTCTGCCGCAGCAACATCTTCCTAGGAACAACGCAAAAGGCAAGGGAAGCAAGGGAAAAAATGAACTACTGGGATTTCATCAAGATCAAAAGCTTTTGCACAGCAAAGGAAACAGTTAACAAAATCAAAAGACAACTGACAGAATGGGAGAAGATATTTGCAAACGACATATCAGATAAAGGACTAGTGTCCAGAATCTATAAAGAACTTAGCAAACTCAACACCCAAAGAATAAATAATCCAATCAAGAAATGGGCAGAGGACATGAACAGACATTTCTGCAAAGAAGACATCCAGATGGCCAACAGACACATGAAAAAGTGCTCCATATCACTCGGCATCAGGGAAATACAAATCAAAACCACAATGAGATATCACCTCACACCAGTCAGAATGGCTAAAATCAACAAGTCAGGAAATGACAGATGCTGGCAAGGATGCGGAGAAAGGGGAACCCTCCTACACTGTTGGTGGGAATGCAAGCTGGTGCAGCCACTCTGGAAAACAGCATGGAGGTTCCTCAAAATGTTGAAAATAGAACTGCCCTATGACCCAGCAATTGCACTATTGGGTATTTACCCTAAAGATACAAATGTAGTGATCCAAAGGGGCACATGCACCCGAATGTTTATAGCAGCAATGTCCACAATAGCCAAACTATGGAAAGAACCTAGATGTCCATCAACAGATGAATGGATCAAGAAGATGTGGTATATATACACAATGGAATACTATGCAGCCATCAAAAGAAATGAAATCTTGCCATTTGCAACAACGTGGATGGAACTAGAGCGTATCATGCTTAGCGAAATAAGTCAAGCAGAGAAAGACAACTATCATATGATCTCCCTGATATGAGGAAGTGGTGATACAACATGGAGGCTTAAGTGGGTAGAAGAAGAATAAATGAAACAAGATGGGATTGGGAGGGAGACAAACCATAAGTGACTCTTAATCTCACAAAACAAACTGAGGGTTGCCGGGGGCAGGGGGTTTGGGAGAAGGGGGTGGGATTATGGACATTGGGGAGGGTATGTGCTTTGGTGAGTGCTGTGAAGTGTGTAAACCTGGTGATTCACAGACCTGTACCCCTGGGGATAAAAATATATGTTTATCGGGACGCCTGGGTGGCTCAGTTGGTTAAGCAGCTGCCTTCGGCTCAGGTCATGATCCCAGCATCCTGGGATCGAGTCCCACATCGGGCTCCTTGCCCTCCGCAGGGAGCCTGCTTCTCCCTCTGACTCTGCCTTCCACTCTGTCTGCCTATGCTCGCTCTTGCTCACTCTCTCTCTGACAAATAAATAAAAATAAAAAAATCTTTAAAAAAAAATATATATATGTTTATCAAAAATAAAAAATTAAAAAAAAAAAAAGTTGACAACAGAGCTACCCTATGACTCAGCAATTGCACTACTCAGTATTTATCCTAAAGATACAGATTAGGGACCAGAAGGGGCATGGACACCCTAATATTTATAGCAGCAATGTCCACAATAGCCAAACTATGGAAAGAACCTAGATGTCCATCAACAAATGAGTGGATAAAGAAGAAGTTTTATATATATATATATATATATATATATATATATATATATACACACAATGGAATACTATGCAGCCATCAAAAAAAACATGAAGTCTTGCCATTTGCAACAATATGGATGGAACTAGAGGGTATTATGCTGAGTGAAATAAGTTGATCAGAGAAAGACCATTATCATATAATCTCTCTGATATGAGGAATTTGAGAGGAAAGGTGGGGGGCGTGGGAGGTAGGGAGAGAAAAAATGAAACAAGATGGGATTGAGAGGGAGACAAAACATAAGAGACTCAATCTCACAAAACAAACAGGGTTGTTGCAGGGGGTAGGGTGGCTGGGTTATGGATATTGGGAAGTGTATGTGCTATAGTGAGTTCTGTGAAATGTGTAAGCCTGATGATTCACAGACTTGTACCCGTGGGGTAAATAATACATTATATGTTAATTAAAAAAAATAAAAAGTCCCTTCCTCCAGGCAGGCTTGCAATTTTTGGAAGGTCATAACCCACTGCAGCCTCCTTTGCCCAGCAAAGCAATAAAGCTATTGTTTTTTGTCTTTTTTTTTTAAATCTCAAACTCTGTGTTTTTGTTATATTTTGGCTCCAAAGTACAGAGGTCAGATTTTGACAACAATAATATAATTATTGTAATGTAATTATTTATTATTTTGTTAATATGTTAATTAGCACATTATATATTGATTATATTAATTGTATTGACTCATCTTAATCATTAATAATTATATAATTTTATATGATTTTATATACATATATATATTTCTTTTTAATGGTGGAAGAAGCTCACAAAGACAAAATTGCCTAGAGCCCACAAAAGTTATAACATGGCCCTGAGTCTTAAGTTTTTAAATACCATTTAGATATGTGTGGTATTGTGATTTTATAATAAGAAATATGTATGGGTCTACCTTAGATATATTTCAGATTGGGTTCCAGACCACTAAAATAAAGCAAGTATCAGAATAAAGCAAGTCAAATAAATATTTTGGCTTCCACTGCCTATAAAAGTTCTGTTTCCACTTTACCATAGTCTATTGTGTGGTAGCATTATGCCTAAAAAAAAAAATGTACATTACTTAATTAAAAAAATACTAACCATCATCTGAGATTTTACTGAGTTTTAATCACTGATTACAGATCACCACAACAAATACAAAAATAATAAAAAATGTTAAAATTTTGTAAGAACTACCCAAATGTGACACAAACATGAAGAACTACCCAAATGTGACACAGACATGAAGTCAGCATTGGAAAAATGGGACTGATAGGCTTGCTTGAAGCAAGGTTGCCTCAAGCCTTCAATTTGATAAAAAAAAAAAAAATCTATGAATCACAGTAAAACCAAGTAAAAATAAAATGAGGTATGTCTATGTTTGGTCTTTGTTCTCTATCTGGCAGGACCCTTGGAATTTCCTAAGTAACAAGAGCAGCAGAGATATCTGTTATGTTAATGAGACTGGTTGCCTCCTAATTATTAGGGCACCAACCTAATTATTAGTGGGAACTTTCAGCCCCACCTTTCTAACTCCAGGGTTGAATCAATGGCCAATGACTTGATTGGTCATGTCTAAGTTATGAAGTCTCCAACATTGTTTACCATGTGGGTGAACCAGAACACATCCATGCTCCATGTGCCAAACTCCAATGGACAGAAGCTCCTGTGTTTGGGACCTCTCCCTATGTAGCTCTTCATTGAGCTGTTCATTTGTATCCTTTAATATCTTTTGCAATAAACCAGCAATCTAGTAAGTAAACGAGATTCCTGAGTTTTGTGAGTCACTCTAGCAAATCAATGGAACCCAAGGAGAATGTTTTGGGAACCTCTGATTCAAGCAAGGTGTTCAGAAGCCTAGGCAACCACCTGGGTTTGAGCTTGGCATCTGAAGTGAAAAAGGGGGCAAGTCTTATAGGACTGAGCCATTAACCTGTGGAAACTGACGCTATTTCCAGGTAGTGTCACAGATGAGTTAAATTTGTGGGACATCTAGTTGGCATCTGCAGAGAATCAGAGCCACACTCTGGAGTATGGACAGCATTCCATTCACAGATGTACTTCTCCAACTTTACCCTCTACCCTGAACTCCAAATCTGTGTATCTGTCTATCTTTGTGGACATCTAACTTTTGGGGGGGGTAATCTTAAAATACACAAACCAACCTGTTGGTCACGGTGAATCCAGATTTGGGGAGCCTGAAGCTTCTATTACCTGGGGGTCCCTCTTTCAAAAAATGCATTAAAAATGTAGGCAGAAAATAAGTATTTATCTAAAATGTTAAAGGTAACTGAGGCATATTAAAAATGTTTAGCATTTACTCTTAAACTCTTTTTTAAATTGAGCAAAAATCAATTTAATTGGGCGATGCCAAACCAGAAGAGGTTAGAGGCATCCCACTGACGGAGGTGGGAGAAAGACAAATGAGAAGTGGGAGAACCATAGAAAGAAAATTATTTGATTGGCTATAGCTTAAAGCTTAGCTGGCCATTTTTTATCGCTTGTCCTTAGGGTTTGATTTCATAACCTTGAGGCATTTTAGATACACAGGCTGAGATTTTGGGTTGCTATATAGGCTGCCACCTCATGAGAGCTACTTCAGTCTAATGGCTTTCTTGTTTAATTAATTTAACAAGAGTGAGAAAAAAATCACAACTAGATCCAAATTTTAAGAAGTCAACGAAAACCTGTGAATCCAGAAGCAATATCCAAAAGCAATATCTTGATTAATTAACTACCTGACACACTTTATCATACTTTCTCCTACCATTTTGGGGGTGTATACACTTTGATCAACATTCCATTTTCTACACCAAGAGTAAAAAGACAATCAGGTCTTTTTCTAATATGGTTGATGAAATTAGATTTTTTTTTTAAAGATTTTATTTATTTATTTGACAGAGAGAAATCACAAGTAGATGGAGAGGCAGGCAGAGAGAGAGAGAGGGAAGCAGGCTCTCTGCTGAGCAGAAAGCCCGATGCGGGACTCGATCCCAGGACTCTGAGATCATGACCTGAGCCGAAGGCAGTGGCTTAACCCACTGAGCCACCCAGGCGCCCATGAAATTAGATTTTTGATACTGATATTTTAGAAAATTTCTTTCAGCTTTACAACTTTTTATTATTGTCAAAGTCATATGAGTTTTTAGGGTTGTTTTCAAATTTGGGAAAATCTCCATCTGCTTTCCTTTAAAAATGAGCTATAAGATTTCAAAGCATCTCAAGCTTTTTTTGTTTCCAATACTTTTTTGAATAGACAAAGCTCTTTAACCCATTTTTGTTGGTATCTTATTGTGTTGGCATATTTTGACTTTTCTGTTATCTTCATTAATGTCACTGGTTTTGGTTTTTGCCAAATTAGCAATGTGCTTATTTAATTACTTCTCCTTAACTGGATTTTTAAATTTATGGGATGGTCAACTTTATAACTTCTATTTTTTTAAGATTGTATTTGTTTATTTATTTATTTGAGAGAGAGAAAGAGAGGGAGAGAGCACAAGAATGAGTACACAGGCAGGGAGAGGAGCAGAAGGGGAGGAAGAGAATCCTAAGCAGACTCCCCATTGATCAAGGAGCCAGCCCCACATGGGCTCGATCCCACAACCCTGAGATTATGACCTGAGCCAAACCCAAGAGTTAGATGCTCAATCCACTGAGCCACCAAGATACCCCTATAACTTCCATTTTAAATTGATCTTGTCTTCTTAATGAATTGTAGCTTTCAGTATAATCTGAAAATTTTATTATGATTCATTTCTCAGTATTAAAATAACTTCTATTGACTTCACTGTTCATCTTTATTGTTTTTGCTTCATATTCCATTAATTTTAATCTAAATCTCCTGTCAGTTCTTTTAAAAAAGTGCCTTTAAAGATGCCAAATGGTACCCTTCAAAAACATCCAAAACAGTAGTCTACAATTTCTCACTCATTTTGTTTAAACATTCCAAAACTCCTTTCCAAATGGCAGTGACTGTAGCATATTCATGCCTTACCAAATACAAATTTTCAACAAAAAAGAAGAAAACATCTATTGTGTAGTTATAGTATCCACTCTATCATCAAATGTATTCCTGAAAGGAGAGACCTATTTTTGACTTGGTCTTGGCAAAAACCAAATTCTCCACTTACAGTTGTGTCTATCTGAGGTTAGAATTTTCCATAGACTCTCTCTGACTCCGTGTGTTTCTGCTCTTGATCTTTATGTCTTTTTCCAATAAAACCACCAAAGTGAGTTTGTTAAAAAGCAAGACAGGCCATGTCAGACCCCTGCTCGAGACCATCCAATGGATTCTATCTTGCTGTTAGTAAAAACTAATAGCTTATACAACCCTACAGAGTCTGGACCAGGGACCTCTCTGACTTCACCTCCCGTTGTTCTCCCCTTCTGCTTTGCTCAAGCTACACAGCTTCTTGTTTTCCCTTGAATTCTCCCAGGATTCTCTGCCTCAGGCCATTGTACATGCTATTTTCTTTGCCTAAAATGCTGTTTTGTGAGCTATACCCTTAGCTCTCACCTCCTACCCTCTTCTTTCCTCTCGCTTCACCTCTTACTCCCTCACTTCCTTCAGATCTTACTCAAACATCAGCTCAGTGAGACCTTCTTTGATGACTCTATTTAAAATTGGCCCCCAGTACTTCCTACCACTTAAAAAATTTCTATCTCCTATCATCAAAAGAACTATGTACTCCTAAGTCCTACATAAGCATTCAATAATAATTAGTTGATTGAATACATGAAAGTCCAAAAGTCAGGCCCTTTTGGGTGGGTTAGGGGGGTTAAATACAATGTAAATAGAACCATTCTGGAATATCACTGCTCAATTTAGGGAAACATGAGTTTTGTCAAGTACTTGCTCATTTGTTTTGTCGATCAGCAAGTCAATCAATAAGTATTTGGTGTTTGCTGCATGCCTAATACTGTACTAGATATTGAGTACACATTGCTAAGAGAAGGCAACATGGTCTCTACCCTCCTGAAGCTTCTAGCTTCTGGAAAGAGAAAAAGGCTATGAAGACAAGCTGATTGCAGTCTTGGCACATCACTACCTGAACATGGGTTACTTAAGACTGGGCAAGCCAGGCTCCTGAAAATTCATTTTTGGCATACTCTACAGGTCCATTAGTCTTAAACACATGATTAAGCAAGATGGCAACATCATATGCAGTGAATGTCAAGCCAGGGATGGAAGATACTAAAAATTTAAGAAACAATAAATATCTTCTTAAATTTGTTTTCAGTCTCATGTGCTGTGTTAATAGCTGTCATTATTGAGATTTGATGACATCTGTATCCCTAAAGGAGGAGCCAGTGGGGCTGGCACTTTTGAATTTTGGATCGCTTTCAAGCAATGAGATTTAGAATCTTTACCTAACTTAAATATTCAGAGAACATGCACATCAACTCCCCAACTCAGGCTGCCACAGATTTGCAACAGACTTTCTCACCCTGATCTCAGATGGCCATGATATTTTTTGAATATGTGCATCCTGTCTGCTTTAATACATAGTATTTCACAAGTTTTAGTCATTGCAACTAGAGCGTGGGCAAAGGTGGGGGTGGTGTGAGGGAAGAGATTCTCACCGTGAAGAAATCTGAGACTAGCAGCTACTCAAACCAAAATTGTCCATATTTCCTTAGAACTCCATAAAATTCAACTCAGAGGAAAAACACACCGGTGTCCAGCACACTGTGGGTTCTCAATTTATTATTGCATAAATTAACATTTGCAACGATTTCAATTAACAATTTCATATTCAGGAGATATTGCAAGCAGGGCCATACTCATCCAGGTTAGTAAGCAGAATTGGGGACAATATGTTGTTTCTAATAAACTTAATTATACGTCTTTGGTTTGGCTCATTTGATTGCAAATGTAACCCAGATGGCCTCAAATTCACTAAACTTCTGGATTTGCTTCTTTCTGTCTTTTCTTTTCTTTCACTCTCTCTCTTTCTCGCTCTTTCTCATACTTTTTTCTTTCTTTCTCTTTATAAGTGTGTGTGTGTGTGTGTGTGTGTGTACAAATGAGAAATAAAACATACATATATCCCCTCAATAGTAGTTATGCCTGTTTTTAACTTTCAGTGAATGGATTCCATATAGTATGTATTCTCTACATCTAGCTTCTTTTTTTTTTTTAAAGATTTTATTTATTTATTTGACAGAGAGAAATACAGTGAGACAGGGAACACAAGCAGGGGGAGCGGGAGAGGAAGAAGCAGGCTCCCCACAGAGCAGGGAGCCCAATGCGGGTCTCTATCCCAGGACCCCAGGATCATGACCTGAGCCAAAGTCAGCCACTTAACAATTGAGCCACCCAGGTACCCCAACATCTAGCTTCTTTAACTTAATGTTATGTCTTTGAGATACACCTTGCTGTATGTAGTTTTAACTTATCCATTTTAATTATCATATAGCATTAAGAGGTGCCTGGGTGGCTCAGTCAGTTAAGTGGTTGTCTTCTGGCTCAGGTCCATGACCCCAGAATCCTGGGATCAGCCCCATGACAGGCTCCCAGCTCAGCAGGGAGTCTGATTCTCCCTCTCTCTGCCCCCACAACCCTCCAGTTTGTGCTTGCTCTCTAATAAATAAAATCTTTTTAAAAACTATTATATGGTATTTTATTATATTACTATATCACTATGACTTATTGATAACAACACTACAGTTTGAGGTTCTGACAAATGCTACTCTTATACATGTTGTTACACATCTCAAGGTACACAATGTTCATGTGTTTCTGTAGGGTATAGTTGTGGGTTGAACTGTGTTCCCCATAAACACATGTTGAATCCTAAGCCCTGGTACTTGTGAATGTGACCTCAATCCTTTCTTGTTTTCTATACCCTTATGTTTTATGAACATCTCATCTAAAGCATGAAATTGAGTTTTTAATCAACTCTAGTAATATTTGATTTTTTTAATCAGAGGGCTTAGTCCATTTGTTTTCTTATTACCGATAAGGGGGTGTTTTAATTTACCATTTTATTATTTCTCTTTGTCCCACATATTCTCTCTCTGTTCTCCTTTCCTACTTTCTCTTGAAATATTTTTAATTGCTCAACTTTCTTTTCTATTAGCTAGGAAGCCAAATGCTGTTTTATAATTATTTTAGTGGCTGCCTTAGAGATTACATCATGGTTTATGAATTTATCCAATCCAATATGAATTGGTACTTTTACCTTCTTGGACAATGTAAAACATTTCAACTCTCATTTATGTGTTCTTCATCTTATAATTTATTTATAAATTTAATTTAAACACTTAAATGGTAAATATTTTAAATGGTTTTATACAGTAAATATTACTTATATTACCTACTTTTATTATTCTTTATTCCTTCTTATATGACCAACTGGTATCATTTCCTTCTGCTCTTTAGGACTCCCTGTAGTTCAGTCTACTGCTTATGAATTTTCTCCATTGAGATTCATCTGAAATAGTCTTTGTTTCATATTTGTTCTTGAGTATGTTTTTGATGGATATAAAATTCTAAGATTGACAGTTTTTGTTCAGCACTAAAAAGTTCTTACTCGACTGTCCAATGGCTTCCATTCTTTCTGTTGATGTCTTAGTTGTTGATCTTATTATTGTGACTTTGAAGATAAAACGACTTTGTTCTGTTGCTGATTTTAAGATTACTTCCTTGTCTTTGATTTCCACATCTAAACACATCTTAGCAAAGATGGTGCAATTCTTTTTATTTGTCCTGCAAGACATTTGAAGGGAGTCTTACAAGACTAGATTCACACTGCTCATCCGTTTTGAAAATTCTTAGCCACTATCTCTTCAAGAATGGCTTCTCCATTCCTTCTATCTCTCTCTCTCCTGTTCGTCTCTCCCTCTTTTCCTCCCTCCATCTCTTCCCCCCTTCTCTCCTACCCCTCCCCCTTCCCTGTCCTCTGCTTACTGGGATGTTAATAATATAAAAATTAAATCGATCTAGGATATTCCTATATCCTTTTGTCTCTTCTCTTCTGCTCTGTGTTTTTCCTACCTCTGCCTTTCTGTGTTTCAATCTGGGTGTTTTCTTTCACTGTCTTCTAATGTATTAATTCTCTCATTAACTGCTAAACCCATTAATTGCATCCTCACTTTTGGTTTTGATATCTAGGGTGTTCATTGGACTCTTTTTAAAAAATAGCTTTCAATACTCTCTTGAAATTCTAGAATGGCTAACAGACGCATGAAAAAGTGTTCATCACCAGCCATCATGGAAATTCAAATCAAAACTACATCGAGGGAGTCTGGGTGGCTCAGTGGGCTAAGCCGCTGCCTTTGGCTCGGGTCATGATCTCAGGGTCCTGGGATGGAGTCCCGCATCGGGCTCTCTGCTCAACAGGGAGCCTGCTTCCTTCCCTCTCTCTGCCTGCCTCTCTGTCTACTTGTGATCTCTCTTTCTCTGTCAAATGAATAAATAAAATCTTAAAGAAAAAAAACTACATCGAGATACCACCTTACACTAGTTAGAATGGCAAAAATTGACATGGCAAGAAATAACAAATGTTGGAGAATTTCTGGAGAAAGGGAAACCCTCTTACGCTGTTGATGTGAATGCAAATTGGTGCTGCCACTTTGGAAAACAGTGTGGAAGTTCCTCAAAAAATTAAAAATAGAGCTATGCTTTGATCCAGCAATTGCACTACTGAGTATTTACACCAAAGATACAAATGTAGTAAAAAGAAGGGCCATATGCACTCCAATGTTCATAGCAGCAATGTCCACAATAGCCAAACTGTGGAAAGAGTGGAGATCTCCTTCAACAGACGAATGGATAAAATAGACGTGGTCCATATACAAAATGGAATATTACTCAGTCATTAGAAAGGATGAATACCCAACTTTTGCATCAACATGGATGGAACTGGAGATTATGCTAAGTGAAATAAGTCAAGCAGAGAGAGTCAATTATCATACGGCTTCCTTATTTGTGGAATAGAAGGAATAGCATGAAGGACATTAGGAGAATGAAGGGGAAAATGAAGGGGGAGAAAATGGAGTGGGAGACGAACCATGAGAGACTACGGACTCTGGGAAACAAACTGAGGGTTTTAGAAGGGAGGGCAGTGGGGAGATGGGTGAGCCTGGTGATGGGTATTAAGGAGGGCACAGATTACATGGAGCACTGGGTGTTATACACAAACAACAAATCATGGAACCCTACATCAAAAACTAATGGTGTACTGTATGGTGACTAACGTAACACAATATAAAAATTAAAAAAAAAATTCTTGACCTTGTATTTTGTCCTCTAGAATATTGTAATCCCCATTACTGTATCTGATCATTCCAACATATTAAGGCCTATTGGTTCTGTCTCTGATGGTTTTCATTCTTATTAATTTGTCTTCTTGTGTTTCTAGCTAGTTTTTAATCCAGTCCCGACACAGTCTTTTTAAGATCCTTTGTGGAAATAATCTGTGACCTAACTGATCATATCTTCTTTCTGATAGGATTGACATTTGTACTGGTGTGTGGTACTGTGGGTTCTTCATAATTGTTATGGATTGGGATAAAACAAAGCTGAGTTATAGTCACTGTGATAAGTCTTCAAATTCCATTTCATACTTACTCCTAGGATCCAAAATTCAAGGACCTAAACCTAAAGCAAGTAGGGTTCCCATGTTTCCCCCATGCCCTGCAAATGAGCTGCTGGTTATTAACTATTTCTACTCAGCTTCAAACCCATGCTTCTAAACTCTGTTTTGTGATGCTTGGGCTGGAATTCTGTGAAGAACCACATTGCAAATGGAATAAAACTGTTATTCTCTGATGTTGAGCTAATTACTTTTCTATGTTAAAGTATCCTAAATCTGGTTGAAATCACTGTGCTAATAACAAATGGTTATGTATGCATATTTAGTATCCTTCCATAACAAAATAAAATTTAGTATCCCTCTGTTTGTCCCCATTGGCTTTTCTTTTTCTCTAAAAGTCTTTCTTTTTTAACTGAAAGTCTTGGATCACAAATGCAGTAGACAATGTGGCTCTGTATTTCTGTTGAGTATTTGGCAAACTCTTCATGATGTGCTCATGGCCAAAATGGAGACAGGAGTTGGACGCAGAGCCTACGGAGGCCGGGTGTACTGATGGCAGTGTTTTATAACATGTCACCCTGACAACCAAGCCTCACACATTCTATGCTGCTTGTCATAACTCCTCCTCATGTGGCTCTCTTCCCTCCACCTCATGTCCTGTCCTCCTTCTGACCCTTGGCTCCACTACCTATTCACCCACCCTGCACCTGCTCTTTCCTTGGGATTTGCATTTGAAAATTTGAACACAAATGAGCCAAGCATTCAATTTAGAAGATGAGAACAAAATGGACAAGAGAACTATGGGGGAATTAATAAAGATAAAATGCTCAAAATAATGAATCACGAAACAACGGCCAGCAGAAATAATGGATAAACCCAATACTCCAGGCAGTTTGACTCAGAAAAAGTGCAAGACAAATAAATACATCAGGAATGAGAAAGAAGATAAAACCACAGTTGCAAAAAATAGTAAAAATCATTATAAAATATCATATAAAGTGTTGTCAATAAATTTTCAGATTGAGATGAAATGGATGATTTTTTCAGCACAATAGAAATGACCAAAAATTGATTCAAGAAAAAGTAGACTATCAGAACACATTAACAACCACACAATACACTAGCAAGGTTTCTCATAAATCCAGCACTTTAAAAAGTATAAATAAGAGCAGTAGGCCCTGCGTGTTTTACAGGCAAGATCTAACTAACTAACCACCAAGGAACAGAGAATCCTACCTAAATGACTGAAATTGTTTCAGAATATTTAAGTGGAAAGTTTCCCAAATCACTTTATAAGCCCAGCATAAGCTTAATACCAAAACTTAATAACATACCAAAAAAAGTCAACCTTGCTTAAAAATAAATATGTAAAAATTCTATGGAAAATACTTGCAGCTGGTATTTTAAAGCGATAATACACATGTTCAATGAGGACTTATACCTCAGTGAAGCACTGTTAGCATTCTCGTATTATTACAATGTATATTTATTGCCCTCTATTAGCTATGCATTTCTCCACCAGTTGCAATATTTGTAGGGCCAAGAAGACATCTCTTCTTGTCCCCACTTCTTATAGATGACAATCTGGGTGTCTCAGATTCTGAGACTCCCTGCCAAAATGACCCTAAAGCCACTTATCTGGGCTGCACAGGCCTCTTCCCCTGTCCATTCTCCCAAGGGTGGGCTGTACTCTTAGAATGTCCATGCCTATGCCCAAAGTGCAGCCAAGGGGTGACTTTTTGCAGAGGAGTAAATGATGCCTGAGTGCATGAACTAGTGTGTATCCCAGTCTGGGGTAGAAAGCTAGGGGAACAGCCCCGGGTTAGGGAATAGCTTTTTCTATACCACTACTTCTGATATAGAACTCTGAGGGATACAAGAGTTCTAAATTTGAACCTGATCTTCCCAGGTTCTTATGAAGAAGTCATTGTCAAGGTAGGAGGAAAGGACATATTCTGTTTAGTGAAGTATTAGCTAGTTTTATAGCTTTTAAATATTCAGATATATGATAAGTAAGCCTTTATTTTACTCTTGCCTCAGGTCCTACAAAGACTGAGCCAGCACACCTCATCCAGACTTAGCACAGGTGAAAAACAATAGCAGACTAACAAAGCATGAATAAATATTACTGGAATATATATATATATGTATATGTAGGTATATATACCTGTTGTATGCATACTTGTGTACGTGTATGTATACCTCTATCAGACAAAAAGAATGTAAACCTGTAGGTACACAGACACCAATATCTGTATTTGTACACACAAATACAGACATACTATCAGAAACAGGAAAAGTTGGAGCTTCCAATTTGGGGTAAGATGGAAAACTAACAGGCACTGCTGGTCCCCTTTCTCCCTACCAAAGTGGAGGTGCCAGAATAAATACAGGGAAACAGACCAAACGCAGAGCCAGGCCCAGACGCCTAATCCTTACCAGATTCAAGGTCGTCAAGTTTTAACATAGGAAGGGAAGGACATCCTGAAGTTAGCATAATCCAAAAGCATACGAGTGAAGGTTGGGAGCGAACATAAAAGGTGCTGCAGACCAGTATAGGTTTTTTAATGGTGCCCTCTATTCCACATTCCCCCGGCTAGTGGAGAAAACCGAGACTGGTCAGCTTCTGTCCCAGAACCCTGGTCATGCTGCTGCTTGGCCCTGATGCACTTCCAGGATGCCTGAGCTCTTTCAGTAGGGATTGGGTCAGGACAACTCCATCAGCAAACTCATCAGGATGATGACCTCCTTGATGTTCACTGTCATTGTTCCAAAGGAAGAATATGACCAGTGGCAGCAGCTAGAAGGAAGGGAACATAGGCTTGTTAGTGCTTTAGCCCAAATGCGCAGGGAAGCCTATCAGAAGGGATACAGACCAGCTGGATAGGCCTTGAGCATCCCTTTACTCCCCCCTGTGATGGATAATGGCTATACCCATTAGCTCTTAAATAACAAATCATTCAAAACCTTCAGTGGCTTAAAGCGACAATTATTTATTTTTGATCATAGATCTGGAGGTTGACTTCTTAGGCTGATTAAGGCCAGGCTTTACTCCCTGTGTCTCTTGTCCATCTCCTGAGCCAGAAGGAAAGAGCCCTGGCATGTTCTTTCCTTGGAGATGGCAGAACTTCCCAAAGGCAATGGGAAATACACAGACCTCTTGTGCCTAGGCTTGGAACTAGCATACCATGACTTCCATCTCATTACATTGTCTGAGGCAAGTCACGTAGTCAACTTGAAAGTCAAAGGATGGGAAAATATCTTCTACCCCTTTTGCAGGAGAAACGGCAAGATCACGTGGCAAAAACATAAAATAACCTGGAATAAACTTTAAAAGACTGGAGTCTTACAGAGTATGTGTTCTGGCCACAACAGACAATAAAACTAAGTAGAAATCATTAATAATAAAATATCTAGAAAATCCCCCTAAATATTTAGAAATTAAACAACAGATTTTTTAATTTGTAAATAATCCATTGATCAAAGAAGAAATCACAAGAGAAACTGGGAAATTATTTCAGAAGAATAATAATGGAAATACAATGTATTAAAATGTGAAGGATGCAGCAAAAACAGTGCTGAGAGTGAAATTATAGTTTTCATGGTTAACACAGAAAAAAGATGGCTTAACATTTTTTAAAATTCAGATTTTTTACTTAAAGAAGAGAGAGAAAAAAATAAACCCAAAGGAAGAAGGGAAGAAATAATAAAAATAAAAGTGGAAATAAATGAAATAAAGAACAAACAGGAAAAATTAACAAAGCTGAAAGCTGATTCTTTGAAATTCTATCAAAACTGATCAATCTCTGGTAAGAAACAAAGAGAAAGAGAGAAAATTGCAATTGCCAGTATAGGAGGTAGGGATACCAGTAGAAGGCTTACCAACATTCAAGATATAATGAAGAAACATTATGAACATATTTATGCCAATAAATTTTATAGCTTAGATGAAATGGACAAATTACTTATAAAACACAACAGATTAAAACTGACTCAAGAAGGAAAAAAATGAATGATTATATCTATTAATGAAATAGAATCTGTAATTAAAAGAATTCTAAGGGTGCCTGGGTGGCTCAGTGCATTAAAGCCTCTGCCTTTGGCTCGGGTTGGGATCTCAGGGTCCTGGAATAGAGTCCCGTATCAGACTCTCTGCTCGGTGGAAAGCCTGCTTCCCCCTCTCTCTCTGCCTGCTTGTGATCTCTGTCAAATAAATAAATAAAATCTTTAAAAATTAAAAAAAAAAAAGACTTCTAACATGGATAATTCTAAGCTCAGAGCCTTCACTCGTGACTCCTATCGCATTTCAGGAAGATGTGATATCAACCTCACACAAACCCTTCCAGAACACAGAAGAGAACACTTTTCAACTTATTTTATGTGGACAGCATTGCTCTGATACAAAAATGACAAAGATACTGTAAGAAAAATAAGACAATATAACTCATAGGCACAGACACAAAATCTTCAACTAAATATCAGCAACATCTATCCAGAAACACAGAAAAAAGAGAATACATTATGACTAAGTGGAGTTTGTCCAAGGAATTCAAGGTTGATTCAACATTTGAAACTTGATTAATGTAAGCCACCACGTTAACAAAATATATGGGGAAAATTAAGAGGATCTCAAAAGATTCAGAAAACATATGGGAAAAAATTGACCACATGTTGGTAGTATGTACATTTGATATGATCTGATGAGACAGCTCTTCGTCTCTATGTTTCTAGGATCTTCCTCTCCCAAACCCCTACCCTGGTCTAATTATGAGACAAATATCAGACATGTCCTAATTGAGATACATTTCACAAAATGTCTGACCAGTACTCCTCAAAACTGACCAAGTCCTAAAGAACAAGGTTAGGTCTCAGAAACTGTCCCAGCCTGGAGAAGCCTGATCACTTCATGGACATGGTATCCTGGATGGGATGCTGAACAGTAAAAGGACTCTAGTCACAAATGAAGGAAATCCAAATAAAGGATGGACTTGGGTTGATAATGATATGTCAGTATTGGTTCATTAAATGTGATGAGTACATGATGCTAATATAAGTAGTTAATAATGGGAGAAACTGGATATTGATATATAGGAATGTTCTGTATTAGCTGTGCAACTTTTCTGTAAACCTAAAACAACTCTAAAAGGAAAAGTATATTTTAAAAAGAGCTGTATGCAAATATTCCTGTCAGTTTTATTCATATTAGCCACAAGTAGAAATAACCCAAAGATCCATCAGCAACTGAACAGGAAAACATATTACGGCACACTCGTACCATAGCATGTTATTTAAACACTAGAAATCACTTTAAAAAAAAAAACTGGACTACTGACACAATACAGAGAAAATAGAAGGTGATGTTTGAAAAGATATAGAAGCAAAATGAGTCAATGAGAGAAAGATGATGATCATAGGATCTCGCTGATATGTGGAATTTGAGAAAGAAGGCAGAGGAAAAAAAATAAAACAAGAGGAAATCAGAGAGGAAGACAAATCATAAGAGACTCTTAATCATAGGAAACAAACTGAGGGCTGCTGGAGGGGAGGGGTGTGGGGGTATGGGGAAACTGGGTGATGGACATTAAGGAGCACATGTGATGTGATGAGCACGGGTGTTATATAAGACTGAGGAATCACAGACCTGAACCTCTGAAACCAATAATACATTATATGTTAATTAACTAAATTTAAATTTTAATATATTTTTTTAAAAAATAAGTAAATAAAAATAAATATGTGCAGGAAAAAAAGAAAAGTGGGATGCCTGGGTGGCTCAGTCAGTTAAGCCACTGCTTTCAGCTCAGGTCATGATCCCAAGGTCCTGGGAGGGAGTCCCACTTTGGGCTCCTTTCTCAGTGGGAAGCCTGCTTCTCTCTCTGCCTCTGCCTGCCACTCTGCCTCCTTGTGCTCTCGTTCTCTCTCGCAAATAAATAAATAAAATCTTTAAAAAAAGAGAAAAGATATCAAAGTCCACAGTAACCTCTCAGAGGAAGGAACACACTGAATGCCAAGCAGGACCATTATCTTACTTTCTATTATTTCCCTGTCCTATCCTAGGATAGGACATGGCTGAGGAACGAAACAAGGCTGAGGAACGAAACAAGGCTCCTTCTCAGACACCCCCACCAGGAATTAACTATCTCCTTCCTGATTGCTTCCTCAGTGCTACAGCTCACACATTCCTAGCTTAACTCCCTGGTGTGAAGGGGAAGCAAACTTACCTATTTTTGCTACAGTCCAGACTCAGCTTTAAAGCTCCAAAGCCAAAAACATATATGTGTCTATATATGTATTTATATATTTTTCATTATCTTTCCTTTGGCTACAACCCAACACTAATTGCTGAAAATGTTGAGGTTTAACTTAAAAATATGTTAGGCAGGAAAGAATGTCCAATGGAAAAAAGACAGCCTCTTCAATAAATGGTGCTGGGAAAATTGGACAGCCACATGCAGAAAAATGAAATTGGACCATTTCCTTACACCACACACAAAAATAGACTCAAAATGGATGAAGGACCTCAATGTGCGAAAGGAATCCATCAAAATCCTTGAGGAGAACACGGGCAGCAACCTCTTCGACCTCTGCCGCAGCAACATCTTCCTAGGAACAACGCAAAAGGCAAGGGAAGCAAAGGAAAAAATGAACTATTGGGATTTCATCAAGATCAAAAGCTTTTGCACAGCAAAGGAAACAGTTAACAAAATCAAAAGACAACTGACAGAATGGGAGAAGATATTTGCAAACGACATATCAGATAAAGGACTAGTGTCCAGAATCTATAAAGAACTTAGCAAACTCAACACCCAAAGAATAAATAATCCAATCAAGAAATGGGCAGAGGACATGAACAGACATTTCTGCAAAGAAGACATCCAGATGGCCAACAGACACATGAAAAAGTGCTCCATATCACTCGGCATCAGGGAAATACAAATCAAAACCACAATGAGATATCACCTCACACCAGTCAGAATGGCTAAAATCAACAAGTCAGAAAATGACAGATGCTGGCGAGGATGCGGAGAAAGGGGAACCCTCCTACACTGTTGGTGGGAATGTAAGCTGGTGCAACCACTCTGGAAAACAGCATGGAGGTTCCTCAAAATGTTGAAAATAGAACTGCCCTATGACCCAGCAATTGCACTATTGGGTATTTACCCTAAAGATACAAATGTAGTGATCCAAAGGGGCACATGCACCTGAATGTTTATAGCAGCAATGTCTACAATAGCCAAACTATGGAAAGAACCTAGATGTCCATCAACAGATGAATGGATCAAGAAGATGTGGTATATATACACAATGGAATACTATGCAGCCATCAAAAGAAATGAAATCTTGCCATTTGCGACAACATGGATGGAACTAGAGCGTATCATGCTTAGCGAAATAAGTCAAGCAGAGAAAGACAACTATCATATGATCTCCCTGATATGAGGAAGTGGTGATGCAACATGGGGGCTTAAGTGGGTAGGAGAAGAATAAATGAAACAAGATGGGATTGGGAGGGAGACAAACCATAAGTGACTCTTAATCTCACAAAACAAACTGAGGGTTGCTGGGGGGAGGGGGTTAGGGAGAAGGAGGTGGGATTATGGACATTGGGGAGGGTATGTGCTTTGGTGAGTGCTGTGAAGTATGTAAACCTGGTGATTCACAGACCTGTACCCCTGGGGATAAAAATATATGTTTATAAAAAATAAAAAATTAAAAAATAAAAATATGTTAGGAAATGTGGGACTGCAAGGGGAAAACGTGTCCATTATTTTTAAATATTAACCCACCTCACATACCTCTTGGAATAGAAGTGTTTGTTTTTTTAAAACCAGAGTTTATGATATAAATATTCTGTGTTAGGGGAAATGAATCTTCTTGAAGGCTTTCCATTTTCTGGGCAGAAAACAGTTAGTGGGAGATCTCTGGCTAGCCTTCTTTAGGTCCCTTTACAAAGTTGTCAGCACTTTTCCCAAGCTACATTTGCTTCTCCATCCCTAAAGAAATGCTAAGGCTCTGAAAACATTCTCAATGCTCAAGGAGCAGATCTCAGGATAATAGAAGGAGACAACAATGAGCTGTTGTGAATCACTTCCTGTAAGGATCCCGCTGACCCCCAATATGGCAGACTTCTGAGGTTTCCTGAGCTTTAAGCCCCTGATGGGGAAAAGGGTGATGATGTTTCAAACATCCCTCATTAAAACTATAGACATTATTCTAGAACCAAAACAATCTAACACCTGAAACTAATTTTCTTGACACATTCATGGACTTTAATGACAGCTTCATTAATTGAATGGAATCACATGGGGGCAAAAATCATGTTTTCCTTAATGACCTGCCAGATGATGGATTTGTTTGGTTACTTACTTTACTATGAAAAATTTCAGAGGAAGGAAAAAGAAAGAAGGACAGGCTGTGTGTGCCGTTATCACAACTGAGCTTGACCAAGAGGCCTCCTGGGGTCTTGGTGGCAGGCCAACACTGAAGACAGTGAGATGGTTTTGGCAGGATAGGGAAGCAGTATGATGTCATTGCTAGGAGCTTTGCTAATCAATTAAGGTGAATTTCATGAACCAGTCGCATCAACATCACTGGAAAATTTATTAGAAATGCAGCATTTCAGGCCCCACTCAGGAGCCCTGACTAGGAATCTACATTTAACATGACCACCCCATCCCCCAGTGATTCTCAGGCACTTTAGAGTCTAATGAGCACTGGTTGGGAGCCCAAAACTCGGAGTCCAGTGGGCTTGGGCATTCCAGCTCCACTTACTGCTGGCTGTGAATAGGGCATATTATTTAGCCTGTCAGCCTCGGTTTTTCTATCTGTGAAATAGGCCTAATAGTATCTACCTCATGAAATTATGAGGATTAAACAAAATAAGCACTGAGCATGTTTTCGGGTATGTACTCTATGTTGAAAAAATGGCAGTTAATAATACCATGAGGCTTCTTCTGTCCATCCCATTTCAGAGAGAAGTGTCTTAGGAATCAGTACTGAGTTCAAATCTAGACTTTACAATTTAATAGCTATTAACATGATCTTGGTCATGTTACCAAGCCTGTCTTGGCCTCCAATTCTCTGCCTATAAAATGGGGATAACTTAAATGTCAGTTAGAGCCTCCTAGGTCTTAAAATACTGACAGATTACACAGCCTAGTGAAGTCATAAAGCCTCCCAAGATGTCTGCCGCCAGTAAGATTTCTGCTAAGTCCTGTGCTGTATCTGCAGACGATGTCTTTCGCGCAGGGCAAAGTTTACTGTTTCCATAAGAAACCCACCTACTCCAAACGTTTCATGAGTTGGGCAGAAATTTCTAGAGATGTAGAGTGTGGGTCGCAGGGAAGAATCCTAGGACATGTGGCACAGCCTTATGCCATGCCCCTGGCTCCTTCCTTTCTTTACTCCCATCTCCCCCACCACAGTCCCTTGTCATTCCCAAGAAAGCTTCCCTTCAGCAGAGGCAGCAGACCAAGCAGAGAACCCCAATGAGGAGGCTGCGTTCTCATGTTACTGCCGTTATTACCTCCTCTGTCCGGGGCTCCAAGCCCTCATGCACACGTGGGCAGGAAGTCCTCGGAAACTGGAGTGCCACAAGAACTAAAGGAGGACTTGGGCCAACACTACTTACAGAGACTGGTCCCGACGGCTCGCTGGTGATGGAACCACTGATCTCAGCCCGTTCTTCCCCTCCTCCGCAGTCTGCTTCTCATGCTGGGGCCGAGCCTCTGCGAAGGAGGTTCTCCTTTTCCAGCTGGCTCCTGGTTAGGCTCAGCCTGGCAGGGATGCCACAGGGAGTATGAGGGTTGGAGGGAGATGGAGGATTTCTCCTTTGTTTGCTTCCCGTTCCTATCAGCATTGCCCCAGCAACATTTCTTCTCTCCACCGCGGTGGCTGCCAGTCCCAGCAGCACAGGTGACTCTAGATTGTGGTGGTTCCACACCCAGAACCAAACTCATTGAGCCCCCTGTGAAATCCAGTGCCCGCCGCTGATTCCACCTCCTATGGGGTCAGAATCCCAGCTCCAAGGAGCCTCTCCTGCAGACTCCAAGCTCCAAGCTCTGAGTTCCATTTTGAGCCTGCCTCTTCCATAGAGGGCTGCATCCCAGCTCTGCAGGCTCCTTCTAGAAATTTCTCAGCTTTAGTAATCCCAACATTTCCCCTCTGTTCCCCCATCTCTAAGGGAGACAGCTGCTTCCTACAACTACCACCTTTGTGATACACCAGTGTCCCCTTTTTGTCTGCCCCGCTCTCTTCTTTCTGGGAAAGAGTTTCTTTATATTTTATCTCTCTGCTGAAATAATGGTGTGGTTTTGGCTTCTGACGGGATCCGTCCGATATGAAAGTTATGTAATAGACACTAGTTTTTTTCCAAAACAAATTTTAAAAATCTACCTTCTAAATACCAAGTTTTCCCACTAATAAGGGTATTCAAAAGAACATGCCAATGGCTTTGAGAACAATTTCCAAGGAAAATTTTCCAAACTATTTTGGGCTCTGACAGCACTGTTGGAATAGAACAGTAATCCTGAGCATTTGGAACAAAGAGTCAAAACATGTTTCTAGAGAAAGAAATGCAGTTAGACATAACTCACATGGCAGAACAGAAGCATAATTTAGAGAGATGGCGACCTGCGTAGACAGCAGAGTAGGCCAGGATGGGAAGAAGGAGAAGGGGAACAGGGAAGGGCACCCCTGAAGCAGGCGTAGGAAGTCACATTTCCAGACGTCAATGAAGTCTTGAGCCCAAGTTGAAATGAATAGGATTTTAAAAAACCTGGAAATAGGTTAGGTAGTGGTGCTTAGAAAGTCCGCATGGACCATGCCTTACTAAGAACTTGTATTTTAAGGCACTGGCCGTGACTTAAATGGAAATTGGAATGGAACTGAAAGTAATATTTTATACTTATTCAATTAGTAAAGATAAACTGAAAATCATAGCCCTCAGTGTGGGTGATCTTGCTCGAAAGTAGACACCTCCACAAAGTTGTCACGGTGTATATAAAGTGAGAGAATAATAGCTTGAAAGAGTCATAGTGATATTTATCCAGTTTAACCCAATCATTCCATTACTGAAAGTTAACCCTAAGGAAATCGAAAGAATTTTTTTAATGTTTTTTTCTGAAGATATCCATCAAAGTGTTACCTACAAGAGTGAAAAATAACATTATTATAATTATATTAAATATATTTATAATAATTATTATCATATATAATTATATAATGTATATATAATATATATTATATTATATCAATTTATATATTTATATAAATTATATTATATAAATTATTATTATATATAAAAATATATAATGTATATTATATATTTATATAAATTATATATAATATAAATATGGATTAAATTATATGTAATATAATTAAGTATATTATATAATTATATATAACATTATTATAATATAATTAGTAAATAAAATGAGAATAATTTAAAATGTATTTATATGCACTTAGTGAAATACTAAGTTGTAACAGTTGCAACAATTGTGTAAAACAAACATGAAAAATGTGGTGTGATAATAAGAGGAATAAAATCAGCATGTAAAATGTAGAGACAAGTGCAGAAACGAGAACAAGAAAAAAAGGTTCAGCAATGTTACTCTTTGTTACCACGGGGATGTGCCTATGGAGAATTCTGTGAGTCTTATAAAGGCATCATGCCAATGAAAATGATCAGAGTGAGTTAGACAGGACTGAGAAGCCATGCATGAACCTTTGCCCCTCTGGACTCTGTAAAGGCTGAAATAGATCTCTTGATCTAAAATGAAGAGCCATCCTAATCGTCTTCAGGATTATATGTGTGTTTGGCTAAAGATAAGACAATTTTGTTACTATAATTCTCCCCTTCCAGAATAAGCAGCAGAGTTTTAAGGATACCCTGAGTTCTTTCTCTCCTTGGGTTGGCACTGAAGGTGGTTGTGCTCCAGGAGAAGGGGAAGGAGAGAGAATGAAGGGTAGAAATCTGAGACAGCAAAGTCTTCTGTGGAAGATTCCGTATATCTCAAGTAGGGAAGGAAATGATAGACCACTGAGTTAAACAGCTGGTCAGTGAAAAAAAAGCCTGAACAGTTAGCCAACCAATTAGTTCAAGAGACAATTGGCTGCAGGTGGTAAGTCAAGAGCCAAGTCTGGACTCCAACTGAAGGGATTTTGCCAGGGCTCAGTGTTTGACCTTCTAGGTGCTTTGGCTTGCTGTAGGAAAGCTTAGAGAACTGATTTCTTGTGAGCCTCAGAGACCCCCAGAGTTCTTGCAGCGACATGGAGTTGGGCTGCCATATTGGGCATAGAAGGAATTTTTCCAGATAGAGGAGAGTATGAAGTGCTGGTTACTGAGAGTTAAGAGAAATCCCATTTTTTTTCTGGTGATGTTTTCTATTACTGCAGAAAATCCATAAGGGTCAATGTGTTCCTTGGGATTGTCCATCAGAGAACAGCCAGGGCTGCAGGTCCACATGAGAACAAGCTGGCTTTCTTGGCTGCTGAGGAAATAATGAAAACGAAGAGACCCACTTGGGTGAGGGACCTGCCACCAGAAATATTTGTTTGCTCTGCAAGTACTCGCTGAACCCTGTTCTACATGAGGCCCACATTCCATTAGGAGGGGATCAAAATGGAGATGATTTCCATAGATGATAATTGCTTCTTATAACCAAATTCTCATACTTCAGGAAGAAACCATGGCCAGGTTTCTTTAGAAAGGAAACCTGGGGAAGATTCCTAGAAGAGATGCTCCGTGAGCTGGGTTTTGAAATAAGAGTAGACATTTTCTCGAACAGTGTGTTGGAGAGAATAAAAGGAAGTTCTGTGTAGCTAGAATATTCAATTTGAGGAGAGCTGTGACAGATGATGTCAGAGCTGTGGTTCTGCCCAAGGTCAAGATGGCTCTTAAATACAAAGTTAAGAAATTGGACTTTATCTAGACATGGAGAAACACTAAACTTTTTTTTCTTTTTTTAGGATTTTATTTTTAAGTAATCTCTACTCGATGGCGGAGTTCAAACTCACAACCCTGAGATCAAGAGTCACATGTTCTACCATCTGAGCCAGCCAAGTACCCCAGCACTGAACAGTTTTAAGCACAGTAAGGAGGTGCATTTTAGGAAAGGACTCTTGTCTGTTTGGGGGTGGGGTGGAATAGAGTGGGCCAAGCCTGGAGGCAGAAAAGGTAAGCAGGGGACTCTTCCAATAGTCAAGGCAAGAGATAAGGAACATCTGAATGATGGGCAATGACCACAGAGAGGGAAACCTTGCATTTCTGCCTGTGATTCCTCTCCCTGATGCCAAGGATGCAGGTCTTCCTCCTACCTCTAGCACTCAACAGCATCAGCAGCTGCCTGTTGGCACAATGTTTGCTGCCGTGGTCTGGCTCAGGACACAGGTTCTAGCATGTGGAGGGATTATGTGATGGTGCCAGGAGACAGGTTTGGGAGTCAGAGGAGAGGAATCCTACCCCAATGCCACCATGTTATGGACCAAATTGTGTCCCCCACCTACCCCACCAAATTGTGTGTTGACACCTAATGTCCAATGTGACTGTATTTGGAGAAAGGACCTTTAATGTGGTAATTAAGCTTACAAGAGATCATAAGGATGGGACTCTAACTGAGAGGTTGTTGAGCTTATAAGGAGAGGAGGAGACACGAGAGATGTTTTTCTCTCCCTTCACACGCACAAAAGAAAGTCCCAGTGAGGACCCAGCAAGAAGGCGGCTATCTGTAAACCAGGTCAAGAGGCCTTACCAGACACCAACCCTCCTAGCACCTTGCTCCTTGACTTATGGCCTCCAGAACTGAGAAAATAAATTCCTGTTGTTTAAGCTACTAAAGGGGGACAGAATATGCCATCCCAAAATATGCCACTTAGGCATAGGATTGTTTTGAGCTGAAGGCAATTGAGAGGAAGTAGATACAAGAAAAGCTTTCGTTGCCTAAAAAGTGGTTATAAATCTCCTTCTCCTCTCTACCAGTAAAAACAGAAGTTAGTCGCTGGAGACAATTTTCTGCCTTTATCCGCCCGACAATGGAGAGGAATCACTTAACGAACTTCACTAACCAGCCTTTATCTACCACTAGTTTGCTGCCCCTGAAGACTCAAGGTCCTTTTCCTTTGTCTTGAAACACTAATAATGTATTGTTCTCCCACTAAAATGCTACAGAAGCCCAATTTCTTTTTTTTTCCATTTTTAAAAAATTTTTTATTTTTTATAAACATATATTTTTATCCCCAGGGGTACAGGTCTGTGAATCGCCAAGGTTACACACTTCACAGCACTCACCATAGCACATACCCTCCCCAATGTCCATAATCCCACCCCCTTCTCCCAAACCCCCTCCCCCCAGCAACCCTCAGTTTGTTTTGTGAGATTAAGAGTCACTTATGGTTTGTCTCCCTCCCAATCCCATCTTGTTTCATTGATTAGAAGCCCAATTTTTTTTTAATTTTTTTTTTTAAAGATTTTATTTATTCATCAGAGAGAGAGAGAGAGGGAGAGAGAGCGAGCACAGGCAGACAGAATGGCAGGTAGAGGCAGAGGGAGAAGCAGACTCCCTGCCGAGCAAGGAGCCCGATGTGGGACTCGATCCCAGGACGCTGGGATCATGACCTGAGCCGAAGGCAGCTGCTTAACCAACTGAGCCACCCAGGCGCCCCAGAAGCCCAATTTCTAATGAACCCTTTGAGTCACTCATCTCTGAGTGCTCCCATGTGTAAGGGTGAGGCACTTGCTAATAAATCTGTTTTTCGCTTGTGGATCTGCCTTTTGTCAGCCCAATTTACAAGGCTCCAACGAAAGAACTGAATAGGGTAGTAGGAAAAAGAATCCTTTCTCCCTATACCACACAGTCTATTGGATTTTATTATGGTGGCCGGAGTTGGCTCGTACAAATCATCGGCAGCTAAATCTCTTGAAGAAATTATTGAAGCTGACTAGGCTTCGGTTTCCTTATCTCTAAAACAAAATGATAAAATAATAATCCCTACTTCACAAGGCTCTTGGGAGTGTCAGATAAGGTACGCAACCAGGACATGGAGCTTACGTGAAAATTTTGTAAATTGTACATATAAAATTAAATAATAACTATTCCTTCCATGAATGCCCTGGACTGACGAGAGATTAAAATATGTTCAATCATAATATTAGTTTAATTATTATACTTAACTGTAATATCTGCCTCTTGGATATATTTTAAGTGCATTTAATTAGCCAATAATCAAAAGCTAATTGATCGCAGATGTCTAAAGGGCTTTCGGCCCAAATTCTGTGATGGTAACCAGCACCAATAAAACCGTTTGGGGAATTTCTATGTTTTCACTAAAAAAGGACACAGAGTTCCAAATATAGGAAATACCCCAAATATAGCATAGCCTACATAAGAGGCTTCCTTGAAATGTTTGTAGACACATTCTATAGACACATCTGTAGACACCTTCTGAAACTGTCTTTACCAGAGTCTTCAACATTCATTTTGTTTTACTAATGTTGGTTACATGAAATGTATCAATAAGCATGGACAGAAAGATAATCACATAGAAAGTATATTTGTAATTGATATAAATATTCCTTTTATCTTTAGAACTCCTATCTTAGCATCCTAAGAGTGTTTCTCTACCTTTCTTCCCTATTGCCTCCAAGTTGCCTTATTGACATTTTTTCCCTTTAATACCGTCCAGGGAAATGTTATTGCCACATACATGCTGTATATCTGTTTATGGGTATGTCTGTGATTTCTACGTAGCAAAAAACCAATTTTTACCTGATATTGCCCATATTGGGAATGCACAGCCTCAAGATGTTTCACACAATAAGTAAATAAAGATGATTCCTGCAGTAAAATTGAGTCAGTATCCACAATGAAGTTGAAAAAATGCACTCCATGTGAGACAGGAACCCATTTCTCAGAGGGCATACCCAGACGAAGATAAACATCGCCAGAAGATCCTGGCTTGAAGCCAAGCTGTGGTCAGTCTAGGAGCTCTAGGGGTCAAACCTAGGAGCTAGGTACAGCTGGGTCTGTCACTGAGAACCTATTTGCATAAGAAGCCCAGGAATCTTCTGAGAAGGAATTCACCCTTGAGGGAAAGCTGGAGTCAGAGACAGTGAACCAGGCAGAAAAGGGAGCAGACATGGAAGCCCAGCATGGGGTCTGTTCCCTGGATGGTCCCTTGTTCCAGGGACTCATCCGGAATCCTAAGGCCAACGTGCTACCATACAAGGGCAATGAAAGCTGAAATGTCCCTCCTGCCCTCTGGCCATTGCTCTCGTGGCACACTGAGGAGCAAGGGGCCAGCCCTGACAGTCTGGCAAACCACTAGGGGACTCCCTGGGCCGCTGCACGCAGGTAAACTTGACTTGGGGCTGTTGTCCTCACCTCAGTCAACTCCCTGAGCTATGCCTCCTGGGAACCGTGGATCACACCCATAGAACAATGGAGGTTGGTATGTCTGCCTGACAGCGTTCAAACATCTTAGTGCCATGTTCAAGGCTCTTCACGGGGGAGGCTGAGCCTAGTTTTTTGAGGTCTGGCATTGAAGTCGGGTTGACCCAGCAATGGCCCCTGTTTCTCCCATCATCTAGCACTGTGGTTGCAGGCACATCACTTACCCCTTCTAAGCTTCCCACGTCCACCTCTGTAAAATGGAACAATAACAGCCCCAAGGAAATCCAACTAGACAACGCATGCAAAGTGCCCTTTGCACAATCCTAGCCCAAGGTAAGTGCTCAATAAATGTTAGCTATTTCTAGCCCTCCACCGTGATCTTTCCACTCGGTATTCCAGCCACACGAAATTGAGGGGCGTTTCCTACATATGCTTCTGTCCCTTTGTAAATGTTTCCTGTCTGGAGCAGTTTTGCTATTTTTTGTTTGTTTTTTCTTAAAGATTTTATTTATGTATTTGAGACAGAGAGCACAAGGAAGGGCAGAAAGAGAAGCAGACTCCCTGCTGAGCAGGGAGCCAGATGCGGGGCTCCATCCCAGGACCCCAAGATCATAACCTGAGCAGAAGGCAGACACTCAACCGACTGAGCCACCCAGGAGCCCATGGATTGTTTTTTAATGACACTTACCTGTCTGGAAAATACACAGCCACCCAACTCGCATGTCATCTCTGAGAAGGAGATTCCAGAAGAATCAATGAAGCTCTCCGCTACTCTTTGCTAATGGCCTGTTAGAGCTCTAATCACACTCCAGGTTAATGCTCTCTTTTCCTCCCCTCCCACATTGGACTGTGAGCCCTTTGACAGAGAAAGCTGACTTCACTCACTTCCGCATCTCCTGGGGCCTAACATGAGGTCAGGACCAAGAAATGACCCGCTGGTGTGTGGCCCATTAATTGTATTTCTAGAACAAATACCTGACTCCAGGCATCCCTGCCTTGCAGAGCCCACCTTTGGCTTCTCTCAGAAGCTTCGTAAAGCCTAAGCCCCCACATTTTCTACTCACTAGAGGTCCCTCAGCCCAGCCCAGTTCGATATGCAGATGAATGTGGCAAGGATATGCTGTAAATGTTAGTGCCTGCAATAAACAGCTTGTACACAGTTGCATTTGATATCTCCCTCACTTATTAAAGGCCTACTCTATGCCAAACAATGTCCTTTCAGGACCTAGTTCAGAGCTCTGAGACTCAGGGGGGTTAAGTCGCTTCTTCGAAATCACTCTGCGGCAGAGCTGGGATTCACACCCACGCCTTCTGACTCCTAGCCCCTTGCTCCTCTGTGATGTCATGTTGTCTGTCTCTGACACAGAGGTCGACTCGAGAGTGGAGGAATGGGTGACTGTGGGAAGCAGGCCTGTGAGGGAAGGATGGAGATGTGTAATGTGGATTGCTGCAGGGAGTTCCCTCCTACACACCTGGAGGGCTGAACACTAGCCACAGGTGAGGGGCCTTGAGCCTCCTCCGACCTCTGCTCACCTGTATGCTCGTCCTTGCCGAGTCCAGTGCCACACACACACACACGCACACACACACACACATACACATGCACACGGTTCAGGTAAAATTAAGAAAAGAGTATACTTTCGAGCAAACACGGCCGCCAACTCAACATAATCTGAACCGTCAGCACGGGTCTGAAGGGACCTGCTCCAAGGAAGAGATCAGGTTTGTGATGAACAGGGAACCCCTGTATGTCAGGGGTGTCCTGAGAATGAGGGAGGCTGCTCGGAAACACTTGGCACTCTGAAGTAGATCAAAGATCTTGCCTTGTCTCTCTCAATGTATTTTGTCAATCCAGGCAGGGAAACTGTCCCCACCCGAGGGTCCCCTTCAGGCAGCCTAGCTCTGCCACATGCCTCTTGGAACTTGCACTTGGTGGGCTTCAAGCGGGCCTTTGAGAAGACATGGAATGGAGAACAGGCCAGCTGGGGCCCAAATCCTGACTGTGCTACTCACTAGCTGTGTGACTTGGGACAAGTTACTACACCTCTCTGAGTCAGTTTTCTTGTCTCTAGGAGGAGGATCTTAATTGTAGTGACAGCTTATAGTTAGTATGAGGATGACAGGAGATTCTGTCAGTGAAATTGCATGGCACTGAGTATGGGACCCAGCGAGTGCTGTTGCATAACCTTAAAACCAGCACAGTGACACCGCGGACACCCCGCAGGCCTCTCAGACTTTCCCCGCAGGCCTCACCTGTTGCTGAAAAAGGCCGCAGGCCCTCCGGCCTCTTGTGACTTTCCCCACACTAGCATTGGAGGTCAACACTTCACACTTCCTGAGTAAATTTACACGAGCAGCTGATTTCTCCTCTGCTCCCTGGAGTCCTACGCTCTGACCTGTGGGATCACCACCACACTTCGCCGAAATGGGGAGAACTGAGGAGGGAGAATGGGCCCCTGAGCCACCATTGTAAGGGAAGCTAGCTTTCCCTCAGAGGCAGGAACAGCAGCAGCACCACGGGACCTGGGGACAGGCGCAGCAGCAGCTCATGGCAACCTGTTGCCACATCCAAAGCAGTGGTTCTCTACGGGGATGAATCTGCCCCCCGGGGGACACTTGGCAATGTCTGGGGTTCTGGAGACGCGTTTGACTGCAACCACTCAGCGAGGTGGAGTGCTCCCGGCATCATGACAGTGCACAAGACAGCCTCCAAAACAACAATGATCTGGTCCAAAATGTCAATAGTGCCCGGAAGTTCCGAAGCCCTGGTGTAAGTCACGTACACATTGATGGGCAGGGAATGGTCCGCCATACCTAAGCTTAGAGAAGGGGAATTACAGAATCCGCCTTCAGCAGAGATCGTCTGCTATGGTTGAATTGTGTCCACCCTCCGCAAGAAGATAGGTTGAGATCTGAACCCCCAATAGCTCAGAATGTGATCTTATGTGGTAATAGAGTGGTTGCAGATGTAACGAGTTCAGACAAAGTCACACTGGAGTTAGGACGGGCCCCAACCCAACATGGCTGGCGTCCTTATACAAAGAACCCCGTTGGAAGAGGCGTGCACGGAAAACCCACTGCCCTGTGAAGATGAAGGCAGCTCCCAGGGAAGTCTCTACAAACCAAGGTACACCACAGATGGGCAGGAAAGCTAGAGAAACTAGCTAGAGAAGCTAGATGGGAAGGAGCTAGAGAAGAGGCCTGGAACAAGATCCCTCTCACACCCTCAAAAAGAACCAATGCCGGCAACACCATGATTAGATGTCTAGCTTCCAGAACTGTGAGAGAACACATTTCTCATGTCTAAGTCACCCAACCTGTGGTCCTCTGTTGTGGCAGCTCTGGCAAATGGATACACCATCCAAGCTCTCGTTAGGGGAGACAATACCATGGCAAAGGTGCTTTGTACTTCCTGGACACCTCCACCCCTGCAACCATAAGCATCATTCAGTCCCTGTATTTGCCTCGGTTCTGTTTCCGGCCTCACCAAGTTAGAGATAATTCCGATACCCATTCCCCCTCCCCAGCGCAGGGAAAGGGCGGGCTGAGAAAGGGTGGGCTGACTGTCCAGCACAGTACGCCAGACCTAGCACCTCTGAGGGCCTGAGCTCTCTCAAACACAAACAGGACAGAAATTCTGAGGCCCTGGCTGGCCTCGCTTTAGGCTGGTGGTTTCCTGAGTGTATAGGGGGTGCGCACAACAAGGGATGAACGCGGGCTTCCATAGGACTATGGGAAGGAACTATGAGACATTACTTAATTTTAATTTCTTTAAAATTAGAAATAAAGGTCTAATAATAGTTAATGCATATATTGGCAAGAAAATCTGCAAGTGACTTATGAATAACTATTCATGGAGCCTGAGTGTGTGCTTCAGAACAGTGGTTACTGCTTTAGATATGGCCTTGGATAATATCACTACCATTTCTCTAACCTGCTCTCGCTTGAATGTGATTTAAGAAAGACCATGAGTGCCAGGCTAGAGGATCCAGCATCCGTCTTGTGCCCCATGAAAGCTCTTAGAAAGTCTGAAGTAGAAAAGAGACAGTAGAAGTTGTGGGGGTGGGTGTTAACAGCACAGTAACAAGTGTGGACTCTGGAACCATTTGAATAATTTCCTAGTTGTAATCCTTGCTATCTGTTTAAACTTGGGCAAGTTATTTAGCTTATGTAAGCCCCTGTTTCCTCATCTGTAAGGGAGGATAATAAGAGTCACCTCTTGGGGTGCCTGGGTGGCTCAGTTGGTTAAAGGGCTGCCTTTGGCTCAGGTCATGATTTCAGGGTCCTGGGATCGAGCCCTGCATTGGGCTCCCTGCTTGGCAGAGAGTCTGTTCCTCTCTCTGCCTCTGCTGCTCCCCCTGCTTGTGCACTCTGTCAAATAAATAAATGAACTCTTAAAAAAAGAAAAAGTCACCACCTCTTGATATGGTAAGAATTAAAAGAGATACTGCCTTCAGAGCCCCTCAGAGAGGGCACCCTGTACTGGCAAGCCACATTATGATTCTCTTTCAGGAGGGTACTCTTGAACCCACATCTCAATGTAAGATTCAGTTAGACCTCCAGCTGCCACATTCTAGAACTTGCTCTTTAGATATAGATGGAAGCTGGGATACCTGGGTGGTTCAGTCAGTTAAGCATCTGACTCCTGTTTTTGGCTCAGGTCATGATCTCAGGGTTGTGAGATCGAGCCCGGTGTCTGGCTCCATGCCCAGTGTGGAGTCTGTTTGAGGATTCTCTCCCTCTACCCTGTCCCTCCCTCCTGTTCACACAAACTCTCTTTTTTTTAAATAAATAAAATCTTTATTTTAAAAAATATATATATACACATATACATATATGTGTGTGTGTGTATGTGTGTGTGTGTGTGTGTATTGTATATATACACACGCTGCCTAAAAAGCAATGTTTGAAGATACATAAATTCTTTGTCTCGGAAACCTCCTGTTTTACTCAGCCCTGGGAATAATGGCTTTGAAGGCCTCTAGTAACATGCAAAGGCAAGTCTGGAAGGTATATGCATTCTATGTGGCACTTGTATACAAGATATAAAAGCCAGGTCTACCACACCCTGGTGTACCAAGCTGTCTTTGTTCTAATGTGGGAAGTCAAATACTAGTCCTTCCTCAAGGGCCTTGTTTTTTTGTACAAAGTATTATTACTTCCTCGTTTAACATCACAACACTGGGGCAACAACTGCCCCCCACACACACCTAATCAGCATTAATTTAATTTTTTAGATCCACATGAAAACGGGTCAGCTGGTGTTATTGTGCTCTTAGCCACTCAGGCATTCCTCTCCCGGGCGGAAAATACAAGTCTTTTTCTCAGTTTAAGGAGGAAGTGTTGGCAGGTGCTGAGTTGGTCTTATAGTACTAACGCAGGGGGATCCTCTGCCAAATTACATTCAAGAGCGCCATCTCCTGGCCAAAGTTTAAAACAGAAGGAAAATGAAAGAAGAAGCAGGTGCCTAAATGGTCTGTGCCTTTAATCAGCAGCTTAACTACTTAACCATGAAAATGAGCTTCCCGGGGCTAATGAGAGTTGCCCAATTTGCAGAAAGTGGGTGTTTATTTTTGTAGCACAATTTTCCAGCTGCCTGCATCTCACGTCCTTTACAGCGTGTAGCATCTGCTTATGCTGCGTTGCTGGTGCACATGGTTTTGCTTAAAGGCCCTTCCCGGATGCTGAGGGGCACAGAGAGGACTTCCAGGTTTGAAAATTAAATTTGGGGATCCAGAAGACCTTCCAGGCTCATGCTGTTAGGACCCGAGATTCAGGTTTAAGCCTTTTCATAGTTCAATACGAAACAAACAAAATGATTAAAAGACAGGTTGAACTTTGATAAAACCGTATAAAAGCAAGCAAATGAAGGAGAACTGAAACAACATAGTCCAAGGTCAGCACAGCTATGGCTATGTATCATTCTGCCCTTTTATTTTAAAAAGTGCAAGTGGTTCTGCAATAACAAGATCTGTGTGTACCTGAGGGAGGTAGGAAATATTTTCTGTAAAATTGTACACTAAAAATAATAAGACTTCTGGGAAAATAGGATTGAGGCAGACAATTCAACATATACACAAGTTTGCAACCAGAGCACTAACCAAAGCAGTAACAATCTTGATTTAAAAAAAAAAAAATACCAGCAGAGTCTAAAAAAGAATGCTCAGTTCTTAATACATTAAAAAAAAAATTCTGCAGAAAACAAAGGACTGCGACTTGACAGGGAGAAAAAGGAAAAAAGGGTCATTTGACGGAAGGCAATGTAAGAGAAGCTATAGTCTTCTGAGTCATGAAGATGAGGAAACATGCCCAGGATTGGGGAAGATGGAGACTGTGGCTCAACTAAGGTGACAGGAAGCAAGGGAGGATCTCGCTGTTATTAGCTGTGTTCCTGCACTTGGGCTTCAGCTCTCAACAGGCTGGGAGCACCCCACAGGAACCAGAGAAGCTTCCACATGCCCCTGACATCATCCCCTCACTTATCAACCCCATTTCAGCTAATTTATGTTGAAATCACTCACAGCATACAAGTGTGATAGCAAACCAGGCTGAACATGGACTCCTTCCCTACCACACATTTGACACTAACCCCTGCAGGAAGGGTAGATCTGTCAACCCTGTTTCTTCTTCTGGCCTTCTCCCTACTGTCTCGATGCTGGATTCAAAGATATCGCCATCTTCCAGCCACAGGGCCCCCACTGAGTCTCTGGGCTCTCAGGATTCAGTTATAGTCGAGGCACTATCAGGTAGTCAGTAACACACTATATATTTGACAAGCTTATTTTGGTGACTAGTGAGAGAATGCAAACCAAAACTATGTGAAGGAGAAAATTTTGCTAACCTCCTCAAAGTCCAGATGTAGATATGGCTTCAGGTACAGCTGGAACCAGGGGCTTACATTTGGTCCCTGTCTATCTCTCTTTCCCATCTTTGCCCCTCCACATGCTGCTTTCCCTGGTGATAGTGCCGTTCTCTTCCAAGCCTCTCCCACTGATGGCACAGGAACCCTCCAGATCCATAATCCTGTAGCTAGCTGGCAATGTCAGGAGAAATAGAGCTTCTCTTTCCCAGTAGTTTTTGGAAAAGAAATCTAGGAATCGCCTTATTGCCCTAGTCCACTGTGGTAAGAGGATGAGGACCCTGGCTGGGTTGGGCCTGTGGGCTGACCTTCACATTCAGGGCCTGAGTCAGCCTCACCCAAACCACATGTAATCGAGGGTGAGAAATCCCCAAAGGAGAGGCAGGCCCAGTACCTGGAAAGGGAAAACAGGTCAACCCAGACACCCATCTCCCATGGCAGTCAAAGCCAGGCACCCATCTGGTAGCTTGTGACGTTTGGAGAATCTGGTTTCTGATGAACACACTATCTGGGAGACAATATTTATCTTGGATCTAAACAAAGGAACAGAAGAAGATGCATCTTGCCAGCTTGTGTATTTTGTTTGGCTGGACAGTCCTATTTGCCTTTTTTTTTTTTTAATGTAATTAGCTGCAAACATTTAGAACTTGCAAAATTTAGGGCTTCCCTTAAACTCGAACCACACTGTGCCTGTTTCCCCACATGGTGACAATAGGCTGAGCTGAGTATCTGTGGCCTGTTTATTGCACCATCTTCTCCTGTTCCAGAGGGTCCCCTCTGCTGCCTGTGTGGCTCCATCCTTCCCAGGTCACAGTTCTGTTACACACCTGGCCCTGGGAGGCATCGAATTTGCAATCAGCTGTGTGAGTGTAGATCTGGCCAGGAGCCTCTCCAATGGCAGTTGGTCAGGAAGCCCTGGGTCAGGTGCCTCCTGGCTTGCTCTGCAGTCTTGTTCTTTTGATATTTCAAACCTGCCTGAAAGTCACTCAGTGGTTAGGTGCTCTATTACTAGGACTTTCCTACCTTAGTATTACAGCTTTAAAGTCAACTAGCAGATAATTTACTGAGGTATCTAGTTTTTCCCCCACCTACAGGCAAATGAAAAGGTAAATCCCCTCCCCATTTCTGGAAAACCAGCCAAGCATTTGTGTCCAAGAGATCTAAGTACCCTTGCCTCATGGGAGAACTAACGGGCTTTTTTCTGTTCATTTTCAAAGGCCTAGTTATAAATAGAACCTCAAGCTGGATTGTTCCAGAGTGGAATGTCTTCCAAGGGCTGAAAATGGGGAAAACACCCAAACCACAAAGGAATGATATTCTTGGAGACTTGGAGGATAGAGGGACATGCTGGATTCATAAACAGCCATGACCTTTGCCCCACTTAAAGTTTCCAGGAGGAGGAGGACTCAGTATCTGTTAGGATACCTTCTATTGCAAATGATAGGAATCAGAGGCAAACCAGGCTTAAGTGGGGAGAAAGATAAAGGAAGCTGGGTGATTTATGGGTTGGTTACTAAATAGTACATGGGTAACTAACTTCAGGTATGGCTTGATCCAGGAATCTAAAATATGATGAGGACTGTTTCTTTTTTTTTTCATTTCTCATTTTATTTTATTTTTAATTAATGTTTTTTATAAACATACAATGTATCTTTAGAGGGGTACAAGTCTGTGAATCACCAGGTTTACACACTTCACAGCCTCACTACAGCACACAACCCCCACAATGTCCATAACGCCACCACCCTCTCCCAATCCACACCCCCCCCCCAGCAACCCTCAGTTTGCTTTGTGAGATTAAGAGTATGAGGACTGTTTCTATCCATCTCCCAATATTCCATTTCCCGCTCTCTGTTGCCTTCATTGGCAGGATCTATATTATGTTCCCCAGCAGCTGTCTCCAAAAAAAAAAAAAAAAAAAAAAATTGTATTGGCTTTTCAATAGAATATATGTCAATTACTGAGCCAATCCCTAAATCATGACACATAGCACTCTAACTGGCCAGTCACATGCTTCCTCCCTGGAACTTAGAAAATTGGGTACTATAACTAGTGGAAGCAGGGGATTGATGCTGAGTAGTAAAAAACTACTAGAGACTCCAGGCAGAAATGGCTAAGAACACTGGCCACCAAGCACCAGGGTTTCGGAATCTTAGCAAAGATCTCTGTGTTGCAAGGGGGTCACTGCTTCTGAATGGATCCAACAGAACACGGGCAAGGAAAACCAAGAGCTGCATCCACCTGCAAAGAGCTTTCATTGGGGGTTACCCATAAGCCCCCAGGGCTCTTGCACAATTACTAGGCAGGAAATGTGTGCATTAGGCATGCACAGACATGCACATGCACGCACACACACACACACACACACACAAAGAGGCACATACAATGATAAACTTTGCCTTTCCTATTAATTCTGGCAGATAAAGGACTAAGTAAGCCAAATTTGTTTGTTTTGGACTATGAGGTTTCTAACACTCAAATAAGCACAGAAGATTCATTTTTATCTTAAAACTTTGTCTCTCATCTGTCTCTTTCCTGCAGTTTCTGAGTGACCACAACTGTATTCCACCCTACCTCCTCTTCCTTCTTTTGTCTGCTCTAAGTCAACCTTATCCTGGGCCCCTTCTTCACCAGGCGTCACATCTCACTGGCCACAGCCAGCATTAAAGCTGTGTACCACGCAGCTCTGGTTAATTACAATCTAACCCTAATCCGCACAAAGGAAATACTTACATCCCTTCAAAAAGTGCCTTCATTTATGTTAGTAAGAATTGGCCCTCTAGCCAACACTATCTAATCTCCAGTCAAAAATTTTAAAACAAACAAAATATGACATATGACAAGTCCTTCACTGTGGCACACGCTGGTTTCTTTGCTTTAAAACAGGAATTTTCTAGCATTTTTAACCTCTGTCCTCTTTTGCTACATGTAAAAATCCCATAGCTTCTTATTCTAGGGTACTTTGAAATTATAAACGAAATACTTTGATGAAAAATCAAATCGAAGCAATGATACTTTTAGATCATACACACTTCCCCCAAAAGGTTTTGAACCAGAGGGTTGGGGGCAGGGAGGACATATGCTTCCCCCAGCCCTGGAAAAACACTGCTTTGAAGCATCTCCGAGCCAAAGAGCAGCTCAGTGGCCATTACAAATTGGTTCCATCCAGCTCTCCCATGGACAGGGAAAGGGTTCCCTCCATGCCTCCCGCAACCCTCCAGGCACCAACACCCCCCACCTTCCATTCTAGGCATTATCGAGGGTGCTGAGCCATAGAAAGGGGCCATGCCCACAGGGGATGACAGTTTTCTTAATCTATTCCTGCCCCTCATCGTCTCCCCAGGAAGAAAACAAACATTCACCCTGCAAGTTTGCACTGGGATATTCAGTCTTCTGCTTAGAAAAGCCACATTTTCTTCTTTGCTTATGGTTAAATATCTGCAGGTTTCGTCCCCAGCGCCACAGTAGGGGACTTCTATCTGCTTTCGGGGAAGTCAAGGAAGTCAGTGAGCATAATACGGAGTGCGGTGAAACAGGCACTTAAGTACTTTGAAATGTGACCAACAAACAGGAGGGAGGCTAGCATGGTATAGGAGACCCAATGATGAGGGATCTGTTTTGTGGAGAATTGAGTGGAGTTGTTTTCTGGAGAATGAAGTGGGCTAAGCCTGGGGGCGATGGGACCAGGTAGGAGGACTTTGACAGGTCGACCAGGAGAGGGATAACAATGATTTGGATCAGGGTGAGGACAGTGGTAATGTGGTTACAGGATGGGTCTGAGCTCCATGTTGTAGGTAGTGTTGGTAGGACTTCTGGGCGGGATGGAACGTGAGCAAGCTGGATAGGTTGTGATCCATTTACTAAGACAAGGAATGCATGGAGAGGGACAGATTTGGGGAAAGGAGAAGAACTAAAGAGTTTTGACTTGAAACAGATAATTCCTGTATTTCATTTTTATCTCAGGGTCTCAGTATATCTTTTAGGGGAAAGTGAGTGGAAAGGTGGGTTAGGATTTAAAACCTGGCTTCACCACCCACTACTTATTTGACTGTGACAAGGACCAAGGTGAGGGGAAGGAAATGCTGACAGATCCCTGGCCCAGTTTGAAGGACAAATTTTGAGCCATTCCCCACCAGGGGTGGAGACTGGAGGACAGGAAATGGTAGGAGTGGAGAAGGGGGAAATAGTCAGCTTAGGGTGGTGAGTAGGATGAAGGTGGAAAGGGAAGAAGACAGGGTCAGAAGCTGAGGACACTGTTTTTTTTTTTTTTGTTTGTTTGTTTGTTTTTATTAATTTTTTAAAAAAATAAACAGATACTGTAGTTTTATCCCCAGGGGTACAGGTCTGTGACTCCCCAGGTTTACATATTTCACAGCACTCATCTTAGCCCATACCCTCCCCAATGTTCATATCCCCACCACCCTTTCCCGTCCCCCCTCCCCCCAGCAACCCTCAGTCTGTTTTTTGAGATTGAGTCTTTTATGGTTTGTCTCCCTCCCAATCCCACCTTCTTTCATTTCTTTCTTTTCCTATCACCCAACCCCCCCACATTGCATCTCCACTTCCTCATATCAGGGAGATCATAGGATAGTTGTCTTTCTCCGATTGACTTATTTCACTAAGCATGAAACGCTCTAGTTCCATCCATGTCATCGCAAATAGCAAAATTTCATTTCTCTTGATGGCTGCATAGTATTCCATTGTATATTTATACACCACGCCTTTATCCATTCATCTGTTGATGGACATCTAGGTTCTTTCCATAGTTTGGCTATTGTGGACATTGGGCTATAAACATTCGGGTGCACGTGCCCCTTCAGAGCACCACGTTTGTATCTTTAGGATATATACCCAGTAGTGCAATCGCTGGGTCATAGGATAGCTCTATTTACAGTTTTTTGAGGAAACTCCACACTGTTTTCCAGAACGGTTGCACCAGCTTGCAGTTGCAACACTCCCACCAACAGTGTAGGAGGGTTCCCCTCTCCCCGCATCCTCACCAGCATCTGTCATTTCTTGACTTGTTAATTTTAGCCATTCTGACTGGTGTGAAGTGGTATCTCATTGTGGTTTTGATTTGTATTTCCCTGATGCCGAGTGATGTGGAGCATTTTTTCATGTGTCTGTTGGCCATCTGGATGTCTTCTTTGCAGAAATGTCTGTTCATGTCCTCTGCCCATTTCTTGATTGGATTATTTGTTCTTTGGGTGTTGAGTTTGCTAAGCTCTTTAAAGATTTTGGATACTAGCTCTTTATCTGACATGTCATTTGCAAATATCTTCTCCCATTCTGTCAATTGTCTTTTGGTTTTATTAACTGTTTCCTTTGCTGTGCAAAAGCTTTTGATCTTGATGAAATCCCAATAGTTTATTTTTGCCCTTGCTTCTGTTGTTTTTGGCAATGTTCCTAGGAAGAAGTTGCTGTGGTTGAGGTCAAAGAGGTTGCTGCCTGTGATCTCAAGGATTTTGATGGATTCCTTTCTCACATTGAGGTCCTTCATCCATTTTGAGTCTATTTTCGTGTGTGGTGTAAGGAAATAGTCCAATTTCATTTTTCTGCATGTGGCTAGGACACTGTTCTTGAAGGACCTGTGTGCTACTTCAGAAGCCAGATGATCCAGTGCGACTGCGAGTTGGAGGGGGTGGTCACACCACCCCTGACTCCCCACTGAAGGCTTAGGGTACCACCACCAACAGAGGACAGCTGTGCCTGACTGAACTGTGTCATGAACAAATCAAGGGCACCATTAGCAGAGACACCAATCTGCATCAAGGAGTGGGAAAGCATGAATGGACTCGGCCTGCGTCCAGGCAAGCAGAAATACCTACAGGTGACTTTGGGACCACCTGGAGCTCTTTTGCAAGCAGATGGTACTCATAGCAATAAAGATATGAGATTCATTGTTAATTCAACCATATCTTACCCTCTCAGGTTGGCGAAGCCAGGGAGATTTGAGCTTATAGGGCTGAGGTGGCCAGCAAATAGTGGATATGGCCTGTCTCCACCCACACCTTTGTCCTCTTAGAATAAAAGGCTGTCTAGCCCAGATTCTACTGTTTTCGTGCTAAAGTAGGTAGCCACAGTATTTTACTTTATTGGCATTGTGCGTAGCTCAGTTCCTCCATGTTACACTATGCTTAAAGAGAACATATGTTCTCTGTCGCCCGGCAACATGAGAAAAAGCTGATATAGGAGGCTAGCTGAATATGTGGAGATGATACTCATTCGTTCCACAAAAATTAGCCTAATATGTGCTATGCATCCTGTTGGTTCCCATCCAAATTGTGTATTTACTTTGAAATAAGCCTAATGGCAGAATGGGCACATCTAGAAGATACACTTTCCCTTCTGCATGTTTTTGTGGGTTTTTTTTTTTTTTTTTTTTTTTACTTTTCATATGAGATTTTACTCTTGGAAGAACTGGTATTTACCACTGACATTAAAACACACACACACACACACACACACACACACACCCCTTAGCAGCCGCTGGTGAAATATCACAACATCTAGCATATCTTTTTGTTTTCAAATGTCATTCACTCTTAAAATCATAGTTGGACAAGTCACCTTTCAGGTGGGTATTATGATCTTGGTCCAGACATAGGCTAGAAAGAAGCTGTGCAAAAAAACAACTCTGTCCCAAGAGGTTTTATACCCCAGTTGGATAGATAAGACATAGCCCTGAAATCAGGAACCTCCTAGGCAATCAGTAGGACCACCGTTCTGGTCCGTTTGGAGGCATATGGAGGTATGGGGCCTTGTGACAAGTTTGGTGTCAGTTTCAAGCCAAACATTTAATTGTCCATGCAAGATACTCCAGAACTCTCTCTCCCTCTGGCACAATGACAAACACCATCTGCCGGTGTCATTTTGGGTCCCTGAGTGTTCACTATGAGCAGAGCCCTTTGCCAACTCTTGATGGACACTTAGCAGGAATGAGAAATCAACCTGTTTTTATCTTAAGTTATTCAGTGCTGGAGGTGTTTGTTACCACAGCATGACCTGAGTTATTCTTTTTTTTTTTTTAAAGATTTCATTTATTTATTTATTTGTCAGAGAGAGAGGAGCGAGAGTGAGCACAGGCAGACAGAGTGGCAGGTAGAGGCAGAGGGAGAAGCAGGCTCCCTGCCAAGCAAGGAGCCCGATGTGGGACTCGATCCCAGGACGCTGGGATTATGACCTGGGCTGAAGGCTGCTTAACCAACTGAGCCACCCAGGCGTCCCTTATTTTTTTTTTTTTAGAGAAAAAAAAGTAGAGAGGACCTGGATGGCTCAGTCAGTTAGTGTCTGCCTTTGACTCAGGTCATGATCCCAGGGTCCTGGAATTGAGCCCTGCACTGGGCTTCCTAGCTCAGCAGGAAGCCTGCTTCTCCCTCTCCCACTCCCACGCTTGTGTTCCCTCTATTGCTCTGTCTCTGTCAAATAAATAAATAAAATCTTAAACAAAAAAAAAAAAAGAGAGAGAGAGAGAGAGAAAGAGAGAGAGAGAGAGCACCAGAGTATGAGCTGGACTGGAAGAGCAGATGAAGAGGGAGGGAGAGAAATTTAAGCAGGCTCCATACCCAGTGTGCGGGGCTGGATGTGGGGCTCAATCTCTCAACCCTGAGATCATGACGGAGCCCAAATCAAGAGTCCGATGCTTAACCGACTAAGCCACCCAGCTGCCCCATGACACGGGTTATTCTGACTGAAAAACTAAAAGGGTGAAGCAGCCAAATCTCTAGAGCACCTTCAAGCATAGGGGAGGGTATTAAAGAACTGACATCAGCAAGTGCAATGATATTTTTTCAAGAGTGTTTCCAAAACTACAGCCTGCCAGACCTGACATTGACTCCCTACTAGAGCCTAGAAGGAGTAGGTAAAGAGAATGGCCTGTGAATGCTTAGAAAAGAAAGCAGAGACCATATGGAGTCAATGTGGCTTAAAGGCAATCACAACCAATAATTTCGTCTACCTTGCAGAGAGGTTTTATGTCAACAGAGAAGTGTACTCAAATTACAATGGCTTTAAAAGAGAATTTTATAAAGACACTGTGTACAAAGATGCGCAGGAAGACCAAAGGAAGAGTGCAGTACCCCAGGCTAGAACAGTGGGGATGTCATCATTCCTGACCCCAAAGGTGAGTGGAAACCCGAAGACAGAGCTACTGTATTCAGAGCCACACCGCCTTTAGTGGAGAGATCTGGGCAGCAGGAAGTAATCTTGCATTAATGGAATTTGGAAAATAAATATCCCAACTCATCTTTCTCTTTCCCTCCAACTTCCTGATTCTGTTGGCCAACCTCAACTACAAATCCAGCTAGAGAGCAAAGGAAGTGTTGATATAGTCCAGATAAGTCAGCCTCCTGGAGAACAGAGCAGGTGGAGCGCAGGGTGGATGGGAAGGTTGGAGAACAGATCTGGAGGGGCAAATAAGAGACAACCAGCCAAGAGTATTAGGAAAATTAAATATACATAATGTATCTGGACTCAAGTGAGGTATTCGACAAAGGTTGTTAAGAATTCCTTAGGGAAGGGGCGCCTGGGTGGCTCAGTGGGTTAAAGCCTCTGCCTTCGGCTCAGGTCATGATCTCAGGGTCCTGGGATCGAGCCCCGCATCGGGCTCTTTGCTCAGCAGGGAGCCTGCTTCCTCCCCTCTCTCTCTGCCTGCCTCTCTGCCTACTTGTAATCTCTGTCAAATAAAATAAATAAAATCTTTAAAAAAATTATAAAAAAAAAAAAAAAGAATTCCTTAGGGAAGAAATACTAATCACACCCTCTTCTGTGAGCGGACAGTGGTAACTGTGGTTTTATCTTCTTGGCATGCCACTCCATGTCATTTCTGCCAATATTCTCAAAGGAAGTTGCCACCAATCCTTGTGTTTTAGATATAATCAATTGCCATACCTTCTCTTTCCCTAATCCCCAACTCTGAAGGATGGACACCTGAGTTAGTCAGACCAGAGTCCTAGTAACATGACTGCCAAAACTAGTTAGAACAATGTTCTCTTGCCTTTGGTTATACTGCTGGAAAGACACAAGTTTGTATCCCTGAACAGCCATCTTCCCTAGCTTGGCAGAAGAAGCTATTTCTAGCAAGAGAGTTTATGATTTCTCATAAAGAAAAGCAGGGGGTAAAAAATCTAAAAGATGAAAAAATATTGTCTCAGTTTCTGGATTAAAGAGTTTGTGAGGTCAGTAACTTCTAAATTTCTAACTTACACGATCCAGTCCACTATTTTTTTCATTTTTGCTGCTTTGAGCTGGATTTATTTTGCACATCACAGAGATCTCTCATTACCTGTATTATAGGGCCTTCAACATCAACCTCATAGTTAACCATGGTTGATAGTGTTACCACCAGTTATTTATTAGAATAATTGTTAATCCAAATAACAAAGTCTAGCATACTGATAATATCACCTACTATTTTTTTTTTTTTAAGATTTTTGGGACTTTTTTTGAGAGAGAGAGAAAGAGAGCATGAGCACAGAAGGGAGGAGGCAGAAGGAGAAGCAGAGCCCCCATTGAGCAGGGAGGCCAACATGGGACTTGATCCCAGGACCCTGGGATCATGACCTGAGCAGAAGGCAGATGCTTAACCCACTGAGCCACCCAAGTGCCCTTAGCAACTACCATTGTTGAGTGTGCAGTAAATATTCATGCTTGAATGACTGTCACTGAAGTAAGTAAAAGCCTTGTTAAAAAGCAGGGCATGAGGGCCCAGCTGAGGCCACCTAATCTTGTGTCCTCTCGGAATTTCAGTTCCTGCCTGCCATAGCCCCCATAGCATCTGAACTACTGGAGAAGCCACAGAAGGAAAAGAAGCTCAAGGTCAGTTTCTTCCCTCTCCTTTACTCCACTGTTTTCCACTATATGAAGCTGCCGTTTGGGGGCATCTCCCAGATCATATGCAGGGATGAGAAGATTTGAGGAAAAGGGCAAGACTTCCATAGATAATGTTGTAACGTAGCCTTAGGAACCCCTGGGTGGCAGGTGCCAGGTTACGGGCTCTTACTCTCATGGAGTACTTCTATTACACTTCTTGTTGCACCACGCTGTGCTGTGAGTGCTGCAAGCTCTGGCTGGTCACTCACAACTGGCCCCTCAGTCCCTGCTCCTTTGGTACATTCCATGCAGCATCTCTGTACCAGCATGAGTACAATGCAGTGGCTCCCTTAAGCTGACAAACGTCCCATGGAGAGCATGCCCTTTGTCTTGCCATACACACAACCCACCTTATTCACTCTGCAGCTCTCACTCCTTGCTCTGACGCCAGCATCAATGCCAGGGAGGCTCACTCTTCAGCTTCAGCTTGTGTGCTGTTCAGAAACTTCCACGACGTGGCTCAGATTGGAGGAAGGGGTCCAACCGCCTCTCCTCCAAGGCTACAGGAAGGGAGTCACAGAGCATGCCAACAATTCTCAAAGAAAGTCCCACTCCCCAGTTCTACCTACCCTCCAATCCCGTGCCTCCTCTTATAAATGGTCCAGACATTGATGGTAGGCTAAGGATTAAAAGGATCACAAGCTGGTTAGAGACTTCCAGTCAGCAAAGGCTTTCCTAGATAGCCAAATTCTTTTCTTTAGAACCACAGTATCCAATATGGCAGCCACTGGCCACATATGACGACTGAGAACTTGGAAGTATGAGAACTTGGAAGTATGGCTGGTCCAAACTGGAAATATAACCCACACCCAAGCTTTTAAGAACTCAGTACAAATAAAGGAATATCAAATATCTCATTATAGGGGCGCCTGGGTGGCTCAGTGGGTTAAGCCTCTGCCTTCTGCTTAGGTCGTGATCTCAGGGTCCTGGGATCGAGTCCTACATCAGGCTCTCTGCTCAGCAGGAAGCCTGCTTCCCTCTCTCTTTCTGCCTGCCTCTCTGCCTACTTGTGATCTGTTAAAATAAATAAATAAAATCTTTTTTTAAAATCTCATGTTTTCTATAGCAATTAGACATTGGAATAATATTTTTGATATATGGGGGAGTGAAATATCCCATTAAAATTTGTTTCATTTCTTTCCCCTTTTTTTTTTAATGGGGCTACTAGAAAATTTAAATTACATATGTAACCCACATTACATTTCTATTGACAGCGCTGCTTTGAAATGTGCGGGCCCCTGCCTTTAGGGCCTTGCCTGCACACAGGGACAGGAAAAGCCCCATTCGGGGTCTGTGATGCAAAGCCGGTAAATCCCTCAGGACTTTGCCTGGCACCTGTGAGCTACTCAGTCTTTAGGCTTGGGAAAAGACAGGCCGTGGGAGAAGGGATGTTGTTTTTGTAGTAGCAGCTAATGTTGTTATTGATATTATTCACCTTCCTTTATCCATCCGTAAAATACGACTAAGATCTTTTGCTCCACCGACTTCACAAGGTTGCTGTGTGGTCTGGGTGAGACAGTATGTGTGAAATGCAAGCTCCTTAAACTGTAAATAGCTGCTTAACAGTGGTTGTCACAGTGATGGTGATCATGACAGCTGCTGTGCGGCCCAGGCTCCTGCCGGAGCACTGTCGGGAGGCCTCAGGAGCCCAGGGCTCTGGCCGCCCGCCCAGTGGTTCTTTCCATAGCTCTGAGGCGGGCCCTGCCCCCTGCCGAAGAAGATGCAGGCTTTCCCTGAGGACCCCAATGTGAAGCCCCTCTTGCATCTCAAGCGCAATGCTAGGGACTGGGAGAAGTACACAAAAGCTTCTAAGGTATGGTCCAGCCGTTCAGGAGCTGCAGTGTAAAGAAGGAAATCGACCTTGAAACAGCCATGCAATAGTGGTGATCACTGCTGGCTCACAGGGAGGAACCACAGCTGTGACTGAGCCTCTGGGGAATTAGGAGAAGCTTCCAGAGATGTGACCTTTGAGGTTGGTGTTCCTGAGGGGATTGGTGGCAAGGTGGTGGTGAGGAAGGATGTTCCAGGCAGAGGAACAAGCAAGTACAAACAGTGCCTGGTGTACTTGGGAAAGCGGGGAGGCATTTGACAATGAATGGTACAGGGTGTGGGCCACAGGCATTCGGTGAGGGGAAGCCAGTGAGGTTGTGCTGCCTGAGATGGGACCAGCAGCTCCATTGAGAAAATGATCATTGATCGTGGGGACTGGTAAAGGGAAGCTTGGCTAAGGGAGGTAGTGGAAAGATAGGGCCAAGCTGAAAAGGGTCTCATGGCTAGACTTTGGGTTTGGGGCCTGCTTGCAGGTGACAGAGAGCCACTGAATGTCTTCCCATCTACAGGGATAGGCCTCCCTGCAGGGCTATGGGAGGGAGAAGCTGCGGTGGGTGTGCTCAGACTGTGCCTCCCTGTGCTCCTGATGCTTCCACCCACCCCTCACCATGGCCTCTTGGTCAGATTCCCAGGAGACCTTTCCCGGCCCCAGAATGCCATCCTCCCTTTCAAACTCCAGACTAAATATTGACACCAACAGGCACTTCAAATCATTCGCCCAACTGCTTTCATGTCCCAGACCCAGTGTAGCAGCTCAGGAGAGAAAATCTGTGTTCTGTGTGGCTCATGTATATTTGGGTTAAGTAAAGGTGGCACCATGAGATTGTCAGAAACTCTGTTCTGAGCCCATAGGAAGGTCTGCACCCCAGGAGCAGGAGCAGACCAGAGCTTGTGCTCCCAGGCTTGCCTGTTACTGATTCTAAGAGCTAGCTTGCACTTATTAAGCAAGTTAACTTTGAGTTAGGCATGGTCCTGGCTACATTACATACCCGATCACATTTCATCTTCACAGTGACTTATTTTACAGGGGAGAAAACAGACTCAGAGAAGTTAAATGAGCTGCCTAAGGGGCTCAAGTGACAGAGTAAGACCTTGAACCTAGATTTCTCTGACTCTAAAGGACTTTGTTCTTTCCCCAGTATACCCTTTTCCTCTGTCCTGAGAAAATGGAAAGGGACCCAAAGCCAGGCGGTTCACAGGCAATGAATACAGGCATCTTCTTTCAGCAACCTGGCAGGACACGGTCTGCAGAAGGCCGCAGGGACGGGATGAGGTTTCTAAACCCACAACTCTCTTGGTCCTCACTCAATTCAGAATGGGGCCCAGGAGAGCTACGGGATGGAAGCAGGAAGGGGAACAGAACTTGGGCAGGGAGCAAAAAAGGGACAAGAATCATCCAGGAAACTGAAAATATTAACTCAATGCTCCCCATCCTTAGTAGCTTGTGAATATAAATGGGGGCCCATGAATTTAACTAACTCACTCAGAGACTTCAATTCCCCACAGTGTCCCTCAAATATTTCTTGAAATTCCCAGAGTGTTTGACATATAATCCTGGACCAATCCATCAGTTTCATCAACACTTACTCACCCAGGTTCTTCCTCGTCAACATCCTCTATCCTTACAGCTGCAAAAGGGAGCTTCCGCACACCAATAAATGACAAACCCATAGCTATTCCAATATGGTTGCCACAAGACCACAAAGCCTTCTACACAAAACAGAGGAAGCTCCACCTGGCTTTGGGTGGACTTGAGCCCTACTACCAGCCCTTTGTTCTGGGTGCCCATGTGCAAGTCACAACCCGTGCAACCCATACATGGTAGGGCTGGATGCCAAGGATGCCTCCTAAACCTCCAGGCCTCAGGCTGCCAGAGTGATACTGGATTCCATGTCAAGGAGGAGAAAATGGCCTCACTTAACATTTGCATTGGACTTTGTCACCAGAAGACCCCGAATTTGCATTGTATGAGCCCAGAGTGTGTGATTCACCTCTCCACCAAGACTCACCATCATTTCAAGGGGTTTGGCAGAGAATAAATGCCTCTTGTAAACAGCCCCACCGTGTTCCTATCTCCCACCTTTCTCTGTTTTCCAGTCTCACACTCAGTGCTTTCCCCCAAACTACCCTCAAGCTTATCAGCTCATGTGAATAGAATCCAAAAAGGTACTCAGTCCACCAATTCTGACTCCCATTCTAGCCTCAGCTAGAACACTCTTTTTGCATAAGTAACTACAATGCAATTGTGCCAAAAGCTATCCTAGAGTAGGGGCAGGTAGATCAGACAAGTGTATCTTTAAGAAGAACACCTGGATTGAGCTTTAAACAATGATTAGGGAAAGTTAAAGTTAGGGATGACATTCTAGATGGAAGGAGCAGCAGGCGCAAAGCAGCAGAGGCTGCAGTTTGTTGTTACCAGAGTATAAAATGCAAGGCAGGGAGAAAGAAGGCAGAGGAGCCAACAGTAGCCAGCTTTTATAGACTGTATTGAAAAGATCGTACTTTAAGGCAGTGGGAAGACATCTCATCTAGCAGATGAGAGAACTGATCAGTTGTGGGCTTTAGAAAGATTGTTCTGGTTACCTACATGAATCTAAGGAGTGCCAGAGAGGAGGAAGTGGATCTACCAGGACATGGGAGCACTGAAGTCTTTGGGGTAAGAGGTGGTGAGGACCAGAGCTGAGTAGAGGTACAGGAGGAGGAGAAGCAGGAAGGGAAAATGAGAAATGACTGCAGCCTAAGATAGATGTGGGACATCTCCCTGCACTGGGCAGAGAGGGAGGGAAAGCGGTGGTAGTCATTGTTCTGTGTCCTCCTGCTGGCCCAATCCCTCAGGGAAGAGCCCTGGCCCCCAAGTGAGAGTCTCCTGGCAGGTGCCCAATTCAAGGCTGATCTTCCTTTCTTTCATTCTCATTCACTGTGACTTTCTCTTTGGAGATGCTAATAGGCAGGCTTCCCAGACAGCCCCTTAACCCAGTCTCCAAGGTCAGCCTTAGGTCAGTAGGAAGACAATAGAGCATAAGGGACAGAGTAAGGACTCACCAAGTAAGCACATCTGAGAAAGAACATTGAGCAACAGTACCCTCCCACCCCAGAGGAAGTGGACCTTTTCTCTGCACTTCAATCTGCCACTCCTGCTGGTCACAGACACCACTGGTGCCTCACCCCACTCCACACCTACATTTGCCCAGCCTGTTTACTCATGTTTTCATATCTGGATTCACTGCACTTTCACTGGTCCCTCAAAGCTCAGGAGCATCCTATGCCCACATGCCTCCGGGACTCCCCTAGAGCCCATGGGTATGCATCCCATACCCAGGCCTGACTCTTCCTTTGGCAGCTACTGCCAGCTCAGCCCTGCCCGTGGCTTCATGCTGGTACTTCTCCCAATGGGCTGACTTCTCAATGCCTCCTAATTGCTTGACACTGCTTTCTGCACCTAGAAGCAGTGGGAACGACTGACTAGCTGAGGCCCTCTTGCCATAGGTCCAGTCATCTGCTTGGGTCACAGGGAGGGCTGCTGTGCTCTCTGTGATGTCATCCCCACTGCCTCTGAGTTACCTGAGGACAGAGGAGTTGTAGCCACAGGTACCTTCCCAAAACTTGACCAAGAGCCTAGCACAGGGAACATTTGTGGGTGGACACATGGAGAGACAGACAGATGGATGGATGTATGGATGTAGGCATATTGGAGACTGCCAGGTGGCCCCACCCCAACTTTCCCTAGTTAGGCTCCATGATAGTCTTGTCCTCACTACTTCCTGGTATTTCAAAAGATGAGTCTAGCTGGCTCTAGGATTTCTAACTAGATGGGGCTTAGGAGTAACAATCAGGATAGGAAGATCAGTAAAGGTATTTGTCTTAAAGTTGCATGTCTATCGCAAGCACTTTTTTTCTTCTTTTTTTGTGGTAGACATGGAGATGTACCACTATATCCCCCTTCAAGGGAGGATGTGCTGCTCAAATGCAGTGTAGTCAGCAGACAGCCTCTGAGGTCAGCTCCTACAAGGTCTGCTTTGGCTCAAGAATTGCCATGTCCAAAGTTCTGCCCTAACTGGGGCAGCCCGTATCTGGTGACTGAGTGAGGGGGGTGGGCCGTCTAGGCTCAGTCACACTGGCTTGATACAAGACACCTGACAGGTAGCAGTGAGTCCCAAACTCCCAACTAAACTTCAGTCTGAAGCCTTATCAGGCCTCCAACACAGTTCAATTTCCTCCTCTGCCAATCCTGCTGCCACTCCCTCCTTTGCAAGGGTCTTGATCCCTAGTAAACAACCTGATCCTGAAACCCTAACCCAGAGCCTGCTCCCAAGAACCCAACTGACCATGCTAAATTTTTAAATTTATAAAGATGGCACTATTTTTAAGCATTCTTATATTCAAGCTTTTCATACATTTGAGAAAAATTAATCTCTATCAAAGAATACCAAAGCAATAGCTAGGGAGTGTTAGTGGAGATGATGGAGGAACTAAGGCCCCTCCAATCCCACCCTTTCCACTGACACCTCTGGTGGAGTTCTCTTGTTTGGAAGACAAGAGAACTTGTTTGGAGATGGTCTTAGTTAGCAAGGGGTGTGTCGGGGAGGACACAAGTATGGAGATAGTCTTAGCAAGGGGCATGTTGGGGACAGGGAGCTGGTTGCCTCAGCTGGGTCTAAAGGGACAAAGGGACGTGCAGGTTTCTTCCTGTTTATCAGTTACAGGGCCAGAAACAGTACCAAGATCACCTGGCTCTCTCAGGAGGGACCTCAAGAGCCTTGGAAAGCCTAGGATTGAGGGTGCTAGGTGAAAGAAGCAAAGATCAGAGTTTGGAGCTGTTAAGGTGCTTGGAAACTGAAATTCAGAATACAAGGAAAGGATGAAGCACCTCAGGGGAGTAGCTCCTGAAATTTGCATATGGACCCAATTGAGTTTTTGGCCTAATACTAGTATGTCAGGTCTGTCAGAAAAGAGTTATCCATCGGGGTCTGTGTAAGCTAAATGGAGCTTCTGAAGTTTGTACAACCCATGGTATGTGTGTTCTGACTACCCAGAATAAAATGGCACCCAGGAGCTGAGTGAAGAGCTCAGACGGGCTGTACACAGGAGTAGGTCTGCCTTCGAATAAGGGCTACACCAAGACCCAAATGGATTAAGCTAATCTGCCAATAAATTAACTTCCTCAAAGAACAAAAATCAATGTTCTTTATAGGAAGAAAACAAAACCCAGACTCTCAATGACATCATATCCACATGGTTCAGCAAGCAGTAAAAATTATTTTAGACATGAGGAGGGGCAGGAAAATGTGACCTACAACCAGAAACAGCAGCAACAACAAAAATCCTACAGACTCAAGAAGACATACGCAATGGAATTAATACCCAAGGACTTCAAAAGAGCTATTATAAATATATGGAAGATTTAAAGGAAAAGATGGAAGAAATCTTAGCAGAAATGAAAACTATAAAAACTATAACAAAAAGAACTAAATGCATATTCAAAAACTAAAAGTTATAATATCTGAATGAAATTTAACTACATGGGTTTACTAGGTGGGTTTAACTAGAATTCTTTTTCCAGGGAAAATATCCTTTGAAAGAAAGATGAACTAAAGACATTTCCAGATAAACAAAAGCTAAAGAATTCACCACCAGCAGACCTACACTACCAGAAATGTTCACGTTTTCAGACCTAGGGTAAATGTTAGGTTGGAAATATGAGTCTACATGAAGAATGTTCAATACATTTTGTTTTCTTAAGTTCATTTTTAAGAAACATCATTGACTATTTGAAACAAAAATATTAACAAGGTACTGCAGTGTGTATCATTTGGAAGTTTTTAAAAAAGTTCGACAAAGGCAGGAAGAAATGGAGGAAGGTAAATGGAAATATTCTTGTAAGGTTCGTACATGCTAAGTGGGGTAACAACAATTCAAAGTAGACTGATAAGTGGAGCCACTAGAACGCTGAATTCAATAGTATATAAAAACAAGATAATACACAACTAAATTGGGTTTAATCCCAAAAAAGTGAGGCTGTTTTATCATTTAAAGTGGAATAATGTTGGGGCGCCTGGGTAGTTCAGTAGGTTAAGCATCTGCTTTCAGCTCAAGTCATGATTGCAGGGTCCTAGGTTCAAGCCCCGTGTCGGGCTTCCTGCTCTGCGAGGAGCTCTTCTCCCTCTCCCTTTGCCTGCTGCAACCCCTGCTTGTGCTGTCAAATAAATATATAAAATCTTTAAAATAAAAAAATAAAGTGGGATAATGTATTTTATTAATGTTAAGAAAAATAATCATAATGCTTTCCTATTCTAGAATTGTGCTTTTCCATCCTGACAAGCTAACTGGAACTTTTAACACCAACCCACTTAGAGATGTAGAAATTTGGCAAAAAGAAGGCAAATATATTTCACACATGCCATACTTGCTTTCTACAGCCATGAGAGACATCACTAAATGATCATGAAAGGCATTCTCTTCTGCTGAGCATCTCGAGTCTCAAAATCCAACACAGATAATCAGTTATTAACCAGTTGGCAGTAATAGCTAAGGTAATATGTTTGTGATCCCTGGTTTGAACGAGGGAAATGAGAATGTGGAAAGGAGTTTTATCAGAACTACTGATCAATTAAGAACACAGGTTAGAAGACTGATCTTACTATTATAATAGCAGCAATGATGATGGTGACAATAAATCAATGGTAGCAAAAAATTAGAAAAATTAGCTGCAATCTGGGTTTTTGGATATTTGCAGTTGAAAGCATTCCTGATCCAGACTTGATGCCTAAAGTGAAACATGAAAGATGGTGAGAACAGACAAAATTTTGTAGGTAGAAGGATATATCATGATCAAGGAAAGAAAGAGATTAGAATTTTGGTAGAACAGCAAATGGTTTGGGCATGAGGACTAGGAAGAAAGTAAGAGATGTGAAGTTGTCCAGATCATAATGAGCTGTCAAAATTGTGCTATGAAGTATGGACTTAATCCTGGGGGCAGTTTACAAAAGGGGAGTCACATAGGGTTTTACATTTAGTGGTGAACATGAACAGACTTATGATTTAAGGAAACAATTCAGATGCTGTAAGAGCGTACTTTGGAAAGGAACCAGACTGTAGGCACTGAAATCAGTGGCAAAAAGCAGCTGCAAAACAAGAGAGTAGGTCTACAGGGGTGAAAAAACACCATGCACAGGAACATTCTCTTGGGAGCAAAGGTGGGGGAGGGGGACTCCAAAGTGAGGACTGTGAGAATTAGAAACTTAACTCAAATGGAGTAACTATGAAGTTCTAGCCAAGGAAAAAAGGGTAGAAGGTAACTAGGTTTATTTTGTGTATGTACTGGCTTAAACTGCAATGGGAAGAAAAAAAAAATTAGGCCAAAAACAAAATCCTCCACCACTAGAAGTAGAAACACTGTACATTCTCCTTCGAAAAAGAAAAAGGGTGAGAAAGCTGTATGGAATGCCTGGTGAAGCACAGACCCACATCTAGAGCTAGGAACCCGTGATTTAACAATTTGCAAACACATGTATCCTGCAATTTCTAGTTGCAAGACTTTTCCAAAGATTTTCCCAAGGATGGAGGCTCAAACAGGAAGATTATAAATGCACATATGTGAGGGTGGGATGATTTCCAGAGCTTGTTTCACAATAGTTTTAAGGTTTTTTTCTAATTACAGGCCACCGATCTTCCTTTGTCTTTTCACTTTTTAGTGCGTTCTACAGAGCTAATGGAATGTGAGTTACTTTAGGAGGCACGCTATATAATTAGAAAAAAAAAACAGACAGTTTTGCTTTTCAGGTTTTCTCTCTCAAATACGAGCAAGAGGAGGGGAATTCCCAAAATGTACTTGGAACACAAATTAGGCTCAGGTCACATGCTCTAATCTCTCACCCTAGGAGGAAGACAAACTGCTTGACAACCAGGAGCCTACAGATCACTGGGGTAGAGAAAGAGTGAGTTGTCTCAAGGCATGTGGCTAACAAAAACTCTATGGAAATGGATGATTTGGGAACTGTCCATCTTCAAAGAATTTTGCCCTCAGTGAAATGACTATGGGAATTTTGTCCTTGGATGAGGAAATTTTTTTTTTTTTAATTTATTTATTTGTCAGAGAGAGAGCGAGCGAGCACAGGCAGACAGAGTGGAAGGCAGAGTCAGGGAGAAGCAGGCTCCCTGTGGAGCAAGGAGCCCGATGTGGGACTCGATCCCAGGACGCTGGGATCATGACCTGAGCCGAAGGCAGCTGCTTAACCAACTGAGCCACCCAGGCGTCCCGGATGAGGAAATTTTGAAGGATCCTCCTTCCATCCCATGAGCTAGAACTATTGGTGGCAGAAGAGCCACAGTGGAGAAGGGTGCTCAATGAAAGTGATATTAACGTTGCAGGGGAAAAGGGAGCTGGTTTCTTATATTTTTGTAAAAGAAGTGCAGAATCTATTTGTTAATGATAAAACAAATGTGACAGAAAAACCAGAAATGGGAAAATTGCAGTGTAGAATCAAAGGATATAAGTTGGGCTGCATGAAGAGAATGCATTTTATAAATATTTCAGTTTTATTCTTTGGACATTTATGGTGATTTTTGAGGGAGTAGTTACTGAACACTTCATATGAATCATATATTTTATATTCACTATATTACTATACTCCCAGGTCGGTATTTTATAGATTTGGAAGGTGGGGCTGAAAGGCTAAATGACACACTCATGGCCACACACAATTGGGAGGTGGCAGTCATCCTACCTCGTCTCACTGCAAAATTAATTCAACTAATGCTTTTCCCACTATATGACCTTGCTTCTCTGTCTTTATGTAAAAGTAGTAACAGTATTTTCTACATTTTAGAAGTAACTGTATACTTGTACTGTGTATTCTAGTTACCATGGAATAGTATGTCAGAAATGCTGACACATTTGTTAATGAGTATTCATTAACAAAACAGTATATTTGTACAGAAATGGCAATGGAATCTGCCGAAAAATGTGAAAGAATCACAGTTTTGCATGTTTCTGCTATCTGCCTTTGTCTTATTTTCCTCCAAGGCAGATGGCTTTGTATCTTTTTGAGATGATGCTAATATGCCTGCCCTAGTACCAGGGAGGATCCCTGGGTAAAAATCAAGCTAAATCCTATAGAGGACCTCAGTACTGATATTTCTTCAAGAAACAGTCCATTTGCTCTGTAATGACCTAGAGCTTGATGGTTTGTTAAGCTAACAGAGTACCAGTGTGCTTGCAGGCAAAGTGCATCTGACAATATAGGAAAGGTAGGAGGGTGCTCTTAACATGATAAGTTAGAACAAAACTGAAATTCTACAATGAAGGAATTGAGGGCTGAAGACATCAGAACAGGGTGGGCAGTTCTTGCAGCACATTGATCACACCTCTTATGTCAGAGGAAGACAACTCAAAAGTTGGTCCAGGCCTGTATGATGCATTCTGGCACAGTGGGGAAGAAGGCAGAGGATATAGCCAGGTCAAAACGTTTTATTCAGCCATGCTACAGTGCTGGGAGATGGTACACACAGCCCACCCTCCCTGTGGCTTTAGCACTAGTGAGCTAAGCATTCGTGAAGCTTACCCAGAGCTTTTCTAATCTAAAGCTCACCATTAGGAATCATCACACACCAAGTATCAACTTGCCCTTCCGTCTATCTAGACAACTAGGTTTCCTTGAATAAATATCTTGATAAAGACAGACTCTGGAGGTAATATAGTCCTCAGAGTTACTACTTTGATTATGACTGGCTGAGGGTTTAGAAGATAGTGTTTAAGCATGATTTTGCAGTAGTGGACAAAAAGTCTTGCTGAATAAAGACAGTCGGGGTGCCTGGGTGGCTCAGTGGGTTAAAAAGCCTCTGCCTTTGGCTCAGGTCATGATCCCGGGGTCCTGGGATCCAGCCCCGCATTGGGCTCTCTGCTCAACAGGGAGCCTGCTTCCTCCTCTCTCTCTGCCTGCCTCCTCTCTGCCTACTTGTGATCTCTGTCTGTCAAATAAATAAAATCTTAAAAAAAAAAAAAAACTTAGTAAAATTTGTCAACTGTGTAGTTTCTAACTTGGGGCATTTGCACTGTTTTGTTAGCATCTCTAGGATGTATATAAATAATAAACAAACAGTTATTGGTGTAAACAACTTTCACATCCTTTTCAGGAAAGTCTCTTTGATTGCAAAATCTTGTACATGAGCAGGAAGCTTTACAATCCTGTGACTAAAAGAAGGAAAGACAAACTTCACCTTATCAGTAAACTGAAAGGTTTACTGAGTAATTTCTATGTGCCAGGTAACGTAAAAAGCAGGCCCTGTTCTACGGGAGAGCCCACAATCAAATGCAGAAAACAAAGTATGTATTTTTCAATTTTATGAGGGCAGGTCCTGTTTTCATAAAGCGTAAGGCAACAGAACCCTGATTACTTCCAATTTCCTCAAATAAGACACTATAAAACTAGCAGTACTTTCAACTGCCTGCACCACACTATAGTAGTCAAGAGAGTCTCCAATGGCACAGGTTCTAGAACTCAGCTTTAAGAACAGAAATACCTTCTCAATCGACCAAGTTCTGAACAGCCTCTCTGGGAACTGATTCTCTGCGAACTCACAACTAACCAGTTAATGAGAATTACCCCGGGAAACTAAACTAGCTGGAGGGCTTGTAGTTGGCCGTACAAAGACGACATATAATCACAGATGGCAAGGACATCAGAGAAAGACCGAGTAAGAAACTAAGAAGCGCAAAAAATAAACCTACCAGTACTAAAAATTTAACAAAGATCTGGCCATTACTTAATTGTAAAACAGAATTCCACCTCAAGATCCGGAGTTTAAAATCCAGAAAAACCGGATCTTGACTTTTACTGGAGAAAAGACTTATTTTTACATTTTTATTATGTTTCCAGATTCCATGCACTGTCAAGTCACTTTAAAATAAAAACTTTGGTTAAAAAACAAAAAGACAAAAAAACCCCTCAGACTCACTGCAGAAAACTTCAAAACTAAGAGAATAGGGACAAAAAGCGAGACCAACCATAACTCCACCACACAAAGCCGACTTCTCAAAAATTTCGGCATTATTCTTGCCAGGCCAGACCCTTTTCCATCTATTATGTGTTCTGTGTGGTGTTTTATATACTGATTTTCAGTTCCAAGTGGCAATTTCCAGGCCTTGTCCTGGATCCTAAGACAGCACTGTGCATGGACCATGTTGATTCCTCACAAAGACAGACTGCAGAGCCCAGAGCTTCTCCACCTCCAGCAGTCGCACCAACCAACGACCTGGGGAGGCGGGGCTTGTCCAATCAGATTGCTGGTCCCACCCATTTCTGATTGAGTCTAGGATGGGTTCAGAAAGCTGCATTTCTATTTGAGGTCCCAGGAGATGCAGCATCTGCATCTAGGTCTAGGGATCCCACCTGGATAACTCAAATAACTGAAAACCAGAGACCAGTTGTTTCAATTCTCTTGTGGTTTGTATTCTCAAAAATACTTAGTAACACTGTATGAGTAGACTTTTTTTTTCTCTCTCTCAAACTGATTTCATTTAGAAAAGAAATATAATGGGTCAGTTCAAGTCCAAAGTCTATTGATAGTTAATAGGACTGTTTATGCTTCGGCCAGGGAAACTGTTTATTTTAGACCAGAAGTATTTCACAGCCTATATAGCTGATTCTAACCATGTTGAAGGCCCTCAGTTGACCTCCAACTGCCTCATTATTCCTTTATCATCTTATCCCGATAGCATCAGAATATTTCCTCACTGCTCCACACTTCCCAGGGTTTACAAATCTCTTTTCTATACCTGGAATGCACCCCCTCCCAATCAGACTTACAACCACAACTTCAATGTCATGTTTAAATGAGCTCTTCCCTGAAATACTAAGCAGTGCTTTTAGGATTTCGTCCTTCTCTTTCTTCATATGTTATATGAAAACTCTGTTTACTTTCCTATGTTAAATCACAAAATCCTAAAAGGTAGGTAGTGTGTTATACGCAGGTCTAGACCACTGAGGAGCTTGCACCGTGGTGAGTGATATGAACAGATAAATAGATAATTGCAATATAAAACACAGGATGAACACATAATAAGTTCTAAATATTCTGATAACTGCTGGGTTCCAAAATAAGAAAGCGAATAAAGACACTTAGTACAAGTGCATGTCAGACAACTTATCTGAATAGTCCAGAAACATCTGTGTTCCTACAGTGAAAGTATAGTGTGGTGAGCACTGTGTAGTGGGGCTTTGGAGCAAGACTACCTGAGTTCAAGCCTTGGCTCAGTCACTACCAGTGTAACATGGGTAAATTATTACCATCATATGCTTTTTTCACCTATAAAAACCCTATAAAAGTTGATAAACCCTCCTCAAAGAATTGCTGAAAGGCATAAATGAGCGCATATGTGAGTATTTCCTGACACAGCAAGTGCTCAACAAACGTTCACTGGTGTTATTTCTACAACACGGAAGGTGCAAGGCTGGTTTTCCTTTAAAGAAATCAAGACTCAAGTTGGGAGAAATGACAAGAACCTGTGAAAAATACAACACAAAGCAGAAAGGTGTTTAATGTTAAAAACTTGACTACTGATGAAATATACAATCTCCTAGGATGATTATTTTAAATAGGACCACACTCAACTATTTATTTAGGTTCCGATGTTTGTTTAAAAAAAAAAAAAAAAAGAGCTCTAATACTAGAATGAGTCCCATTAAAGTTTTGGACCTTACAGGTCTAAGACGATCAAATATTAGCATTTTTATATGGCTCAACCTAATACTTCCTAGTTATTCCTTTCTAGTTATTCCTTGAGAATCTCAAAGGTTCTCCATAGATTCACGCATGAGAGATAGAGAGCGAGAGTGTATTAGGTTTTCTGTACAACCAGCAGAAAATAATGGAATTCTGTGCCTAATTCAACTCCCATTATACTGGAGCATGAAAATGAAGTTATGCCAAGTTGAGAATATTAAGGTAAACATTTCAAAGAGAATAACTAGAAAAATCTCCACTCCACTGCCTCTCTTCTTGTATAAAATCATAGTTAGTGTCTATGATTTGTGACTGTCCCCCCTACCAAAAAAAGAAGAAAAAGAAAAAGAGAAAGACAGGTATAGTCTTATTCCCCTGAGTTCAGGCCCACAGTAAAGATATTGAACTCACACTTATCACTTTAAGTTTTTCTACATAAATGTATTTTAGAGCCATCAACTTGCAAAAGGAGCACGTCAAACTTAATGTTACTCAAACTTTTCTTTAATAAAGAAAAATCAAAGAAATTATTTCACAATTATGCACAACTATGCTCAATTGACAAAGACAATTAGCTTAGGAATTTTAAGAGTAACAGAAATGGAAGAGCGTACCACCAAAAGAAAAAAAGAAAGGTAAATTCATTCTATGACTAGAAAATGCTTCAAGATAAAAACATTAATTCAATAAGAAAATAGTTTTATTTCTTTTATCACAGAGACTATAAGTTTACTTACTTCTATATCAAGTTATGCAGCATACCTTCCAGTCTCTAGTTTCTCATGCAAAATTTCAGAGAGTTTTTCTCAAAGTACAGCAAATTAGTGCTAATTGTTTCAAGTTAGGGCTTAGAAGCAACCTGGAAAGCATTCTTGGAAGGCCATTTACACTCACGTGAACGAGCCCAATACCTTCTTTTTTATAATTAATCTTTATTACTAATGAGTGATTCCCCTATCCTTACTCAATAGATAAACTGCTACAAATGTACCTATAAATTAAAATGGTATCAATCAACATGGAGGACAGTAGCTGGCACCTAAATGAGATTCTGGCAGTCTCCTGGTACTGTTTTCAGAAAACAGAAAAACCACCTCATTCCAGACAATACATAAAAATACTTTAATGAAAGGTATTCATCCTGTCTGCTTCCCCTAAAATGCTTCTAAGAGACTCAACTAAGTAACATTAGAATACAAGAGATAATGAGTACCTAAAAAAAGGTAAGTAGTATACGTGAGGCCTGCTTCCTGTAATTCTAACCAAATTATCTGACAGGTAATATTTTCAGTATAGTTTTCAGAATAATTATTGTAAAAATACAATAAATACTATAATGGAAATATAGGGATTCATTTATTACTTTTTGGTTTACAAACAAGGCACCCAATAATGCTTCTATTTACTTCTTATAAAAGATTACCAATTTACATTTACAACAAAAAGCAAAAAACCCTGAACCAGCTCCTACAGACACACACACAAAAAGGGGAGAAATAAGATTTTTTTCCTCCCTGCTTCCAAGCTTTATTACTATTTTTATACCATGTTTATACCATTCTTAAGTCAAAGAACGTATTGCCATGCTGCTTTGTTGAATTTTAAAATATATTAATGTTGCCAAGTCAAACTGCAATATAGCCACAAATGATGCCACAATTGACAAATGCAGAGACTCAAGAGTGAATAGTGGGGAAAACACCAAATGTTTCACAATAAAGCTTTATCAAATGAATTAAATATTAAATTTAATTAGGTAAAATCGAGTTCATGTAGAAAATATAATCAAACGTAACTAAAAACCATGTCTAGCAAATGACACAAACAAAAATGATTTCCAAAATCTTTGAGTTAAGCTTAAAGTCTAGTTGGTAGGGATTAACAACCTATATACTCTTCATACTAATTTTAGAACTAAGTTCTAAAATGTCATATTAATTTATTAATTTATTCATTAGTTTCTTCTGACAATGGAATTCTAAACAAACACATAACATTAATGCAGTGGCCTCAGCACCCGTCCCAGCTAGCATTTCTTTATGTTGGATTACAAGAACAATGACATAGGTCAGAAGACATACCCCCGCCGTCTGTACTTCACATGCCTGTCAAAATTGTACCTGATTCTTCTGCAAGATACAAAGACAATTCATCTGATTCTAAGTGTATTTGGCAGAAGTATTCACATCATACAAACGTTATTAGCATGTTTTCAACATATTATGGAAATGTATTTGGAGTGATGGAGTACTCAATGTATAGAGCATCTAGAGTTAATTAGTGGGCCACTTTAAATTAAAGGCATCATCATTTACTCCATTTTCAGACACTGTCATGGTCTCTCACACCTTACGCAAGGTATGGTCCTGGACCAGAGACTTAGTATCATTTCAAAGAATATTTATATATTTATATACATATTTCTTTTAAAATAATGTTTATAAGTTTTACTGCAGAAAATCTGGCTTCAACATGGAAGCATTTTTCCTTTTCAAGATTACCCACCTGCATGGAAGAAGGTGGTTTCCTTTACATTTAGTTTTTTTCACAATAACAAAATAAACTTCTTACACATTGCATTTAAATTGACAGAGAAAATTAAGGTGTAAAGTTCTATGTAACTTTTTGTATTGTGAACTGACCTCATTAAACACATTTAAGATATGCTGTTGATGATTTAAATATAGTACAACTTGATCAGCTAAATTAGAACAGTTATGCTGATCAGTCTGTTAAAACAGTAAGGAGAGTTAACTACTATTAAGCTTTAAAGGGAATAATCATCATTAAAATATACATTAATTTTCTTGCTATTACTTGTTTCTATAATGCATTTCTTTCTAAAGCTAAAACTACATGCAGAAAAAATAAATGGTATCTTGAAACTCATTCAACAGTTTGCTACTTTATGTGGTATGTAAATAAAGTCCTGTATTTAATTTTATACACGTTATTTTATGCACTATTTTTCTTGAAGGAATTCCGCTCTCAAGGTCAAAAGTTTAGTATGTGTTTACACACGTGAGAACATTCTCTTAATATTATGACTACCTGCAAATACATTCTTCCATAATAAAGCACTTTCAGTTTTCATTGGAAAGACTGTACTTAGCCTTTTAAAAGTCCTGTTAATAAAATGTCTAAGGGGAAGAGAGCACAAATACGATGAATCCCTCCCCACCTGCACCGCACTTTGCCAAAGTCTTGAGAAATCCTCCAACTTCAAAACATGAACAAAACCTTATAGGACTAATTTTTATTTGGTCATAATATGGACAAGAAAAATGTATTCCTATTCTTTTTGATAGTAATAGTCTTAATGAATCCATTCTCATTTTCCTTCAAAAAATACATAGCATATATTGATATGGATTCTCAAACCTGTTTAGATCCAATAGGGTCTTTAGAATAATTATAGCCTTCTGATTATGGAAGCAACTGATTGCTTATACAAAAATGATATGCATCAGACCACTAATCAGAAAAAGGAAAGTGAGAACATGTCTTTCATATTGGAGACCACTCAATAACTTACAGAATGATGTGAAAATAGTTTTGGCTACAGTTTTAACAAAACTAAAACCTATTTCAACTGAAGAAAAAAATCAAACACTGAAGAATGAAATATCTACCAACTTACCTAAGTATTCCTGTCCAAATAAATGCTTTCCACTGCACTATATATTTGAGTTAGAAAGTCACTAAATGTTAAGGCATATTTTAATTAATATGTTCCAAAATTGCACAGTTATACTGGTCAGTGTTCCTATTTCCCCACTCCTACCCTCACCCTACCCCTTGTCCCCAGGGATCAAAATGTTAAAGTCATGGTTTTGGTGGCTATTGTAGATTTGAGCTGGCATGACCACAGTGTGTTCACTACATTTTTATAAGCATAAACATTAAAATGTTACATAAAATGTACCATACTTTACTCCACACTCTGATCTAAGATGGTTTAATGTCTTGACAAAAGGTGAGATGACTTAAGTACATTTTACATTTTGTGCATTCAGACCACCATATGCATAGATGTTCTAATGCTAAATTCTTGTCTTCAGTATCTCATAGTGCTGGACGCTCGGAAGTATGACAGAAACTTGTAACACAGACTAACCACAAAGTACCAGATGTTTCTTGCCATTTGTGATCTTGCAATAAAAATGCGCCAAATCAGGATCACAAGGATAGTATTGAAACCATACCGTATATTTCTCAACCTGGAAAGCAAATCAAGAGACATATCAGACAATGTTTTCTAGAATAAAATATTGTTGCATGGCAGATTACTCGATGCTCAGTTTTCAAATCCATTATTAATTTGAAACCTATTTAAAAATTAATTAGAAGCCCTTAAGTTAGAAAGTTAGCGAAAGTCAGACCTGACCATGTAGTCCATCAAATGCAGTACCTCTATTAACAATGAATAACACAAAGGTTTTTTAAAACAGTATATCTGGGATGCAAATTATTCATTCAACAAGTATATCTGGACATCTTTCTATGTGACCAGTACTAAGTATATTGTAGGTAAAACAGATATGCCCCTGTACTTCTGGAGCTTTCCATCTAATCTAAAAAGATTTGCTCATTATATACATCAGCTTCTAGATAAAATAGACATTTTAAACATCTTTAACAACTTCCAAGTTGTCAGACAAGTGAACTTCTTTAGTTATAGGTAGGTGACAGTCACATGATCAAAAGCCAACTGGACAAATCCTCATCCATGAATGAACCATGGCACTAGTCTACAGAGGAGAAACTTCCCATTCTCAAAGAGTAATCTTAATGTTACTGTGCTCATGTTTCAAAACACTTTTTTATAATTTTAATGGTGTTAGAAAAGAACACAAACATTCAGGTATGTAACAGTGCTACATAAATTCCATTAACTTCAAGGCATTCCAAGATAGGACTACAATATACATGGATATAAAAAACAAGACCTTTGAATTAAGAGTCAAAGATTAGCATTCCAGTTTCCTCTGCCACCTAACACAAATGACCTAGGCAAACACTACTTTCCTAAGCTTCACTTTCCTCAGCCATGCAACGAATTGTCCTGCAGAGCCCATACAAGTTGGAGGTAAAGGAAGAATGATTTGAAGGTCTTAAAAACTATTATAAAAATTGTATTACAAAAACACTACAAATGAAAAGAGGTTACTATTGAAATTAACTGCATCTCTGAATTATGGGACAGCAATGATTTTTCCTGTGTCGTCTGAAGTTTTAGAACAATAAGTACATATTATGTTTATAATGAGACTAAAGGAATAATTACAACTCTGGTTTTATAAATAAAGAAAAATCTATTCTGAATGATGTATTATTTTATCTCTTTTTCCCTTCCAAAGATGTATTTGACTAGGGAAAAAAAAAAATCCAAACCAACGAAAACCCCTTCAAACAAATTACCTCTAGCTTGTTTTCTTAAATTACCTCTAGTTTAAAATACATCTTTATTTTCTCCTAATATATTTACTTCTTCAGTAGCAATATAAGGAAAGATTATACTGATTTTCAAAACTAAATTTCACCTGAAATTAGTGCTTAGGAACAGTATAAATTGACAGTAAGTTTCAATAATCATGAGCTAAATTAAAACTCCCATAGTTTCAGTCGAAAGGTAAGCACTTTTCCTAAATGCAATATATTACACTAGCAGTATCTTTCATTCAATATACCAGCTTACAAAAAAATTTTTTTGTAATGTTTCATAAGAAAGACAAGCTGAAATCAAGCTGATGTAAAAAACTTACTTGTTCAAATGTTTTCTAGCTGCAGGGAGGCCAGACATTTCTTCATTTAGTACATATTTTTTAGTTCCCATGCAGTAGTTCTCTATATATTCTGCCCAATGTAACTGCCGTACATCAATATTAAAGGTCTACAGAAACAAACAAAAAAAAAACCCCTACTGGTTAATTTCTTGAATAATTTTTTCATAACTAGTCAAAAATTCACATTTTAAAAAAATTTTTTTAAAGACTTATTTATTTTAGAGAGAGGCATATAGAGAGGGACAGAGAGAGCGAGCGAGAGAGAGAACCCAAGTGGATTCCCCGCTGAGCACAGAGCCCTGACACAAGGCTTGATCTCAGGACGCATGAGATCCATGATCTGGGCTGAAATCAGTGGTCAGAAGCATAATCAACTGAGCCATTCAGGTGTTCCAAATTCATACTTTTTCAAAAGCTAATTGACCATGACAAGATTACAAAATGTTTATATTAACTTTTAAAATCTTACTGCTATTCACAAAGAAATTCTTATCCCTATTTTATATCTTCCACTAAACACAGAAACATTTCAGAAGATAATCTAAAAACTCATGTCAGCATTTAAAGAGAAGTATATGAAGTGTAAGAAGAAAGAAACCTGTACCATTAAAAAAAAAAAAGGTAAAATTCCATTGTCCAAATAATCTGTTTTACTCACCACTTTACACATGTATTAATACATTTATTTCCAGTTTCTTTTATCTAAGTAACTTAGATTACTCTTCTTTAACACCAGTAACTCTTCTTTAACACCCTGCATACCACTCAGACTACTTTTCCTATAGAACCGTGATGACATCAAGAGAAAGAGTATATTGTGAAAACTGTCTTAGGAGTTTAGGTAACATCCATTTAATAAAAAGGATGAACAAACCTAGAAAAGAAAACTTTACAAAAATGCTACTTCATGACCGAATAAGAGGGCTGTGTACTACTCAGTGCTTCTCCATACAGAATCAGATTACTTTTTTTGGATTAATAAACAGATTATTCAGTATTTACCATCACTTATCTGAAAATATCAAGTTGTAGACCAAAAAAAAAGCTACCATAAATAAACTATTAAAGTAACATTGCACTAAAATGGAGATTTGACTTCAGATATTATGAGAAGTCATTACATATGTGTAATTGGATCCTCACAGGAAAAGTGAAAAAGAGTGGAACAGAAGTACTATCCGAGAAGACAACAGTCAGAAATTTCCCCAAAACAACGATACATAAGCCAAAGACTCAAAACACACACACACCACATACACACATGTATCTAAGCACATGAGAGCAACTGTTGAAAATCAAAGATGAAAATTTCAAAGACAACAGAAAAAGGTGTTAATGGATTATCTCCAAAGACACAAGTATTAAACCTGATAGTGACTTCTCAAAAGAAGCAATGGAAGGCAAAAGCCTGAGAGGATGTCTTCCAGAGCTCGAAGAAAACTGTTACCATACAATTCTATACCAGTATAAATATCTTTGACAAATAAAGATGTTTCCAGAAGAATAAAAACTGAGACCATGTGACATGAGCAGATGACTCACACCAGAGAAAATACACTAAAGGGTATTCTTTATGCAGAATGCATATGATTCCAGATTGAAGTCTATAGATGGAAGAAGAAATGAAGAGCAATGATGCTGATAAATCTATGAGAATACTTACTGCACAGACTGCAGTAAGAATAATGATTGTGAGACCTATAACGCACATGCAGAATTAAAATACGTATTGGTCTCTGCACTATCCATAAAAGGGCAGTAGTACCAGTATCATATTAGTCCTTGATAAAGTAAGGAAGGCTGCTGTAATCTCTAGAGTAATCCACCAATACAACTAATATACTTCTATGTAACTGATACAGATGGGAAAATAGAAAACTGTAAAAAATAACCTCAAAGAAAGAAAAAAGAAAGAACTTAAAATAACACAAATAGAAAGCACTAAGAGTTAGATTTAAATCAAATATTATCAGAAATTACATTATGGATTAAGTTTTCCAAGTAAGGGTCCAAAATTGTCAGACTGAAAATAAACCTCTATTCTGCTTATAAGAGAAATATCTAAAAGATAAAGATACAGAAAAGTTGAAAATACAAGGTGAGAGAAAGATATACCTTTGTACCAACAACGTATGAGAGCTCCCACTGGCCAGAGACTTTCCAGAAGTATTGCTGGCAAGGCCTGCATTTTTGCAAACTGTTAAGTAGTAAATATCTCAGTCTAGTTTCAATTTACATTTCCATTTTTATGAGTGAGGATGAGTATATTTTTGAATGGTTAAGAATCATTTGCATTTATTTGCTGTGAACTGTTCATCTCTAGCCCATTTTCAGCAGGATTATTGATAACTTTTGCCATTCCTACACAAAACTTTTTATGTAATATGAAGTGCATAGTAACATTACGTTAAGATACCACTATACACCCACCAAAGTGGCTAAAATTAAAAACTAAGATGAAAAGGCCAACTGTTCAGAGGATATATATTAACAGGAACTCTCATAAATTGCCACTTAAAATGTAAATTGGTGCAACTACTTTGGAAAACTGTATAGCATTATCAGCTACATTGAGCATACAAATATGCTTTGACTTAGCTACTATTCTATTTCTAGAATATATCCTGTAACAAATATGTGCACATGGTTCAAAGAATTATTCCTAATAGCCACAAACAAAGAAAAAATACTGTATGGTAACATTTGCCCAAAGCCAACAATGCGTAGAACTACCATTTAGTGTTAGAATTCAAGATAGTTGTTACTTTTGGGAGAAAGTGATTACGAGGGGCCACGAGGGGATCTTCTGGGGATAATAATGTTCTATTTCTTCACCTGGGTGCTCACTTTCTGAAAATCCACTGGGCAGCATGTGTTGTGCACTGGGATGGGGGGAGGGAAGATGGGAAGGGAGAAAATAAGGATCAGGAGAAGCCACAAATCTTCTCACCTGAGATTATCTGCAGGACCCTGATACCTTACACCTTCTGCTTTGAAGGCTGTAAGCAAGGAGGAAGACTGGCTTATAAAGCCTATGGCCCAATAAGTTAAGGAGTCTTATGGAACACTTCGGCAAAAAGATAAAAACCCCAAAGCTGTAGCCTCAGAGCAAAGGCAAGAAAAAAAAGTAAACCCACCACACACAGATGTGGACAGAAAAACTGCACTCTTGATGCCTTTGTCATGCACAACCAGTACAATGAGACTAAATCTTCATTATCTGATATGGTAGCCACCACAAGCCACACACATCTCTGGGAATTTAAAAGTGGTCTGAACTGAGATGTGCCGGAGAGTATAAAATGCACACTGGGTTTCAAAGGCTCAATATAAAAAAATTGAAAGTATAATAGCCTTTAAATAGTTCTTTAAATTTTAAGTAATTTTTAAGTTTTTGTTTAAATTACATGATACAGGCACCTGGGTGGCTCAGTGGGTTAACTAGCTGCCTTCGGTTCAGGTCATGATCTCAGGGTCCTGGGATCAAGTCCCACATCGGGCTCTCTGCTCAGCGAGGAAGCCTGCTTCCCCTTCTCTCTGCCTGCCTCTCTGCCTACTTGCGATGTCTCTCTGTCAAATAAATAAATAAAATCTAATAAATAAATAAATAAATAGATAGATAAATAGATTGCATGATACTATTTTGGATATATTAAATAAAACATTAACATTTTTAAGGAAAGAAGTAGAACGAGAAAGGAAGTTGCAACTGGGAAGGTAAAAAACAAAATCTCCTTTGAGAAACTGCAATCATGAACCAGCCTACTGAAGGCCCATATTCACCTGAGTTGTGCTAAAAACTTCATCAGATATTTCAAAGGGGTCCGGACCCGTTAATGTCACCTGGCTAGTTAACACGAACAGTCCCTAGGCTTCTGGCAGAAGCAAGGGCAAATCCTTTTTGGTAAACTGCAATTTCAACACAGGCTCCAAAAAATTCCCACAGAAATCCTCAAAGAATGTGAATTTATAGTCAAACAGTAAGGAACAAGAAACAAGGTGCCATGAGTGAGACCTAGCTTAAAGGGCAGATGAAGTGGCTAATGCTAAGCTGCACAGCTTTTAGGAGTATGGATTATCAGAAATAGAATTTAAATCAATTATATCTACCATGTGTCAAAAAAATTCTAAAGATTATTTAAGAAATGTAAGATTTGAAAGATACACCAAACCCCTAAAAATGAAATTACCTGAAATCAAAAATTCAGTGGGATGGCTCAGGCACAGCTAAAGGACTGCCAGAGAACTTTAATTAGACTTTGTTAGGTATTCATGTTAAAAAATCTAAGGTAACCTCAAAAAAACACACACATGAAGAGTTTAAGTCTCAAACTAACAGAGGACAAAACAAGGAGTGGTAAGAAATGTAAGAATATATGAGTAAACAATTTTGGAGATGACTTTTTTTCCTTGAAATTTGAAAAAAACAAAGTGAAGGAAAAATGCATAAAGTCCAAGTTTTCTATAAATTTGACTAAAGGGCAAAAAAGAATCAACGTTTCAATCATACTTTGGAAGCACCTCTGCCACTCGCGAATACTTACACTATAAATTTTAAGATCAAGCAATTTTATTTTACCGCCACCAAATACAACTGAAGCTTTAATGAGACACTATAAATAGGTCAAATGTCTTTCTTGTTGCATACTGATTGTGGAAAATATCCAATTATTTCTCAGGTTGCTAATGGTTCTCCAATTAGTATACTACATATTTTCTAATATGGAACAGAAAATACTTGCCTTTTTATCTTCAGGGTTTAGTTGATTCATCAACATATTGACATTGTCAGTATTCCAAACCCAAGAATTACTTGTGAAATATTCAAGAAACACCATAGCTTTATGAAGACGAGTTATTGTTTTCATCATCCTGCATTGTAAGAAAAATGGGCAGATTCATAATTTGCATAGATTAGAAAAATCTCACTACCACCCAGGGTACCAGTTTCTATACTGATATAGAAACAGTAAAATTATAATACATAATTCAGTAAGCATACCAAATTACCAGAGAGTAAGAATATTTCTGTATCTTTAAAGAACATTTTATAAATCCAATATGGAAAAAAATTTTTAGCAGCAGCAAATGAATTTAATGCTGCTTAAGGAAAGTTCTGTTGATATATGAAATTAATTTTCAAAGGAAATACAATACTTTGAGGCCAAATTTTCTACTATAATCCTAAGCAAATAAATGGATTCAATTGGTATTCCCTTGCTCTTTGTTTTTCAGTCACATTTTAGTTCAGCTACAATTACTAAGATTTCCTGTGAATTCATAACATATGGTGTTACATTATATGCTCAACTCTTTAGCATCATGGAGGCCAAGTATACAGAAATATTTGCCATTTAATCAACTCTCTCCACATATATCTTTTAAAGTAATTTTCTCTTTAACACAGAAAGGTACCACTCTTGGTTGTCTGAATGTGCTGTGAAATCAATGACTCCAGCTTGAAACTTTCTGAGATAGATATTCAAGATATTCAATTAACACCCCAGACCCCATCATCCATCCTTATAGAAATAAGAAAGTTTGGTATTTGTTATTTGTTCTTTTTTAAAAAGGACAAGGGGCCTTAATTTTTAAATCTATCATTTTATAATGTCATGGCTCACTGTAAGTCATTGATATCATAACACTAACCAGAGTAGTAATATCTATATATAAAAATTACCTATGATAAGTAGGAAAAGGGAAGAAAGAACTTTCTGAAACAAAACACACACCCAAAATTCCTGGCCTCTGATAAACAGAAAAATAATTTGTGGAAAAATAGTTTAAAAGAATTCTATTTATGTATTTCCACAATAAGGATTAGCATTTACACAGTTTAGAAAGTCCCCCAATCAGGGGTTTTAGAAATGAGGAAAATGGGAGAAAATTAGAACATCAGAAATGGGGAAAAGTCAAAGCAGTAATATTAGCTCACCAATTCTGAGGACACATTCAATACGTTTAGAAAGAAATCCTGAATCCAGAATACTACAAGAAAATGAGGCAACATGGACTATGCAAAGAAAAACTGTGGTTCATGCAAGAAAATAATCTCAAAATAAAACTTCTGTCAAACATGAGAAGAATGATGGAGCACTGAAGCTGTATTTGGACAGGAATAGTTCAGACACATAGAAAGCACATGGGGGCGGGGGGAACCAAGACATGCTCCTTTTAGAAAAGAGATTAGACCATTTTCTTCCTATTACAAAAACAAAAAAGATATAACAGGTCTGTAATTAAATCAATATCTTCTATTACAACCAGTATAGTACACTTGAATTACAACATACATGTATTCGCTTAACATCATTTTCCAACATACATCTTAACAAGTTCCTCTTCCTAATTTCTTTTTCACTGACAATTCTCATCTTCAGAATCTTATCTTCAGATTCACTCAAGTAACAGAATTACCCTGCAACCAATCACTGATTCAGGCATTCAAAAATATAAAAAATTGGGAGGGAAAAAAGGAAATCTGAAAAGCCACATCCAGGTGACCTTCACAGAATATTTATCAAGCTATAAAAGTATCAGATTGAATATTATGGAGATTTAAAAAACTTCAAATTTTGCATAATCACTCTTTCGTTCAAATGCCCTATGAGCAGATCCCCCCTGAGACCACATGACTATGTATGTTCTGAGTATGTATTTATTCTTTATTATGGGAACCTGCAAAAAAATCATCACAATCCTTTAGAGTAGGGCAAGATCTGGCCCAGAATTCTCAACCTCAACACTACAGACATTCTGAGCCAAATACTTCTTTGTGGTGGCAGGGCGAGTGGGTGCTATCTTATACTTGTAAGATGTTCAGCACCCCGGCTCTATCCATTAGATGCTAGCAGCATAACCTTCCCCAGTTGTAGTAACTAAAAACATCCCCGAATACTTTCAAATGTTCCTTGATGGAGGCCAAAACTGTCCTCCACTAACAACCAGAAAGATAAAAAATATCAGATTCAGAGAAGTTAAGCTAGAAAGAATGAGGCTAAATAACTGGACTATGGAACCATTTTTCTAATGTCATTTTTAAGAGTGATGAACTATCTACTGTACTCCAAGAGTAAGAGTCAATAATTTACACTGCCTCCACTTGTAATAATAGCACACATCCTAGTCCCCAATGACTGTTACCCAGGATTCCTTATGACACATGTTTGAGTGGCACTTTTTATCATTATGTCAAGAAACAGAGGAAGTTGGATTTTTATCTAGCTGACACACAGAATGTAAATGTATAAAGTGGACACCACGAATGACACAATTAACATTACTTTAATGTAGAAGGAGGCATTATATTAAGGCTCCAATATAAGATATAAAGCCCAGTACCTTGTTCAGTAAATATCTGAACAAATTAAAGAATATAAATGATAAGACTTTGTAATTAACATTAATAAAACTGCCTAAATAAAAAACCTTTCTGGCTCTTGTTGCCTACACTTGCAAAACCACTCCTAAAAAGCCTCAACTATAATTGCGCCAGATTCAGTTGACCTAATGGTGGCTTCAAGCAGGTGCCAGAAAGGTCCTGGTTGGGGGAAAGAGTAAGTGTATTTTCCATGGGGGAGGAGTAAGAACTGTTGTGGCCAGAAGGCTGACTAGAGCCAATTGCACTTTCCAAAATGGCTTCAACAATACCTTTCAACTAACTTGCTCAAGTTTTACATGATCTTGAACATTCTCTACATTCCCTTTCCTTGAATTTTGGAGGACTTGTGTGACTTGCATGTGACTCAAAGAATGAGGTGGCAGTAGTGCTGCATGGTTTCTATGGATAGGTCAGGAGGTGCACACAGCTTCCACTTGCCTGCTCTAAGACCTCTCCTTGAAGCCTTCAGTCACTGGGTAAGCAGTTCATTTCCCCTAAGGCTACCACTAGGCCTTGAAAAGAGACTATAGGAGGAGATCCTGACACTTCATGAAGAGACAGCGACACAAGGTGTTTCCACTGCATGCCCCCCTTTCAACTCCATCACAACAAAGACCCCAAGCCCCCCTTTCAACTCCATCACAACAAAGACCCCAAGCCAAAACCGCCAAGCTGATTCCTCCTGAAGTCCTGATCCTGAGAGAAACAATAAACTGAAAAAATAATAATAAAGTAATTTCTGCTTTTCTAAGAGCCACTAAGTTGGAGATAATTTGTTATATAGCAACACCTACTATAAATTATTCAATAAACTTTGGCTATTTGTTCATTAAGTTTATTAAGCCCTCCTTTCTATATAAGGCTTTGTGATACTGTTTATTCTCTTTTCCTTTTTTGACCTAGTTTTGACTTTTCAGTTCTAATATGTAACAACCTTATTAGTATCAGGAAAGCATGTAATGCCATCACTCACAAATTTACATTTGCTTTTTAGCATGGAAGATACTGCCCATCATAAATACTCCATTTTGCAGATCTCTCCAAAAAACTTGAAACTAATTTTGATAAACTTTGGATCTTTTTTCCATTAAGTATTCTTTACCTAAACTAAAGTTGTTCAATTTGACACCTCTCCCGTGTTTCAGTATTTAACACATTGGGTTAGGAACATAATGGACAACTGAATCCACAGAAAATCCCTGTAAGAAACTCAGATCCTGATACACTATAACTGGCAGATACCTCACTTTTATTTTTTGAACAATTGATGGAAGTTCTGGAATCAGCATCTTCTTTATATATTAATACTCAAATCCTGAACTCTCCAATCAAAGGTTCCACTGTAATGCCAATGTAGTTAAAAAAATAAATATATTTATGGTACATTGCACTATAATTCTGGTAAAGACAGTAGGAGGACTTTAAGTTTGTGGCGTTTCAATAAGGAAGAAAAAAGAATGAAAGGATATATAACAACCATAAGAAAATGGAAAGCTTCCCACTTGTTAACTTTTGTTTTAAACTATGACATTCTCAACCTGGAAAATTAGTCAAAAATGTAATTACTGTATTATAAGCTGAATGGGCAGCTGAGATATTTCAGACCATTAATTTTCTAGAAGCATTCTATGTTTTTCCACATATAACTGCACAATCCACTCATAGCAAACATTTTACCCTCAATCCCCTATAGACTCACCTCTAAGTTTTTAAGGTGGGGGAGAGGGGCTCAATTTCAGCTTATAATAACAATGACAACCTCGATGCTGGACATTTCCTCTAATATGGGATTTTGGAGGATCAACTCCCCAATAAGAATGAGATCCACAATTAGCCTCCCCAAATATCCTCAATTTCTAAGAAATGTCCTAGCATCCTGATTGTGATTGTGATTAATTGGGTTAGTAATTCTAAAGGTAAAGCTCATGCTAGCGGACTTCTTTGTCTCTCCAGCAAGCTTCCACCACCTTACCAATACATAGGTGTATTTACTGCTATTCTTCTTACCACGGTTTCTGACCTGTCAACCTGAGTGCAAGATCGAGCAATAATGCAGGCACTGTATGTCTGACACCCTTCCAATAATGAAGCAATAAGTTGTTGGAATACAACTTAATATTGGGGCGCCTGAACACTTGGTTTAAAGGATTCATCTTGAAGGAATGATTTAGATAATATCCTGTAGGAAAAATAAGCGTCAGAGCATTTTGAATGTTATTTGTTATTCAGAAAATATACCTAAAGTCAGACCTAGAATTCAGCACACGACAATAATTTATCATCCGAACTTCAAAATAAATCAGAGTAAGTGACAACACTACCTTTGCTTTTCTGACAAAGTCTTAATTTCAAGAGTCTTCTCATTCACAAAAGGCCATTAAGCCTTATCATAAGCATAAACAAATACAGAGTTAATGAATATGCATTTTAGTGTAAGCATGGGTTGTTTAACAGTCAGAGGAACAGATAAGACAGAGCTAGTCACCATTACCTTGGGCTTCTTCCAGTCATCCTGAGGTAGATATCATACAGGAATGCTGGGGCCTTATGGCTTACAGCAATCCAGTAATGATATAAAAGGTGATTGGAGGTTAGATTTACATTGGGCCGTCTGAAGGCCTGTTCGAGAGGATTCCTCTTGAAAGTGGAAATTACATGGTATTCTGAGGAAGAAAAGTTGTGTAACAGCTTTGATAATAACCATGTAATGAAGTTTTGAAAAAAAATCATGTTTTTACAAAGCAAAATATTTTACCAAAGATGTCAGAGTTCGCTCAATTAAAAAACAAACTTTTCTACTCTCGATAGTAGCTAAGAGAATATGGGTATTAGACTGCTGAACTCGAGTGGTTTTAGAACTGTCACTATGAATTTTAATTAGATAAATGAATTTTTGCTACAATTCACTCTTAAAAATCCTTTTAATGTTTTACCGATGTCATTTTACAATGTCACTTTCTATAATTCACCTCTCACGATAGCTTCTTTCTTTCTGTTCCTCTTTCCAGATTCTTATTACTGTATACTTACTTAAAAAAGAAAAGGAAAATCATCATCCTTTGCTTATAAATAATTAAGCTGCACAATGCTCAAATTAACATACATCAACAAGCTTAAAACAACCCAAAATTAATTTCTGCTGTAATTTATTTAGATAATACAATATCAACAAAATCAAACCTATTAGCTATGTTAATACTTCAATGAAAACATATATTGAGAAATTCACTTAAAAATAATGCTCAACTTGATTTTTACTAAACTTTACAACACAATGGGAGACTACAAAAACCTAACTCATTTCAGTGTTTCAAAATCCTTAGAAAAATACTATTTAAATAACTATCAAAAAATTTAAATCACCCTAGACTGGATGGTTTTCTTATAAGGGCCAATCTTTAAACTGAAATAAAAATGGCACAGAAAAACCCCAGGACAAATGACATATTTACTTTAAAATCAAAACTGTTCTGTAAGGGCAACAAAAATTGTCCAATGAGAGGTAAAATAAGACCCTTACTAAATCAATGGCATCAATATCTCTTACTTTAAAGTTTGAAAACATAAACAACTTAAAAATTATTCAATTTCAGTAGGCTTTATGTTCTATTAAGCCTACTTTAGAACAGGCAATATAGCACAAACACATATTCCTGCTAATTTGTGAATTTCAATAAATTAGTAAATGTAATAGAGAATACTCTGGCAAATCATATCCTACTTGCTGACTCCTTAATTTAATACTCTTGGGGTAGTTGGCTACGTAGGAAGCCAGGAGCTAGTTGGCTCCTGTGATAAAACAACTCTTAGAGCTGGAAGTCATACTGCCTATGGATAGACAACATCAGGACTCAAAGTACCCACGAGGGACGGAAAAAACCACTGTTTCCTTGCCAGGGGCATTTGTCTGTGAGGGATGCTGCAGATGGCAGCAAGAAAACAGTAACAGTCAGAAAAGGGTGGGCCAAGGAGGGAATATACTGCAGGATATTTTTTAATTTATGGAACACTACTAAGGACCACAAAGCAGTATAGGTATAGATACTCTAACATGGCAATTAAAATAAAAATAAATTGGTAACTCAGTGGCTTTTTAATGCTTTGTGGGTATATTCTAACATAAAAACTCAGCGAATATTTTAAATAAAGATTTACTCTAACATTCAAAAACACAGGTAAAATCATACCAACTTCACCCCAGTGGAAAGGATTAGTGCTGCCTGTTGTGCAATTATACACCATGATGTTTCTTGGTCTGCAAAGACAAAGATCAAAGCAATGAAACATAAAAAGAGGCCAAACTTACCCAATCTGAATCTTATATAATATTCAAATAGGAAGAAATAAGGATAATGGGTACCTTTTCTACACTGATTATTTCAAAAACCATCCTTAAACAATTAATCTTTGTGTCTGAAGGACTATTTACAACCACCCTTCCCCCCACCAAAAAAATTATTATAAAATAATTCAGTATTTTTCTCTTCTCATATTTTTCTTCCTTATAATAGCAGCAGTATCTGTTTTTAAATGTAAGGAAAACAAAAATGACAAACAACCTCAGCTCTTCCTATCTCCTTCGCATTCCCAGAGGTTTTAGTTTAAAACTTACGGACTGAGTTCCCTTTTACCAGAAACAATATACTCGTATGATCATATCCCTCCTTTTTTAGGATATAAAATTCTGATTTAAAAAATAAGGGCAGTTTATGGACTAGAGAAAAAAATGTTGAAAAGCTTAAAATTTAAGAGTTACCTGTAAATGATACTACTCCCTTTTAAAGAGACCTGAGTTACTTAAATTTGCTCTAGTGGGGCAAATGGGTGGCTCAGTCAGCTACGTGTCTACCTTCAGCTCAGGTCATGATCCCAGGGTCCTGGGATCAAGCCCCATATCAGGCTCCCTGCTCAATGGGGGGGTTTCCTCCCGCCCCCCCCGGCCCCTCCTCCCTGCTTGTGGGCTCTCTGTCTCTCAAACAAACAAACAAATAAATAGATAAACTTTAAAGTTGCTCTAGTATGCCATGTTTGATATATGTAAGCCATTCTCTGAGAATTTCAGGTTTTTATATGACTATACCAAGTTTTACTTTGGATTGTAAAAGCCCTGGGGGGTTCGCAGGGTTTTGGGTTTTTCTCATTCTTAATCCCAAATGAACTTGTCTATCCTAAAGATAGTATATGGAAATTAATGTTAATTCTTAATGACAACTGATGGGACTACTTGCTATAATACTCCCTATGATTAAATCAATTCCTGCAACTGATAATACCTGGAAGTGATAATACCTGTACCTACTGATATGGAAATTACCAGTACTGAGGGACTAATAACATTAGCCATTAACTCCGTTTTCCCTTCACAGTTACTATGTATTTAACAAGCGACATTGTCACCTCATATACCTATTAACTCCGGAATACCAGGCTGCCGCAAGACTCGTGTTGACAACTACATCTACAGGAACAAGATCTGCAAGGGCATTGTTGGAGGCACGCATTGTTCGAAGAATTCCTTTCCCTGCCTTTGTTGAAATTAAAAACAACACCTTAAGATTTATAAGCCAGAGAGCATCCATACATACATACATACACACACACACACACACGCACGCACGCACACAGAAAACAGAAAAATATGCAGAATGTTAAGTAAGTCATAAGTTTTACTTACCGCAATAAAGAGACCACTTGGTCCATTAAAGTTATCAATCCATCCCTAATACAAAAATTAAAAATAGGGGGAGCTTAGAAATACTATAGAGATTTATTATTTGAAATATATAACCCCATGTATATACTTAGTTGTCTTCTAAAAACTAAAAAAGACAGCATTCAGATCAGAGTATTTCTCTCCTTCTATAACAGAAGCAGTGTTCTCCTGATACTGCAAATGGTGAAATTAAGTCATTTTCAAAGGGTTATCTACTCTTCCATTAACTCACTACAAAGAGAATTCAATAAAAAGGATTTTATATCTGTCAAATATTTTAGCTAAATTACACCTACTCAACTTTGATTTTGTTCTATTTACTGAAGCAGCATCCTGAGATTAGGCGAAAATGGGAAATCCTCCTCAAAATTACTGAATAAAACAGAGGAAAAGACAACACTGTCAAAACAACAAAAGAGGGAGCCTGGGTGGCTCAGTGGGTTAAGCCGCTGCCTTCGGCTCGGGTCATGATCTCAGGGTCCTGGGATCGAGTCCCGCATCGGGCTCTCTGCTCAGCAGGGAGCCTGCTTCCTCCTCCCTCTCTCTCTCTGCCTGCCTCTCCATCTACTTGTGATTTCTCTCTGTCAAATAAATAAATAAAAAATCTTAAAAAAAAAAAAAAAAAAAGATTAAAAAAAAAAAAAAAAAACAACAAAAGAGATGCTCTTACTTACTATCATTACAGAGACCTAGGTGTTTTGTACATCAATTTATCTCTTAGTTTTTATCTATTTTCTCTTATTCCAGGGATTCACCAATACCATTAATAGCCTGCTTTTCTATAGCAAATTATCATAGAAATCTCTTATGCTTTTCTAAGCTTATGATCTTTACAGGGAAGGCTTGGAAGGCTTGCCTCTTTTTGGTACCCCAAAACAAACAAAATAAAGTCAGTTCCTGAATAATCTTATCTCTATTTCTTTCATCTCCACAAGGGAAACTATGGTGCAAAATTAAAAAAAAAAAACCCAAGTAAATAATTTTAAAAACAAATGCTGATGTGTCAGAGTCCAATATCTTGCCAGTTAAAGAGAAAACATAAAATGCAAGGTCTACTTTGACTCCAGACAACATGGCAGCCTTTCATTTAATTATCAGTTAAGATTTTTTAAATGTTTATCTGTATTTCTATATACACAGCATCATATTACAAAAAAGTACCAATAAGTGTCTCTTTCTATGAATGAGAACAATTTTGCCATAGTAAGCCAGGTACAGTAAATAACACCTGCTCAAACAACTGCTCTTTTTAAACAACAAACTCTTTTTATACAAAGATAAGACTTAAAATTCTCAATTCCATTATTCACAAAGATTTCTCACAACTTACTGGAAAAGGTTCTTTCCAACTGGCACCAACAATCGATGGCCTTACAATCGCCACATTTAGCTTTGCTCCTTCTTGCTGTACAACATATTCTGCCAATGCTTTTGTGTATATGTATGTGTTAGGTCTGTCTCCTATCAACTTTGGTGTGATATCATTTACTAGGCCATCATCCATCCACCTGGTTAGCAAAGAAATTGCATGCAAAAATATTTTCAGATGTTTTACTATAAAATCAGAACCACTTAACGTTGCATATACAACATATCTGTTGCTGACTCAAATGATTTGACAACTTTTACTTTAAAAAAAAAAAAAGGGAATTGAATCTTACTTTCATTAAACATCAACTACAAGTCCACAGCTCTTATATGTAATTTCTATATCCGAAAAGCTCTGAAAGCCAACAGAGTTCTTTCATAAATAATATGGTGGTGGTAATAACTGATCTGAACTGATTTATGGCCTTTTAAAAAGTACCACTTAGGGTAAATATTCATATACTTCATATGCTTTTGATTAGGGGTGCTATCCCGGATCTAGCTGAAGTTACTTCATATTACAGAGTACATAGATTACATTTCCTTACTGACGTCCAGAGAAATTCCAAAATATATCTGGCCGCAAAGGTTTCAGATTAGGAATTACAGATCCACCATACAACCACCAAAACAGCACCATATGTTAATTTCTTGCAGTGAACACACATTTATAATTAATATAAAAGGTCTAAGGATCTAAGTAGTTCATGTAAAGCCCTTAAAACTGTTATGTTCTCACCAGCAAGACTAACAAATACTAAGGTAAATGATAAAATGCACTGAACCATGCTATAAAAATTCAATTAGCAACCTACTATGTAGTCACAAAATTCCTCTAATTCTCGTAGTGTCTCTGAAGAAAAGCTCTACTCTGATCATCTGTAAAAGGAGGGTGATATGCTAGGTGATATCCATGATCTTTCCAATTCTACATTTCCAATTCCACTATGTTATGTACCTATTTTCAGATATTCTTCTTGTCTATAATGTTATATACAGAGTTGTACATTCAGTATAATGTCACACTCTAAAACTACCCATACTAACTGACGAGGAAGCATAAAACAGATTATCAAGATAAGTTTCCTTCTGTGTGTAGAAGTACTTTTTGTGTGTGGAAGAAAAAGAATCTAGGGAAACTGAAGGGAGGTTGCTACTCAACTTGGGAAAAATTCCACAGTGGAAATGAGTCTTAAAAAATGGAACAGTTGCTGCACTAGAACAATAGCATAAAGTATGAACTGGCTAAACCAAGGAGAGATGTTAGCCAGGAAGCCTCATCACTGGGAGTGAGTTTACAGAGCCAATCTATGAGCTGCCCTAAAATGATCTATTAGCTAGATTTCTTTGTGCGCAAAGAAAAGAAATACAGAATTACAAGTGCTTTCTCAGCAACTTAGATGTTTAGATATACCAACCACTAAAAAGAGAAAAAGTAAAAAGATTCTTTAGTTTCTGCATTCAACTTTTCCCTGAGATAGTAAACGCTTCTGACTACTGACCTGCGGGGACAAGGAGGTAAGTATTTGGGACCATCTGAGAAATGGAGTCAGAAAACAGAAACAGGGAACTGTAAGAATGTCTTGGTAAACTCCTATTCTTACTTATTTTCTTATAACCTGTCTTCTTCCTCAGACTGATCAGCAGGAAAGCCTTAAAGAAAAAAACTTATATGTGCTTATTCTAGGAAAAAACTTGGGAAAACAATGAACACTCTCTAGCATCCTTAGGAAAAAAATAATTTGAGAAAGCAGGGACAGTAGACAGAGCTGAAAGTAGATAGTATCTCTAAGAAGAAAGGAAACCTAAGGGAAACAGAGAAGAACAAAAGGACAAAGTCCACAGGGCTGTTATTGGAGTTGATTAATGAGTATGTTCAGATATGATGGACCAAGAATTTTCCATAACTCTAGTCCACTAAAGAAGAAAAGACCTTTCTTTTTGTTTTTGCTCTGATCCTATTTGTTTGGTTCACTTGATGAGAAAGTGCAGCCCGAAGTAAATGAAATCTTGACCCTGCTGACTTCACTTATGCCATATCTATCAAATATTCACAAGTATTTCTCAAATAATTGCTGATATGATCCTAATCCTTAGAAAGATAATAAACAACAACACTAGGAGTGTCATTTAAAGGAATGGGACTGGACCATCTAATAATTTAAGGCCTCTACACAGATACTCTCCACTTAGGGGAAAAAAGAATCAATTAGAACCTTGCCATTGAACAGCCAAGTCATTAGTCTCCATGGGTATCAGGCACTTCTTATAGTTGCTAGATTAACTCCCTGAAAAACAGAGGCCCTAATATCATGGATGGGTTGTTCAGAGACCTTCCTCCAACCTTCACACCTGGTCAAATGTGAAAGATCCACCCTGACTTCAGCAACAGTCATTCAGAAATAAATCTGGTCTACGGCCATACCACCCTGAACGCGCCCGATCTCATCAGAAATAAATCTGCACAGTAAGAACATAGTAGATATGTAATAATTGGTTGAATAAGGAAGAGATAAATGTAAAGATACGCATAGGTAGAGAGAGAGAGAGAGAAAGAGAGAGAAACTGAAATAGACCAAGAAATACACACAAATAGATAAACATGGGTCCAAGGTTTGGGGATCAAATCAAATATGTATCAATTTAAAACAAACATACTCTAAAGAATCAATCAGCTTCTTGGGATCCACAGGAGGCGGGTAGACTACTTCATCAATATGCTTTCGATTGCAGTAGGCATATGCTGTTGATACATGCATGAATACTTCCAGATTCTTCATTTGTTGTGCAAGGAGAATAAGCTGGCGTGTAGCAATCACATTTAACTGAACAGCATCTCTATAAAAGAAAAAGTGACAATGAAAAATTAGGAAGCTTTCCCAGTGAAAACTTAGAAAGTCATTTATTTCACCTGCTAAAATATTTTTATTTCCAGTAGACAGAGACTTTTTTGTTTCTTTACAACTGATCCCTTAGGTCTGGTCTTGTATCTTATTTCACTATAAAGTACATCTATTCTATCAGTTGAGGTTAAAAAGAAAGATATTCCGATTTTATAAAAGAAGCCTCACACTAGGATTTTTTAAAAAATTAAAATTTTTAAATTACCCAGAAATAAACACAAGTAACTTCAGTCTTTGGATTTTATACATACATTTTGAAGTCCTGTTACACTTCTCTTGGTTTTTAAAAACACACTGTTTCATGATATGGAATTACAAATAAGTAATCAGGATGGTGAAGTAATTTTAAAATGCTAAGGCAGAGTCACTAATAAAGGTAAAACAGTCAAAGAAAACTCAGAAACATTAAGTCATATTAACATATAATCAAGTAATAATATGTCTATTTCCCTGTGTAGCAATTAATCCAAATACTTTTTAAAGACCAGCTTACAATTTCAAAGGTGTATTATAATAAAATGGGTATATTTTGTCACAAGAGGCACATGCAAGACACAAAAATGATCTATATAGTATTCTCTCATTGAAATTTATCCAAAGTAAATAATTTCACAAATGCAAAAATATATATGCAGAAAAATAATGAAGCCTCATCCAGTAATAGCAAAAGCCTAGAGAACATAAATGTTTACTATGAATGAAATGAATAAACTTTAACATAGCAGATATTTTATCATAACGAAAGAATAGAGTCATTTAAAATAATTATATGGTAAGTATGAAAACATGGGAAATCTGCATGAATATTTTAAAAATATATATATTGTAAAGTAAAGCAGGATTAAGAACAAGACTCTGGAATAAGACCTGGGTTCAAATTCTGACTTGGGCTCCTCATGAGCTAGCACTCAGGGACCTTATATAGTTAGTCAAGCACTCAGGCCTCAATTTCCTCACCTATAAATGGGAACAGTCTACCTACTAGGATTTGTATAAAATTAAATGAAATAAATAGCTTGCAAATATTTAGCATTACTCATTCCTAAACAGGCACTAAAACAGGCATTCAGTAAATATAACTAATGGTAATGAGCTGGTGGGTAGTTTTTACTTGTTATTTGAACGAAAAAAAGGTTGTTATACTCAACCCCAATAATACTGTAATAAAACTGGCCAAGTCATACATTGTTGGTGACCACATTGATATAACTGATTCAAAAGAGATTAACAGGGGCGCCTGGGTGGCTCAGTGGGTTAAGCCGCTGCCTTCGGCTCAGGTCATGATCTCAGGGTCCTGGGATCTAGCCCCGCGTCGGGCTCTCTGCTCAGCAGGGAGCCTGCTTCCCTCTCTCTCTCTCTCTCTCTCTGCCTGCTTCTCTGCCTACTTGTGATCTCTGTCTGTCAAATAAATAAATAAATAAATAAATAATCTTTAAAAAAAAAGAGATTAACACAAAGTACCGGGAAGTACAGAAATGATATAATTACTAATCTAGTTAACCTACTGAAATTAACTCAAAGGAAAAACTTGGTCTAACTGTAATTTTTCAAAGAAAGAAATGAAAATTTCCTAAATTTGCTATACCTAGTGAATATTATACACATATTATGATGTATCAACATAGTGGAATACCATCACATCACAAAAATTTTAACCATGAAAAGAATTAGAAATGTGGAAACTGTTTCCCTAAGTAAAATCAGAAGCTCTTTCTTTACATTTTATGTAAAACAATGTATGTTCAAAGACAGACCACGAGGGAATGTTTTTAAAATTATAATAGTTTTTAAGAACTTCCCCAAGTTCTTACATTTTCAGTATTTAAGAAGAAAAAATCCAACTATTCTTTTAAAAGGCCAGGATATGTCACTGATAGAATCTGGTCCACTTGACTATAAAGCAGTCCTTTGATATCTATTCACATTTGGAAAACAATGGAGATGGGGAGGGTACTGTTGTGAGAAGAACTATACAGAAAATATTCTGTTACAGGTTCCTGAGGACAGGACAACAAGTTCTGGGTCACCAAGAACAAGAAATAATTTAAGAGAGAAAAAGTCCTGTGCATTATTTTTTCCTTTAATTTAATAGTATCCAAGGGTTCATGAAAACATACTGGAAGGTATTTTTTTTTTTAATGAAGTAATTGGTTTGAGGTCTTAGATCACAAATGTATCTTTTTGCTTCTTTATCTTAACTAAGGGGGGAAAATCTGCTCAAATGGAAATTCAGCAAAAAAGACGTGTCACAGAGAGGATACAGTCCACTAGACTGTAAGGCAATATGCTATTTTCTTTTGCATTTGTAAAACAATGAAGCAAGGGAGAGTAATGTTTTGGGAGCAGTACACAAAGGATATTCTGTTACAGGTTCCTGAGGACAGTGACAGAATTTCTGGGTCACTGAAAATAAGGAATAATTTCAGAGAGAACATTCCTGTACCTTGTCTGCTACCCCTGTACCTGAGAGCACAAACCTGAAAGCACATTACATACCTATATAAGTAACTCTCAGTATCTCTGCAAGGCTAATAATCTCACTCTGTTTTACCACCATTCAATTTCTACTCCAACGAACTTTAGGCTGAGACCCTGACATGTTAGATCAGAAAGCCAAAAAAAAATAATATTCCCATCGTTTGATTATATGGAGCCATAAATCATCTCAAATAACATTAGCTTTTGGAAGAGGGGCAAAATGAACACATCTTTGTTAATTATGGTCCGTCATTAATGTAGACATAGAAGTCACTTCAAAAATAAATAAATAAATAAGAAAGAACTCTATTTGAACTGCCAGTAAATCTTCTTCATCTGCCTTGTGCAGATATATATCCTGGATGGTTCAAAATCTGTGTTGGTAATACTTGTAAGACTTTAAACCAGAGATCTCAGCTTGGCATGATGAACACCTGAGAGCTTATTAAAAATGTAGATTGCTGGACCTCATCCTCAGACACTTTGTAATATCTGAATTGAAGCCTGGAAAACTATATATATTACGTATATATTTATTTATATAGTTTTATATATTAAATTATATATATGAACATATATATTCATATTTAAGATTTTTTTTTTTTTATGTAACCTCTACCCTCAGTATGCAGCTCAAACTCATGACCCCAAGATCAAGAATCAGATGCTCTACCGATTGAGCCAACCAGGTGCCCCTGAAAAATCATATTTTAAATAAGTTCCCCAAACCATTTTGATATCTCTTTCCCCTTCCCCACTTCAAAGAAAATACTTCCTAGATGAGATCTCATCAGTATTGCTAAAATTTTTTTTTTTTTAATTCCATGAAGACATAGATACAGACATCTAGGGACCAATTAATCAATCTTATGGTAGGGGACCCAGACATCTATAATTTAAAATCATACTCAGGAGTCTCATTACAGATAAAGATTCCTGGGTATTATCCCAAACCAGAGATTCTGAATTTTGCAAATAGAGTCTAAAATTCTGCATTTTTAACACACTTTCCAGAAATCCCTAAGAATCATATAATGCATTCTGAAGTGGGATAGTTGGTGCCCTTTAGACTTAATAGCTTCTTAATTCCTTTCTCATCATCCATCTTTACTTCCAGGCCTTTCAAAATACCTACTCCCATATGCATATGTTCATATTCGCATGTTCTCACATTTAAATTGCTGCATCTCTGAAATCTCATACTAAGAATTTCCCCCAGACCATACCATCTGCCCTTCCATTTCTCCCTGTAAGCCTGTTTTCTGTCCTCATCATGGTCTCTAGTTTCTTGACACTCCTTTATTCTCAACTCCACTGTCCTACCTTTACTTTCTTTATTACCTTAGAAACACCAGACCCCAGAATCAACTAAGAAGTTCCCTTCATTATTCTCACTATCACTCTCTCATCTTTTGTCAGTATTACTTTACAATTCCTAATCGACCCACTTTTTCCCACCTCAAGATTTATAAACCATCAGATCTGAAAATCAATGAGCTCTACCACCTCTCAATTCTCACAGAAATTAATGTATGCTCTTCAGTGACCCCTTACTTTCTATCCTACTTTACAATTATTTAAGCAAATCTATTTCCCTTTTTAGACTATAAGGACTTTGCGAAAAGAATCTGTGTACAATTTTTCTTGGCTTCTTCCAAAATATTGGGTTATAATGTTGGGAGTAAAATCTGGATTATTTTTTGCCTTGGCAATAAAGTCTCTGTGCCATTTTTTATTTGTGGTGCTAAAGTTAAAAATGACTATGAAGAGTGTTTTTAAGCAGTTATTATACACCAACCTACACTATTTTAAAATGTCTGGCCCAAATCTAATGTTGCAATATCAACGCTTATACATTAATATACATTAAAACTGCTTCAAAGAAAATAGTAATTTCAATGTAATGACTAAGATTAGGTCAGTAAATATAGATGCCTTAACAAGGCAATAAATTTTATTATTCCTCTATATATCCTCCTTGCACTATGAGATCTATAGTAAAGATGAAAGAATAATGAAAAGATTACCCTTTCCTCAATGGTAGACTTGCTTACTCTAAGGGGAAAAAAGAGATAAGATTCCCTGAAAGGACTGTACTTTGTTTGTTCTCCGTAAAGGTTCCTTTGAGGAGTTTCATCCTAATGTTCTGTTTGCAAATCAACTTCCCCCTTTAAGTTAATGGGGATTATACCACAATTATATATAAATATATATATATAAATTTATACCTTTTTTAAATATATACCTTTTTTTCTTTAAAACAGTTTCATAAGGCTGTGTGAATTTTCTTTTGGTTATGAAAAACAATGAAAGCTAGAACTATGGAGGGAACTATGTTAGATTATGATTTAATACTAAAAACCTACCTGTTATCATACTGTCCAAGGACAGTAAGTGGCAAGTATCAAAAATGTATATAAATACACATATATGTACACATACCTTTTGTGAAAGTGAAATATTACTATAGCTCTACTGAGATTCTTTTGTCACTCTTGAATCATGAATACATAATGGCTGTATTAAAACAACTAGAAAGTAAATAAATAATTATCACCAGATAATAAACAATAAACTCAAAGTTAGAGCTAAGGTATATAATTCCAAGACTTATGTCCTATCCAGGACACAGTGCTGTATCAACTTCTTCAAGTATAAAATGGACTTGCCCACAATATTACAGTGGTAACCTTAGCATGGCATAAAATAATGAATGAAAAAATTTACCCTGAAAACTATAAAGTACTATTAAAGAAATGTAAGTGACTATCACAGTGCCCTCACCTGGGACATAGGCAAAACTTACTGTAATGCTTTGGTGCTGAACTGTCACATTATAAAATGTCAATTAAGATTTATACTTCTAGGGCGCCTGGGTGGCTCAGTGGGTTAAGCCGCTGCCTTCGGCTCAGGTCATGATCTCAGGGTCCTGGGATCGAGTCCCGCATCGGGCTCTCTGCTCAGCGGGGAGCCTGCTTCCTCCTCTCTCTCTGCCTGCCTCTCTGCCTACTTGTGATCTCTGCCTACTTGTGATCTCTGTCAAATAAATAAATAAAATCTTTAAAAAAAAAAAAAAAGATTTATACTTCTACATTAAAGACTTTACAGGAAATAATCTAAAAACTCTCTCTTTTTTTATTTTTAAGATTTTATTTGTTTATTTGACAGGCAGAGATCACAAGCAGGCAAAGAGGCAGGCAGAGAGAGAGAGAGAGCGCGCAAGAAGAAGCAGGCTCCCTGCGGAGCAGACAGACTGATGCGGGGCGGTGGGGCTCGATCCCAGGACTCTCGGATCGTGAAATGATCCGAAGGCAGAGGTTTTAATCCACTGAGCCACCAAAGCGCCCCTAAAAACTCTTTATAAACAAAATTTAATTTAAAAACATTTTAAGAAGGGCTTCAAGTAATTTTAAATCCTAAAAAAGTCTGTCCTATTTTAACTGGCATAAGTCTATACAATTAGATAAACATTAAAAGCAGTATTTTTGAACATATCATCAAAAAGAATCCTCTAAATTAAGAACCATTATTTAAAATGCAGATCTGTGAGATTTTTTTAAAACCGTCAACATGTACAATGTTAATTTTTTCTTGAAACAGGCATCCTGACAGAAGTCCAAATTATTTTTCTTTTTTTAAATTATTTTTCTAATTAAACTTCTGTCCACTAATGCCTATCCCTAATAATGCTACCATGTTTAAAAAAAAAAGAAGGTATGACTTAAATTTATAAGCCATTTTACCTTACTCTGCAAAACCTGAGTTCTTTTTTTCTAATTTTCAGATGGATATGCGCAGAATAAAAAAATAAAGCCACTGAGATATAGGCTTCTGAAACAAAGAGGAAACAAACACTATTTAGGAAACAAACACTATTTAGCTGTTAAGACCAACATACCTACTAAAGGAAAATTTCTTTCTCCTACTCCATACTTCCCTGCCTTACAGTTAAATTCAAGGCAACTTCTTCTAATATAGAGACTAGTTGCCCAATGTTTCTAAACTGGTAACAAGAAGAAAATTCTCTTAACACTCTTTAGGACACTGAAAGTCACAATTAACATAGGGCCAGCAAACAGTTTTATATCACTTTCAGAACGATTTCACTAAAAAGAATTCAAATTTTTTAAACGATGCTGAAGCTCAAATGTCATATACATATGTTTACTTACCTTAAATTTTCATTAAACCTTACTGTAGCTGCACAGTGGAATATAATATTGATAGAATCTATGATGATCTCTTTATCTTCTTCACTAAGAGCCAGTTTTGGTTGGGTGAGTTCACTGTTGATCGCTATAACCTTCTCTCTAAATTCTGGATTTTCATCTCTCAATCTGTCAAAGAGCTATCCAAGGGGATAAAATGTTAGGGCAGTATTTTTCAACTTTCTATAAAGCCCACCAGCACCCCACCAAGGATTGCTATTCTGAAAACTTCCAACTATGTTAATCCTAAAACTTCTATTCCTAACTGCTTCCATTATGTAAAGAAAATACCCCATGAAACCCACATTATTATCCCCATTTTACAGATGAGGACTCAGAGACACAGAGCTGGTTGGTAGTTTGCAATTAAATTTGAATTGCCCATGCCTTTGCTGACTAGATTATATTGTACTGTCCCGCAGAATAGATTTAAGCAGTATACACATCAGGACAATGTTTTTTTTGTTTTTTTTGTTTTTGACATCCGGACAATGTTTAAAATGATCATTCAGATTTCTAAAATCCAGATCTTAATTTATCACTTCATTTTATTTTGGTTTTATTCTGTTACAGTAGATTACAGTAAAATGCCATGATTCATGATCTATATTAAATCTGTAAAACCTACAACATTTTTAGAAGGGAAGAAAAGTAAGTATGTTGAAGAAAACAAAGGTTGGTAAGCAAATATGCAGATTAGAATCTGGACAAACTTGAGAAATATCATATATACAATATTCCTTAAGAATACTAGAAGAAGGGGCGCCTGGGTGGCTCAGTGGGTTAAGCCACTGCCTTCGGCTCAGGTCATGATCTCAGGGTCCTGGGATCGAGTCCCGCATCGGGCTCTCTGCTCAGCAGGGAGCCTGCTTCCCTCTCTCCCTCTCTCTGCCTGCCTCTCCATCTACTTGTGATTTCTCTCTGTCAAATAAATAAATAAAATCTTTAAAAAAAAAAAAAGAATACTAGAAGAAATAAATCAACTAAAGAAACAGTTAGATCCTAAGGTGATTATAGGGTAAAGGCACATTCAACTGTGAGTCAAATTTAATTTTTCATCTCAGATTTTATAAAGAAATACAGATGCTACCCTCCAGATCACTGCTCTATTATACTTTGAGTCTCTACTTCATTTAAAGTTCATATTTGTAGTTTGAGCAGAGATTCTCAATCTGGGAAGAAAATCAATACAGCATATATAGTGCTCACTTTCACTCCCTTAATGTATATAACTGTTCCCTTCCACTACTGTTATTTAGTGATTTCAACATTTATGTGCTCTTGTATTAGTTATCAAGCATCTACAAAGCATTTCAGATGAGCCAGGCACCTCCTAGACACTGAGAAAACAAACCAACAATCTCTCCCGCAGTCTGTTTAGAATCTGACAGGAAAAGCCAGACACGTAAACACAATTAAAATACTATGTTAAAGGTAATAAAATAGGGGTAATATTATAGTGTTATGAGACTGTACAGGAGGAAAAACCCACCCAGCTGGGGAAGGACCAGAAATTATAAAATAGAACGACAGTGTTCCAGGCAGAGAAAGCAGCATACGTAACTACCTAGACGTGACAGACAATTAACATTTGGGGAGTTAAAATAATTCAATAAGACTTAGCCAGTGACTAAATATGAGGGATAAGGAAATGTGAACTCCACAAGGACAGGGATCACATCTATTTTGTTCAGCACTAAGGTCCCAATTAGCTGAGTGCCTGGCAAGATGTAAACATGGTAAATTTTCACTTAAACATTACTTTAAGTGAATAAACTAATTAAGTGGAAGACCTGGGAAGAGAACAAAGTACAGTTATGGAGACACAAGTTCAGTTTTTGAATGTTGGGTGTAAAGGGTCTGTGGGACACCCAGAACACAGGTCTAGTAGAAGCAACTGCGTCTGCAGGTCTGGAGTTCAGGAAAGAGAAGAGCCAGACTATACATGGATTTTACTAATCATATACAGGGACCCCTGGGAAGAGAAGATCACCCAGATAGCAGCAGTGATGAGCACCCTTGGTCCAGACTAGATAAAGCTTTTTCCAAATCTATTAAAATACAACCATCCATCTCATGTAAAATAAAGGATGCTGAGTAATCACCTAACTGGGTCTAGTAAGAAGAGATCAAGGCCTACGATAGAACTCTGAAGAACATCAATGCTTAAGGGGCAGGCTGAAAAAAAAGCAACCTGAGCAATGACCAGAAAAGTACTTTTAATACCTTGAATTTACACTTTTCATTCTCCCACACTGCCAATGACCTTTAACTCCTGTTCATATCAGATATCTCAAACAAACAAGATAGACAGGCTCATGCTGCTTCGTAAGTTAATCTCAGACCTGATACTTTTCCCTTCTCTAGCCTCCATCTCTTTATTCAACACTTTCTCTTCCAGTGTGTTTAATCCACGGGCATCCCAACCAGTTCCTACTTTATTTAATGTTCACTAATGGCCTCTTTAATATACTTTGTTCCCCTTCCAGAATTTATCCCGTGGTCAATTATTTTAGTTCAACCTACCACCATATTAATGGAGTTTCTTTTCTCAGAGACATTCATCAGTGGTTCTCACCTTGGGGAAATGTTTCCCCCAAGGGAACATCTGGTGATGTCTGGAGACATTTTTGGTTGTCACAACTGGGAGGCCAGGCCAGGAGGGAGGAGCTTCTGACATCCAAACTCCATATAGTTTATTATTAGGTAAATTACTAAAGTTCAATAAAATTTCAGGCTTTAAGTATAAGGTATTCTTTTCCTCTAAAACTCAGACTTACTGTGGAGGAAAGTTTTTAGATCCACTGCCCTAGAGACCCCATAGGAGATGGCCAAACCTCTGACATTTTACTCAGGCTCTCAATTCCAGTCAAGACTTTAACATCAGTAATCGCTCCTATCAAGTCTTCCTTGACACTTCTATACTCCATCTTGCTTCCTTTTCCCTCTTAAAAATTCTCTTGCCCATTTAGGCAATGATTCTATCTTATTTATCCCTGAATTCAACCCCCTACAATAAATCAGGTGCCCAACACTGAGTATGTACAGTAAATGTTTTCTGAAATATAAGAAATGAGTAACAATAAATAACCTCTTACTAGGGGAGGGAGTTGTTAGGAGGGGGGATTAAAACATACTAATTACAAGTGATTAAAAGATACTAGATACTACCAACTAACTAAAAAATTACATAGCTACTACACTAAACTTACTGCCAATGAATGTCAGATAAATTCATTCATTCGGAGAGAATTCAAAACTGTGAGATAATTTTACACCAGCTCATTTCCATTTTTTCTTAACAATATATTTCTCTAAAAAGTTTCAAAATGTATGACCTATTCTTGTATCCTAAATGACCCCTCTGTCATCATGTTCTTATTTCTCAAATAGGAATATGTGACTTTGCTACTTCTTAACATGGTTGTGGGGAGCAGTCAGTGCTTACAAATTTTTAAGTGTTATAAAAGGACAGTGCTTAACAGCATAGTAGGTACTAGTTAGAACCACCTCTTAATTATTATTCTGAATACTATCTAAAATACCTAGTAATTACAAGTAATAGGTTTCAAATATTCTAAAAACACATTAAATATCTAACATACAGGTATTTTAGAACTTGTCATACAACTTTGCCCATACAGGAAAGCTATTTTTCTCCTACTGATCATAAGTCGTATCTAGTATATTGACATTCTGTAGGATTTTTTTTTCAATAATTTTTTTCAGAATACTAAAGAAATAAACTGAGCTGTTTACAATGATTACAATAATTATACATACAAACACATTCTTTTCTTTCCTCCAAATGATCATTTTCCCCCACTTACCTTGCCACTAATAATTTCTTCTACTCGTTCTTTGGGTGTCTGTCCAGCTTTCTGCCTCACCAAAACATACACTGAATTCACCTTAGGACAAGACCTCAGCAACTTTTCCAGAAGTACCTTCCCTAGGAAACCGGTAGCTCCAGTGAGGAGGACATTCTTGCCTTCATAGTATTCTGGGATTGAAACCATTCTGATCCTAAGGAAAACACAGCAAATAAACATTAGTTCAAAGATTTATGTTAATTCTTATGTACTAAAAATCTCTTGGTATCAAAATATTTTATTTGATTTTTTTGAAGATTTATTTATTTATTTATTTGACAGACATCACAAGTAGACAGAGAGGCAGGCAGAGAGAGAAGAGGAAGGAGGGTCCCTGCCGAGCAGAGAGCCTGATGTGAGGCTCGATCCCAGGACCCTGGGATCACAACCTAAGCCGAAGGCAGAGACCTTAACCCACTGAGCCACCCAGGCACCACTAAAAATATTTTAAAGGACAGGCAAAAATTAAAGTCGAATGTTAACAAAAGGGGACTTTAATCTTTGGTTCACGGTAGTAAGGTGGCAGGAATAATGAACAGCAAAATTGGCTTCTGATCCCTGTTTTCCCCCCTGTATCATCCCAGACAAATCACTCACCTTCTCTGGGCTTGGGCTTCTTTAGTACAGTTTGTACTAAATGACCTCTAAAAATTCCTTCCAGCAGTAAGAACCCAAATCGTCATTTAAACCTCTGCTAAACCCTACACACAAATGAATCCTATTTCTCTGTTTCCAAAAGGATTTATAACACCAAATAGAGGTCAGCAGCAAGACTCAATAGCCTAGCTTGTATAACATGGTGAAGTATCATATTCACCTATCATCACCAGTTGGAATAAGAAGAGGTAACACCAAGTCCTTTCTCTTCCATGTCTGTAGTGACAAAATATCCAAAAGGTGCTTAACTCTCCCTTTTAAATAAGTCACAGAAAGAAATACATTGGCTGACTTATCTTCCCTGTTCAAATTCTACTAACAGCAGAAAAGATAGTATACTAAGAGAACAAATAAAAGAACCATGATGGACGGGAAAAAAACAAGATGCAGAAGGATTCATGCAGTATGTCACTATTCAAAGCTCAAACACATTCAAAACAATGTTCTTTATTGTTTAGAAATGCACACACAGGATAATATTAATAGATGCATAGGAGGGAGTGCAATACAATCAGAGAAGAGCTTTCAACATCAACTGTATTTACATTTTCTTTATGCTAGGGAGTAGACACATTTATGTTATGTCCAAATTTTTCATAATGATAAAACAATAAATTCATAACAATCTGAAGAAACAGACCCATTAACAAGCAGAAAGGAGGGAGAGATGGAAGAAAAGAAGGAAATTATTTCTAGAAGAAACCGCCAAGACTAAACTGACAGAGAAGCCAAAGCAGAAGAAACACCAACTAAAGCAAAGCAAGCATAGAAAAGGACTTGCATGGAGCCAAGGGATATCCCACCCCGCTGAACAGAGAAGACCAAGCTCGGGATCAAGCAGGTGTATTAAAGCATAGGGAAATCAAGGTAATTGAAGGACTGCTTCACACAACAGCAGAGGCACTCATGACAGTCTTACTTCCTATATAAACTTGAGCTCCCAAGGCTTAGTATTCAGTTCTGCTGAGAAGAACATCCAGCATGGGTTCTAAAAACAAAAGAGAAGTAGGGCTGAGCCTGGCCTCGCTCCTAACATCCACAAATTTTGGTGGGGGAGGTGGAGAATCAGGAGAGAGGAAATTAAACCAACCAAAAGGAAAAAAGTCTCACAGCACTTGAGCCTCAGAATAAATTTTAGGTCCTAAACCTACCTGACTCCTGTTAGCCTTTAAGACAAACTCACACAGAATTCTCAATCAATAATCTCTAGAGAAAAATCTCTTTTGGAAAAAGAGACCTCAAATAACTGAGAGGAAGCCAATATGAATCACCAAAACCAGTCATCCTGGTCCTTTATAAATATGAATAGATAACCAAGGATCACCAGATATTTAAAGAAATGCCTAACAAAATTAAGGATCAAAATGAAAAGCAACAGAATCAATCACAAAGGAAACTAAAGGAATGAAAATTTTAAAGAGAATTTAAATTCTAACAGAAATTTTTCAAGCCATTCACAAGAATACTGCATCCATAAAATAAACGAACTACTATGGAAAAGGAACAGAAGAGTAAGAAAGCCTGTGAAAATCAGAAATTCAGATGAACAGAGAAAATACAATAAACACATAAACTATTTAAATTAAGTTAATTTAAAAGGTCACAAAATTTAAGTTTTACATGAAAAAAAAAGCAAAGGTATTTCTATACATCGGCAACACAGAAAATGAAGTAACAACAACAAAAAAACTATACCACTTATCACACCATCCAAAATACTATGGAAAATAGCCAATACTGATGAGTAAAGAGAAAACCCATGTACACTGCTTGTGGGAATGTAAAATGGTTCGGCTGCTGTGGGAAAGGCTAGTGGTGCCTTAAAAAGTTAAACACAGAATTGTATGACCTTGCAATTCCACTCCTAAAAAACTGACAACAGGTACTCAAACAAGTCCACGTACATGCCTATTTTTATAGCAGCACTGTCTGCAACAGCCAGAAAGTACAAATAGCTCAAAATGTCCATTAACAGCTAAACAGATAAACAAATAACGGCATACACCTGCAATGAAATACTCTTCAGCCATAAAAAGGAATGACGAACTGGCACACACTGCACTAGGGAAATGAACTTTAAAAACATACTAAGTGAAATAATCCAGATACAAAACATCACATACTACACTGATTTCATGTACACATACTACACTACTCCTGCTAATGAAGTTTTACTCTACAGTGATGAAAATGTTTTGGACCTAGACAGAGGTGGTGGTTGTTCAACACTGCTTCACTTTAAAATGGCTAGTGGCACCTGGGTGGCTCAGGTGGTTAAGCCTCTGCCTTGGGCTCAGGTCATGATCCCGGAGTCCCTGGGTGGAGTCCCACATCAGATGGAGCCCCACATCGTACTCCCTGCTCAGTGAGGAGTCTGTTTCTCCCTTTGCCCCTCATCCCATTTGCATGCTCTCTCTCACACTCTCTCTCAAATAAATAAATAAAATCTTTAAAAATAAAATAAAATAAAAGGTTAATATAGGGACACCTGGGTGGCTCAGTCATTTAAGTGTCTGCCTACAACTCAGGTCATGATCCCAGGGTCCTGGGATAGAGTTCCCCAACAAGCTCCTTGCTCATCGGGGAGCCTGCTTCTCCCTCTGCCTCTGCTCTCTCTCTCTCTCTCTGACAAATAAATAAGATCTTTAAAAAAATAAAAAATTCAAAAATAAAATGATTAATATAGTGTATAAATTTTATCTCAATAAATTGTTTTTTAAAATACCAAAAGTTAGAAATAAATCTGAAAGATATTTGAGATTCTTCTTCTGAAAACTACAAAACACAGAGAAATTAAATAAATACCTAAATAAATAGATATGCAATGTATATTCCTGGATTAGAAGACATCTTTATACAATGTCAGTTCACCATCCTTAGATTCAATACAGTCCCAATTAAACTCTAAGTTGTTTTACAAGTGGATGGAAACTTAAGATTCTAAAATGCTATGGAACTAGAAAAGAACCAGAATAGCCAAGACAAGCACTAAGAAGAGCAAAGCTGGAGAAATTCGTTACCATGTCACGAAGATGTATGGAGCGCCTGGGTGGCTCAATCATTAAGCAACTGCCTTCAGCTCAGGTCATGATCCCAGAATCCTGGGATCGAGCCCCACATCGGGCTCCCTGCTCAACAGGAAGCTTGCTTCTCCCTCTCCCTCTCCCCTGTGCTTGTGTTCTCTCTCTCACTATCTCTGTTATAAATAAATAAAATAAAAACAACAAGATGTATAGAGCTACAGGAATGTGTTTTTGGAACAAAGAATAGTGCAGTCAATTCACTATCCCTATATAAAATGAATCCTGACTTCTATCTCATATCACACACATATACACAAACATAAATTCTAGATAGACTATACACCTAAATGTGAAAAGTAAAATAATTACATATCTAGAGGATGACAGAGGACATCTCCATGATCTTGGAATAGGCAAACACTTATTAAACGGACACAAGAATTGCTAACCAGAAAAGAAAAATATTGATAAACTGGAAGACACTAAAACTGAGTTCATCCCATGATACTATTAATAAAGAGAAAAGGCAAATTAGTGTAAGATACTTGTAGTTTGTACAATGACATATCCAGAATATATAAAGAACTACAACTCAATAAGGACACGAGATAAACCAATAGAAAAATGGGAAACGCTTCAAGGACCACAAGGGAGAGCATCAAAATGGCATTACCAAAGAAAATCCAAATAACCTATTAGCATATGAAAAGGGGCTCCCCTTCATTCGTTTTCAAGATAAAATCATAATGTGATCCCACTACACTGTTGAAATGAAAAAGACAATACGTAGTATTAGTTAGGACACAGAGAAACTGGAACTCTCACCTACTGCTAAGGAAGCACAGACAGGGTTTAACACTTAGCAAAAGTGGTATTATCTACTGGGGCTGAACACTTAACATACCATATGACTTAGCAATTCCACTCCTAACTATACACCCAAACAGAAATAAGTACATATGCTCACCAAAAGACTCATAAACAAATATGTTTATAGGAGCACTGTTCTTAATAGCCCCAAATTAAAACAACCCAAATGTCTGTCAACAATATTCTGTATACATTATAGTAAATTCATACAATGGAATATTTAAAAAACAATGAAATAAAGTAACAATCACTACATACAGCATACGTGCGGCTCACAAAGAGAACACTGAGTCAAAGAAGCCAGGTGCACAAAGTGTACACTATATGGGGTCATTTACAGAAAGTTCAAAAACAGGTAAAACTCATCAGTTAAAGGTCAGAACGACCAGTAGTGACCAGAAGGTGGTATGAGGGAGGCCTCTGAGATACTGGTAAGACTTTCTGAAAGTATGCTACACACTCTAAAAATAAAAACAGCATGTAACCATATGTCACATCCTCGTTTGCCTGGAACAAACTGGTTACACACGCTGTCCCAACTTGACTTTGAGTAGAGCCCTCTGAATTGTTTCAGTTTGCACAATAAATTATACGGTTATAACCAGCTTCAGGTCTAAATAAGAGTGTTTCAAAATTTCAGTGACCAAAAGCCTAATTAAAACAACAGCATATTAAAGTTAAAATGTTAATAACCTCATAGGAAAGATATGAAGAAAACTGCGCATCAACATACCTAACAAATCTGGTAGAGATTAGTAACAATTATACACTAATTAAATGTTAACCACAGTGTACTGAGAATATGACCTAGAACAAGTCATCTGATTCTCTTAAGCTTCATTTTTTTTACACGTAAGAATTTATTCAGTAAGTATTTATTAAGCATCTACAAGACACCAGCCACAAGAAAGTTTGCCACAGGTATACATATGCATTTAAAACAAAAAAAGGTATCAGGCAGTTTTCCCTTTTATAATTAGGATTTACAGCCTGAATATGTGATTGTCTCAAGCCTAAACTAACAAACTGCATACTTTCTTCGCTCATCTACAAAGACAACTTCCTCTGAGGTCTAAGTAACAAATCTGTTAACACCAAATAGCAGAAAATTTTTACCAAACTTAATTCTTTCTCCTCAAGCTTAGTAATATAAAGGCTGTTTGCTAAGAAGGCTGAAGAATGAAACTGCTTCTTACCAGTTTCAGTAACTAGCCCAAAGCTATTTAACATGTGACTTACATGATTTTCTTCACAGAAGAACGAACAGAATTCCCACAAGCCTCCCGGTTTATCATAATGCTACCAAAAACTTTAAAGGCACTAAGTATTTTTAAACTCTATGTCTAGGTATTCTTGAGTTCCCCCATCTATCAATACATTTATTTCACCCTTATACTAATCTAACGGCAAAGCCAGCACAAATGAGAATTCTTCCAAGGCAAGTCCAGACTTGTCACATCTTCCACATAGTCCTGCCAACGTAGCCAGAAGCTACTAGAAAGGCAGAAGCCAGGAAAGAAAATGCTGCCCATCGTTCTAGAGCATGCTGTTTTAATTCTGACTGTGTGATTCTACTACATAGCAAGATCTCTAAAGCTCCTGTCATATGCTGAAAAGTAGCTGCAGCTTTCAGTCCTGAGGAAGAACAGTGATATCATTCCTGTGTGCTGGGGCGGAAGGGCTATGAAATGTGATTCATATTTATTTTTACTGTTCTTGAGCTGCCTTATAGAAAACATCACTTAACAGTGGCAGCTGAGTATTTTCTTCAAAAAAATACCTTATCCTCACAGAACTAGAACAAATACTAGAAAAAAACTTTTGTATGGAACCACAAAAGACCCTGAATAAGCCAAAGCAATCTTGAGAAAGAAGAACAAAGTTGGGTGTATCACAATCATAGATTGTAGGACACACTATAAAGCTGTAGTAATCAAAAGAGTATGGTACTGGCACAAAAAGAGACCCATAAATTAATGCAACAAAAGAGGGCTCAGAAATAAACGCATGCTTATATAGTCTATTAATCTATGACAAAGAAAGCAAGAATATACAATGGGTAAAAGTTTCTTCAACAAATGGTATTGAGAAAGTGGGCACCTAAATGCGAAAGAAACTGGACCACTTTCTTAATCCATACACAAAACTAAACTCAAAACAGATTAACGACTTAAAATGTGAAACCTGAAACCATAAAACTCCTAGAAAAAAAAGGCAGGCAGTAATCTCTCTGACGTCAGCCTTAGCAGTATTCTTCTGTATCCTCAGACAAGAGCAACAAAAGCAAAAATAAACTACTGAGACAATGCCAAAATAAAAAGCTTTCACACAGCAAAGAAACCATCAATAAAATGAAAAGGAAACGTACTAAATGAGAGAAGACACTTGCAAATGATATACCCAAAATACATAAAGAACTTCTACAACTCAACACTAAAAACCACAAAAAGTCCAATTCAAAATGGGCAGAGGACCAACAAACATGTAGATGACCAACAGGCAGGTGAGAAAGATGCCCAATAACACAAATTATCAGGGAAATGCAAATCAAAGCCACAATGAGCTATTGCCTCATAACTGTCAGAACAATTAGTATCAAAAAGACAAAAAAAAAAAAAAAAAAAAAACAATGTTGGTGAGAATGTGAAGAAAAAGAGGAACCCTCCTCCTGCACAATTGAGGAGAATGTAATTTGCTACAACTATGGAAAAGAGTTTGGAGAGTCCTTGAAAAATTAAGAACACAGTTACCCTATGAATCAATAATCCTACTACTGTTTGTTTACCCAAAGAAAACAAAAACACTAATTCAGAAAGATCTGCACTCCTGCGTTCACTGCAGCAGTACTCACAATAGCCAAGATACTGAAGCAACATAAGTCTCCACAGATGAATCAGTAAAGATGATGTGGTGAGTACACACACACGTGTGCATGCATACACACACACACGTACACACATATATATATACACACCATGGAACATTACTCAACCTAAAAAAGAACGAGATCTTGGCACTGGGACAACAAGGATGGACTAGAGAGTATTATGCTCAGTGAAATGAGTCTGACAGAGAAGGACAAATACCATATGATTTCATCTCGTATGTGAAATCTAACAAACAAAACAAATGAATAAACAAAGAGTAGAAACAGACCCAAAAATACAGAAAAAGACTAATGGCTGTCAGAGCAGAGGGCCAGGGGAATAAGCAAAAATGGGTGAAGGAGAGTGAGAGGTAGAGGTTTCCAGTCACGGAGTGATTAAGTCACAGCATAAAGAATTCAGTCAATGGTATTTTAACAGAGTTGTATGGTGACAATTGGTGGCTATACTTGTGGTAAGCATAGTATAACACATATACTTGTTGCATTAGTATGTTGTACACCTCACACTAATGTAATATTGTATGTCAATTATATTTCCAATTACAAAAAAACAAAAACAAAAAGCCAAAAAAAACCCCTCTCTTATGGTTCCAAAGAAACGTAAGAACCATACTGGTCTTTTCAAAGACCAGTAAAAATGCTGGGTACCAAGTATCACTATTACTTTCAAGGTTTTCTTGCTAGAGTGGGTTCCCCCAGTGGTTATACATTATGTATTTATATTTATATTAAGAAAACATATTATGAAAGTACTTAAAAAATGGAGATATATATACTTCCTACATTCACTCACTTCAAGTCCAGATGCTGCCACTTTGGCCACAGATCCTAAGATAAAATTACTACTCTGAACCTGTTTCCTTATCTGTAAATAGAGAACATGCAATGGGTCTTAAAGACAAAAAAGCCTGAAATGGCCACAAAGGGAGAAACCACAGAGAACTTCCTAAATAGCACTCATTCGGTCAATATAAACTGCACCTTTGTAACACAACTATTATTATGAGAGTTTACTCATAATGCCCTAATATTAGTGGAAGGCTAATCATCTTGTCTTGATTAGTTTTAGAAACTTAGTTAAGGGACACCTGGGTGGCTCAGTCATTAAGCATCTGCCTTCGGCTCAGGTCATGATCCCAGGGTCCTGGGATTGAGCCCTGAGTTGGGATCCCTGCTCAGTGGGAAGCCTGCTTCTCCCTCTCCTACTCCCCCTGCTTGTGTTCCCTCTCTCACTGTGTCTCTCTGTCATATAATAAATAAAATATTTTAAAAAAAAAGAAAGAAAGAAACTTAGTTAAGATAAACTGAGTAAAGACCAGGTCCTCTCTCTCCCATTTCAACTTCTTTATTTTTTTTTTAAGAGATCTTTCAAAAGATAAAGCTACTAAAAAGTGAGAAACTGGGGCGCCTGGGTGGCTCAGTGGGTTAAGCCACTGCCTTCGGCTCAGGTCATGATCTCAGGGTCCTGGGATCGAGTCCCGCATCGGGCTCTCTGCTCAGCAGAGAGCCTGCTTCCCTCTCTCTCTCTCTGGCTGCCTCTCCGTCTACTTGTGATTTCTCTCTGTCAAATTAATAAATAAAATCTTTAAAAAAAAAAAAAAAAGTGAGAAACTGGGGTATTCAAATAACCAGAAAACCACAAGAAATCTAGCAAAGAAGAAAAAGGCAGCTCTTCGGTATCAAGAAATGGGGATTCCTTTCTCTGTATTAGAGGTAAAAACAACTGTGTAATTAAAACTCTTAATACTCTGTCAACTAGTTGTTTCAGACACTTGCTAAACAGAAAAACAAATGTGAACAATGAAGTAGAGAGAGGGCATGGTGGGAGGAAGGAATAAGCAACAATTCCAAAGGCTTGAAGCCAAGTTTTACAGAAGACTCACCAGTGATGGGGCGCCTGGGTGGCTCAGTGGGTTAAGCCTCTGCCTTCGGCTCGGGTCATGATCCCAGAGTCCTGGGATCAAGCCCCGAGCCCCGAATCCCCGAATCGGGCTTTCCGCTCAGCAGGGAGCCTACTTCCTCCTCTCTCTCTCTGCCTCCCTCTCTGCTTACTTGTGATCTCTCTCTCTGTCCAATAAATAAATAAAATCTTAAAAAAAAAAAAAAAAAAAGACTCACCAGTGATGCGAACAAAGGGAAGAAAGGAAAAGGAACCAACTATTCAGCACAAATCTCCCGCAAGTGTCTTTAATAATCCTCCTGCCTTAGGTTGCTCAGCACACCTATGGGCAGAGCCAAACTAAACCAGTATCTTCCACCTAAATCCCACATTTTCGGGGCAGGGGTGGGAGTGGGGGGCAAGGCAGATAAAGTTTCTACTTGTCCTGTGAGGTGAGCCAAATGCATCAACTCATGGGTAAGGACTGAGTGTGAGCCCTGGAAGAGAAGTTCAGAGAAAGCAAAGAGGCTGGAAAAGATGTTCTTGAGGGTCCATTTCAGTTTGTACAATTCCCGACAGGAGAAAACAGAACATCACTCCTCACTACAGAGCCTTCCTGGCATATAACAGACATAAATATGCTTCACAGAAATTTTAACATATGAAATAAGGCAAATTCTGGCTGAAGAATCCTGAAAATTCCACATTATTCCACAACAGGAGTCAATGGGCCTAACTAATAACACAGAATAGAAATGTAAATATTAACTGGTTCAGGTAGACCCTTAATTAAAATGTAAAGGCAATTAGAGTTTACCAGTACTTCCCCAAGATTTCCAGAGGCAGTCAACAAAGAGAGCAGAAGAGGTCAACTGTCAAACAGAACTTGTCTCAAAGACCATTTAGTTGGGCTTAATTGTTGTCAATATCAGTCTGAATAAAAAAGACATTATCCACAGGTTATCAAAGGTTAGTGGATTTATTTCCAACTCTGCTCCACCCAAACTACTGAAAGACCTTACTTAGACAGAATCATTCATTGGAGTATTAGCACTAAAAAACACAGGTCAGGAGAGGTAGTTTAAGGGTGGGCGACAAGAAGTTCTGGGGTCTTGCTTAAACTAAATAACAAATTCAAACATGTTTCTACAAATACCTATACCAAAGTTATCCTAAGCATCATTGAATTTGGAAAACATGTATGGTATGTAGCTGTGAAAAATAGAAATGCTGTGTGAGGGAGCATGGCAGATCAGAATATATACCTTAAAGTATGTCACTTTGGCATATACATTACTTTGAGCTATAGGCAATAGAGATTTAACAGATGCAGAAATAAGTCTTTCCTGAGCTTCCCCCTACCTCACTAAAAGCAGGAACTTTTGAGAAATGAGGACTGCCATAATGAGGACTCTGGGGGAGTTTTATGGCCAAGAAGATGATGTAAATAAATGTAGCACTGAGCTGAGTGTGCACAACAAACCTTACTAAAATAACCCCTCTTCTATTACTTTTCCCATATATTTACCTTCCTACAATTTGCTGCTTCTAGAAGCCTGAACTCCTTTTCCTTTGTCTAGCCACTTCTCCATAATTATTTTGCATTTTTAATTAACTTTATTTTTTTAATTGTTTTTATTTTAATTCCAGTATAGTTGACATACAGTGTTATACTAGTTTCTCATGTACAACACAGTGATTCAAAAATTCTATACATTGCTGAGTGTTCATTTTTAAGTGTACTCTTTAATTCCCATCACCTATTTCACCCATTCTCCCACCCATCACTTCATAATTTTCTACCCTTTGTTAATATGGTATATAACTTTCAAAGCTTACCACCTCTCTTTGGGTTTTCTTGTCTTTTCTGTGACATGAAAACCCTTGTGCACATTAAAAAAAAGTATATGTGTGTATATATGTATATATATATACACACACACACATATATATAAAATATACACACACATACACACACACCCTTCCTCCTGTTAATCTGTCTTTTGTCAGTTTAATTAGCAGGCAACAGTCATAGAATCAAAGAGGGCAGAAGAAAAACATTTCCTCTACTACATAAGCAGGAAACTAAATCTCTAGTGAACCCATTTTCAGTACTGTTTGAAATCAGTCTCTGCTATAAACTGTTTCCTGCTAAATAACGTAGGCCCTTTGTGGGAACACGCCTTTCATATAACCTGATGCCATGATATAGCAGGAATCCTTGGCTCTGGGTCTAGCAGGGCTGGGCTGAAATCCAGGTACACCTATTTATCTTGGGGGTGAAGTCACTTACCTATTCGGTTCTTTGGTTTTCTCATCTCTGCAATACAGATAGCGTACATACCCAACCTCCTCTTCACTTCACAGTATTTGTGTAGATTAAATGTAATATGCAAAAGACTGGACACATAATTACATCTTTTATAGTTGTAAACAGTTCCACAAGAGCCCTTTCCAAATTCAGGAACCACAATTGATTTAAGGCAGGCTGACTAGAATCCAAACTTTGAGAAAAACTGCCTAGTCCATTTTCAAGTTTAAAGGGAAGTAGTAACAGGCAGGGATTTAAAAAAATTCTTAATCCTAACCTTTAGAACCTTATACCTGCCCACCTCAGGGAATAAAGAACTTCAGCCTAAAGGCCCCATCCAAGGTACTGCACTGTTAGGGAGAAAAACCCTGCAGAACTTTCAGAAATCTGATTTTACCAGCAAAATGGGATGTAGAGAGTATCTGCTGCCTTAAATCTGGCCTTCTATTATTTGGTACATGAGCTTCTGAGACACCCACCTTTCAAAAAGCTGCAGTTAATTCCCTATTCTCATAGTTGAGTCTATGAGAGGGTGGCAAACAATTGCCCCAGAGCCAAATCTCTCCTAATTTTGTTTTTTTTTAAATAAAATTTTGTTGGAACACAGCAACACCCAGCCTTGTGAATTACTCATGCTTGCTTTTATACTTCAACAACGGAGCTGAGTACTTACAACGGAGATTTTACAGCCCACAAAGCCTAAAATATTTACTGTGTAGCCCTTAAACAGAAAATTTGTAGACCCCTGGCATAGACCAAGATCCTGAGTTTCTGTTCCAGTTCCTGAGTCACACTGTGTTCCCACTAAGCCATAAAGCTGACTGTTCCTCCTGGGTGAACTCCTCATAGTCTGCCTAGCGCTTCCCAGTTCCCCCTCCCCAGAATCTGTCCCTAAACCTAGAGCCTCTATTTGGAAATTCTATTTCAATCCTAATAAGTTCTGGACCTCTGGACCCTATGGAAATGAAACATTATAGTGATAAAAGCTGTATCCAAAGACACCTACTCCAGTTCCTTAAGGCATAAAATTTCACACCTCAAATACTGTTACCAGTCCAATTTAGAACCAAGTTCATGGGCCAATGCCCACCCCTCCCAACCCTGTACTAATTCCAAAAGGCTGAAAACCTAAACGTTCACCAACAGGTGATTGAGCAAACCAAGTGGTATATTACTATAATGGCATACTCTGCATCTAAAAAAAGAATGAGACGGTTCAACATCTATATGTTGATATGCAATAGCACTCCCGATAAATTTTAAAAGTCAAGAAGTAAAACACCATATGATACACCAATTTTTATGAAGAAAGGAATGGAAAAAAGTATGTACATACTTATAAATACACAGATTACTTCTGGCAACCACCCTCCCCAAAACTGGTAATGATGGTTACTGGGAGGGAGAACTCAACAAGTGAGGAATAGAGATGATGAGCATTTACTTTTCACCACATATTCTTCTATGCATTTTTAAATTATGTACTATGTACATGGGTTATATATTTTTAAAACATTTTTTATAAAAGAGAAAAGTCAGAGGGTACCAAAAAAAATTTGAAAGCACAAATTTTCCTCTCAATTAGCCAGTCTCCACTATATTTTGTCTTCTAACTATTTACAAACTCATGTTCATCTGTTAGAAAAAAGTTTGACAATTTTTTTTTTGAGCGACACAAGCAGGAAGGTTTATTTAAGCAAAAAGTACACTCTCAAGATATTAGAGTGGCAAGAGACAGGGAGACAGAGACAGAGAAACAGTGAGTCACACCTGATAAATTTAAAAGTGAAAATAAAAGGGTAGGTAGTGTTGTGAAGGGGAAAAAAGGTATTATCTTTCTTCTGCTAATCTTTATTACTTACATTTTCATCCACTTCTTTATTAGATGGGAAAACCCATTAGATTAAAAACCAGATGATAACTATGAAACTGTTGAAGAACAAGACTCTTAACAGGCTGGATTTCAAGAATGGAATGAGAGAAATTCATTCCCCCTCCAGATAATGTTGAGATCAAATACCCCTCTCTTCCATCTCCTGAGAGATCCCCTATGTCCACCACGTTCACTAAGTAGTCAAGTATATATAACTACCAAATACAGCTCTGCAGTGAAGTCTAGACTTGTTCTACCTGTACGTGTTTCTTTCTGTATCAGCAATTTTAACACAAATTATAAAATCTGACAAATCTTTCTTTATTTGTAAGGACTAAGTTCGGGGCACCTGGGTGGCTCAGTGGGTTAAGCCTCTGAATTCGGCTCAGGTCTTGATCTCGGGGTACTGGGATCAAGCCCCACATCGGGCTCTCTGCTCGGTGGGGAGCCTGCTCTCTCTGCCTGCCTCTCTCCCTACTTGCGCTCTCTCTCTATCAAATAAATAAAATCCTTAAAAAAAAAAAAAAAAGGACTAAGTTCTATTTCAGCAGTTACAAATTTATTTAGGGCAATTAAGCACTGAATACGAAAGTCTCAAGTTAATGTCTAACCACTCAATCTACTTTCCTATAAACTTCTACAAATTAACAGATGTACCTTGAAGTAGGGCCCACTTAGTTGTCTTCCTCTTAAAATCTGGTTCCTCTGTACCTTTACCATGTAAACAAAGCCAAAGTCAAAACCTACCAAGAGGGGCACCTGGGTGGCTCACTGGGTTGAGCCGCTGCCTTCGGCTCAGGTCATGATCTCGGGGTCCTGGGATCGAGTCCCACATCGGGCTCTCTGCTCAGCGGGGAGCCTGCTTCCCTCTCTCTCTCTGCCTGCCTCTCCGTCTACTTGTGATTTCTCTCTGTCAAATAAATAAATAAAATCTTTTAAAAACAAAACAAAACAAAAAAACCTACCAAGAGACAGAAGGGAGACCTAACAGACAAAGATTAAGATATTTCATCTATCTTTTCATTCAGAGTTAATGACTGACTCCCATTCAGAGGTCATTCTTCTGCGTTTAACACAGCACATTCAATGCTGTTTGTCTCACAGTACTAGGCCACTAAGCTAGACAACCACCTGGAAGGAATAGCTAAAGAAATTCAGGCGCCAGATAAAAAGTAGAGCTCTACAGATGGTCTTTTAATATCCTTCAGATTCCATCACTGGAAAGTAAGAAAAAAAAAATTAAAGAACCCTTAAAAAGTAAGAAAGTAAGAAAAAAAAAAAAAAGAATCCGGGGACTTAACAATATTTTATATCAACAGTTAGCAAAGGTTTTCTGTAAAGGGTTAGGTAATTATTTTCAATTCTGTGGGCCATACAATCTTTATATCACCTGGGTGCCTGGGTGGCTCAGTGGGTTGGGCTGCTGCCTTCAGCTCAGGTCATGATCTCAGGGTCCTGAGATCGAGTCCCGCATCGGGCTCTCTGCTCAGCAGGGAGCCTGCTTCCTCCTCTCTCTCTCTGCCTGCCTCTCTGCCTGCCTCAATGCCTACTTGTGATCTCCCTCTGTCAGATAAATAAATAAAATCTTTAAAAAAAAAAAAAAACAAAAACAAAACAAAAAAAAAAAACAATCTTTATATCACCTACTCAATTCTGCCATTTGGGGCACAAAATCAGCCATAAGTAAACGAATGGGTATAGATGTGTTCCAATAAAACTTCATTCACAAAAGGAGGAAGGCAGAGTGAAAACCATAGTTTGCTAACCCCTATTCTAAATAATTATTTCCAACATTTCATATTCAGAAAAATGAACACAAATCAATAGGACACCAGTCTGGTCTGAAAATTCATCACCTGTGATTTCACTACGTCTAGACTTACCACGTGTATCACTGTAAAATAGTAAATACTTGTTTGATATACATGAATGCCAGCCTTCAGAAATAAAAATATGCCAGTGGCTAAATGTAAAATCGAAACATAACCTATAGCCTATTGTAAGGCATGTAAAAGAAAAAAATCTGTATTTTTAAAAGGAAAGCCCATAAGATGTCCTGGGGTGACATTTGGGCAATATTATTTTGGAGAAAAGGCAACATGTGAAGAGCACAAAATACACTCCTGTTGCAGACTCAGAACCCTAGACAACTAGCTTTTTCAAAATAACTTTGATAAAATAGTCAAAAAAATAACACAGAATTGGGGCACCTGAGTGTTGCAGCTGCTTGGGCGTCTCACTCTTGGTTTCCGCCCAGGTGACTCTTGGTTTTGACTCAGATCATGATCTCAGGGTAGTGAGACCAGAACCCAGTGTCAAGCTCCATGCTCAGTGCAGAGTCTGCATGAGTTCCTCTCTCCCTCTGCCTCTCCCCACTCTGTGCTCTCACACTCAATCTCTCTATCTCAAATAAATAAATCTTTAAAAAAATTTTTTTTAAATAACAGAATTTTAAAAAGTCATGAGCTGGAGCACCTGGGTAGCTCAGTGGGTTAAGCCTCTGCCTTCAGCTCAGGTCATGATCTCAGGATCCTGGAATTGAGCCCTACAGGGAGCCTGCTTTCCCTGACTCTCTTTCTCTCTGCCTGCCTCCCTGCCTACTTGGGATCTCTGTCTGTCAAATAAATAAATAAATAATCTTTAAAAAAAAAAAAGGTCATGAGCTAATCCAGTAGCAAGACATAAAAGTCCGTTTATAAAAAAAAAAAGGTAAAAAAAAATAAATAAAAGTCTGTTTATATATACTGATGCACATCTAAAAGGACTTAGATTATTCTTCTCTACTCAAAAGTATACGATTTACAATTTTATTTAGCTAAAGGTTATGGGGGTGGGCAGCAGGAGCGAGAAGAAAAGAGACTAAGCCTATGATAAATATCACACATAAACATAAAAATCCCCCAGAAAGTCACATGCAGCCACAGCTGCAATGACCATGAGGGGAGCCTATACAACCCCCCACCCCAACACCTCTGCCTCCTCCCTTTTTCCTTGTTTTTCCACTAAAAGGGATATGAGGATTAGGTATCTTTCACCAATAGAAATCAGTGAACTCTAATCCAGAAGTTCATGAACAGGCTTTGCAGGTGGCAGGAGTTAAAGTTTCAAGCAAAATACCGCTGTATGTTTATGTATGTGTGCACATACACAGTCCCACACATACATCTGCACATTTTTCTAGGGAAAGAATCCACTCCTTTTTTATCAGATTCTCAAGGGGGGGGTCAATGAGCCTAAACAGTTAAAAACTACCCTCAAATTTTATTATCTATGTGTGTTATCTATGCATGTGGAAGGAAAGGGGTCTTAATACACAGAGAACAGACTTCATGGGTACTGATGAAAAACCTCATTCACATCTACTCTGGAATAAAAATTTATAAATGGTTAAAACATAATTAAACCAATCTGCCTTGAGGCCTTGTTTAGTTTGAGCTGTGTTCCTTCAAAAGAGATTTTTTTTTTTTTTAAAGATTTTATTTATTTATTTGACAGAGAGAAATCACAAGTAGATGGAGAGGCAGGCAGAGAGAGAGAGGGAAGCAGGCTCCCTGCTGAGCAGAGAGCCCGATGCGGGACTCGATCCCAGGACCCTGAGATCATGACCTGAGCCGAAGGCAGCGGCTTAACCCACTGAGCCACCCAGGCGCCCCGCTTCAAAAGAGATTATGCTGAATTCCTAACCCTCAGTACCTCAGAATGTGACCTTATTTGGAAATGGGACAGTTGGAGATGTAATTATTTAAGGTAAATGATATCACACTGGAGGAGAGTAGATTGCAAATCCAATTATCACTGTTCTTATAAGAGGGCCCTGTGAAGACACAAGAGGGAGAACTCCAGGTGAAAACAAAACCAGAGACTGGGGGCGCCCGGGTGGCTCAGTGGGTTGAGCCGCTGCCTTCGGCTCAGGTCAAGATCTCAGGGTCCTGGGATCGAGTCCTGCATCGGGCTCTCTGCTCAGCAGGGAGCCTGCTTCCCTCTCTCTCTCTCTCTCTGCCTGCCTCTTGTCTCTATCTACTTGTGATCTCTCTGTCAAATAAATAAATAAAATCTTTAAAGAAAAAAACAGCAATAATCATTTTCATCTCTCTCACAATTATCTGTTAAGTTAGGAATTTGGAAAGGGTTAAACTAAACAGTTCTAGCTGAAAAGTTTTAGCTTCTGATCTTAAATCCTTCGTATCTCTCCACATAAAGAAGTCTGGGCTTCTTTGCAGCATGGCAATCTCAGGCTAGATTGCTTATAAAGCTGATTAAGGTCTTCAAGACCAGAATTCTAGTAAGTTAGGTAGAAGCTCTCTCAGCTTTTCCAACTTCGCCTTGGAATCACAGTTTAACTTCTCTTGCACTCTGTTGCTTACAAATGATTCACAAGAACCCCAAATTCAACGGGAGGGGACATAAACCCCAACTCAGGAAAAGAGGAGTCAAGATCACGCTTAAAGAATATGTGAGATGGGAGATATCGTTAAAACCATCTTTAGGAAATACCATCTGCCACCAAAAGCATGGAGAGATAACTGCTAATACTTTTGAGACTATCAACTATTTAATCCATGTTGGACCTATTTCTTGGGCAAGGGAACAATAAAGAATTGTTCCTTGTTACATATTTTTAGTCACCCAAACTGCTTTTAAAAATATGGCCCTGGGGGGCGCCTGGGTGGCTCAGTGGGTTAATGCCTCTGCCTTTGGCTCAGGTCATGATCCCAGCGTCCTGGGATCGAGCCCCGCGTCGGGCTCTCTGCTCAGCCAGGAGCCCGCTTCCTCCTCTCTCTGCCTGCCTCTCTGCTTACTTGTGATTTCTCTCTATCAAATAAATAAATAAATAAAATCTTTAAAAAGAAAAAATATGGCCCTGGGGCGCCTGGGTGGCTCAGTGGATTAAAGCCTCTGCCTTTGGCTCGGGTCATGATCCCAGGGTCCTGGGATCCAGCCCCACATCTGGCGCTCTGCTCAGCAGGGGGCCTGCTTCCTCCTCTCTCTGCCTGCTTGTGATCTCTGTCAAATAAATAAATTAAATATTTAAAAATAAATAAATAAAAATAAAAATATGGCCCCATGGGCCTCATAGTTCAAATTATTTTGCCTACCAAAAATATTACTATTTACTTGTGAACCACACTAGCCAATAAGTTACCACTTGGAGTTGACACACTTCTAGCCAAAAGCAAGCCAACTCATTTTAGTTCAATTATGAAGAGGCTTCACCTTGTACATGGTATATATACTTCAAGATTTTTGATCGTCTTCCATTGGGGGGCATATTGGGAACCACTGATCGTGTGTCTTTTCTACTATATTTTAATAACTGCAATCATTGTTTAATGTTTTAAGACTCAACATAAAAGAAAACCATCTCTGAAAGTAAGCTGTAAGCAACAAATAAAGGGCCAAAATGCAAATTCAAAATGGACAAACTATTTTCTGTACTCAAGCTGATAAAGATAGTGGGTTCCTTTTTCCTTTTTCAAAAATTAAGGCTTATAAGGCATTTTTCCACAAACAAAAGAATAGCTGTAGCATCTTGGTTAACATTTCTTTTTTCAATAAAAGATGCTAGTGTCTAACCCTGTTGTAAGCACCCATTGAAGTAGATATAATGGGCACTCTGTTTGCCTACACAGACACTGGCATAAGAATACTGAACTCTCTGAATCCTATCTTCCTCAATGTCTAAGATACTTTTTTTTTAAAATATTTTATTTATTCATTTGACACAGAGAGATAGATCACAAGTAGGCAGAGAGGCAGGCAGAGAGAGAGGAGGAAGCAGGCTCCCTGCTGAGCAGAGAGCCTGATGCGGGACTCAATCCCAGGACCCCAAGATCATGACCTGACCTGAAGGCAGAGGCTTAACCCACTGAGCCACCCAGGCGCCCCTGTCTAAGATACTTCTTGCTGGTTAGGAATCCCAATAGGTTCATTAGTTCTCTCAGGGGCACTACACGACTATTTTATACACTGTGGTTGCTCCATAAGCATGGTACTCTGGCCAGCATTAAATGTCTCTTAGGTTTCATTACCCTGGAAAATATTAGACATTAACAAAAATCAGACTCCAAATTCCTTTGAGTGATATAAAAAACACAAAGGCATCTTTAAAAAGTCAAGTTTTCTTCCAACAGAAAGTAAATACCAATTCTACAGCATTAAAATTATCTGCTGACAAGAAAACTTCAATTTTTCATCAATATCCATTCTCCTTTGTTTCTCTTTTTGCTCTCAAGGCCTGTACCAGTGGGGTACCTTCTCTACTGTAAAGTCTACCGAAGAAGGGTTGAGCTCCTATTAACTCGGTTTGGTAATATATGGTTCCATTGCTTGTAAAAGCATGTGTCCAATTCCATTCTGTTATTCTATATTCTCTCCTCACCTTAATAAAATTATTTTCAGGGACGCCTGGGTGGCTCAGTTGGTTAAGCAGCTGCCTTCAGCTCAGGTCATGATCCCAGCGTCATGGGATCGAGTCCCACATTGGGCTCTTTGCTCCGCACGGAGCCTGCTTCTCCCTCTGACTCTGCCTGACACTCTGTCTGCCTGTGCTCGCTCGCACTCGCTCTCTCTCTGACAAATAAATAAATAAAATCTTTAAATATATATATATATAAATAAAATAAAATTATTTTCATATTAAGACAAGAAAATTTTTTAAATATTTTATTTATTAGATAGAGAGATCACAAGTAGGCAGAGAGGCAGGCAGAGAGAGAGAGGAGGAAGCAGGCTCCCCACTGAGCTGAGAGCCCAATGCAGGGCTCAATCCCAGGACCCTGAGACCATGACCCAAGCCAAAGGCAGAGGCTCAACCCACTGAGCCACCCAGGTGCCCCAAGACATGAAATTTTCATACTAATACTTTTAGACTCAGAAAGTGAGATACAAGATTCCAATATACATCACTATACTAATACTTTAAGTGTATTACCAAAAATCAGGGTTCTTGAACACAACTAAAGAAAGGGAAATACCCCATTTGGCTTAGGAATTCATGGAAGTTGTACATCTGACTCTGTAATATAGCTAAGGGTTAATGTAAAAATATTTCAAGTTAACCAAAACTGATGTTAACAGGAAAATGTATCATGTTTACCATGAACATTACATGTAGATGACTACCTACAGGTTTACCCAAAAACTGACTCAGGCAGATTACTAATTATGTATCTTATGTGGTGTAATTTAAAACTACCAAAGTCTACTCACGAAGATTAAGATCATTCAGAACAAGCTGGTAGAATTCAGGTATTTCACTGCTTATAGAAGCAGTTTAGATTCAGTTTAGAAGCAGTTCAGACTCAGTTCCCATTATTACAGCAAATGCCAACCCATAACAGCAGAAAAGTGCTTTGAAGTTCCTGCTTTATGTTGTACACTGCGCTTCCTGTTTCTTTTGCGTCACCTTCTTACATACCTTTTGAATCTGTTCTCAAGGCTGAACCTAAAAACTGGTACGTCCTCCAAGACAGCATTTTCCAAATCATGGTAAATGAGGCTAGGAAACTGTACACTTTACCCACAACCAGTGAACAACAAAGTATATTAGCATATCAAGACTAACAAGGTCCTGAGGTGAAGAAGCCCACTGAACTCTAGTTCAACTTAGGCTTTCACAAATTTCCCAACACAGCTAGAGAAACAATGCCCCGGAGAAGCTCACAGATTACCTTCTAAGGTTAATGATTATCCAAAAATGGACCAAACCTCCCATGGACTACAAATGATTTAGAAAGCATGGTCTTCCTTTGATGCATAAGACTACTTATGAATAAGCTATTAAGCCATTAATTAAGAGCTGCAAAAATGAACACGTTATTAGAATGTACCAAAGACTGCAATCTGTATACAGTTAATACCTCTGGCTGCTACAACTCCCAATGCTACAAAGCTCCTACCACACATGCGCACTCAAAAGCTGGAATTCTGAAATTTTCAAGACAAGCACTCACTGTCAGTGAGGTTGTGTTGTCTTAAGCTGACCATGGTTTTCAACAATCATTATTTTTACTTAATTAAAAATTAGCATTAGTTGAGCTTCATACATATCATTTTAGTTGTTTTATTAAACCTACAGAATGTATTATACAAATGCATCACTTGGATTTGAGACCTACAGTTTTCTAGCAAGTCTAGACTTAAAGACAAGTATGTTTTTTCATGATTCAATTAGGAAAGAACGATACCTCTAACTGCTGAAAAAAATCCCCCACCCCCCCCAAATGCTTGTACCTTTACATTTATAATTATTTTTCCACCAGAAAGCAGGAATTTATTGAGCTAAAGAATGGCCCAGCTAAAGGCTGGGATTAAAACAGCTTTGAGAGTCACTGTTTAAAGTGTCCTTGCCCTCGATATAGGGTCACCAAAATGGGGGCAGGTCTTCTCCCTGCCCAGTAGGTCCATACCAACCAAATGACATAAGGACTTGGAATCAGGCCCTTCTAAGAAGTAATAATAACTTCTCTGAACTTGAATGTGAACGATCCCTCTAGTATCTAGTTCTGGGAACCATCTAGAAATGCCTTAAAAAGGGCTAAATTCCATATCAAACCCTGTTCTCAGAAATCCTTTCCTGGTTTACCTTTAAAACTTTCCCAGGTTCATAGATAAAGCTTGCAATTAAATACCGTCAAGCAGGGATCAGTCCAGAAAGGTATAGAAAGCATAAGGGGAGTGCTTAATGACTTCATGGATTCTTAGTATCTGTTTCCAGATGTGAAACTGTATTTAAGCTCCTAAGAACCTTACCTGAATAAGCATTGTAACTACCGGTTATTGTGCTAAAAATGGGTTAAGAACATATACAGCAAAGTAAAAACAGTAAAGAGAATAAAAATCCAGGTAATTCTTAGTCAATTTATCAACTGAGAATCAAAGCCACAAAAACGCTAGTGTAAAGATACTTCCTTCTCCAGAAACAGATCAGAAAGAAGACAGCCCAAAATCAGTAAGCACAACAGACCTATCAAACATCAGTAATGAGTAATCCAGTCAAGAAATGGGCAGAAGACATGAATAAACATTTCTCCAAAGACGTACAAAGGCCAAGAGACACATGGAAAAATGCCCAACATCACTCAGCATCAGGAAAATATAAACATAAAACTATAATAAGGGCGCCTGGGTGGCTCAGTGGTTAAGCCGCTGCCTTCGGCTCAGGTCATGATCTCAGGGTCCTGGGATCGAGTCCCGCATCGGGCTCTCTGCTCAGCAGGGAGCCTGCTTCCTCCTCTCTCTCTCTCTGCCTGCCTCTCTGCCTGCTTGTGATTTCTCTCTGTCAAATAAATAAATAAAATCTTTAAAAAAAAAAAAAAAACTATAAGAAGACACCACCTTACCTGAGTCAGAACCGCTAAAATTAACAAGTCAGGAAAAAACAAATGGTGAGGATGCAGAGAAAGGGGAACCCTCTACACTGCTGGTGGGAATGCCTAGGCTGGTACAGACACTCTGGAAAACAGTATGGAGGCTCCTCAAGAACCTTAAAGAGAAATCTCAGGAAGTTAAAAACAGAGCTATACTATGACCCAGCAATTGCACTACTAGGTATTTACCCCAAAGGATACAAACACTATGATCTGAAGGTGTGCCTGCACCCCAATGTTTATAGCAGCAATATCCACAATAGATACACTACAAAAAGAGCCCAAATGTCCATCGACAAATGAATGGATAAAGATGTGATATATAGGGGCACCTGGGTGGCTCAGTCAGTTAAGCCCTGCCTTGGGCTCAAGGGTCCTGATCGAGCCTGATCTCAGGGTCCTGGGATAGAGCCCCACATCGGGTTCTCTGCTCAGCAGGGAGCCTGCTTCCCCCTCTCTCTCTCTGCCTGCCTCTCTGCCTACTTGTGATCACTCTCTCTGCCAAATAAAATCTTTATTTAAAAAAAAAAGATGTGGGCGCCTGGGTGGCTCAGTGGGTTAAGCAGCTGCCTTCGGCTCAGGTCATGATCTCAGGGTCCTGAGATCGAGTCCCGCACTGGGCTCTCTGCTCAACGGGGAGCCTGTTTCCTCCTCTCTCTCTCTCTTCTTGCCTCTCTGCCTACTTGTGATCTCTCTCTGTCAAATAAATAAATAAAATCTTTAAAAAAAAAAAAAAAGATGTGATATATATACATATATACACAACATATATTACTCATCATTACATCAAAAAGGATGAGATTTCACCATTTACATTGACATGGAAGGAACTGGAGGTATCAGGCTGAGCGTAATAAGTCAATTAGAGAAAGAAAATTATTATACGGTTTCACCCATACGTGGAATTTAAGAAACAAAACAGAGGATCATGGAGAAAGGGAGGGAAAAATAAAATAAGATGAAATCAAAGAAGTAGACAAACCACAAGAGACTCTTAACTATAGGAAACAAACTGAGGAAGGGGAGGTGGGTGGAGGGATGGGGTAACTGGGTGATGGGCAATAAGGAGGGCATGTGAGGTAATGAACACTGGGTATTATATGCAACTGATGAATTACTGAACTCTACATCTGAAACTAATGATACACTATATGTCAACTAACTGAATTTAAATAAGTTAAAAACTTTTTTTAAAAATCAGTAATGAATAACTATACTGTTGGCACTGCCAGTAACCACCTGACCTTGGGCCAGTCAATTAAATGCTCTCCTCATTCACAGAATTCATTGAAAAGGAGCCCAAATCACTGATGGTGAAATCCTCCTTCTCCTAGCTCTCAAAGTCTATATGTCAATACTGTGTATTAGAATAAGCTATTTCCTAGTAGAACATTACTCAGAGAATTATTAACTCTAACAGGTCATGAAGGTTATCACATTAAAGCAATACACCTAAAATTCACTGATCTTCAAACAGTCAAATGTCTCAATAGCAGCTAATTCAACTGTTCCTATCTCCTGCAGATTCTGCTTATGCTAAAAACTACTATTATTATTACATTTTAGGTGTAACCCACAACCTTTTAAAACCACATATTTCTAAGAAACTTATTTAGGACCATCCTTCGAACTAGATGGATGATAAACACAATTTCAGGGCTCTAAAGAGAATCAATCCTTTCAGTCCAAACACATTTCTAAGCCCTGTTATCACATACAGGAATGATTTTAACACAAATGTACAACTCTAAATACTTTAACAGACCCTTTTCTCCACAGGTCTCAACTATATAAGGGCAGCTAAGGCCAAAGTAGCTTTTTCCTTTACCTTTGGAAAAAAAATGGTATGTATACATTTTACTCATTCTTAGTTATATTTACTTCCTCTTAATTCAGGATGGATAGCAGTCATTATATGAAAGATCAGACACTCCAAAATCTTTGATAAAATCATTCAATATAGGGACGCCTGGGTGGCTCAGTTGGTTAAGCAGCTGCCTTCAGCTCAGGTCATGATCCCAGCGTCCTGGGATCGAGTCCCACATCGGGCTCCTTGCTCCGCAGGGAGCCTGCTTCTCCCTCTGACTCTGCCTTTCACTCTGTCTGCCTATGCTCGCTCTCGCTCGCTCTCTCTCTGACAAATAAATAAATAAAATCTTTAAAAAAAAAAAAATCATTCAATATATTTATTAAGCTAGCTATAGCTTATTTTTTCCTAAGAATCCAATTAAGAATTGTTCTATTGTTTGGGGGTGCCTGGCTGGCTCAGTTGATAGAGCATGCTACTCTTGATCTCAGGATCATAAGTATGAGTCCCTGGGTGGCGCAGTCGGTTAAGCATCTGCCTTAAGCTCAGGTCATGATCCCAGGGTCCTGATATCGAGTCCTGCGGGGGGGGGGCGGGGGGGGCTTGCTCAGCAGGGAGCCTGCTTCTCCTTCTGCCTCTCCCCTGCTTATGTGAGATCTCTGACAAATAATTAAATAAAACCTTTTTATTTATAAATAAATAAATAAAATGTTTAAGGGGCGCCTGGGTGACTCAGTCAGTTGTGCAGCCAACTCTTGATTTTGACTCAGGTCATGATCTCAGTGTCCTGGATAGAGCCCCATGTCGGGCTCTGCGCTTGGCAGGAAGTCAGCTTGAGGATTCTGTCTCTTCCTCTTCCTGTCACCCTCCCTCTGCTCATACTCTCTTATTCTCTCTCTCTCTAAAATAGATGGTTAAAAAATAAATAAATAAAAACAAAATAAATCTTTAAAAAGAATTGGTTTATTTTTTTAAGTAAGGTATATGCATAATGAGTTTTATAATTTTTATTTTTATTTTTTTTTTTTTAAAGATTTTATTTATTTATTTGACAGAGAGAAATCACAAGTAGATGGAGAGGCAGGCAGAGAGAGAGAGGGATGCGGGGCTCGATCCCAGGACTCTGAGATCATGACCTGAGCCGAAGGCAGCGGCTTAACCCACTGAGCCACCCAGGCACCCCTAGTTTTATAATTTTTAATTACTCAATAATGAAACACTTGTTTATAAAAGGTGAGCAGTACACAACAAAATAAATTTGAGTTTAGTTTTAGCAGTATGTTTTCTGCCCATACACTAAAGATTGGTTTATTTAACTAGAATCCATAGACCCACAATGGGTTCTGAGAGTCTCTTTATCTTTAATATTTTATTTATTTATTTGAGAGAGAGAGAGAGAGAGAAAGAGCACAAGCGGGGGAGGGGCAGAGGGAAAAGGAGAAGTAGACTCTCCACTGAGCAGGGAGCCCAATGCAGTCTCCATTCCAGGACCCTGGGATCATGACCTAAGTCGAAGGCATATGCGTAACAGACTGAGCCACCCAGGCACCCTGGGTTCTTTCAACCTTATTAACCCCCTTAAATTATATGAAAAACAAAGTGTGCAAGTACAGTAATTCCCCCTAACCTACAGTGGATACATTCCTAGACCCCCAATGGATGCCTGAGACTGCAAATAGTACCAAACCCTATACATACTGATTTTTCCTATATGTACATACCTATGGTAAGTTTAATTTATAAATTTGGCATGGTAAGAGATTAATAATAATAATAATAAAATAGAACAATTATAACAATATACTGTAACAAAAGTTATGTGAATGTGGTCTTTCTCCCTCCCAAAGTATCTTAATTATACTGTACTCACCCTTCTTCTGATAATGATGTGAGATGATAAAATACCTACGAGATGAGATGAAGGAGGGTAAATGATGTAGGAATTGTGACTTACTATTAGTCTACTACAACTTTCTAACATGTCAGAAGAAGGATCACCTACTTCCAGACCCAGACTGACCATGGGTAACTAAAAACACATAAAGCAAAACTACAAACAAGGAGGGATTCCTGTTTATTTTTCTAAGGAGAGAGCACAAAGCTTTGGGGAGATGCTCAAAAGAGATCATGACCCTTGACTAAAAATCTCTGCATTATGGAACATATATTAAGATTTTACTCTCAATTAATAATTTAAAGTATTTAATACTCCAAAATAATAATATATAATTTTAAGAATTCCTTAAATTCAACAAGGATTTCTCATGTGAGAAAACTTAAGTCAAGCCAACGTTTCTGGCAAGATTTCCATAAAAGACAAGATTGATGTAAACTAGGTATTTCTTTTTTTTTTTTTTTAAGATTTTATTTATTTATTTGACAGAGAGAGAGGAGGAAGCAGGCTCCCCGCTGAGCAGAGAGCCCGATGCAGGGCTCGATCCCAGGACCCTGAGATCATGACCCGAGCTGAAGGCAGCGGCTCAACCCACTGAGCCACCCAGGCGCCCCTAATCTAGGTATTTCAAAGTAATCTTAAAATTGTCTAACAGTGGGGCGCCTGACTGGCTCAGTGGGTTGGGCCTCTGCCTTAGGCTCAGGTCATGATTCCATGGTCCTGGGATCGAGCCCCACATCGGGCTCTCTGCTCAGTGGGGAGCCTGCTTCCCTCTCTCTCTCTGCCTGCCTCTCTGTCTACTTGTGATCTCTCTCTCTCTCTCTGTGTTAAATAAATAAATAAAATAAAAAAAATTTTTTTTTAATTTTCTAACAGTTAACATTTAAACTAACACATACGCACCACCATTTAAGATCTCAAAATGATTTATATTTGAAAACTGGTGGCACACACACAAACATTCTAGACAAAATGGATCCATTAATACATGTGGTACTAAGATATTTAGAAGGCTTTTTAATGAAATGTGCCAAATAATTCACCAGAGACAGTAACAGTCATAAAGAAGTGTGTCTTAACTTGTAACACAGAAACTGGCTTTTTTCAAATATTGATTTAAGATCAAAGTATGTCAATAATATGCTGTACGGGTCTAAAAGACAGAGATAACAGATTTAGATAAAACTTTCTATGAAGCTAAAGTTAGATTTTTCTTTTTCTCTTTTTTTTTTTTTTTAAGATTTTGATTTATTTATTTGACAGAAAGAGATTACAAGTAGGCAGACAGACGGGGGGGGGGGGGGGGGGGGGGGGGGGGGCGGGGGGGGGGGCGGGCAGGCATCCTGCTGAGCAGAGAGCCTGATGATGCAGGGCTCACTGGATTCCAGGACTGTGAGACCATGACCTGTGCGGAAGGCAGAGGCTTAACCCAGTGAACCACCCAGGTGCCCCAGATTTTTCTTTTTTTAAAGATTACTTATTTATTTGACAGAGAGAGAGAAAGACAGTGACAGAGAGGGAACACAAGCAGGGGGAGTGGGAAAGGGAGAAGCAGGCTTCCCATGAGCAGGGAGCCTGATGCAGGGCTCAATCCCGGGACCCCGGGATCATTACCTGAGCCAAAGGCAGCCGCTTAACAACTGAGCCACCCAGGTGCCCCTCAAGTTAGATTTTTTCTAACTATATGTTTTCTCCATATGATCAACCTCATTGCACCCTTTAATATTCTTTTTCCCCATCTAAATCCTTTCATTCAGAAATAATGTCATCTCTCATTTAAAATACTTTGGTATATAATCTCATGTTGCTATATTGTTTTGGTATATAATCTCATGTTGCTATATTGTTTTATATATGTATATTAAGTATATCCAATTACATTAAACCCATCCAACAGTAGATTATTATATCTAATTTCTCTTGCCTAGCACAGTATAACACATGTCTCAAAAATATTTAAATGAACGATTTCTACTTCACTTAGCTTAGTGTCTATTATCACATTCATCATTCTGTATGGTAGTACCTGGTAAAACTGTTTAGGGATTTGCTTCAAAATAAAAAAGGGGCAAGTGGGTGGAAGTAGAGATGAAACAAGATTAACCACAGGTTTGTAACTGCTAAAGTTAGTGTGTCATTTTATGTCAGCAACTTTCCATAATACAAAGTTCAAAGAAGATTCCTTCTCCTACTAGAACAGAGAGAATTTCTCAAAAGACAGGTCCAATAGTCTTCTTCTGTAGAAACCTGCCCCATAGAGAGCAGATAAATTTACTTCACTAAACACATTTCATTATTTAGGCAGGACTACCTTTCAAAAATACTTTAACAGCTTCTGTATGGTATATTATTTAAATGGTCCTTTTATAAAACTCAAATAAAACATATATTCATTTGTTAACTATTTACTAAGTACCTACTTTCTCAAATATCCTATCTTAGTAAATGCAGGCTATCAAAAATAAAACATCCTCTCTAATACATTGGATCTGATAGTATCTCAAGCATCCACAGAAAAAAGGCAAGGAGAGAAGGCAAAGACATGAAGACAAAGAAAAAAATAGCAGAAAGCTAATAAATCCAGGTTTTTTTTTTTTAAAGATTTTATTTATTTATTTGACAGAGAGAGATGACAAGCAGGCAGAGAGGCAGGCAGAGAGAGAGGAGGAAGCAGACTCCCTGCTGAGCAGAGAGCCCGATGCGGGGCTCGATCCCAGGACCCTGGGATCATGACCTGAGCCGAAGGCAGCGGCTTAACCCACTGAGCCACCCAGGCGCCCCTAAATCCAGTTTTTAAGAAGGATTTAAGGCATCTACATTTTTAAAGAGAGAGCATAGTTTGTTCAAGCTGGACAAGTCTCTAAGTTCCTCTCCCAACTCCACTTTAGAAATGAGAAAACTAAAGCTCAGAGAGGGGAAGTGACTCGCCTCAAGCTACACATCAAGTTACTAGCAAAACCAAAATTAAAACTCAGATCTGCTGATTCACAGTGCAATGTTAATTTTCCACATCAAAGTACTTTCTTCTACACTGTAATATTCACTAACTAAAGAGAATGAGTATTTTATTATTAATATATGCTTCAGTTCTATATTATACCACACACACACACACACACACACACACAAAATGTAATAGACTAAGTAAAGAAAGGAGCTGGGAAGAAAATGCACACAACAAACTCCTAAGGCACTGTACATGCAGACTATATGCATATACCACACTTCTCAACTCTGAGACACACATTTGACTTTAAGACATAGTAGCCATTTGGGAGTGCCTCTCTACTTACTAGATGGGGTGTTGTCCAATTCATGAATCATTTAATAAAGAGAATTAGATCTTCAAATTAAAAAAAAAAGACAAAGTACCCATTTCATAAGCATTTTCAAAGACACTGTAAATTACATCTTCATTTTAAAAAATACTAAAATGTGAAAACATACCCCTCTAAAGGTAATATAATGCACCCTTAAAAGACACATAATAATCACCATCATTTAAGAGCCAGTGTCATAAAGCAAATACACAGAGCAACAGTGCCATCTTCTAAGGTAACAAAGTTACTAAACACCTAAGGCTATGTGGCATTTTTTTTAAATTGCAAATATTAACATAAACAACTCTTTCTTGCCTTTTATCTCATATGCATGAATTTTGGCTTAAACAAGGTTTCAATCTCAGCTCTGTTCTACCTCTCCAACATTTGTTAAGTTACTAATTTCTCTGAGCCTCATTCTCTCATCTATAAGAGGTTCTCCACCTTGGAGAACTGTATGAGAACTAAATGTAATAATTTATTTAAGGAACATAGTACAGTACCTAGATGAAACATTAAGCTTCCTCCCACAATCCCTATGGGCCAAATTAAACTAAAAATTAGATCCTATTCTTGACTTACAAGATGGCCATCTCCATTTTAGAGACTGAAATTAAACTGTACTGATCCTGAGGCAAATCCTACTAGTTAGCTCTTGAATAATTATTTGATTAGAGAAGCTTATTTCATTGTCTTGAAATTTGTCTCTTTTCTTCTTCAAATTGGGAACTGAAAACAATGACAAATTTTAAGTTAAATTAGTTATATGTAAATTCAGCACTTTCATATTGTCTTACTGAACTGAAACTGTAAGCCCATTACAAACCCAGTAAGAGAGGAACTACAGAACAAATGTGTAGGAAGAAAGAAGGGTATAAAATCCAAAAGACACAGTTAAAATGACTCAATTGAATGAGAAGTATGCATTTGTTTAACCTTAAATTCATTTATTAAACCCTAAAAAAACAACGTTCAGAAAAATCAAGACCATAATATCTCCATGCTTCAAGGTGAGTTAGTAATCTCATCCCTCAGATTAAGCAAATGCCATCTTTCAGTATATACAGTTTCAGGATGTGTCTGGTCATTTCTAAGACAGGAATGTACCTACCCAAGTATCTCATAGGTAGCAATATACACTGAAATAAGACCATCTTTTCCCCTTCCCCAAACATAATGCAGAGAAGCCCACCCACATATTCCCTATTAGCTCGTTTCAGTAGAATGATTTTCTCCCCAACTAACTATAAAAGTAATGCTTGTTTTATTGAACTTGGAAAATACAAAGTGCATGAGCATTTTTAAAACACCCACGATCTCAGCAGCCAAAGATTAAAATTTTAGAAAGGGACATACCAACTCTTTCCTATGAATTTGACCGCAACTGCCATCATATTTTAACTATGTATAGAGCACTTGCCACTAAACATGAGTAACTATCTGCCTATACCTTATTATCTTAATTCTGGTTTTTGAGACTAAATTCACACAAGTTTTTTTCCTGACTTAACTCATTCTTCTCAATCTGTTCTTCCGAGTCTCTCAGCTACGTATTTTGTTGCTAACTACTTCCTCTTTCTTAAAACTATTTCTATTCTAAGTTTTCCAAAACAATATATTCCTCAGTATCTACAAGAGTCTCTCCAGCTCATCTTTTTCTCTTCCTTCACTGGCTCTCTTCTATTAATTCCTGACAACCTCCAAAAAAAATGGCTCCAACCTGACCTTTGGATTTGCTTGTCCACTTTGAACCTCCAGCATTTAACACAGTGCCTGGCAGGAAGCTTAGGGTCAATTAGTATTTACTGACTTTGTCAATCCTGACCTGCCACCTATTAGTTGTGTGACGTTGGGCAAAATAATCTCTCTGAATCTCAGTTCCCTCATCTATAAAACAGCGATAATCAAAGAAAGATGAGGCTAGAATAGCTCAAAACTGTGTCTGGCACAAAGTGGAACCCAATAAATTTTGCTACTGTTATCAATATAATCTAGTACAGGACTCAAAAATGTTTCTGATTGTTTTATGGTTGAACACCAAATCTACCTCTCAATAACCCAACTTATTGTCAACATATTTTCTTATCACAAATATCAAAAAATATTTTTGTACTCTTTCCCTTACTGTCTCCAATCCATCATTAACTATTCTAATTCTTCTCTCCTAGCCACAAGACAGAACCATTGTTTTTCAACTAAACTACAACCACAGACTCAATTGATCTCCACACTCTTATATCTTCATTCAAATATTCCATCCTCCTTAAAACCATTTTTAATGTGTCATTCTTATCCAAAGTTGCTGATAGCATGTCCAAACTACTGGAATGTCATCTTCATGTCTTCCAATAACACATACCCAAACTCCTAGTTCTAAAGATGTCTCAAAATTAACCTCTTCCTGGAAACCTTCCCTGATTAACTCCACACCACTTGGATTAGTTGTTCTCTGCTCTGAGTCACCGCAGCACTTGGGTACTGTTATACTAAGGGTAAAATGTGATCAGTGAATAGCAGTGCCAAGAAATTACTTCCACGAAATTATTTCTACCTCCTAGAAAAGAATGGTCCATTAACTACAATGCTTTGTGATCTGGGTAAGGAAATATCCTATACAACATATGCCCTCTTTGCTTTCTGTCTTTGACACTTTATATTTGTCAAGAAGTGTTTAACTCTTCACAAGCCCTTTGTACTACAGTCAAGCAAAAATTACATCTCGACGCCTATCAGCACCTCCAATTTAAATCCACTGAAAATGTATAGTGGGCCACTTTTGTTTCTACTACTACTTCTCTGTTCTCAACCTCTGCCCACACCCCACAAATAAAAACTTTTTTTTTTTGCATCTTTTGCAATGGTCTCCACAAACAGTTCCTCCTTATGCCACACACTCCCAGTCCAGACCCTCTCCTCCTTCCTAAGAACTCCTAAAGATTTAAACAGAGAAGTAACAGCAGAGATAATACACACATTATGTCTTTGATTCCTCTAAGTGAAAAGAACCTTGAACCTATTTAGCTATAACGCTCTTCCCAAGGCTAAAAAACTTCCCAACAATAGGATACATAATCAAATTCCACTGCATCAAAGTGGTCGATCTTACAGTAACAGAACTGTACTTCCACGTTAATTTTCACTGTGTTACTCTCAGAGATCTTGCATCATTTTTATGCTATGTCCAACAAAATAGGTGAGACATTCCCCTACAGCGCAGATTTTCTGAACCTACCTTCTGATGCTGCCTTTAAACCAACAGATTCTAATTTTTTTAAGACAAAGAATTAAGGGATTCCTCATTGCCATCCATGAAAAAACAAACAATATCTGCTTTTTGAGAGGGTGTGCGTGCTGCTGTGGCAAAACAATTAGATGAACTAACGGGGTGGAGAAGGGAGACACAGCCAGCCTCAGTAGAGAGAGTTAACTTTGAGGGCTTGGCCCTCATGAGTAGTGTACGAACCTATGAACCTGGCTGACTGAGTCCTTCCTACCTGCAACACTCGGCTCTCCAGCCTCTCCCAAAAGGAACAGTTATTCTTGCTCACTTAGTCATAAAAGATCCACACCCTTCTGCAGCCGACGGTCAGCAACTTGCACACTTTCTCCTAACTGGTCTCCTAACGCCTTCTAGTCAGCCAGCTTCCAGCCACACCTCATCTAAATCTTCTCTCTGTCACCTTCCGGGAGTAGGTCCCTCTCACTCCAAATCCACTCGTCCTCATTCGTCCAGGGATCTTAACCTTCAAAACCCTCCCGGCTGATCTGCCCCTCCACTCCCTCAGTGCCTACTTCCCAAAGGCCAGCCACATTCCCCGGCTCCGCACCTTCACCCCGGGCACCCTTTTCAGAGCATCACCCTTTCCCCCATCACTTTCTTCTCCCTCAGAAAGACCAGAAATTCTTTCAATCACACGCCCCCTCCGACAGCCGCCCCGGGGCACACGAGCCCGCTCCTCCGTTAAGTACCCCGCCCCACCTTCACCACCTCCCCGCGGCCTCCCCACACCAGGCGGAGCCCCCAAGGCTCCGCGGCTGCAAACCAGGCCCCTCCCTGCGTCCCCGCTCGCCCGCCCGGCACTCCGGAGGGCGGCGGCCCGAGCCCAGCGGCGCACAGACCACCCGGGCAGAGGCAGGCGCCCCCGGGTCCGGGCGGCCCAGGGTGGGGGCGGGGGCGGGGCGGCGGGTGTCGCCTCCGCCTCGGGCGGCCTGCCGCCCCAGCTCCCGCAGCCGCGGCCGGGACCAGGCGAGAAGCGGCCCGCATCCCGGCCTCCCTTCGCCCGGCAGTCGCCGCCTCTCACCGAGACGCAGAGGCTCGGGCCTCGCTTTCCCCCTGGCCGTCCAGCGATGGCTCCGCCGCCGCCGTCGCGCTCTCCTCACTCGCTCTTCCACCACCCCCGACCGGCTGCTGAAGAGCGGACGGGTAGTGGCACGCCCATTGGCTGTGCCACTCGCGTCAGCCTTCCCGACCCGGACCTCGCGATGTGACTGGCTGGCGCGGCGCCTCTTTTCCACGTCCTGTCCTGATTGGCCTGTCTTGTCTCTCGCGCCCCCTTACCGGGAGGAAAGCTCACCCCCTCCTCCTCGCTTCGGCCTCCCACCCTCCCCAACCCCGTTTCCATCGCGGCTGGCTGGGGGCGGGAGCAGGCGCAGGGGGCGGGAGGGGGGAACGCGAACTGCCAATGGGAGCGCCGAGAGAGGGCTGGGAGGCGGGCTCTGCGGCCGGCCGGTTCACGGGGGCAAGTTCAACCAATGGGCGCGCGCCCCACATCCCGGGCTCAGGAGCGCCGGCTTGGCCATTGGGGTTCCGGCGGGTGGCGCCCAGGGCCACACCCGGCTGGCTCGTCGCGCGGGAGGGGTACCCACTGGAAAGGTGGGAGAATGCGGCGAGGCGGCGCGGGCGAGCGCGGGCAGCCATTGTGGCGTGCTCCTGCAGCGCCTACGTGGAGTCCGGCGCTGGGTCGGTGAGAGGGGATCCCGGGCTCTGTACTCCAGGACCGCGGCGGGATGCTTTTTAGGAAGGAAGCCGAGCGTGCGCCTCGTCCACCGCCGCGGACCAGTCGTGCCACAATAATTTCGAACAAAACTTACCGATGGTGACAAAAGTTAGAATAATGGTTACCTCGGGGATGCAAGAAGGGGCACGAGGGAACCTACTGGGAGCTGGAAAAGCTCTGTCTCTTGATCTGGTTGGTATCCATCTGTAAAAATTTATCAAGCATACAGTCAAAATTAGTGCACTCAAGGCACTTTAATATATGATATTGAATAGTATCTCAGTTTTTAAACTAAAAGGATTGTAAGAATAACTTTGTAATAACATTACTGTAACCTTAGGCTCTGTGAGACTCCCGTGGTACAAACACTCTCACTAGGATTTAGCTACCTGTCATTCAAAAACTGCAAAGCATAGGAAGAAAAAGGAAAAGATTGTGAGAATTGAACCCAGTGAAAGCTCTTGGCACACTGATTAGCGCACAGGGGTTGATATTCAAAGACCAGCTAAGATAATTCAGACCGATTTTTTTTTTTTTTTTTTTTTTTTTGAGGATTTAGAGCTTGTTTCAGTGCCTGGCCCTCTTAGTGGCACTGCACCCATTTGGAAACTACAGAAATCTAGTGAGCTGCCTACCTCGTGGCTGACCTAAGTTCTCCTAAGTTCTGAACCCAGGAAACTTTAATTTAAATACCATAGCTTCTAAAAATAATAAATAAATAAATAATACATATAAATATAATAAAATATAAATGTGATATAATAGCATAAAATAATAATATATAAATAATAAATATATAGATAAAGATAAATAGAGAGATATATATAGATATATCATAGCTTCTGCCCTGGTGGAGCTGACAGTCCAGCACCATGCACAGTCATTCCTGCTTGGAATCCAGTCCAAAAGCAGAATTCTGAAATAGCCAAGGCCAGGTGAAACACTTGTTATTAATGGGTCAGTCGTAACCTTTGCAAAACAAACATAAGAACTCTGCGTCAAATTCTAGCCTGTGAAAGAGCACCAGCAGCAAAAGAATTGACAATTACATAATTCAGGGGCATCTGGGTGGCTCAGTCCCTTAAGCCTTTGACTCAGGTCATGATCCCAGGATCCTGGGATCCAGCCCTGCATGGGGCTTCCTGCTCAGTGAAGAACTTGCTTCTCCCTCTCCCTCTGTCTGCCGATTTGCCTACTTGTGCTCTCTCTGTCAAATAAATAAAATCTTTAAAAAATAAAAAAATTTCATAAAAATGTAGACTACATGATTCATATTTGTTAATTTAGTCATTAAGTTGTTCAGTTCAGATAAATGCCTTTGTTTAAAGTACTTGTCCTGAACGAGGCATATAACTAGGTAAGAGTATTTTTTCCAAAGAGCATAAGGTGTAATAGGAAGACAAACATAAATGGATCATTCCAATGTAATTCAGGATGAGGAAATACATATAAAAACAATAATGATTTAAATTCCAGCTATATAATGACCTAAATGCTTAGGTAATTTAGAGGCATATTCTCAGGAGACCAGAACTAAGTAAACCACTGCTGAAATTTATCAGCATGCACAATTAGACATTATTTCTGGAGAATACTTCCATTGCAGATTTTTACATTTTTCTGCAAACATTATTTTTTTCAAATAGTTATATAAAAAATATACTATTACTTAGTTCTTAGGAAACCACATGAAAAAATTAAGTAATTGCTTAATGAGTATGTTATGATTTTCTAAAACAACGTTAGGATTGAGAGCATAAAGACATCTCATTTGATTTAAGTCAATGTGTATGTAACATGCACCTCCAGCAGAGACACCTCTCCATAACCCACCCCCCACCCCCTGCTCCCTGCTCCGACTAAGATGGGCTTTCTGGAGGAGGACCTAAAATTAAAACAGTGGTTCACTCTCCAAGATGGTAAAAACTCATGGGGAAGGCATGCTGTTTTATTGACCAGTGTCCCTCAGTGTACCATCATTCTTTTTTTTTTTTTTTTAAGATCTTATTTATTTGACAGAGAGAGAGAGAGAGATCACAAGTAGTCAGGCAGGCAGAGAGAGAGGGGGAAGAAGGCTCCCTGCTGAGCAGAGCCCAATGCAGGGGCTCGATCGCAGGACCCTGAGACCATGACCTGAGCCCAAGGCAGAGGCTTAATCCACTGAGCCACCCAGGCTTAGTGTACCATCATTCTTAAGTGAATTCAAAGAATTCCTATATCTACAAAAAGTGAATAATAGTCTCCTTAAAAGGCAATGAAGGATTTTGCCCAGAGTCTAAAAAACCTATACATAGTAGTGTTACAATACCAAAGAAAGCATTCATTCAAATGCTTTCTACATCTTGCAGCAAGAGCCCTGAAAATTGGGCTGCATATCAACTGCATTGTAATCAAATATGATATACCTGCATGTGCTTTTGATCCTTGCTATAGAACACAGTTCTGTAAATGAAGGTAAACTCCACCAAGCAAAAATAATTTGCATCTATTCATAGATAGTTGACAACTTAGAGAAATACCACATATTTCTAAGAAAACATATATAGGAATAAATACCAGAAACACATAGGCTATACATAATGTTGTTATAGCTATTATGAACCCCTTGGAATTTTGTAACTATTTTAAAAACAAAAAACAAGGTCAAGCATCAATTTTTTTATGTACACACTCCTTCTTCCTGCTCTGAGGAAACGTTTATATTAAGGCGCGTGTCATTTTTTAACTTACATGCTTTTCTGCCAATGTCTTACTAAATAAACAGGTTTTTTTTTTTTTTTTACGGTTTTATTTATTTATTTATGGGGTCGGGGGCATAAGCAGGGGAGCAGCAGGCAGAGGGAGAAACAGCCTTCTGCCAAGCAAGGAGCCTGATGTGGTACTCGATCCCAGGAGCCTGGGATCATGACCTGAACCAAAGGCAGATGCTTAACCAACTGAGCCACGCAGGCATCCCATTATTAAATGGTTCTGATGACATTCTTCACTCTCATCTTCCCAACAACCCTGTGCAAGTATTCATCTATTCATCTGAATTTCATAGATGGGAAAATTGAAGCTCTGTGAGACAAGTATATATTTCACACAGCTGTTAGGTGACAAAAGTGGGATAGAAATCTAAATCTGTTTGATGGCAAACCTTATAGTCTTTTTACCAAGCCAACATTTGCCATCTCCAAAATAAGATCAAGTCATTCTACCTTGTCCTTAATCATCTTTGTGTCCCCCACAATGAGTAGCATGGAATCTTACATACATCTCTCATGGGACTCCTAGAATTAGTAATTATTTTTACCATGCTTTATCTTTACAGATTTCATGACAAGGGAGAATGTGAACTATTTAAGAGTAGTAACTCTTTCGCATTAAAAATACTGATGTTGACAAAACTAAAGTTGAACACAACTTCCTTTCTATTTAAGGTGGAGAACCCATCACAGCCATCTAGAATGCATCAGAGATGCTCACTTGCATAGCCTGGAAAGAGTTTTAGGCCCCTGTTCTCAAGAGAGACAAATTTCTAGTGAGGGCAGTTATTCTCTGCAAATCATTTGGTCATCTCTACCTTGGCCTGTACTCCATTATGACATCCAGAATCCGTCTACTTTAAACATATTTTTAAAGCCTGTTATTAAGGGGGGAGGGACAATTTTACCAGGTTTTCTAACATTTCCACTATTCCTCTATTGCCAGTCTGAACAAGTACACACAGGTCCTTGTAGCTTCATTTCCCCATCTATAAAAGGTGTTTGAAACAATGCTAAGTGTTTGTTCTGAGTCTTTAAGAAATCTGTGAGATAAGTTTGGTTTTTACATGGAAGTGAATCATCCTACCCTCAGTTATTCAACAACTTCAATCTAGGTGAAACAAAAATGTAGCTGATATGTTCATGGCCCTTCTAAATCATTCCCGTATCCTACTCTTGACTTTTTGATTCTTTTTTTTTTTTTTTTAAAGATTCATTTATTTATTTATTTGACAGAGAGAAATCACAAGTAGGCAGAGAGGCAGGCAGAGAGAGAGGAGGAAGCAGGCTCCCTGCTGAGCAGAGAGCCCGATGCGGGACTGGATCCCAGGACCCTGAGATCATGACCTGAGCCGAAGGCAGCGGCTTAACCACTGAGCCACCCAGGCGCCCGACTTTTTGATTCTTGAAGGGCGACAGGATACGCCAGCCCCAAACATGCCACTTTGTCATTAGGACTATTTTTGAGTGAAAAGCACTTAAAAAACCGCCGATGCAAAAAAAGGGTATTCTAGGGGCGCCTGGGTGGCTCAGTGGGTTAAAGCCTCTGCTTTCGGCTCAGGTCGTGATCTCAGGGTCTTTGGATCGGGCCCCGCATCCAGCTCTCTGCTCGGCGGGGAACCTGCCTCCTCCAACCCTCTGCCTGCCTCTCTGCCTGTCAAATAAATAAATAAAATCTTAAAAAAAAAAAAAAAAAGGTATTCTAATCTCCCTTAATCTTACTGAAAACAGGAAACAAACACTCCCTTGTGAAAGATGCCCCTCCTGTACCAGGGGAAAAGGAACATTCTTCAATGGGGAATCAAAACCAAGAGAATCCTGTATAAGTAGACCATGTTAAAATAACTCCTATGGGGCGCCTGGGTGGCTCAGTGGGTTGAGCCGCTGCCTTCGGCTCAGGTCATGATCTCGGGATGCTGGGATCGAGTCCCGCATCGGGCTCTCTGCTCAGCATAGGGGATTTTGTAATAACATTATATGACAGATGGTAACTACATATATCATGGGGAGTACTGCATAATGTGTAGAATTGTTGAATCAATGTAACTAATATAACATTATATGTTCATTTTCATTTTAAAAAGAAGGTATACTTTTGAATATTTGGACTTTATAATTAAAAGGATTTCTTTTTGAGAGAGAGAGAGTGCTTGCATGTGCAAGCTGTGGGGGTGGGTGGCTGGAGGGAGAGGGAAACAGAATCCCAAGGAGGCTCCATGCCCAGCAGAGCCTCACTTGCAGAGCTTGATCCCAGGACCCTGAGATCATGACCTAAGCTGAAATGAAGAGTTGGATGCTTAACCAACTGAACCACCCAGGCACCCCTATTTAAAAGGATTTTTTTAGAGAGTTCTCATCTTAAACAAATGTCCTATCGTTACCTGTAAGAAGATCAAATTATAATGAAAAATAATAAGGCAAAGATCATTCTTACATAAGTTAGTAAATTTTGTGTTTCTGAATTTATATCTAACTCATAAATGAGATTTAAAATGAAAACTCTAAGTTCCCTTTTTGTATGTCTGTATACATCTAGGTATACATATTTTGTAATGTGTTATCTTTCTACTTTCATATGATATTGCCATAATTACTTTGCAAAAGAGCTCTATTTAACCAGTTTAAAAAAATAAGCACTTACATAAATTAAGTATTCCTAAAACTCTCAGAAGTGTAGAAGTTAACCTAAATGTTTTTCAAGTTCACAAGATCTAGGACAATCTTTGGTAAATTAAAGCTAGCTTAAAGTTTGTTGGTTTAATAAAAACAATCATGTCTTCAGAGTTGTAAACATTAAACATAATGAAGAGATACAACTTTTTCTTCTTAGGTTTACTAATTAAATGAGTTTATCTCAACTAGATGCTTAAGACTATTACTGAGTTTAAATAAAATTCAGTTTAAAAACAAGATGTACAATAAAAATAAATTGCCTCATGTATGTAAAATACAGCAATATAAAAATAAAAGTTGGAGAGAGCCATATGTTTTCCCCCCTGTGATTATCTAAAGAAGAGTAACTTAAGATTATGCTACCTTTGTTTCATTAAACAAAGTATTATGTCTACTTAAAAATAGTTTCCAAAATCTTTTAGGAAACTTGAAACCTTAAAGTTATATTAAGTTAAATTAAATGATGGATATTCACTGAATATTTAAATAAGATAATACACTAAAACATTAATTGCTAACTATAAATTTATCTGCTTTTGGACTTTCAATTCTTATAGAGAGAAAAAAGATATTTGGTTCTGTTAGTAAGCATATCTTTTACCACATTAAGAAACTGTACTATGGGGGCTCCTGGGTGGCTCAGTGGGTTGGGGCCTCTGCCTTCGGCTCAGGACATGATCCCAGGGTCCTGGGATCGAGCCCCGAATCTCTGCTCGGCGGGGAGCCTGCTTCCTCCTCTCTCTCTCTCTCTGCCTGCCTCTCTACCTACTTGTGATCTCTGCCTGTCGAATAAATAAATAAAATCTTTAAAAAAAAAAAAAAAGAGGAAGAAGAAACTGTACTATGAAAAAGTCTAAGTCTTCAAAAATTATAAACATTTATAATTATGTAGTCAGAAATTCACTAACCTAGTAGAAGATGCTAACATATATAATAGTTCACAATTGCCTGCTTCCTAATTTTCACTAGAAAATAGAGATTACTAAGTGGTTAAAATTTATAATCAATAACAGGGACACCTGAGTGGCTCAATGGGTTAAGCCTCTCTGCCTTTGGCTCAGGTCAGGCTCAGGTCATGATCCCAGGGTCCCAGGATCAAGTCCCACATCAAGCCCTGCATGGGGCTCTCTGCTCAGTAGGGAGCCTGCTTCCCTTCTCTCTGCCTGCCTCTCTGCCTACTCGTGATCTCTGTCTGTCAAATAAATAAATAAAATATTTAGAATAATAATAATATTTACAATCTATGTATGAAAATAAAACTTAAAAATGGTCTAGAAAAAGAAACTGTGTATGAAGTATAAAAGAAGAATGGGATGTGTTATTATATAAAGAGTATACGATGATGTGTTTTTGTTAAGCAAAAAGGAAGTAATTTTGTCCTTCAGCAAAATGATTAAATGTTCCAGAATAAGAAAGAGGAAAGGAATAATACGAAATCAAACGGGTGTAGAAAATTGCAGGTTTGTGGAAAAGAAATTTTATGTTGCAAGGTCAAAGCTGGCCAAAATTAAATGGATAATTTATCAGAGTTTTAAAAAGTGAGCTCAAGGGGCGCCTGGGTGGCTCAGTGGGTTAAGCCGCTGCCTTCGGCTCAGGTCATGATCTCAGAGTCCTGGGATCGAGTCCCGCATCGGGCTCTCTGCTCAGCAGGGAGCCTGCTTCCCTCTCTCTCTCTGCCTGCCTCTCCATCTACTTGTGATTTCTCTCTGTCAAATAAACAAATAAAATCTTTAAAAAAAAAAAAAAAAAAAAGTGAGCTCAATAATATACTAATACAAAATAAGTTTAATTTTCTCTCCATTAAAATGAAAATTTCTTAGATTATTGGTCTGCTTTTAATAAGAGATTATAAAAGGTTTTTCTTTACCTTTTATATCATCTGCCAAGGAGATAAAGATTCTATGTCTTATCAAAGTAATTTCCTGTGCTTCACATTGTCTTTATTAGATCTTTGATTACTTAGGAAAACTGAGTCTTCAATCTTAAAGAAGCTGAGGAGTTTTTGTTTGTTTGTTTGTTTGTTTACAGTTATGTGACTTTCTATATTTACCTTTAAAACCTTTTAATGGTCACTTTAATTAGATGGATAACTAAGTATTTTGTCACTGGGATAGTTCTTAATCAAGTATATTAAACCTTTAGGCTTTTTGTTTTTTTAGGTAATAAGTGACTATTTATTAAAAATGAGAATAAAAATCACAAAAAAATTATAAATTTTAAAAGATGGCCACATAAATATCACAAAATCTAAACATATAACAAAATTTTCATTAACTCCTTAGTACTTTACAATTATTCCTGCATCTTAGGGTTTTGGATGACCTCATTATATGCCAATAAATTTGTAATATTTTTTTTTAAAGATTTTATTTATTTATTTGAGAGAGACAGTGAGAGAGAACATGAGAGGCGAGAAGGTCAGAGGGAGAAGCAGACTCCCCATGGAGCTGGGAGCCCGATGCGGGACTCGATCCCGGGACTCCAGGACCGTGACCTGAGCTGAAGGCAGTTGCTCAACCAACTGAGCCACCCAGGCGCCCTAAATTTGTAATATTGTCTATAAAAATAACAATGGTAACTAAGACTTTCCTTCAGGGCATCTGGGTGGCTCAGTCAGTTATGCCTCTGACTCTTGATTTCAGCCCAGGTCATGATCTCAGTGTGGAGAGATTGAGTCCCACCTTGGACTCTGCACTCAGCGGGGAGCCTACTTGAGATTCTCTTCCACTACTTCTCCCTCACCCCTCCCCGACTTGCACTTTGTCTCTAAAAATAAACAGATGCAGATACAGTGAAAAGAAGGGCCATATGCACCCCAGTGTTCATAGCACCAATGTCCACAATAGCCAAAATGTGGAAAGAGCCAAAATGCCCTTCAGCAGACTGGATAAAGAAGATGTGGTCCAGATACACAATTGAATATTACTCAGCCATCAGAAAAGATGAATACCCAACTTTTATATCAACATGGGTGGGACTAGAGGAGATGATGCTGAGTGAAACAAGTCAAACAGAGAAAGACAATTATCATATGGTTTCACTTATTTGTGGAACATAAAGAAATACATGGAGGACATTAAGAAAGGTAAAAATGAAGGGGAGGAAATCAGAGTGGGAGACCAACCATGAGAGACTATGCACTCCGGGAAACAAACTGAGGGTTTTAGAGGGAAGGGGGTTGAGGGATGGGTGAGCCTGGTAATGGGTATTAAGAAGGGCATGGATTCCTTGGAGCACTGGGTGTTATAGGTGAACAATGAATCATGGAACACTACATCAAAAAGTAATGGTGTACTATATGGTGACTAACATAACACAATAGAAAAAAAAGAAAAAATAAATAAAAATAAACAAATAAATTTGGAATGCAATCTTGGAAAGGAGATTTGACTTAGGTCTTAGTTTTCTTATCCCTGGAAAGCAGTAACAGGAAGAAGTAGGGCAGCCGAGCACAGAGCTCAAGAACTGGCCACAGACCCAGAGCGCTGGCTGCCACCTCAGTGCCATGTCAAGGGGAGATCCAAACCTTTAGACATTTTTGACAAATTTCCCAAAATCAAATTCAAAATGAGTCTCTTGACCTTCAGCTAACTTTGGAATTTCTCAGAGAGTCCCTAAATGATCTTAAAGATTTGTTCTCTGTCCTTACAAAAAGATTACACTAATAGCTTGTTTGAGATGTGAAATTACATGGGAAACGTTGTCAAATAAAAGTGATAATTAACTTTCTTTAGGTTATATTTGTATGACTAGATGTTACCAATTTTTAAAATTGTACAGAATTCCTAGAAATCTGTCACTGCCCTTACCACCTATATAATCAGTCAGAATTCCAATTATTACTTGAAAACATTTCATTTTACAAAAATAACCAAATGTTCTTATAAATTGTATCATATTTTTAATAGTGACCTCTCACCAGATCTGTAACCATGGCTATTTTTAAGGGTTTTTTTTGTCACTCATAAACCATTTTCTTACTCTTAATTATTCTCTAAGAGCATTTTCCATCAACTGCAGGCAAATATGCTTCATCTCTAAGGAGATCTGTTGAAAAGACCCTGACAAGCACTCTAGAATACAGGTTTCTGATAACTGCAGATCATAATATTAAGCTAGATAAGAATTTCTAGAATTCTGGGGCACCTAGGTGGCTCAGTCACTTGTGTCCGACTTTTTTTTTTTTTTTAAGATTTTATTTATTTATTTGACAGAGAGAGAGAGATCACAAGTAGGCAGAGAGGCAGGGGGAAGCAGACTTCCTGCTTAGCAGAGAGCCCGATGTAGGGCTCAATCCCAGGACCATGAGATCATGACCTGAGCCGAAGGCAGAGGCCCCAACCCACTGAGCCACCCAGGCACCCCTGTGTCCGACTTTTGATCTCAGCTCAGGTCGTGATCTCAGGGTTGTGAGATAGAGTCCAGGTTGAGCTCTATGCTAAGCCTGGAGCCTGCTTAAGATTCCTTCTCTCATCCCCTCTGGTGTGCCACATTCCCTCTCTCTTTCTCAAAAAAAAGGGGGGGGGGCACCTGGATACCTCGGTTGGTAGAGTGGCTGCCTTTGGTTCAAGTTGTGATCTCAGTGTCCTGGGATTGAGCCCCACATTAGGCTCTGTGCTCAGCAGGGAGTCTGTTTCTCCTCCCTCTGCCCTGCCACCCCCCACCCTGTGCTCACTCTCTTTTTCAAATAAATAAATAGAATCTTAAAAAAAGAAAAAAACTTTAAGAATTCCTAGAATTCTAATGGAAAAACTGATTGATTCATAAAACTGCTAACCCAAGCTCAAGCAAAGAAAAAGCAAGTACATGAGATTGAATGAATTGATAAGGATGGTTATAATTTTACGGCTTTTTGTTTAAAACATTGTTAGATCTTTAATGTTTTATTTTTGAGATTTGAGAAAACCCTTTTTGTGGGGTGCTTGGGGGGCTCAGTTGGTCAAGCATCCAACTCTTGATTTCAGCTCAGGTCATGATGTTGGGATTGTAGGATCGAGCCCCGCATCAGGCTCCATGTTCAGCATGGAGTCAGTCTGCTTGGGATTCTACCCCCCACCTGCCCCGCTCCTCCCCTGCTGGCACAGGTTTTCTGTAAATAAATAAACAAAATCTTTTTAAAGAAAGAAAGCCCTTTTTCTCTTTTTCTTAAGCTATCTATAAATTATCTTGATTTGATAGACTATACTTTGTAAGCAAAAATTAAAATATTTATCGGGGTGCTGTCTCAGTCAGTTGGATGTCTGCTGCCTTCAGCTTAGGTCGTGATCTCGGGTCCTGGGCTCAATGGTGAATCTGCTTCTCCCTCTATGTTCTCCTTCTCTCTCTCTCTTTCTCAAATAAATAAAATCTTTTTTAAAAAATTAAAATATTTATCTTTTTCTTCCTACCTGATGCCTCCAGAATTTGCAAACTTTTTTTTTTAAAGATTTTATGTATTTATTTGAAAGAGAGAGAGCAAGAGAGAGAGAAAGCACACAACAGGGGCAGAGGAGGGGGGAGATGCAGACTACCCTGCTGAGGAGGGAACCTGACACGGCGCTTGATTCCAGGACCCTGGGGATCATGACCTGAGCTGAAGGCAGGCGCTTAACTGCCTGAACCATCCAAGTTCCCCCCACCCCGCCCCGAATTTGGAAGTTCTTAATAAACATTCTTATTCATGATAATATAGTTGTTTACATAGGTTCAGTAAGACTCTGTTCTCTTTACAATTGGAAACATTGGGTATATTATCAAGACTTTGACTGTAATGTCATATTTGACAATGCAGTACATAGACTTAAATGTGACCAGACGGAGGGATACCTGGGTGGCTCTGTCGTTTGGACATCCAGCTCTGGGTTTTTGCTCAGGTCATGGTCTTGGGGTCATGGGATCGAGCTGGAGTTGGGCTCCACACTCAGTGCAGAGTCCGCTTGGGATTCTTTCCCCCACTGCACCTCCTCCTTTTCTCTCTCTCTTTCTTTCTCTCTCAAATAAATAAGTAAATAAATAAAATCTTAAAAAAATAATGTGACCAGATGCATTTAAGGAACTAAGTTTGACTATACGGAGCCAATATTTCTAACACTTCTTGAAATACCAGTCCAATTAATTTTGCTTACAGGATTCCCAGCCCTACAGGTGACTAAGCAAGATTACTTCTTAGCAGGCTCAGGTCTTTTTTTTTTTTTTTTAAAGATTTTATTTATTTATTTATTTGACAGACAGAGATCACAAGTAGGCAGAGAGGCAGGCAGAAAGAGAGAGAGGAGGAAGCAGGCTTTTCTGCGGAGCAGACAGCCCGATGCGGGGCTCGATCCCAAGACCCTGGGATCATGACCAAAGGCAGAGGCTTTAACCCACTGAGCCATCCAGGCGCCCCAGCAGGCTCAAGTCTTGACCTTGAAAATAGAGGAATTCACCCAAATATATGGATGCTACAGGCAAAGTTTGATGGCAAATTCTTGGCTTGATTTCTTAGCCTCAAATGGCTTTCAAGGTTCAATCTAGGGGGTGCCTGGGTGGCTCAGTGGGTTAAGCCTCTGCCTTCGGCTCAGGTCTTGATCTCAGGGTCCTGGAATCTAGCCCCACATTAGGCTCTCTGCTTGGCAGGGAGCCTGCTTACCCCTCTCTCTCTGCCTGCCTCTGCCTACTTGTGATCTTTCTGTCAGATAAATAAATAAAATCTTAAAAAAAAAAAAGGTTCAAGCTAGGATTCCTTATTAAAAGTTCCAACAAAACAGACTTACAAAGAGCCCATGTGTTACATCTCTATTGTTGCTCACTTATGTAAATAATCAGGTCAAGTTTAATGAGACTAAACTTATTTTACAAACAAAATAGTCTTACTGTAAGGGCACCTGGGTGGCTCAGTTGGTTAAGCATCTGCCTTTGGCTCAGGTCATGATCCCAGGGTTCTGGGATGGAGCCCCGTGTCTGGCTCCTCGCTCAGCAGGAGCCTGCTTCTCCCTTTGCTCCCAGCTTGTACCGTCCCTTGCTATCTCTCTGTTTCTCTCTTTCTCAAATAAGTAAATAAGATATGTTTTTTTAAATAGTCTTACTATAATTATATTTAAGAAATATGGGGAGAGAAAATTGCATTTCAGTGAAAACCTGTAACAGGGGTTTATAATTAAGATTCCAGCCCTTTTCATTGTCTTTGAGGTTTTGTTATCTACCTAGAAACTAGTCTAGATCCTGAATTCTTCTAGTTTCCTCCAGTATATGGCCACAACTCTCCAAACTAACATCTCCTATTTTCCTTCCAACCTTCACTCACAAAGAATCAAAACTCTCATTTTCCTGAGGTCCTATATGTGATGATTGGACGACCTGAGATAAACCAGAAAATCACCACAATGGATCAGAGATAAATGAACTTCATGGCTGCTTGTGTAGGCCACTCAGAAAATTCACTTGGAACACCTGGTGCAATGAGAGACCTTCAAACTACAAATAAGGAAATTTGTCAGATTACAACTTCCATCCTTACTCTACCACATGACGAAGCTTCTTCTTAAATCTAGAAATCGTGGGGCGCCTGGGTGGGTCAGTCTCTTAAGTATCACACTCTTGGTTTTGACTGAGGTCATGACCTCATGGTTCTGGAATCAAGCCCCGTGTGTGCCCTGTGCTCAGCGTGGAGTCGGCTTGAGGATTTGTTTTCCCTCTCCTTCTTCCCACCCCCCTATTCAGGCACATGCACATGTGTGCTCTCTCTCTCCCTCTAAAAATAAAGAAATCTTTTTGAAAAATCTAGACCTCTTCTCAACTGGCTATCCTCTGAACTCAGAAATCAAGTTTCCAACTATTAATATTCATTTCTCTTTAACCTCTATAAAAAGTACTCGTCAGTAAATGCCTCATTGCTCATATCATTTGGTGGCCTAACTTAGAACTACCCTCACCTCCATCACCATATCCTGAGCTGAGACAGAGCTATTTAAATGAATGGACCTGTTCTCAAGACTAAGAGAGTAATTCACTGAGAAACAGAATAATCTGCCAACTCAGATTCTGGACCATGGATCTTTTGGGGGAATCTTCGAAGAGGAAGAATGAAAGGATGTATAATACGCCACTTTGACATAAGTTCTATTTTGAGCAAGAGGCACTTAAACAGCAGATGCATAGAAGGGCATTCTAATCTCCCTGTTCTTCCTGAAAACAGGCGATGAACACTCCCTTGTGAATGATGCCCTCCCTGTATCAGGGGAAAAAGAACATTCTTCAATGGGGAATGAAAGCCAAGAGAATCCTGTATAAATAGACCATGTTAAAATAATACTTATCTTCCTGTAGCTTCCCCATATAGCTCATTTACTTTTCGACAATTGCCTTTTTGTCCAACCTAATGTAAAAGCTGGTAGGTTTACCATTTCTTTGGATCTTTCTTTTGTTGTGAGAGCTCCCATGTTATATAAAACTGAAAGGTTTGTATACTTTTCTCCTATTAATCTGTTTTATAGCAGTTTGATTCTCAGGCCTGGCTCAAAAACCCTAAGAAAGTAGAGGTAATATTTTGCCTCCCCTACATTCTCACTATCTCCCCTATTGATTAAAAGGGTCCTGGCTCACAAGTGTTGGGAAGAAGAGAAACAGTATTTGTAATATTTCTTAAAATATCATCTTGTCTGTTTTCTAAGCATCATTGTGGGGAAAAAAAAAGAAAAGAAACCATCTTGCTGGCCAGTTTCTTTCCTCTCATCTGATTAGGTGGTCATTTTGCCCTTTTTTTGGTCAGTGGCATTGTCAATGTTTAGACCTTATTTTGGGGCAGTAGTAAATCAATAGAACCCTGAGACCTGAAGACTACTCTTTACTTTTTCTACCCCCTCTCTCTTTTAACCTTTTTCTTTCATTTTTGGAGATTTACTTCCCTTTGTACGTACACCAGAGCAGAGCTGCTACAGCTGCCTAGAAATGGGGATCACTAGATCATCATCTGTGTTCGAACATCACTGTGTGTCCAAGGGGAAAGCTATAGACTCTGACTCACCTATTTCCTGCTTTGTGGGTGGTGTTTTTTGAGAACTCTGCATAAAGTCTCTAAGATCAGTACTTGTACATCTTTGAGCTTCTAGGGAGGGGCCTATTCCCAGAAATACTTGCAAACAAAAGCTCCAAGCTGGGAAGAACCTCATGCAGCAAACCACACCTATGTGTAAAAATTTGTCAATAAATACAAAGGTGTGCCTCTTAAGAAAATAAGACTTACATTTGACATAGTCTCTAATCTCTTATTCTCCAGAGCAGAGTGCACAGATTAGTTTCTCTATGAACAAAACCACTTTGTTAGAGCAGACAATTGCAGGGGTGTATGTGTATGTGTGTGTGTGTGTGTGTGTGTCTCATGAATTAGGCAATGGTGGGCTTGAGAATAAGAAACCATAGTGATTAAGAGTCCTGAAACCAGAACTGAACTTCTAGGTGTAGAATCCTAGTGTCACCACTTATTAAGTGACCTTGGGTAAATGATTGCCCCTCTGTGCCTCAGTTTCCCAGGGGTAAAGTGGAAATGACAATAATAGCATCTGTCTCATTGGGGGTGTTATGAAGCTGAATGCGTTAATACTTTAAAGCACTTAGCACAGTTTCTGACACATGGTAAGCCTTATCTAAATGCTTACCTTTAAAATTGTTAAAACTTGGGACACCTGGGTGGCTCAGTCCATTAAGCGCCTGTTGGTTTTGGCTGAGGTTATGACCTCAGGGTGGTGAGATCGAGTCCTGCATTGGACTATGTGCTCAGTGTGGGGTCTGCTGGAGATTTTCCCCCTCCCTCTCCCTTCCCCTCTAATCCTCCCCACCCCCACTTGCACACAAGTTCTCTCTCTTTCTAAAATGATTAAGTACAATCTTTAAAATTGTTAAGCCTTTTTTTTTTACTGTTTTCAATTTATTTGTTAATTAAAAAGTGTATAGTACAAGCCCTTTATCCCAGTCCAAGTACTCAGTAAAAGATTACATTAAACCCTGGATGGCACAGACATGATTTCTTTGGCATGATTTAAACATTGAAAAACAGTAGTTCATGTTTAGTACATCACATGACCACTTTTGCTTTAACAAAGTAATCATCAGACATGGTAACAAATACATATGCTTTTTTATTTAGAAATATTATGTTAAGGGGCACCTGGGTGGCTCAGTGGATTAAGCCGCTGCCTTCGGCTCAGGTCATGATCTCAGGGTCCTGGGATCGAGTCCCGCATCAGGCTCTCTGCTCAGCGGGGAGCCTGCTTCCCTCTCTCACTCTCTGCCTGCCTCTCTGCCTACTTGTGATCTCTCTCTGTCAAATGAATAAAAAAAAAAAAAAAAAAAAAAAAAAAAAAAAAAAAAAAAAGAAATATTATGTTAAGACTAACTCTACTATTGCAACAACAAAAATTTATGTGTAAACTCTTCGTTTCTCCTTCACGTTGCTGTTTTGTGTCTTAAGCTGATGAGCCGGTCAAATTTTAGCAGGTTTATTTAGAGTGAGAGGCTTTAATTCAGAGTGATACACTTCCAAGGTTCCTTGAAAAATAAAAGAATTCAGTCATTCTACAAACACTATCACATCACATACCACAGTGACACTAAAAGTAACCATGGAATAACTGAACCTAATAGTTACCTTAGAAAATCTCTGCAAGTTTATTTATTTATTTATTTATTTATTTATTTATTTAAGATTTTATTTATTTATTTGACAGAGAGAAATCACAAGTAGATGGAGAGGCAGGCAGAGAGAGAGAGAGGGAAGCAGGCTCTCCGCTGAGCAGAGAGCCCGATGCGGGACTCGATCCCAGGACTCTGAGATCATGACCTGAGCCGAAGGCAGCGGCTTAACCCACTGAGCCACCCAGGCGCCCCTCTGCAAGTTTATTTAAAATGTGACTTGCTGGTCAAGGGATAGTGCTTGGATGGATACATGACAAAATCTTTTACTATACACAGTTCCAATATTAACATTTTCCATAGGGAAAGCAAGAAAACATTATTTTGCTTAAGGGACATTACATGACTCTAAAACAAAATAAACTTAATGTTATTTGTGGAATATTTAAGAGCCAAAAGTGATTAAAATATGAACCTCTATCTTTCCTTTTTCTGGATTATTTAAAAATGAATGAAGCCACCGTTCCAGTGAATGTTTGTAAGCCAAGTAATGAGTAAGATTGTACTCAACTATAAAGGCCACATGTAGAAACTTCAAGATTAAATAGAGTAGGGATGCCTGGGTGGCTCTGTTGGTTAAGCAGCTGCCTTCAGCTCAGGTCATGGTCCCGGCGTCCTGGGATCAAATCCCACATCAGGCTCCTTGCTCCGCAAGGAGCCTGCTTCTCCCTCTGACTCTGCCTGTGCTCGCTCGCTCTCTCTGACAAATAAATAAATAAAATCTTTAAAAAAAAAAAAAAAAAGATTAAATAGCGTAATATAAATTGCTAGTTAGGTTAACAGGAATACTTTATAAGTATAAGCAGGGTATGTGGCCCTTCTCAGGAATGCAGAGAAATTTTACAAGAAAAAACAACAACAACAACAACAAAACCTTAAGTATTTCTCTAAGAACTTTTGTTGCTAATTAAATAGACGGTCCATATAGAAAAGTGTAATATACTAGATGTATTGTCAAGTTAAATGTATGTGACAGAAATGAAGAACCAGGAATAAGAATCTAGATTTGTAGGTCTCTAGCTAACTAACACTGGACATTCTATTTCCACATCAAGGCCAACTGGCTTCAACCAAAGCCAATTCTCAATTATTTGTGAGCCACAGATTGAGTGAATGCATCAGCATCTCTGCCAGAGGTTGGCTTTCCAGCAGCTTAGAGAACAGACTGCTAGGATGTATGTGCAAGCCTTCAAAGTCCAGGGGCCAAGGGCAGAAAAAGGAATGTTTATAGAGATTTAACTCCATTCTATGCCACCCCTGCCCTTTCCACAATGAATACTTTAACAGCTGTAAAGCTGGGAATGCTTCCAGTAGGCCACAGCAAGAGGAAGATTGAAATCTATGGTGCTCACTTATGCAAGATTTGACTTAACCTGTTATGATGCCCCTCAATTAGCACAAGTAATTAAGAGTAGATGAAACTATGTCAAGAAGTTGAGCTCAAAGCTAAGATCCACAGAAGGAATGCAAGCAGTCAATATTGGATTATACAATGAAATGAAGCCCTTAAAAAGTTTATGGCCTAGGGGCGCCCAGGTGGCTTAGTGGGTTAAAGCCTCTGTTTTCGGCTCAGGTCATGATCCCAGGGTCCTGGAATCGAGTCCCGCATCCTGCTTTCCTTCCTCTCTCTCTGCCTGCCTCTCTGCCTACTTGTGATCTCTGTCAAATAAATTAAAAAAAAAAAAAAAAAAGTTTATGGCCTAAAATGTAATCATAATAAAGGGGGGAAAAATACCCTAGGAGCGTCACACAATTGTATCAGAGACTCTATTAAACAGTACAATAATATAGAAGTTTATTAATTCATACAAGTAATTTCTCAGATCGATACAGTCCTTACATCGATAGCAAAATATCTTCTAACCCCCATAAGCCATCTGTAATCACTTGCTAAGAAAAAAATTCCATAACCACATAGGTCACACAGACTTGTTTTTGTGCCATTTGTATTCTTTTTTTTCTTTCAAACTGAGCAAAACAATGCAAACTTTTACTTTTCATACATTTCAAAATTCTACTTATAATAATAATGTTCCTCCCCACCCCAATCTATCTTATCACTAAAAAAGAATGAAATAAGGGATGAGAAAAAGATCCTTGATTGCTTTTTCATTTTCCTCTTTTTCCCTTGGAGTAAACCATCAAGTATTTCTGAAGTCAGATGGCAAACAAAAGACTCAATTTTTTCTTCACAGAAAAAAATAGGCTAAATAAGTAAACAACATTCAAATGTCGGTAACCAAATAGGTCCCCAATACAGCTTTAAGAGAGTTCCATTAACAGGGAAGTGTTAGAACCGGAAAGGTTCCTGAGAGGCACCCATTTAACAAATAAATTATAGCTTTAATTATTACTGTATAGAATAGACCTGGCAAAGGCAGAAAGCGTTAATCTTTTTCCTCCTTTCATGAGTCTTATAAGGCTATAATGGACTGTAAATCACCCACCATATTAAATAATGCTTATTTAAAGTTCTCATAATATTAGATAGACATTTTTGTAGGAATGAAAAACTTAGTAAACAACTATTTCATTTCTTCTCCCCTCTTTTTCTAGCCACATAAGCCAGTTGCAGTGGAGGGCACAGATCTGGAAAATATTCCAAAGGCTGCCACAGTCCCAAGAACTAGAAAAAACTGCCACCCACTAATAAACTATTAAGGTAAATGTAAATACAGTGTGGTTCTAATTCTTTTTCATACAATCTTGGAGAACACCAGGTAACTTTATAAATACCTTACGGGGGAAAAAGGCCATTTTAAAAACCTATCAAAACTTTAAAAAATACTTAAAGGCAGGATCTCAAATTTCCTTCCATCAGGCCAGAAATCATCACAAAAAAATTCTGATCACAGTTACAAATAGAATGAGTGGAATGTTTAAGCTTAGGACAACCAAAAAGCCCATGTAACTTTTTCAATATAATCATTTACTCAAATATACTGTAAAAAGGAATGATGATAACACAGGAAGCAAAAATAAGCTCGCGAGTGAAATTTCCAGAAGCTCATGAAAACAATACCATCCCAGATTGCAGATTCAAAAGGAGAAACAGTCTAATGGGGTTAAGAGTGCTCTGGTCGTGCAAGGTGTTAACTATTTTCACTTCCCATATCACAAAGTTAGTCCACAGGAGGGGCTGGTGGATCTTGTCCATTATGAGGACTGGTTGGCTTGCCAGTTAGGTTGGATCCTCTTAGGTGAGTAGGTCTCAGTAGGAACCCGAGATCACTGCAATAACCATCCAGGCCATGAAGATCAAGATGATACTGATACCATTATCACCAGAGAGGCCTGGTAATTCCTGAAGACATTCTGTGTCTGTGCAGTAGGACTGGGACTGTCTCAACAGATTGATCAGCCTTCTCACTGCATGTTCATGAGAGGAAACACATTCCCAGGGATCGAATCCTCCTTCTGCCATGATTGCCCAGCTTGATTTAACTGGACTGTTTGAAGCCGTCCAGACAACAGACCAGGCGGAGAGGATGGGGGCCGGGAGCAAGGCTCGAAAGAAAGACCGTCTGGCACTTCTGGCGCTTCGGGCGCGCGGCCGCAGTGGCTCCTGGCCGCTGGCTTCCTCCCATCCTCGGTTTTGATTCCACTGACCCGGTCGCTCTAAGCCACGAGACCCGGATCTGCCACTGGCTCCCGCGGACGGAGGCGCAACAGATGCAGCGACTCAAGACCCCAGCGGCCCGCGGGCCAAAACTGCTCAGTCTCTTAAAAAAAAAAAGGCGGGGGGGGGGGGGGGGGGGGGGAAAGTGTGAAAGACCTCCTAGAACCAATAATGATGCCTATCTTCTAGTCCAACATTTTGAAGATGCTATTTGCAAACCTCGTTAACAAGGTGGGTGTTACTGTCTCCATTTTACAGGTAAGGAAAAGATTAAGGGCAGTGGAGCTGGGAATTCTAACCCAGTGTGTCTAACTCCAAATCATTTGCCCTTCTATGGTGCAGCATTGTTCTTTACAACTTCTTACCCATTCCCTACATGTTTATATCCTATCTGGTCTCCTGAGTCACTTTGCCCATACTCTGTCCTTTCACAAATAGGTAAATTGAGACTAAGAAGTTAAGTGCCTTCGCAAGACTGTAATTATTTAATGGCTGTAAAATAGCCATCAAATGCCAACCAAACGCCAACCAAACATTTGCTGATGAGAGTGATGTACATTGCTTATGGCGGTGCCTTTTCACATAGTAAGCAGTCGACCTTAGCTATTTTTACCATTGTCCATCTATTCATTCATTCCTTTAACAAGTATTTATTAGGCATTTCATACAAATCAAGCACCTTGGAGTAAAAAAAATGAACAAGATCAGATCCTTTTTGAAGTTCACACTAGCTGTCCCATCTGGGAGCCACTAGATATATGTGGCTATGGAGCATTTCAAATGTGGCCAGTCTGGATTGCAATATGCTGTTAAGTTAAAAAAACATACAGGATTTTGAAGATTTAGTACCAAAAAATAAGCTAAAACATCTCAATAAATTTTATATCAGTTACATGTTGAAATGAAAGTATCTGGGATATACTGGGTATAATAAAAATATGCAAAGTGTCTTCTCTGGTCATTTTTTTTGTTCACACTTTACGTTTTAAAGATTTTATTCATTTATTTGTCAGAGAGTGTGCACAAGCAGGGGGACCGGCAGGCAGAGGCAGAGAGCAAAGCAGGCTCCCTGCTGAGCAAGGAGCCCAACACAGGATTCCATCCCAGGACCCTGGGATCATGACCTAAGCCAAAGGCAGACACTTAACCAACTGAGCTGCCCAGGCATCACTATTTTTACGCTTTTTAATGTGGCTACTAGAAAAGTTAAAATTACATGTGGTTTGTGTTAGGTTTTAACTGAACAGCGTTGGTCAAGATGACAAAAAAGATAAACACGATAAAATATAAATGCTATGAGAAGAGTCAACAAAATATTCTATGAGAGCACAGAGGAGAACCTGGCTTAGGGATTCAAAGGCAGCTTTACAGAGGAGGTAACATTTGGCTTGAATTCCAAAGGGTGAGTAAGGATTACTGCCAGATGAGTGTTTTCCAGGAAGAAGATGAGCATGCAGAATGTCGCATAAACAGGTCAGAGTAACCAACAAGTTGAAATATGATAAACAGCTTGACTTTTCTCAAGTGTGGGATTGAGGGTAGGAGTGCTTGATGAGAAGTAGTAGGAGATGCAGTCGGAAGATAGATTAAAGAAAGATTATGAAAAGCCTTGCATGCCATACACTACTGAAATTTCTTAAAAATATTTTACTTATTTGACACACACACAGAACACACAGGCAGGAGGAGTGGCAGGCAGAAGGAAGGTAGAAGCAGGTTTCCTGAAGAGCAGGGAGCCTGATGCAGGGCTTGATCCCAGGACCCTGTTGCCCCCACTATTGAAATTTTTGATGAAGACGACTGATAGGATTTTATTTGAGCGTAGAAAGAGAACTCTCATGGCCACATGGAAGTTGGCCCAAAGTAGGAAAAGCACTTGAAATAGGGAACATAGGAAATGAAAAATAGATTTTGGTGGTGATAATCTGAGCAATGGTAGTAGGAATTTCAAGTAGAGCAGGGTCGCAAAAGGTGGACAGGGCCATCTCAGAACTGATGAGACCTAATACGTCAGGGAAGCAAAGAAAATAGGGATCATGAGAGGCACCCGGTTGGGTTTGTTCATGGCTATAGAATGGCATTTCCTTCTGCTCATTCAACAAATAATTGAAATGCTACTTATGTGCCAGATAATAGGTAGTAGAGCTTAATGGGTTCCTGGTGACAATGTCTGAACTTTTGTGTGTGTTATGCCCCAATAATGGGTCCGTGATTAAAGGAGAGAGACTGATACAAAGCAAAGGTCAAACAAAGCTTTATTTCGCCCCAAGCATCAAGAATCTAACCAAACGTTCGGGGCTGCACCTCTTACAAGAGAGCGACCCCTCTCTGTTTCACAGACTAGGTTTTAAGAGCAAAGGCCATGCGGTCAGCAAAGGCCAATGAGATTGTTAACACACACAGGAAACTCCACAGTGATGCTAGGTGACCAATTGAGTTACAATTCACCCTAGTAGACATCTGAACCAGCCTATTACACCTTGATCGGGATTGGCACCAAAAAGGCTCCCAAAGGGCGGGGCCCATACTCCTTGGTTACCAGGGAGACAGTATGCATCTCCCCCCCCCCCACCCCACTGATGTCTCCACTTGTCCTGACCTACCTTTGTATCTGGGCTTTGTTACCTGAAGCTGGTTTCCAGGACTTGTCTCCAAGTAAATCCTCTGGGGGAAGGGGAACAAGAACAGTTTCTAAATAGGTCCTTACATGCCCCCCTTTTCTTTGGAGACTAGTCAAATCAAAACTTTTTAGCTAGTTCTATACCCTCCTTTTAAGAGCTGCTTGACTGTTTTAATGACTCCAGTGTGATTTACCCAAAAGCAGTATTTCTCTACTAAGGTTATGCAGAGCCCCCCTCCTCCTTTTATCAGAAACAGTAGGTTAAGCCCCCCTTTTTTATTCATAATTGCTTATACCTCCCGCCTATATCTTAACAACAGGGCCAACAATGAATTTAATGAACTCATTGGTTTTTCTGAGTCTTAGTTTTAGTCCATGATTGGCAGGGTCCATTGGCAGCGGCATCCACCTCTGGGCAGTGTTCTCGTTTGACGTGACCCACATGAATCCAGGTCCTGACGTCATCTACTTTTATTGCATGGGGGTGTGGTCAGGATGACAGTAAACGGTCCCTTCCAGCGGTCCCTTCCAGCGAGGCTCCAAGCCTCCCGCTTGGCAGCAGCGCATCCAAACTAAGTCCCTGCGTTGGTGAGGATGTGGCTCCACCTCCGATTCTGTCCCAGTGTGGGCAGTCCAGATCCCTGTATGGGCTCTTTTGAGACAGAGTGTAATGCCTGCAGTGACTGGAGTACAGACTGAGCAGTCATTTCTGCTATAGCAACCTCTTTCTCTTTTCCCTCTTCCCATTCTAGTTCTTTCCGCATTTACCGCCTGACATTGAACACATCTATCAACCATGATCTTGAGCCATATGCCCTAATTTAGAAACCTATAACTGCTTGCCCATAAGCTCTTTAAACTTGCGTGTCCCCAAATGCGTGCCCTGATGTATTTGGCTTACTAATTTTCTTCTAGTCTTAGTCCCATCTACTTTATAGTCTAATTTAGTCCATCTACCATAGTGAGTCCTCCCTTAGTCAGTTCATAGAGGTCGCGCCATCTCCACCAACCACGGTATCCACAGCCCAACGTCCCAAGAAACTCCCTCATGGAGACCAAAGCCTAAGTAAGTGGTGTGGCTCTTACAAAGCTGTGTTTTCATTGCTGACACCCAATACCTTTTACCTGCAGAATCTGTAAGAGAGCTCTCATCCCCTGCAAGCAAGACCCATAGTCCTCAGCAGCTATTTCTACTATTCCCACTAACTCAAGTCAGATTCTTCTTTTCAAATTCCTCAATTTTCTGAAGTTTCTCCCTTATAGCTGGGGCTGACTAACTGGCAAAGGCAAGATCGCGTACACGAATTATCATCCAACTTCTCTGAAGTTTACCTTAAGTTGTCTAGCTCAGGTAAGCAAACATTTATTAACAATCTAATCTAGAACTTAACACCCATAAAGCCATGTTATTAAAATATAATTTTTCTCTCTAAAATAACCATTTCCAGAGATAGCCAAATCAGGACTAACTCGTTTGAAAAACAAGTCCAGTTTTAACAAACTTGGCCTAATTGTTTACATAAGCTCAGCAAGAACAGTAAGTAATCACATAGATCTTTCAGAATCTGCTTTGCTGGAACTTTTTATGAAGAATCTCTAGGTTGAACTTTTAGTAGCCTCTCCGGGCCAGAAGCCAAGCCATGACGTACTTGCCATCAGACATGCCTGCAATACCTGTCAACTTGAGCAAACACCTGAGGTACCCAAGGTATCTTGAGGGCCCTGCTCCTACCAGGGAGTGACCTTTACTCACCTGGTGAGGCTGCTGGGAACTCTCTAAGGAAGGTATCAGGCCAACAGTTCCAAAGGGCTTTACAGCTCCAGGTTTTACAAAGTTAACCTTAGTTCCTTTAAGCTGGCCATATCTGAGTCTTTTCAAATAGGACGTTCCAGTCAAAGCCTTGGTAAAATAACCAGTGTCCAAAGCTGTCCTGTTACTAGAACAGATTCTTACTGAACTTATGCAAATGACTGACTGCCAAGGAGGAACTTATTGAGCCCTTTTGTTTTCAGAGGGTTCAGATAGAGAAAAGTTGAATGCCTTGATTCATTTACAAATGAACACGTTTACATCTCTTTAAGTTACAGGTAACTTAAGAAAAAGTTTTCCTGGGCGCCTGGGTGGCTCAGTGGGTTAAGCCGCTGCCTTAGGCTCAGGTCGTGATCTCAGGGTCCTGGGATCGAGTCCCGCATCAGGCTCCCTGCTGGGAGCCTGCTTCCTCCTCTCTCTCTCTCTGCTTGCCTCTCTGCCTACTTGTGATCTCTGTCAAATAAATAAATAAAATCTTTAAAAAAAAAAAAAAAAGAAAAAGTTTTCCTGGTCTAGAGGAGCAAACATTACAGAACTAGTAAGGTTTCTAAAACATGAAGAGACACAACATTACCACCTTTCAGTTTATCTAGTCCATGTTACTAATTCTGGTTTAGTCTGAATGAAGCCCTTACTTCAGTAAATCTTTAACCCTTTCGGTTCCCAGGATTTTAACATATCAAAGACCTGTGTTTGTCCCGAGAGTCTTCAAGTATGAATTTCCTTTAAGGCGGGACTCATCTTACAAGAGAACTAAAACAATTACAAATTAAAAAACTCAGAACAGATATAGTTAAATATCAAGTGATGACCCTTATCAAAACATTAAAATTTTAGGAAATGTATAGAACCTTTAGAATAATTAAAGCATTTACCCAAATGCAACCCAAGGTTTATCAATAACTTAGCATATCAAGGAAGCCTTCTGAGCCAAAGAGATCTCATTTACAACTCTGGGCAGGCAAAGGGAAAACCATTTACGTTTCAATTAACTGAAGAAAACTTTGCCTTTTTAAGCAGAGAGAAAACCAGCTTTTCTATGCCAGTGTCTTTCCTTTTTTTTTTTTTAAGTGCGCATCCTTAAGATCTGAGTTTTCTGGGTTTCCCTTCCATTATGAATGTTGCTGCAGACAAAGGGAGGGGGATTTTTCAGATGCTGTCCTGCTCGCATCCCTCTCGGGAACTTAGGAGTGTCTTAGCTAAGGTCTGTCTGTGGAAACCCCGGACCAGGCTACTCCGTGGAGTAGATGACCGTTATGCCGTATGACGCCCCGCGAGACTCAGGGTGCAGCCCACTCAGACTCCGTAGCCGAAGTGGTGGAGCCACACACATTTACACAGTCAGGCACTCTTTAGATTGAAACAGGTTGGATACCTCCCCCCACCAGGTCTCCCCATCCATTCTGTAGGAATGGATCTAGGTCAAACGGTGGCCCCAGGCCTGTTTTCCTTTCTTACTCAAATAGGTTCAGGCATCTGGTATTTTTCTCTCTTTTTTACCTATTTCCTACTTTTCTACAGAGTTGTTTCCCTTATCAGTCTTAATTACACTTAGCAGAATTTTGTACTCTTAGAAATACCTTAACCTCTACTGAAGATTAAATATAAACCAATTGTTAACTGTTACAACAGAATTCTTTAAATGGCAAATTTATCAATTAGTTAAAGAACAAAACATGCTTACCAACAGATTTCAAAAGCACAAACCTAGTTCCAGCAACCGGCGCTCTAGCATTTTATAACATTTGGTTGAAGTTTCAGGTTAGCAAAGACTTTGAAAGCTACTTTAACAATTACCCATTGAAACTCTGAGACAGACAACCATCAGTTTAGTCATCTTTTTGCTATAAGATTTCAACAGATTTTAACACAGATTTTTTGACCTTAAGTAAAAACTCTGAAGTTTCACATTTACTACTGTTAACTCAAAAGACATGTTTATCCTAATTAACTCAACAAACTTAACTTAGTTCAAATCCCGATTTACATTCCACCTGGGCCCACTCCACTTCGATCGTTTACCTGAGACCCAGGTGGGAAGATCCGGAGTGGGGGTGTTAGGTCCAGGGGCGCTCCTGTTTCCCCGACAGTGAAGAACAGAACAAAGTACCACCAGAAGGCAGAGAAAGGGTTCACAGACTAGGGCTTATCAGCTCCGAGAGGAGCACACAAAATGCTTTCCCGCCAGCAAGGGGGAGGGGCTAGGCAGTCTCCGTCGGGCCAGAGAGGGCAAGGAATGTCCCTGAAACAAAGTTGTTTCAGCAGCTGCTTGGGAACATTCTTTAAATTCTCTGTCTCGAGTTAGACTAACCCCAGTTGGCTCCAGTTATAGCCATTTGAAAGAGTTCCCTTACTCTGTTTGCCCCATTCCTTCTAACACAACAAACAGCACAGCAGACAACAAAAAGACAAGACAAAGAGAACCGCAGGCCCAGCAGATCTTACCCAGAACCTGCCACCGGTGGGGACTTTTTGATCTTCTGGACGTCCAGGGGACTCGAACCCCCTGGCCATCTACCAGTGGAGGGAAGGGGCATCCCCGCATCCTCTCCAGCCCTGGGGAGCATGGCCGCGTTTGGCTTCACCCCGGTGGGCTATACCTGGAGCTCCACCCAGACAGACCAACCGATCTCACAGAGCACCTAGAGATCGGCGGATCCCACAGAGTAAAATCTGTGAGATCTTACCTTGAGGCTTTTCCCAGAAATTCAGATGCTGGCTCAGTTCTCGTCATTTAATCCCGGACAGAGCCCCCATATGTTATGCCCCTATAATGGGTCCGTGATTAAAGGAGCGAGACTGATACAAAGCGAAGGTCAATCAAAGCTTTATTTCGCGCCAAGCATCAAGAATCTAACCAAACCTTAGAAGCCGCACCTCTTACAAGAGAGAGAGCGGCCCCTGTTCCACAGACTAGCTTTTAAGAGCAAACGCCGTGCGGTCAGGCCTGGCCATGCACAGGTGGCCAATGAGATTATAACATCCACAGGAAACTCCAAGGTGTTGCAGGTGACCAATTGAGTTACAATTCACCCTAGTAGACATCTGAACCAGCCTATTACACCTTGATCGGGATTGGCGCCAAAAAGGCTCCCAAAGGGTGGGGCCCATACTCCTTGGTAACTAGGGAGATAGTATGCATCCCCACCCCCACCCCCCCACTGATTGATGTCTCCACTTGTCCTGACCCACCTTTGTATCTGGGCTTTGTTACCTGAAGCTGGTTTCCGGGACTTGTCTTCAAGTAAATCCCCTTGGGGAAGGGGAGCAGGGACAGTTTCTATATAGGTCCTTACAATGTGATTATGTTTAAAACATTTGCTAGGGATCAGAAAAGAATAACTTACTAAACTCGCATATGTGTATTGCCGCACTAATGAATTTTATTTCTCTGGAACTATATCTTATTCTCAGTGACCTTAAAACAGTCGGAAGTCTTATGCTAAAGTGAGAGTAAGGGTTTTCTCATCTAGCCAGTTAGAGCAGGAATCTGATCCCTGAAGGGAGAGGCCAGCTCACTGAGTGACAGGTATGAAGTCTGATAATAATAAAGTTTAGGAAAGGATGTGAAGAAACAGGAACTCTTTCATCAGCTGCTCATAAATTAGTACATTGCATTTTGAAAAGCAATTGGCAGTTATAATCAAATTGAAAATATATATTTCATAGAACTCAGCCTTTGGATTTCTGTGTTCCTGCACAGTGCTTTATAAAGCAAATTAGAGCACCCTAGGCGAGCTTCTAATTACATGTATTTTTTAATGTATTTATACAGAAATGAAAAAGAAATTGAGCTTTACTCATTTTGATTTAGTATAAGGATTGAAGCTGGCGCCTTCATTTAGTGTGTATATCAGATGTCATATGTATGCTGACAACTCCCAAATTTAAACATTCAGGCTCATCTTCTCCCCTGAACTTTGTCTACTGAGTGTCTTTGGGTGGAAATATATGATTATATTGAAAGGATGCAAAGAGTATGAATTTTGCAAATAACAAAATTCAAGCCAATATTCTCTCACTACTATGGGTACAGCACAGAAATGAGGACCGAATGGAAAGGGAAAGTTGAGGCCTTGAAACTCTCACTAGGATCAGCTTCCAGAGAAGAGGAGAACAAGGAGAGGTTAACTGCTCATCCACAGTGTAAAGGGAAGGAACTATCCCACTCTCTACCTGATCCTGGGAAAGAATACACACAGTGAGCCATTTCTAAATCCAGGATCATCTGTAGTAATAAGACAAAAATTTTGTCAGTCAAAAATTACCATTCCCAGGATGCCTGGGTAGTGCAGTCGATTAAGCACCGACTCTTGGTTTCAGCTTAGGTCGTGATCTTGGGGTTGTAAGGTCAAGTCCTGAGATGGGTTCTCCACTTAGCATGGAGTCTCCTTAAGGCACTCTCTCCCTTTCCTTCTTACTGCCTCGCCCCCACCCTGCACACACTCTCTCTCAAATAAGTAAAATTTTAGGGACACCTGGGTAGCTTTTTTTTTTTTTTTAAGATTTTACTTATTTTTTTGACAGAGACAAAGTGAGAGAGGGAACACTGGGAGTGGGAGAGGGAGAAGTAGGCTCCCTGCTGAGCAAGGAGCCCAATGGGGGACTCAATCCCAGGCTTCTGGGATCATGACCTGAGAGGAAGGCAGACACTTAAGGACTAAGCCACCCAGGTGCCGCATCTGGGTGGCTTAATCAGTTAAGCATCTGATTCTTTTTTTTTTTTTTTTTTAAAGATTTTATTTATTTATTTGACAGAGAGAAATCACAAGTACACTGAGAGGCAGGCAGAGAGAGAGAGAGAAGGAAGCAGGCTCCCTGCTGAGCAGAGAGCCCGATGCGGGACTCGATCCCAGGACCCTGAGATCATGACCTGAGCCGAAGGCAGCAGCTTAACCCACTGAGCCACCCAGGCGCCCGAGCATCTGATTCTTGATTTTGTCTCAGTTCATGATCCCAGGGTCATGATCTCAGGGTCATGATCTCAAGGTTGTAAGACGGAGCCTGCATCAGGCTTGCACTCAGGGCAGAGTCTGCTTGAGATTCTCTCTCCCTCTCCCTCTGCCTTTACACTGATCCCTTACGATTTCTCTCTCTCTCTCAAATAAATAAAATCTTTTGAAAAAAAGCTACCCTCCCCATTTCTTTAAAGTCGAGTGTATAACAAATACACAGTGAATTTCCATAGACATGTCCAGTTCCCTTCTTACTATGAGAAATGATTAAAACTCTTATTTAGTAATTTTGTTTAAAAGATTTGTTTATTTATTTGACAGACAGGGATCACAAGTAGGCAGAGAGGCAGGCAGAGAGAGGGAGAAGCAGGCTTCCCACTGAGCAGAGAGCCCAATGCGGGGTTCCATCCCAGGACCCTGGGATCATGACCTGAGCCAAAGGCAGAGGCTTTAACCCACTGAGCCACCCAGGCGCCCCACTTACTTAGTATTTAGTTACTATTGCTTGTTTTGATCCCGTTCTGATTCCTCTTGTTTTTGCATTTGCTAAAACCTGTAGATTTTCTTTGCAGTGTCTCATGATGTTCTTATTTTATGTCCATCTGCACTTGGGTGTTCTATTGGTACCGTAACAAATAATGACAAACTTAGTGGCATTAATAATAAATAAACACACATTTATTATTTTATAGTTCTGGAGATTAAGTCTAAAGTGGGTGTCACAAGAACTATGATACTTCTGAAGGCTCTGGGGGAGAATCTATTTCCTTGCCTTTTCTGGTTTTGAGAGGCCACCTGCTTTCATTGGTCCCAGCAAAAAGTTTAGAGGGAAGGGGGAATGTTTAAGAAGAAACATCCATGACTATTTAAAATACTATGCATATTCAGTACTAAGGAACAATAAAAATGTTCATGATACTCTGCACCTAAAGAAAACTTAGTAAGAGGGATGCCTGGGTGGCTCAGCTGGTTAAGTGTCTACCTTAGGCCCAGGTCACGATCCCAGAGTCCTGGGATCGAGCCCCATGTCAGGCTCCCTACCTGAAGAGCCTGCTTCTCCTTCTCTCTCTGCCTGCTGCTCCCCGTGCTTGTGCTCTCTCTCTTTCTCTGTCAAATGAATGAACAAGATCTTTAAAAAGAAAATAAAAGAAGAAAAAAGACAGAAAAGAAAAAATTTAATAAGAAAATTAACTTAATAAAACAAGAGCTTGAACACCAGATTAAATGACAATAGGAGATGGAAAAGAAGATTGCAGAGTTAAGAAAGCAACTCAAGGGCTGAAATAACACCAACTTTCATCTAACAAATTAATATGAAATAGCAAGAAACCGAACAGACACACAAAAATGAGATTTATAACACAAAAGAATGCCTAATTAATCACTACAATGTTAGAGGAAAAGAAAACAAATGTTAAAGCGGTTAGAGCGAGGTTAGTCATTGTATAGGATATTGTCCACCAGAAGACTAATTTATATTCCTAAAACAGTGAGCCTAAAAATGCAGCAGGAAAAAAAAAAAAAAGATTTAAAGAAAATGAATCTGCAAATTAAAGGGCCATCTTGTTTTTGAAAAAGTGATATGAGTAATTGACCTGAGATGAAACTTGTCAAATTAAGTTCAATTTCAAGGATTAGAGAATGTTCTTTAGGCCTCCACACAGAAAAAGAAGATCACCTGTAACAGGGTAAAATTGAATTGTGCTCTCATTCCTTCACAGCAATATTCAATGCTAGATGATAGAACCCTATCTAGAAAATTGAAATAAAAAAAAAATACTACACAGTAAAGTTGTTTGCATATAAGGAAGCACATTTATATTCTTAAGCATAAAACAACTTAGGAAGCACAGTACCCAGGAATCCTAGAACAAAATGACTTTCAATACAATTCATATATCCATTAAATTTTAGCAAAGGTAACATAAAGAGACTGGAGGTAAACAATGAGTATATTTAAATACAGAATTAAATGGCTGTGATATCTAACATAATCTAAAATGGTGTTCACAAAATATCCTAATGATTATTTCTAGGTGATAGGATTTTATTTTTTTACCTTATTAATGTTGCTTTGTTTCTTAAATGCTTTTCAAAGAATGTGCTATATTTCCATTTTAGAAACATGATAATCACTAGTCCAAAATAAATTTGTGATATAGCTTAAGTAAATTATTTCTAAAAAAAATTTATGTGTAGGTAAACTTCATCTGGGACTAAACTTGTTGGCTTGATTTTTGTCTTTTAAATATTTATTACTTTATCCATTAGAGTCCATCTTTGTACATATTATCTTATATTATCATCACAGAAAGGTAGAATTATTTAGCACAAAGAAGTCTTTCATTTTCTTGGCCTTCGTTGTATCACTAGGGTTTTTCCAAACTCTTTGAAGAAATAGAAGAGGAAGGAAGACTTCCCCACTCACTCTATGAGACCAATATTGCTCTAATACCAAAACCAAACACATCACAAGGGGGAAAAAAAAAAAAGAACAGACTAATAGCCCATGGATATAGTCACAAAAATCCTCAGTAAAATATTAACTACATATTTGTGCATTTGCAAGCAAATCCAGTAGCATATAAAGAGGATTATATACCATGAGCAAGTGGACTTATCTCAAAAATTCAAGGTTGGTTTAACATATAAAAATCCATGTGAGGGACGCCTGGGTGGCTCAGTTGGTTGAGCAGCTGCCTTTGGCGCAGGTCATGATCCCAGCGTTCTGGGATCGAGTCCCACATCGGGCTCCTTGCTCGGCAGGGAGTCTGCTTCTCCCTCTGCGTCTGCCTGTGTTCACTCTCTCTCCCTCTCTCTGACAAATAAATAAAATCTTTAAAAAAAAAAAATCCATGTGATATAACACATTAATAGAATAAAGTTAAAGAAGATATGATCATTTCTATATTTCTGATAACACATTCAACAAACTAAGAATAGAAGGAAATTTTCTCAATTCGATAAGACCAAGATTGTACTTAATAGTGAAAGACTTAAAGCTTTCTCCTGAGATTAGGAACAAGACAAAGCTGTTTGCTCTTGCCACTTCTACTCAACATTGTGCTGGAGAGTCTATCTAGTCAGGGCAATTAAGCAAAAAAATAAAAATTAAAAAAGGCATCCAGATTGGAAAGGAAGAAGTAATACTACTTATATTTTCAGGGAACATAATCCTATATATAGAAAATCCTAAGGAATCCATTAAAACTAATAAATGAATTAGTTCACTAAAGTTACATAATATTTGATCAATGCACAAATATCAAATCTACTCTATACATCAGTATAGTCAGAAAATAAAATAAAATTAAGGAAAAATTTGTTTACAATAGCATTCTATTACTTAGAAATAACTTGTTAATTATTAAATTTTTGAAAGAACCTAGAGAAGACTTGATAAATGCAAAGATGTGTTCACAGATTGGAAAATTTAATATTGTTAAGATGACAGTACTCCTCAAATTGATCTACAGATTCAATGCAATCCCTATCAAAATCCCAGCAGCTTTTCTTTTGTAGAACTTGACAACTTAACCTATAATTCGCATGGAATAGCACGTGAATGGCAAGAGACCCAGAACAGCAAAATCAACTTTGAAAAAGGCCAAAGTTGGAGGACAAACACTACAAATCTGGCATAAAGGTAGCAATATGTGTTAATGAAATTGAATTGAGAGTCCAAAAGTAAACCATTATATTTAGTCATTTGATTTTTAAAATTTTTATTTATTTTTTTAATTTAAGTGTTCCAGAATTCACTGTTTATGCACCACACCCAGTGCTCTACACAGTATGTGCCCTCCACCATATCCACCAGGCTCACCCAACCTCCCACACCCCTCCTCTCCAAAACTCTCAGTTAGTTCCTCAGAGTCCACAGTCTTTCATGGTTTTTCTCCTCCTCCAATTTCCCCCAACTCCCTTCTCCTCTCCACCTCCCCATGTCCTCCGTGTTATTTGATTTTTAACAAGGCTACCAAAACAAGGCAATGAAGAAAAAATAATCTTTTTTACAAATGATGCTGGGACAACTAAATATCTTCATGAAAAAGAGTGAATTTTGACCTCCACCTCACACCACATACAAAATTTAATTCAAAATGGATCAAAGACATAAATGTAAAAGCTGAAAATACATAAAGAAGACTTTCAACTGAACAAAAAACAGATAATCCAATTAGATGCAGGCAAATGATTTGAACAGACATTTCTTCTGAGAAGTTACACAAATGGCCAGTAAGCACATGAAAAGAATTTCAACATCATCATCCATTAGGGAAATGCAGCAATGACAATGAGATACCATTTCACACTCACTAGAATGGTTAAAATAAAAATAATGGACAAGTGTTGAGAACGTGGAATGGAACCCTCATATTTTGCAGATGGTACAGCCACTCTGGAAAACACTGTGTCAGTTTCTCAAAATGTTATCCATAGAATTACTGTTTGACCCAGTAATTATATGCCTTAGATACAGAATGGAATTGAAAATATGCTGATGCAAAAATTTGTACATGATTTTTTCTTTCCTTTTCTTTTCTTTTCTTTTCTTTTAGGTAGGTTCCACACCCATTGTGGGGCTTGAACTCACAACCCTGAGATCTAGAGTAGCACATCTACCAGCTGAGCCAGACAGGTGTCCCGGTACATGATTTGTATAGCAGCAATATTCATAAGTCAAAAAGTGGAAACAGTGCAAATATCTATCAATTATGAATGGACAAACTGATGTATCCATATGATGATACATTATTTAACCATAAAAAGAAACAGGTATTGATACCTGTTACAACATGGATGAACCTCAAAAAGATATATACTAAGTGAAAGAAGCCAGGCGCACCATGTCACATATTCTATGGTCCCATTTGTATGAAATGTCTAGAATAAGCAAATTCATAGAGATAGAAAGTTAGATTAGTAAATACCAAGGGTTGAGACCAGGGGATAATGAGAAGTAACTGGTGAAAATATTCTGGAATTATATAATAGTGATAGTTGCACAAGTTTGTGAATATAAAACAACCACAGAACTATATTCCTTGAAAGGGTGACTTTTTTTTTTTTTTTAAGATTTTATTTATTTATTTGACACAGAGAGACAGCTAGAGAAGAAACACAAGCAGGGGGAGTGGGAGAGGGAGAAGCAGGCTGTCTGCTGAGCAGGCAGTCTAATGCGGGGCTTGATCCCAGGACCCTGGGATCATGACCTGAACCAAAGGCAGACGAGAAGGCAGATGCTTAACGCCTAAGCCACCCAGGTGCCCCAAAGGGTGACTTTTATGACATGTGAATGTGTATCTCAATTTTAAAAAAGAATAACGGAGTGTGAGGGTGCATGTATTGCCCCTGTTTGGGCTGATCTCTGAGCTGTACCAGGGTAAAGCATTAATTGAGAAAGGAGAAAGCTGTCACATTATGACCCTTTTCCCTGCTGTGTTGGGAAACTGGAGTTGGCGTATGGAATAAAGAATGTGTTGATAGTGATCTGCTGAATGAGGGAGCACCATCCACCCACGTTAAGCCTGCATGTACCTCCTGCAAGCATTACAGCTTCTAGTTTGAGAAAGTAAAAACTAGGAAGTTTTCATTGAAGGGGCAGTTTCCGTACACTCTCGTTAACGAGGTCTTAAAATGCATTATTTACAAACCCTGGAAAGAGGAGTGAGTGTGCAGTGAGCTGGAGGAAGAGCAGTCCTCTGGGCCAGGTCATGAAGAATCAGGAAGCAGAGAACAGGATAGCATGCACCTATTCTTCAGTGTGGCTGGAGCAGAGGTCACTAACTTTTCACAACCTGAATTCTAAGTAGTTATTTGATTTGATTTTTTTCCAAGCAGTTCTCTTTTTTTTTTTTTTTTTTAAAGATTATTTATTTATTTATTTGACAGAGAGAAATCACAAGTAGGCAGAGAGGCAGGCAGAGAGAGGAGAGGAGGAAGCAGGCTCCCTGCTGAGCAGAGAGCCCAACGCGGGACTCGATCCCAGGACCCCGAGACCATGACCTGAGCCGAAGGCAGCGGCCCAACCCACTGAGCCACCCAGGCGCCCCTCCAAGCAGTTCTCTTAAAGAATACCCTGGGAACAACCAAATGGGAATTTATGGTGGGAATCCTAAACTCGGGTCCTTATCTAAATGTTCAGACTCAATGTGAGTAAGGTTATCCTACTCCAGAATGTCTAGGTAACAACTTAGAAAAACAAATCACACCTTCCCATGTGGACAATGCCCCAAGAGAAAGCTGACAGAAATTACCAAAGCGTCTAGCAGAACCAAACACCCCCAGAAGGAAGTTTAGAGTCTTTTGAGAGGTTTTAATATAATTGCTGTAAGAGGCAGACAAGAAACAGAATAGCACCGTCTTCCTCAGCAATAGGTCTGAGCTGTTTTGATTGCAAAGGACTAAAGATCAGTCGAGTAACATTTATGGGATGCCCGAGAGAATGGTATTCACAGGAATAAAGACACGAATCTCAGGCATGTGGGAAGGTCTATGGGAGCTCCTGAAAGGACAAAAGCCATGTTGCTGGGCAGTGGACAGTTCTTGTTTTGGTGTCCCAATAGTCATCTTTTCACCTTCTACGTGCCCCAATTTCCTTTTCCCCCAATTGCCTCTTCCATCTAATTTGATAGGACAATTTTGGCTTGTGATATAAACTAGAAGGGTAGAGGGCAGGCCCTTGACCTCAGCAAAGCTAGGGCTTTTCATTTTCTCCTCCACCCTGGAATTTGAATCTCTAGCACAGGGGAAAGCAGACTAAATATCAGTGATCAAATTTGACTGGGTATTACACATCCTAACCAGAACTTTCCTGTCACTGAGACACTGTTGTCTCCAAGGCTTCTGAGTTCCCACCTCTTCTCAGGCATGAATCTGCCACCTCCTGTCAATTTGGTGATATCCCTAATGTCTCTTGAATAAATTCCCTTATGCCTAAATTAGAGCCTTTTCTGCAGCTTGCCATAGAAAGATTCACTCATGAATGGCAGAAGCCATGGTAGGGGGGGTTTCTTGGGACTAGGTGCTCATGCACAATCCAAAACAGCTCTAGGATTCTCAGCAGTAGAAATTCAAGAGTTATCTGTACAATGTGACATCACTAACTATGCCATGCATCTATTTCTATCTCTACTACCCATTGACCTCCTCACCCTTTCTCTTTTTTCCAGCTTGTGTTTCCTGGTTACTCAAACTTTCATTTTTCTCTTCAACATACTCATGGCCCCTACTAGGGAAAGAAGATCCTTTCATTCATCCTCTTAGGCTGTTTATCTGGATCTGAGAATTAAACTGACATAAGATAGATTAATAGGAGAAAAGTTAAAAAAAAAAGTATTTTTACGTGCTCTTGGAGCCTTTATAGGAAAACTAAATACCCAAAGAAGCAGTTTTAGGACCAAGACCTTATATATTTTTAAAAACAAACAATAAAAGAATGATAAATTTATGAAGTGACAAGGCAAAGAGAGTTTAAGCTTTTATGAGTGGTAAATTGTGAGGAAGTGACCAGGATATATGAAAGAACTAATAGAAGCTAAAGGTTACTTTAGTGGGCTGGTTTGTACAGATCCATTTTGTCCTTGATCCTTATCTCTGATGATGATACTCCTCTTCCCAGTAGAGTTCGTTCTTTTCTTTCTTTCTTTCTTTCTTTCTCTCTCTCTCTCTCTCTCTCTTTCTTTCTTTTTTAAGAAAACAGAGAACAAGAAATCACTAGTAGGCAGAGAGAGAGGGGTAAACAGGCCTCCTGCAGAGCAGGGAGCCCAATGCAGGACTAGATCCCAGGACCCAGAGATCATGACCTGAGCCGAAGGCAGAGGCTTAACCTATCGCGCCACCCAGGTGCCCCTAGAGTTCCTTTCTAAAGGGAAATTTCATAATCTGCTTTTGGGTAGGAAGGAGGGAGGTCAGAGAGCCCTTCCTGAATCTGCCTTTTCTCTGGTGCCTTCAGCTCAAAAATAATCAATATGCAAAAGTGATGTATTTGGGATTGTCCTGTTCTGATCCCCTCCCCTCAGAGGTCAGAATTCTGAGCATCTGCTCTCATCTTTAACTTGCTGAATCTTTCCATATTCTGCCACTAAACTCCTGTAACTGTGAATCTCTTTGCCACAGCTTATTACCTAATAGCCCAGAGTGCCACACAGAGCCAAGACAAGGGTGAAGCCAGCAGAGTGCCAAGGACATAAAATTTCAGAAGGTGCTCAACTCTGTGACACCAGCCCTGTGGTACTTGCACAACCCCGAGAGGGAGCACCTCCTGAAAGGTTGCTCCCTGGTCGCCTTGCTTACTTCACTCTAGTAATGGCTTTGGGCTGCCTTGGCACAGTGTTTAGAAGCTATGCATTGTCCTACCCCGACGTAAGGGCAGTCTAATTCTTGCTCAAGTACCCTTGAATAAATTTCTCCTCCCTAAAGTTTCACTCCTCACATTCCCAAGGCTGGGGGTGGGGGTTGCTTTTGTTTCTTAAAGAGTCCTCATTTTATGCTCCAGAATTTACTTTTTTCCAGGGTGATTGAAGGCAGAAGCACACATTCTCTTCAACCCTCGCCTTTGGCGCTGTCCTCCCCTTACTTAGGCTCTCGCTAGAAGGTTCCTCTGAAAATAATAGGCAGTACATTTTCCAAAATATATACAACTTGTTTTTTATAATACTACATATAGTCTTATGACCAAACATTAGAGTTCATCTGGATAATTGTGGTTTGTCTCTAGTTCTAACCTTCTACTTTTAATTACTTGGACAAACTTACATCTATTTCTTCAAATAGTGAATTTTAGGTATAGGCTTTTCTCATTCCAGATGAGGGGAGGAAATGTTTTTAATATTGTTTTCAAGGACAGGGTTCTGCTAAAAAATATATGCCAATTTACTTCTCTAAATAAGACACTCCATTTTTAACTTACATCCTCTATTTTTGAGTATTTTCACTGAATCTCCCAAGGAAAGTTGATATTTGACGTCTGTCCATAAAACTACAAAATTATACAAAAATAGTACTTCCCAGCACATCAGAGAGGGTCTGCTTCCAAAAGCAAGCTGTTTTCCCATCCTGGATGGCAGGAAGTACTTGCAATATACAAAATAAAAATTTTCCTACACATATTTTTAAGATTCAGTCTTTAGTCAGCAAATACTTAGTTAAGGCAAAGCATTTCACACCATTTCACCACACAGGTCACGGGCCAGACTATGTGTTGGTTGGTTGTCATTTAGGGGTCTAACTGACTCCAATCAGCGGTGGCCATGGAGTACAGGGGGAAGTGGACACATGATAGGAAACAGGGTTACTCAGTCAGCATGGCTCATGGATGAAGCTCAGATCATGGCAATATTTCAAATACTATTTCTTGTATTCAACCTCACAAGTAAGTTTCAGCCACAATAAGGGAGCTTGGTGGAGCAGATACAGAGCATAACCATGTTCTAAGAGTTGGGGAAGGACTTCTCCCTACCCCTCCATAAATAGTGGTACAAGCAGCAGCCCAAGTTCCTCTTTGGGGTTTCTACTTCTACAGAGTAGCTAAAGGAAGAGTGAGTGTCCAAAGAGCAGGACAGAGGAGGTGAAAGAAGAAATTCCCTGAATAGTGAGAGAGCTGTTGAGATGTTCCCTCATTTGGTGGGAGTGAGGTGACCGATTTGCTAGCGCTAACAATAAAACCCTTTCTTTGATTCTTGGAGTTTCCTTTGTGCAGAAGAAGAAGAAAGTGGGACCAATTGCTCTACGGACACCTGTAGCTTAGAACCACATTCAACAGGACATTATTTTACATTTTATTTCACTTGTTTTGTTTTTAAGTTTGAATAGATAATAATAGACAAGAGCCAGAGGCTGGATTTCGCCGTCCTTTCCTTTTGCCTCTACCTTCAGGAAGATTTTTTGTGGGAGAGGGGGTTTGGGTTGGTTTTTTTTTTTTCCACTTTCTTTCCTCTGAAGTAGTGGCTTCCTTATCTGTCTCCTGCTATGCTTTGGGGGGAAATTCCCACTTTTTAAAAAGACCTTTATAAATTTTCCAATTTTACCTTGAGCATGGGGAGGAGGGGGCTTGTGTCTTATATTGCCACAGATAGTATAAGGCTTTGTGAAGACTGTAGTTTTACAAAATCTGGGGATCACCTCTCCAACTCACTTCACTTCTTTGTCCAGAACTTGGTAAGCCTGACAGGTCTGCTCAAAATGCAAGTTCAGGACCAGATCTCCCAGAAAATCTTATCAAGTAGTTTATATTCAACGCTTAGATTCCCATGGGAGCATGGAATGAGAAAACCTACCATTTATTGAGTATATACTGTGTTCTAGGCAAGTATATGTAATACTTGTCATTTGATCCACACAACAGCTCATTGTTGTTAAGTGCCATTATTTCTACAGATGAGACAGAATGAAATTCGAGGAAGTTGAGTAGCCTATAGTCTAAGGTCACCTAATGGATAGGAAGCAGAGGTAAAATTCAAATTCTGACCCATTTTGTTCTTTTTTTTTTTTTTAATTTTTTTTTTTTTTGACAGAAATCACAAGTAGATGGAGAGGCAGGCAGAGAGAGAGAGAGGGAAGCAGGCTCCCTGCTGAGCAGAGAGCCCGATGCGGGACTCGATCCCAGGACCCTGAGATCATGACCTGAGCCGAGGGCAGCGGCTTAACCCACTGAGCCACCCAGGCACCCCTGACCCATTTTGTTCTTAACTGTATTTTTCTTTTGCATCATTTCAGATTATGACTAGATAACAGTTATACATTGCTTAGACAAAAATTTTTTTTATCTTTATGCTCATACTCTTTTGTTAAATACTTGAAAAACTCCAGTTTTCTTTGCAATTCTGTCATTTCACAAATATTTGTCTTTCTTTCCTTAAGGAACAACTTTTTCCTGCATGATACCACTATGCCATTTTTCACTTGTTCAGAATTTAGGTGGCAGATTTAACTCAGTGTCTCTGGCACTACCATGCCATTGGTTAGACATTTCACTACAAAAATTTCTGATTGTCTTCCATTATAACTCATGTGGTCTCCATTGTTGATCCTTCTTTCTCAGAAGAAGGATTTATTGGAGTCCACCAAGGTTTAATGCCCTCTTTTCTATCTACCTTCCCTAGGTTATCTCAGCCAGGCTCATTGGTTTAAATGGCATCTATATGCTAATCACCCCCCAAATTCTTATATCTAGTCCTAACCTCGACCCTACTCACAAGTCAGTAACTTTTTCAACTCCTTCTTTCTAACTCCACTTAGAGAGTATAAAGGTTAATTTCCAATGTCATCTTCTTCCCTAAGCCTGCTTCTCCTGCAGTTTTTCTTATTTTATTAAATGGAAACTCCAGGGATGCCTGGGTGATGTAGTCAGTTAAGTGACCAACTCTTGATTTTGGCTCAGGTCATAATCTCAGGGTAGTGAAATCAAGCCCTACACTGGCTCTGCACTCAGGCTGAAGTCTTCTTAAGACTCTCTCTCTGTCTCTCTGCCCCTCCCACCTCTAAAATAAATAAATAAAATCATTAAAAAATAAAACAAATGGAAATTCCATTCTATCAGTTACTCAGACCAAAATTACTGTATTAGTTCCCTATTGCTGCTTAACAACTTACCACAAACAGTGGCTTTATTAAAGGGGCAACAGGGTGACTCCATCAGTTAAGCATTTGCCTTCAGCTCAGGTCATGATCCCAGGTCATTAATCCCTTATCTGGGATTAAGCCCCAGATCAGGCTTCCCACTCAGTGGAAAGTCTGCTTCTCCCTCTGCCCCTCACCCTGTTTGTGCTCTCTCTCTTTCTCTCTCTCAAATGAATAAATAAAATCCTAAAAAAAAAAAAAACCACACAAAAAACAGTGCCTTAAAACAACAATTTATGGGCAATGCTGTCAGGACCCCTCTTACTCCTGAGAGCTTTTTCTGTATACTTGCTTAATAAACTTCTGTCGCTTTACTCACAAAAACAAAAAAACAAAAGCAAAAACAAAAACCAATCATTTATTCTCTTATCATTCTGGAAGTCAAAGAATTCTAAAATTATATTATCAGCAGGCCTGTGTTCTTTGGGAAGGTTTCAGGGACGAATCCTTGCATTTGTAAGCCTCTAAAAGCTGCGTACATTTCTTGCCTCATGGCCATTTTTTGTAACACACTAACCTCTTGCTTGCATTTCCTATTTCCTCCTACTACTCACTCTAATCTCCTGCCTTCTCCTCACAAGGATCTTGTGATTATATCAGACCCATCCAGATAATACAAGATAATCTTCCCATTTCAAACCTTTAATCACATCTTCCAAGTTCTTTCTGCCATATAAGGTAGCATGAACAAGTTTTGGGGGGGACACTATTCAACTGACTCCAATCTTTTTTTGTTCACAAAAATTGTGATTTTTCACAAAAAATGTTGATTTTTCACAAAATTTCACAAAAATTGTTGTTCACATTGTTCACAGAAATAAATTTTGATGGGTTACAGACCCATGTGTTAAAAAAAAATTATCTTTCAAAAAATAATAGAAAATTTAGGGGAAGATATTTATAACTTTGGAAGTAGAGAGTCTTAAAATGGGTTTTTAAAATCAGAGTGAATCAGTAAAATAGAAAATTATGGAGATCCAAAGTTCTGTCCCTCCACAAAAGCAGTAAGTAAATTAGTAAAAATTATCAATACCAACTTTATCAGAACACCCAAAACTAATTAAAATTTTATACCAACCACGCAAAAGCTTAATCAGGAAAAAACCCCAAAATTTAAAAATAGCCAAATCTTAGTAAGTTTTGTGGCATTTTAACTTATTTGCTTCCTATCCTCCATCCCCTACTACCTGGTTTAGCAGTACCCTGTGAGACAACAGCTTCTAGTCTACGTATAGGTTTCTAGTACAAGAGGGAGCAGAAGAAATTTTATTCTCAAAGAATTGTGTAGGGGTGCTTGGGTGGCTCAGCTGGTTAAGCGACTGCTTTCAGCTCAGGTCATGATACCAGGATCCTGGAATCAAGTCCCACATTGGGCTCCCTGCTCAGCAGAGGGCCTGCTTTTCTCTCTCTCTCTGCCTGCTGCTCTGCCTAGTTGTGCTCTCTATCTCTCTGTCCAATAAATAAATAAAATCTTAAAAAAAAGAATTGTGGTGGTTTAGTTGACTTGTCTAATGGTTCCCTGAAAGACCAGACCAAAGGCCTTGCCTTTATTTCACCTTAAATCTCTCCTAAGTCTGAAGCTACTACTTGGGAGTGGGGAAGCGGAGCAAGGAGGAGTGTTTATTAAACGTATTGAAAGGCAAATGAATCAGCTACTGATGCCTGGGGTAAAAGATAACAGTTAGGGGAAGCAATAGAAAAATGAAAAGCTTAGCAGGAAAAGGATGAGAAACGAGTTGCTTTGGAGAATAAAGCCTTTGGAAAGCTTCCACATATTCCTGAGTCTCTTGAAGACTGGATACATGTTTAGGACTAGTGTATGCTCAGAAAAGACCTGAGAAGACCCTGAACTGTCACCTCTAGTGGGCCTTCAGGTTCTGCTCAAGCAGGGAAGAAGACTAAGGCAAAGTTGTTCAACACTCAGTGTTTTTCAACACCTAAGTGTTGAAGGTGTGCCCAACATGCATGCAGAGCCCCTTGGAAAATTGGAAGATTTTCCGTTATCATTGCTTTGGGCATTTAAAGAAAGCTCTGTCAAATCATTAGCTGACCACTAAACTAATGGAAAAGAGACTTCAGTGGCCCTAAGCTATAGCAACAACAACAAAAGTTTACAATATTAGTTGAGAAAACTCAATAAACAAACAACAACTACAACAAATCCCGGGGAGGGAAGAATATAATTTCTGGAGTTGCTGCCTTGTGATGTTCAAATGTTCTTTGTACATAGAAATAAAGGAAACCAAGAGAATGAAGTTTCTTCAAAGAGAGAGTATCAATGAAGAGACACAAAGTGTGAAAAAAAACTAAATAGTCTACATTTGAAAAATGCAATAACTGAAATTAAGAATATATACTTAAGAGGTTCAACAGTGTATTTAAGCAGCCTGAAGAAAGAAACTGTGAATTTGAAGATAGGTGATTTGAGATTACCTACTCTGAGGATCATGAAAAAAGTGAGAATAAAGAAAAATAAGGAGACTCAAAGAATTGTGAGTGTACCAACACACACCTAATAGGAATCTTAGAAAAAGAAAAGAGAAAGAATGTTTGGAAAAATAATAGCTATACCTCCCATATTTGATATAAGATGTAAGTCTTCATATCCCAGAAACTCAATTAACTTCAAGTAGGATAAAATTAAAAAGATACACATCAGACATTATAATCAAATTGTAAAAAATCAAAGACAAAGGGAATCCTGAAAACAGCAAGAGAAGTGATGTCCTGAACAAGTAAACGTCAGTAAGATTAATTGTTGATTGCTTATCAGAAACTATAGAAATCAGAAGGTTTAGGACAACACATTAAAAATGTTAAAAGAAAAAAACCTGGCAACCAAGAATTCTGTATCTGGCAAAATAATCCTTCATAAATGAAGGAGAAATGTTTACTGGTAGTATTATTCACAATAGCCAAGATGGGGAAGTAACCTAAATATCTATTAACAGATGAATGGATAAAATAAATTTATAATGTAGCTACAATAGAATATTATTCAGTCTTAAAAAAGAAGGCAGGGGCACCTGGGTGGCTCAGTGGGTTAAAGCCTCTGCATTCAGCTCTGGTTGTAATCCTGGGGTCCTTGGATGGAGCACCGCATCGGGCTCTCTGCTCAGCAGGGCGTCTGCTTCCTCCTCCCTCTCACTTGTGATCTCTGTCAAATAAATAAATAAATAAATAAATAAATAAAGTCTTAAATTAAAAAAAGGTAATTCTGTTATACACAATATAGATGAACCTTGAAAACATTATGCTAAGTACAATAAGCCAATCACAGAAAGACAAATACTGCCTGATTCCACTTATACAAGATATCTAATCAAATTCATAGAAACAAAGTAGAGTAGTAGTTGCCAGGGACCTAGGGGAGCAGAACATGGGAAGTTGGTGTTCAATGAGTATAGAGTTTTAGTCATGCAAGATGAAAGAGTTCTAGAGAGCTGTTGTGCAACAACGTGCATATACTTAAAAATACTATAATGTACAATTAAACGTTAAGATGGTAAATTTATTTTATGTGGGGTTTTTAAACTTTCTTTTTGAAGATTTTATACATTTATTTGAGAGAGAAACATACGCACACACAGAGCTAGTGAAAGAGAGCATGAGTGGGGAGGAGAAAAAGAAGCAGATGCATAGTTTAATCCCGGGGACCCTGGGATCATGACCTGAGCCTAAGGCAGATGCCCAATGAACTGAGCCATCCAGGTGCCCTATTATGTGTTTTTTTTTAACAACCAAAACCAAAAACAACTCCCTCCAAAAAGAGAAATATAGACTTTACCACATAAAAACTGAAAGATTGTTTCAAGTAGACCTATCCCCACAAAAAATGCTAAAAGGAGTCCTTCAGGCTGAAATAAAAGGACATTAGACAGTACCTCAAACACATACAAAGAAATCAAGAACACTGGTAAGGGTAACTACACAAATAAATATAAAAGGCCTTCCTAATGTATTTTTATTTTTTTAAAAAAGATTTTTATTTATTGGGTCGCCTGGGTGGCTCAGTGGGTTAAGCCTCTGCCTTCGATTCAGGTCATGATCTCAGGGTCCTGGGATCGAGCCCCGCATCAGGCTCTCTACTCAGCAGGGAGCCCGCTTCCTCCCCTCTCTGCCTGCGTCTCTGTCTACTTGTGACTGCTGTCTGTCAAATAAATAAATAATATCTTTAAAAAAATATTTTTATTTATTTGTCAGACAGAGCGCACATGCACAAGCAGGGGAGAGGCAGACAGATGGAGAGGTAGGCTCCCTACTGATAAAGGAGTCCAATATGGGACTCAGTTCCAGGACCCTGGGATCATGACCTGAGCCAAAGGCAACTGCTTAACCAACTGAGCCACCCAGGTGTCCCATCCTAATGTATTTTTATTGTAACTTCCCTTTTTAGTCTATTTGATTTAAAAGGCAACTACATAAAACATTAATTATAAATCCATGTTAATGGGCACAAATGTTTAAAATGTAATTTGAGATAATAGCAGGGATAGGAGCTATATAGGAAAAAGTTTTCACATACTATTGAAGCTAGACTGGTATTATCTGAACAATTTTGTCATAAATTAATATGTTAATTATAATCTCCAGGGCAATCACTAAGAAAAAAACTTAAAAATAGTCAAAGAATTGAGAAAGGAAAAAATGGTATCCTAGTAAATATCAGTATAACACAAGAGAAAACAGCAATGGAGTAACTGAAGAACAAAAAAGACATAAAACATATAGATAATAGACAAATCACAAAAGTAAATCCTTCTCTATCAGTTACTGTATTAAATATAAATGGATTAAACTCACATTTAAGGCAGAGATTACAGAATGGATAACTTAATCTAAACATGATAATTGTCTTTCTCTGATTGACTTACTTTCCTTAGCATAATACCCTCTCTAGTTCCATCCATGTCATTGAAAATGTCAAGATTTAATTTTTTATGGCTGTGTAATACTCTGTTGTATATATATATACCACATCTTCTTTATCTATTCATCTGTTGATGGACATCTAGGCTCTTCCCATAGTTTGGCTATTGTGGACTTTGCCACTATAAATATTAGGGTGCAGGTGCCCCTTCAGATCACTACATTGGTTATCTTTGGGGTAAATACCCAGTAGCGCAATTGATGGGTCATAGGTAGCTCTATTTTCAATGTTTTGAGGAACCTCCATACTGTTTTCCAGAGTGGCTGCACCAGCTTGCATTCCCACCAACACTGCAGGAGGGCTCCCCTTTCTCTGCATTCACACCAACATCTGTCATTTCCTGATTTGTTAATTTCTGACTGGTGTGAACTGGTATCTCATTGTGGTTTTGATTTATATTTCCATGATGCCAAGTTTTCATGGGTCTGTTGGCCATTTGAATGTCTTCTTTGCCAAAATGTCTGTTCCTGTCTTCTGCCCATTTCTTGACTGGATTATTTGTTCTTTGGGTGTGGAGTCTGATAAGTTCTTTATAGATTTTAGATACTAGCCCTTTGATCTGATATGTCATTTGCTGATACTTTCTCCCATTCTGTCGGTTGTCTTTTGATTTTGTTGACTGTTTCCTTTGCTATGCAAAAGGTTTTAATCTTGATGAAGTCTCAATACTCCATTTTTGTCTTTGGATATGTATCTAGCAAGAAAGAGCTGTGGCCAGGATCAAAGAGATTGCTGCCTGTGTTCTCCTCTAGGATTTTGATTAGATTCCTGTCTCACATTGAGGTCTTTCATCCATTTTGAGTCTGTTTTTGTGTATGGTGTAAGGAAATGGTCCAGTTTTATTCTTCTGCACGTGGCTGTCCAATTGTTTTATGTTGTTTTGTTTTTCCATTGGACATTCTTTCCTGCTTTGTTGAATATTAGTTGACTATAGAGTTGAGGGTCCATTTCTGGGTTCTCTATTCTGTTCCATTGATCTTTGTGTCTGTTTCTGTGCCAGTACTATACTATCTTGATGACAATAGCTTTATGATAGAGCTTGAAGGAGACTCACTTTAGCTCCAATCACAAATAGATTGAGAATGAAAGAATGGAAAAAGGTATTTCAACAGTCAAAAAAGAACAAATGGTAACCAAAAGAGAACTGGCATGGCTATTCTATTTTTTTAAAAAGATTTTATTTACTTATTTATTTGGCAGATAGACACAGTTAGAGAGGGAACACAATCAGAGGGAGTGGGAGAGAGAGAAGCAGGCTTCCCACAGAGCAGGGAGCACAATGTGGGGCTTGATCCCAGGACCCTGGGATCATGACCTGAGCCAAAAGCAGATCTTAATGACTGTGACACATAGGTGCCCCTGGAATGGCTATTCTAATATCAGATAAAATAGACTTTAAGACAAAAATTGTCACATGAAACAGACATCACATGGTGAGAAAATTAATTTATCAGGAAGATACAACAATTACAAACTTATATGCAAATAACAGAGCCTTAAAACATATGAAGCAAAAACAGAATTGAAGGGAGAAATAGTTAAACAAAACGTGTAGAACAACCCGAGAAAAGATAAACAAGAAATATAAGACTTGAATAAACTATAAAATAGCTAGACCAGACAGACATATATAGAATGCTTCAGCCAACAATGGCAGAAAGCAGATTTCATTCATTCTTTCTTTCTTTTTAATTTAAATTTCAGTCAGTTGGGATACATTAGTGGCTCAGTTGGTTAAACTTCTGCCTTTGGCTCAGGTCATGATCCCAGGGTCCTGGAATCAAGGCTACATTGGAATCCATGCTCAGCAGAGAGCCTTCTTCTCCCTCTGTCTCTTCTTGCTGCTCCCCCAGCTTGTGTGCTCTCTCTTTCTCAAAAAATAAATAAAATCGTAAAAAATAAATTCCAGTCAGTTAACATGCAATGTAATATTATTTTCAAATATACAATATAATCAATTCTACACTTAAACTCCCAGAGATCCTCACAAGTGAATTCCTTAATCCCCAACCCCCCCCACCCACCTCCCCTCTGATAACCATCAGTTTAGAACACACATTATTTTCAAGTGCGTATGGAACATTCTTTAGTGTGGAACACATGTTAGACCACTGAACAAAAATTGATATAGTTAAAAGTATTGAAATCATACAAACTATCTTCTCTGACAACAATGGAGTGGAATCAGAAGTCAGTAAAAGAGAAAATCTGGGAAATTCACAAACATGTGGAAATTAAACAGCACACTTTTAAATAACCAATAGGTCAAAGAAGAAATCACAAGGGAAATTAGAGAGTACTTTGAGATGATTTAAAACAAAAACACAACATGCCAAAACTTATGAAACAAAACCATGCTCCAAGGGGAACTTATAGATGTAAATATTTACATTAAAAAAGAGAAGATCTTAAATCAACAGCCCAACATGCTGCATTAAGGAACCAGGAAAAAAAAAATAGTAAACCAAACCTAAAGCAACTAGAAGGAAGGAGACAATAAAGATTAGAGGAGAGATAAACAAAATAGAAAATACAAAGAAATAGAATCAATAACACCAAAAGCTCATCCTTTGAGAAGATCCAGAAAAAAAAAAATTTTTTTTTTTTGAGAGAAAGAAGGGGTGGGAAGCAGGCTCCCTGCTGAGCAGAGAGCCCGATGGGGGGGTTGATCCCAGGAACCTGAGATCAAGACCTGAGCCGAAGGCAGAGGCTTTAACCCACTGAGCCACCCAGGTGCCTGAAGATCAAGAAAATTTATGGTTAGAATGACTAAGCAAAAAAGAGAAAAGACTCAAACTAATAAAATCAGTATGAAAATGGGGACATTACTTTCAATCTTACATAAATAAAAAGGCTTATGACAGAATATTATGAATAATTGTATGCCAATAAATTGGATAACGTAGATGAAATGGACAAATTTCTAGAAATAAACTACTAAAATTAACTAAAATATAAATAGATAAATTGACTAGATCCATAGCAAGGAAAGAAATTGAATCAGTTATCTGAAAACTTCCAACAAAGAAAAGTCCAGAACCAGATGGTTTCACCACTGAATTTTATCAAATATTTAAAGAATATTTAAGACCAAACCTTCTCAAATTCTCTCCCAAAAATGGAAGAGAAGATAAAACTTTTATCTTCTGGTATTACCTTGATACCAAAGTCAGGGGAAAAAATCACAATAAAAGAAAAATACAGACCAATGTCTCTTATGAAAATAATGTAAAATTCCTCAACAAAATACTAGCAAACCGAATCCAGTAACACATCAAAGGGATTACACACCATAACTACTTGGGATTTATTTCAGCAATGTAAGAGTGGTTCAAAATATGAAAATCAGTCAGTGTAATGCAGCATATGAGAATGAAAGGGGGAAAAATCATGATTATCTCAATAGATGCAGGAAAAGCATTTGGCAAATTCTAAAACAATTTAATTTAAAAACAAACATTAAAGAAAAAAAAAAAAGAAAGAAAACACTCTACAAACCAGTAACAGAAGGAAACTTCCTCAACCTGATAAAGGGATCTATGAAAAAAAATAATAAATCACAGCTAGTATTATACTTAAAAGTTTTTCTATTATAATTAGGACAAGACATGGATATCTGCTTTCACCATTTCTATTCAACATTGTGTAAGACATCCTAGGCAGGGCAATTAGGCAAGAAAAAAAAATTTATCCAAATTGTAAAGGAAGAAGTAAAGCTATTTCGATTCACAGATGACATTTTATGTACAGAAAACACTAAAGAATCTATTAAAACTATTAAGGCTGATAAAATGATTTCAGCAGAGTTGTAGGACACAAGATCACACAGAAAAATCAGTTGTATTCCTAATACTCTAGCAATGAACAATCTGAAAATGAAATTAAGAAAACAATTCTAGGGCGCCTGGGTGGCTCAGTGGGTTAAGCCGCTGCCCTCGGCTCAGGTCATGATCTCAGGGTCCTGGAATCGAGTTCCGCATCGGGCTCTCTGCTCAGCAGGGAGCCTGCTTCCTCCTCTCTCTCGCTGCCTGCCTCTCTGCCTAATTGTGATCTCTGTCAAATAAATAAATAAAATCTTAAAAAAAAACCAATTCTAATATTAAAAATAAAATACTTAAGAATAAATTTAACCCAGAAAATGCAAGACTCATACACTATAAAACACTACTGAAAGAAATAAAAGAAAAATGGAATAAATTGAAAGTGTTATGCGTTCATGGATTGTAAGACTTAATATTAAGATGGCAATATTCCCCAGCTTTACAGACTCATTGTCATCCTTACCAAATTTTCCATTGTCTGCTTTGCAGAAATGGGCAAGCTGGTTCTAAAATTCATATGGACTAGCAAGAGACACAGAAGAACCACCACAATCTTACAAAAGAACAAAGTTGGAGGATTTATAATTCTTAACTTCAGAACTTATTACAAAGCCACAGTAATCAGAATAATGTGAAATTATGAGTATAGACATATAAATAAATGGAATAGAATTGAGGTTCCAGAATGAAGCCCTCACATTCATGGTCAATTGATGATTAACAAGAGTACCAAAACCATTCAACAGGCCAAGAACAGTCTTTTCAACAAATAGTGCTAGGACAACTGGTTATCTGTTTGCAAAAGAATGAAGTTGGGGAGCATCTGGGTGGCTCACTTGCTTAAGCGTTTGTCTTCAGCTCAGGTCATGATCCCAGGGTCCTGGGATCAAGCCCCACATTGGACTCCCTGCTCAGTGGGGAGCCTGCTTCTCCCTCTCTCTCCACTGCTCCCCATGTTTATGCTCTATCAAATAAATAGGGGCACCTGGGTGGCTCAGTGTGTTAAAGCCTCTTTCTTTGGCTCATGTCATGATCTCAGGGTCCTGGAATGAGCCCCCGCATTGGGCTCTGCTCCACATGGAGCCTGCTTCCCCCTCTCTGTCTACATGTGTTCTCTGTCTCTCAAATAAATTGAATCTTTAAAATAAATAGATAAATAATATATTTTTAAAAATGAACTTGGACCCTTATCTCACATCATACTTAAAAAAAAAAATAAATCAATATCCAAATAGAAGAGCTAAAGACAAACTATTAGAGAAAAACACAAAGGCAAATTCCATTTCTTGGATTTGGCAATAGATTTTTAGACACATCAAACCACAAGCAAAAACTATGTTAGAAATAAAAAAGAAAATAAATGTTAGGCTTCATTAAAATAAAGGACACTATCAAGAAATCAAGAATGTTAAAAGACCACCCACAAAATGGGAGGAAATATTTACATCTGATAAGGATCTAGCTCCATAATAAAAACAAAAACAATCCTCTTACAACAAAAGACAAGCACCCTAATTTAAAAATGGGCAAAAGATATTCCTCCAAAGAAGATATACAAATGACTAATAAGCATATGAAAAGATATTCAACATTAATCATTAAGGAAATGCGATTCAGAACCACAATGAGGGACCACTTCATATCCACTAGGGTGGGTATAATTTAAAAATAGGAAAAGAACAAATGTTGACATGGGCATGGAACAATTCAAATGCTCATAAATTGCTGGTGGGAATGTAAAATGTTACAGCTATTTTGGAAAACAGTTTAGCCATTCCTTGAAATACTAAAGATAGACTTAGCATAAGACTCAGCTACTTCCGGTATATACACAAGAGAATTGAAAATAGTTGATAAGGCAAAAACTTAAACAGGTATGTGCATAGTGGAATTATTCAGAAGAGCCAAAAAATGAAATAAACTCAAAATGACCATGACTTATGGATGAAAAAATAAAATGTGATACATTCATATAATGAAATTATATGATTTGCATTGTTTGGCAAGAAAAAGAAATTTAGTACTGACATATTACGACAACACAGATGACCCATGAAAACATCATACTAAATGAGAAACTGAATACAAAAGACCACATACTACACAATTCCATTTGTATAAAATGTTCAGCATAGGCATGTTCATAGAGATGTAAAGCTGTTTAGTGCTTACCAGGGGCTTGGTGAGGGAGGGTGTGTGTGGCATGAATCCCTAATGGGTACTGGGTTTTAGAATTAGAGAGTGGTGATGATTGCACCACACTGTGAGTGTACTAAAATAACTGAATTGTATACTTTAAAAGTTAAAATGGTGACTTTTCTGTTAATGTGTTTCACCTCAATTTAAAAAAATCAAAAGTTATAAATTGGCTTCATAAACACACAAAACTTATTTTCACCAAAAATAACATTAATGGTGAGAAAAAGACCACCTCTATAGAAAAAGCATAAATGATATAAACAGACAGCTCACACAAGATAGAAAAACAGCAGATGCCTGGGTGGCTCAGTGGGTTAAGCCACTGCCTTTGGCTTGGGTCATGATCCCGAAGTCCTGATGATGAAGTTTTAGAACCTAGGTGAGGTTTGGTGGGCTGAGGTCCGGAGCTGACGACCAAGAAAGAATTTCTTGAGACATCTTTGTTGCAAAATGGTAGTATATTAAAGCATAGGAACAGGACCCGTGGGTAGAAAGAGGGGCTGCCCGGGTTGTGAGAGATGGCAGGTTATATACTTTGCTGTTGGAAGGTGAGGGGAAGGGAGGTTTCAACGGAACTTTCATATGCTAAAGAGGGTCTGCTAGGTGCCGGGATACCACGGACCTTGAGGCTAGATCAATGTTGTCTTTTGGCCATTAACATCAAGATAGTTGGGAGATTCTTGGTAGGATGTCACAATCCTGCTATCAAGCGTCTTTGTTAGTGAGATTTAGGTTCAGAAGAGATTTAACTATATTTACATTTCCTTCTACCTCAGCCTCCTTCAGTTTTGTTTATGGAGGGGAGGGTGACATTAGGGTTTGAGGAACTGAGTTATTTGCCTCTGGAAATTGTGCTATTGATAAGGTAAATTCTTTGTTTGTAGATCTCTAGGACTTTTGTAAACCGAGGGAGACGCCTGTCTCGTAGGATTGTGATCTCTGCAAGTTAACTATTTGCTTCTCGCTTATGAGAGTCAGGGGTGCCTGAGGAATGTCACACACTTTACTGAGGGGAGTGGGTGGAGAGGGTGTGCAAGGTGCCAGCTTTTGCTTTGTCTTCTGCCAGCCTCCTGTTCCCTCATCACTGGGATTGAGTCCCATTAGCGGCTTCCCCTGCTGTGTAGGGAGCCTGCTTCTCCCTCTCCCTCTGCCTCTCTCCCTGCTTGTGCTCTCTGTTTCTCTGTTAAATAAATAAAATCTTAAAAAAAAACAATAACAGCTATAAAGATATGTGAAGACACTGGACCTCACTAGAAAACACCCCCCCGAATGCTAATTATAACAATGAGCTAGCTTTTTTACTTAATGGATTTGCAAAATTAGAAGAGTTTGAAAATACCCAGGGTGGCTAAGAGTTGGAAAAAGAGATCATCTCATGCAAGGCTAAGAGTAGTTTAAATTGCAATTGTTTTGGAAGGCAATTTGGCAACAAAGTATTACAATTTTAAAACATACCCACTCTGTGACTCAGCAATTCTACTTCTGCATATTTACCCTAAAGAAATAATCAGTAGAGGTGTACAAGGAAGCAAGGGTATTTGTTGCAGCATTGTTTCTAAGTGCAAAAATAAGAAGCCAGTGGGTGTGGAGAAATAAAAACTTTGGCAAGACAAAAACAAAAGTGCTGTCAGTGGTTACCTACAGTGGAAGGAGATAGATCTAGATTGTTGAAAGCAGTAAAAAAAAAAAAAAAAAAGGATTTTAACCTTTTCTAAAATATTTTTCCATGCAGGGATGATATTAATAATAAAACAAGAAAGGGGTGCCTGGGTGGCTTAGTTGGTTAAGTGCCTGTCTTTGGCTCAGAGCATGGTCCCTGTAAGGACCTATTTTATATTTTTATTTTAGTCAAAGGCTTCCATTGAGGTTAAACAATAACTTTGTTGTTTAACCCTTAAACTGTCCCTGCTCCCCGACCCTGGCAGACTGACTTAAAACAAGTCCCGGAAACCAGCCTCAGGTAACAAAGCTCAAACACAAGAGTGGGTCAGGCCAGGTGGAGACTTCAGGTCAATGGGGAGCGAATACTGTCTCCTAGCTACCAAGGTGATGGGCTAGTTTCCATGGCTACTGTGGGGTGAATTGTAATTAAATTAGCGACCTGTGTGTGGCCAGGCCCAACCACGTGGCCTTTGCTCTATAAAAGTTAGTCTGGAAAGCAGGGAGGGGTCGCCCTCTGTAAGAGGTGCGGCCCTGGCCGGCCAGTTTGATTCTTGATGCTTGGTGCGAAATAAAGCTTTGCTTGACCTTCTCTTTGTATCGGTCTCGCTCCTTTGAGCTCATCAATGTGACTTGGTTGAAAGAAAGCTTTGATTTTTATCCTTGTCTTCCCTGGTTAGGGGAGACTATAAGAGGGCAAGGAAAACCTTCAGACTAACTTCTCACTTTACTCTGCCAAAATGAAAGTCAGGCGAATTTTAGGTATTTTTTAAATGACTTGAATCAATTATTTAGACATATAAAGAAAATATTTTTCAAACATCTAAAACCTGAGACTTCATCAGTAAGGAACCGTATCTCCAACTCATCTCTCAAGAAACACTTGAAGTGGGTCATCAAGATCTCTTGATAAGAGTGACATGGACACTGAAAAAGGCCTATTGTTCCTCCATGTATTTATTCTGTGCAACTGACTGTTGGAGGGGAGAAAAAGACAAATGGAAAAGCAAAAAATGGCAGAAAAAAAGGAGGGGAAGATATTCTAGAACACTGATTGTGGCAGAAGGTAAAGATTCTGAACTGGAAACAATAACTTTGGCTAATTGAGACCTCACCCACTATCTAGTGTGACCGCAGGCATCTGTAAAATGAGAGTAAGAATACCTACCTGCTTACCTCACTGGGTTGCTGAGGCATTGTAAAAGGAGATGTACTAACAAGGTAAAAAAAGTTCAAAAGACTCAATAATGTAAAATCCTTAGGGAATGAAGAGCTGCCAAAAGACTTGGGACAAACTGGCCAGAGAGAGTCCTCTTTCCCAAGTACATCTTTATTCTTTATCCTGTGCCTAGTAATACACATTGGCTTCATATTATGCCTCTGTTTCCCCATCATCATTTCAGGAAATACTCTTAAATTACCAGCTAGGGGCGCCTGGGTGGCTCAATGGGTTAAGCCTCTGCCTTCGGCTCAGGTCATGGTCCCAGGGTGCTGGAATCGAGCCCCGCCTAGGGCTTTCTGCTCAGTGGGGAGCCTGCTTCCTCCTCTCTCTCTCTGCCTGCTTCTCTGCCTCCTTGTGATTTTTCCCTCTGTCCAATAAATAAATAAAATCTTTTTAAAAAAATTACTAGCTAAATAATTTCCATCATTTCATTTCTATCTAACAGATTTGTTGACTTAACGAAAATATCCGTTAGTTTCTCCTATCCACTCAACCTGTGTGTTTTTGAGAATCATGCATTCAAGTGAGGCAACACTGGAATAAAGATGAGGGTTCCAGGGTCAGATTGCCTTGGCTTAAAGCTGAGCGCCACACCTTAACAAATATGTGGGCTTGGAAAAATTACTCGTTTTCTCTATGTCTCATTAAAATGGGTTATGAAAAATACCTAATATATAGAACTGTTATGCAGTAAAATGAAAAAAAAAAGTTTCTTAGAGTAGTGTCTAGCACATATTAAGCACTCAATATATGACAGGTTTTTGCTGTTTATCAGTCCTCTACCTTCCTGACTCATGTGGAACATAAATGAGTCCTTTCTGGATCTAGACTAAAGAAAGTCCTCATCCCAATTGGATGAAAACAGCGTGTGGGCTTGTGGAGGCCAAGAAAAACAAGGCTGTACCTGATGAGGGAGCAAGAGGCTGGCTGAGGACAAAGCAAAAGATGGCACCTTGTACCCCCCCCCATCCGCTCCCCCTCAGTCCTATGTGTAGCATCCCTCAGGCAGCCCTGACTGCCATGAACAATAAGCAAATAGTTAACTTGCAGAGCTCACAATCCTGCTAGACAGGAGTCTCCCTTGGCTTGCAAATGTCCTAAATCTCACTAACAAAGATGATTCATAGCAGGATTGTGACATCCCACCAAAAAGTCTCCCAACTATCTTAATGTTAATGGCTGGTCTCAAGAGAACATTGATCAAGCTGCAAGGGCAAGGCCTCCGGTAGGCCTCGAATATCCTGGCACCTTGTAGGCCCTCTTTAGCATATGAAAACTCCCGTTGAAACCTCCCTTCTCACCTTCCCCCAACTGCAAGGTATATAACATGCCTACCCTCACAACCCGGGGCAGCAGCTCTTCCTGCCCACGGGTCCTGTCCCCATGCTTTAATAAACCACCATTTTGCACCAAAAATGTCTCAAGAATTCTTTCTTGGTCATCAGCTCCGGACCTCAGCCCACCGAATCTCACCTAGGTTCTAGAACTTCATCATACCCACCTCAAGTCTAGCCTTGGCCCTGGCAGGCATCTTAGGCCTCCATAACCGGTAAATGACCCCTGGCTCCAGGAAGACAGGAAGAGCTTTTGAAAACAAAACACCATACCAAAACCCAATTAGGAATAGGATAACTTAACGAGGTAATAAGTCATGTCAGGAGTAGAATAGCTTGATGTTGTAATAAATCACGTCAGAAATAGGATAGCTGAACACTGATCACAAGAACATAGGGATGAGATCATGGCCCAATCACCTACTGCCAAATCCACCCCTATCTGTCTTTAAAAACTCTGACTGTAATCTGGTTCGGGGTCCAAGTCCCTACTCCGCAGTGTCAGGTATACTTGGGCCCAAGCTTAAGCTTGCTAAATAAACCCTCATGTGTTTACATCGGTGTTGGCTCCTTCGTAGTCTCTCGGATGCGAAAACTCAGGCACAACAGAATTTCACTCGCTTAAATTAAAAACACAAACTCCCCATTCTCCCACCCCAGGATGTGTGATTTTTTAATTTCTATAAATTCATATATTCCATGTTCTCAGACATCCCTCCGCTCCCTGCTCTCACTAAAAGTAAGTTGAAACATAAACAGAATACCTATTTCATTAGCATAGCTACAATCACAGCACTGATCACACATTCCCAGGTTGGCACTCTATATTTCCATAAATATGATGACAATGACTATGATGATAGCCAACATTTATTAAACACAAATATGTACAACATCTACTATGTACTAGGCCCAGTTCTCAAACTTTATGTGTATGATTTCATGTGATCATAAAAACCATAAAAACTATGGGGAAAGTGACATTAAATAATTTATCCAAAACCACCCTGCTACTAAATGGTAGAGACTAAACTACTAGACCCCTACTCCCTTCCGAAAATTTAAGTTACTTTTGCAATAGTGTGGAGCTTCTTACAAATCAAATAAAAATCAGAAATTACAGAAATTACCAAATCCTTTAACTAAAGCACTTCATTGCTGATGAGATTATAAATTAGTATAAGTACCTTGAAAAATAATCTGACATCATCTATTAAATATAAATCACACCTTATATGATATAAATCATACCCTATTGGGCCAGAAATTTGGTGCTATTTTTTTAAGATTTTATTTAGCTGTTAGAGAACACAAGCAGGAAGGGAGAGGTAGAGAGTGAGGGAGAAGCAGACTCCCCACTGAGCAGGGAATCAGACTCAGGTCTTGATCCAGGGACTCTGGGTTCATGACCTAAGCTGAAGGCAGATGCTTAGCCAACTGAGCCACCCAGGCACACTTATTTCTAGTTATGCTTCTTAGCACAGCAGTTCTCAAACTTTTTGGTCTCAGGATCTGAGTATTCTCTTAAAAACTGTTAAGGATCCCAAAGAACTTTTGTTGATGAACATTGTATCTGTTAACATTTCCCATGAAAAAAAAAAAAAAAAACACTCAGAAAAAAAATCACTTGAGCACTTGTCCGTATTTCCTACAGACATCTACTAAATGTGTTGAAGATGGTAGATACTACTAGAAAGCCCAGGTAGAGCTTGTCATGGACTCCATTCCAAGCAGCTGATCTTTACCCACTGAGAATGTTTTCCCTTTGTGTCTGGTTATAGTCAGGGAAAAGTTCACTGAATCCTCAGTGTTGGTCATGGAAGAGTCTATTCTCCTGGGATTATGGCTATATTCTCAGGGGCTAAATGCCCATACGCAGCACAATGTAAAGCAAAACAAAACAAAATGTGTTGGTTTTGTTCATTGTAATCTCAATATCTGGCATGAAATAGGTGCTTACAAAGTTTTGGTTAACTTACGAAGAAATGAAAGTTAACACCTCTACTTAAAGCCAGAGACTCATTCTCTCTGGGACATTATAGATATGAATTTATGTAGGAGTTTGTCATATTTGTAAGCAATCCAACTAGGAGAGCTCTGTTACCTTTAGAAAAATGAAATACTGTAAGCAACAGTTCTTTCAATCAGTTCTTCCAATCAGTCCTGATTGTGATGCAAGGGCCCACTCCCACATATCCCTAATGTAGCAAACTGACTCAGAGGGGTTCAGGTTTTCACAAAGGTGGAACTTTAATGTTCAAAAGCAATATCCAAGGATGAGAGACCACCAAGAGAAGATGACTTTCCAGATCTATTTGGATCCTTCAGTGTATGTCACACCCCAGAAGGTTTCAACGATTCATGATGATTTTATCTTCTAAGGTCGGGATGAGAAGGGATATAGAATGGAGGTTAGTATTGAACTACTTACTAAATGACATCCTGATTTCCATCCTGCACCTAGCCTCAAAGGAGCAACTGATGCTTCTGTTCCTGGGCTATCTACTGAGAGTCACCCCAGGCTAATTTATATTTCTTTCTTTTAATTTTTTTTTAAAGACTTATTTATTTGAGAGAAGAGGGGGAGGGGAAAGGGAGAGGAAGCAGATTCCACATTGAGCATGGCGCAGAACTCAGAGCTCCATCTCATGACTGAGATACAACCTTGAGATCAAGACCTGAATGGAAACCAAGAGTTGGAGTCTTAGCCAACTGAGATCATGACCTGAGCCAAAACAAAGAGTTGGAGTCTTAACCAACTGCACCACCAGAGTGCCCTCTGATTGTCTTTAAAAGAAACAAGATTATTGGTTGAGGATTAAGGGAAGAGGATATTTGAGATGTGAAGGGAGAAGAAAATTACAGATTTCTGGAGAGTGAAGGAGGATGATGACTTCAGGTAAATACACAGGATATAATTGAATGCGGGCCAAGTATTTGTACAACATATACAATGCTTGAAGCTAGTAAAAGCAATCTGGAGTTTGAAAGAAAGTTTGAAAGATAAGAGTAATGAGAACAACAGTAGTTTTTGTTTTATTTTATTTTTTTTTACTCAATTTTACTTTGGGAAATTACCCAAGGCAGTAATTGGAAAAAAAAAAAAAAAAAAAAAGAAGAGAAGAAGTCATAATGCTTGTCAAATGTTGATGTTAAGTTTTAATAGTGTCATTAATAGAAGTTTTACTCTACATATCAATATCACACAGCCTAACCATTTATGTGGTAGCCTCTGGGGGAATCAGTCAGAGGGTCCCGTTTCTCAAGCATGAACGAAGGAGAAATGTTGGCTTTCTATCACCTACTTGCATTTTTGCAAATCATATGAGCCATTCCTGGCCTGGTTCCTGTGGATCTCTCTAGCCTCATCTACTGATGCCCTTTTGTACTTTATGCCCTGAAAACTTTGGATGTCTTAGAATTGTTCACTAGATTGTGTGCTTATGTGTTCAGTACTGATGTTTTACTCTTAGCAAAAAACAGATCCAAGAGACAAAGAGTATGGATTGTCATTTTTGTAGCATCTGAGTTTTATACAATTTTGACTAGTTTTTTTTTCTTCTATTCACCCCAAGTCAACCACCTAGCAGTTGCTTTTCAGGCCTCAGATGAGTCTGTTCCTCATTCTTTTTTTTTTTTTTTCACATTAAAAAAAAATCACTTATTTGACAGAGAGATCACAAGTAGGCAGAGAGACAAGCAGAGAGAGAAGGGGAAGCAAGATCCCTGCTGAGCAGAGAGCCCGATGAGAGCCCGATGTGGGGCTCGATCTCAGGACCCTGAGATCATGACCCGAGCTGAAGGCAGTGGCTTAACCCACTGAGCCACCCAGGCACCCCAAGTCTGTTCCTCATTCTGATAACTAATTTAAGGCAGGTTGTCAAACAAGAAAGGCAGCCCTTGCAGGAGGACTACAGTGATAAAGAGAATGCCAGGGATTTCTATCTTGAGTAGGTGGAACACCCTGACTTCCTCAGGCAACATAATGCTGACAAGAGCCTGCCTGGGTTGGTGTCCCAGCTCTGCCATTTACTTGCAGAATTTTAAGCAAGTCTTAAGCAAGTTACTTACCCTGATGTTCTCCTTGTTAGGATGAGGATAATAGTAGTATATACATTAGAGAAGATATAGAGCCTTATGAAGGATTAAATAAAATTGCCTAGGGCGCCTGGGTGGCTCAGTGGGTTGAGCCGCTGCCTTCAGCTCAGGTCATGATCTCAGGGTCCTGGGATCAAGTCCCACATCAGGCTCTCTGCTCAGCAGGGAGCCTGCTTCCTCCTCTCTCTCTGCCTGCCTCTCTGCCTACTTGTGATCTCTCTCTGTCAAATAAATAAATAAAATCTTAAAAAAAAAAAAAGATTGCCTATACAAAATACTTAGAATGGCTTCTATTTCAGTTATACTCATGGGATTTTAAGTTATGGAGATGACTAAGTAAAAACATGGGAAGGCTAATGCCATCGAAATGTTTTTATTACTTATGTATTCCCCAGATGTGAAGATATAACAAATCCTACAGTCTATGCCATACCCCACAAGTTTTCAACAATTCATAGAGCTACCTGGAGAAACATGGAGAAAGCAGTGAGAGGGAAGCCTGGCCCAGAGTCTTTATTATTCTCCATGGGAAAGGCAAAGGCAGGACAAGGGAAACTGCTTAGGACTGGTTGGTGTGAATAATTTGGTAGGCTCTGAGCTATAGGGGTGGCCGCTTGTTGTGTGGTACCTGGCCCTGGGTGAAGAATATTGAATTGATGTGGGGGAGTTAGATAACTAGGAGGTGACTGGGATATAAACTTGGGATTTGTTGGTTTGTATATGAAAAGCATGTTTTCAGGCAGGTTGCTTTTTTTTAAATTTAATTTTTTATTGAAGAATCCATTGATATACAATATTGTATTAGTTTCAGGTTACAACATAATTGATAATTTTTAAATTTATTTTTATTTATTTTTTATTTATTTTCAGGATAACAGTATTCATTATTTTTACACCACACACAGTGCTCCATGCAGTCTGTGCCCTCTATAACACCCACCACCTGGTACCTTGACCTCCCACCCCACCCCTTCAAAACCCTCAGATTGTTTTTCAGAGTCCATTGTCTCTCATGATTCACCTCCCCTTCCAATTTCCCCCAACTCCCTTCTCCTCTCTAACTCCCCATGTCCTCCATGCTATTTGTTATGCTCCACAAATAAGTGAAACCATATGATAATTGACTGAAACATAGTTGATATTTATATATATTGTGAAATATATACATAGATTTGGTATTTGTGTAATTTACAAAATGGCCACCACAATAAGTAGTCACCATCTGTCACCATAAAAGCTGCTATGATATTATTGACTACATTCCATATGTTGTATATTGCATCTTGTGTCTTATTTATTTTATAACTGGAAGATTGTACTTCCTAATCCCCTTCACCTATTTTGACCATCCTCCCACCCTTTGCCCCTCCAGCAATCATTGATCTGTTCTCTATTTGAGTCTGTTTCTGTTTTGGTTTTTTGTTCACTTGTTTTGTTTTTTAGATTCCAAATATAATTGAAGTCATATAGTATTTGTTTTACCTCTGGGAATTAGCTAGCCCTGGGAGGGGCAGTCTCTCCTTAGCCAGCTAATCCCCACAACATGTCAAAACATCATAAAAAGGGCACGTGGGTGCTCAGTAAGTTAAGCCTCTGCCTTCGGCTCGGGTAGGATCTCAGGGTCCTGGGATCGAGCCCCATATCGGGCTCTCTGCTCAGCGGGGAGCCTGCTTCCTCCTCTCTCTCTCTCTCTCTGCCTGCCTCTCCACCTACTTGTGATCTCTGTCTGTCAAATAAATAAATAAAATCTTAAAAAAACCCCATAAAATATTAAAAATATGATTAATACACTAGCCCATGGAAAGTGTTGTACAAATGTTAGTGACTCTTCAGCAAGAGACACAGCCTTGTTGGAAATCAAAGACAAGGAAGAGTTCAGATAAGGCTCATTGTGAAGGTTTGATTTGATTTGATTCTACAGGTGACAGAGAAGTTCAGGAAGCTTAGAAAAACTTTTGCCCAGAATTTTTCTGTTGGTTTGTGTTTCCCCTGGTTCTGGAATTTACAAATTGGAAATTTGTAATTCTGGAATTCCAGTTCCTGATACTATTCTGTTCACTTAGTGAACAATGTCTTGAGTTAAGGATTATACCTCTCATCTTTTGGTTTTTATGGAAACTGACTTAAATATGTTCTTAATCACATTCTTGGTTTAACCAAGGTACTAAAGCTTTTCAGACATAAATCAGCAACCTTTAAGTGAGATAATACTAAGCTAGTACCACCAACCCAGAGTAGTCAAATAAATAAAAGTATAGAGGTGGGTGTGAGCAAAATATGTTAGTAGCATAGAGTGTCAAGGAGACATGGTAGGGAGTTACAGCAATACAATCTTGAGATTATGGTTATATCAGTCCTTCCTGATACCATCTGAAAATGGCCCTCCTTCCTGATCAATGGCTCATTTTGTCTGGCCCAGGCCTCAAGGCATAACTTGCTTTCTAGGTTGGTACAGGCCTTACAGATCAAAGCTCTCATCTATTGCTCTTGACCTCATGAAGGAGAAGTTTCATAAATAATTGAATAAGTGGCCGAAGGAAGTGGAATGGAGATGAACCAAGTGGTTTGAGAATTCTTTAAAAAAATACCTGCGATTGCACTACTGGGTATTTATCTCAAAGATACTGATGTCGTGAAAAGAAGGGCCATCTGTACCCCAGTGTTCATGGCAGCAAAGGCCACAGTCACCAAACTATGGAAAGAAGCAAGATGCTCTTCAATGGACAAATGGATAAAGAAGATATGGTCCATATATACAATGGAGTATTACGCCTCCATCAGAAAGGGTGAATACCCAACTTTTATATCGACATGGACAGGACTGGAAGAGAGTATGCTGAGTGAAATAAGTCAGGCATAGAGAATCAATTATCAGATGGTTTCACTTACTTGTGGAGCATAAGGAATAACACAGAGGACATTGGGAGGTGGAGAAGAGAAGTGAGTTGGGGTAAATTGGAGGGGAGACAAACCATGAGAGACTGTGGACTCTGAGAAACAAACTGAGGGTTTTGGAGGGGATAGGGGTGGGGGTTGAGTGAGTCTTGTGGTGGGTATTATGGAGGTCACATATTGTATGGAGCACTGGGTGTGGTGCATAAACAATTTTTGCGTGGAGCACTAGGTTTGGTGCATAAACAATGAATGCTAGAACACTGAAAATAAATAAAATAAAATGAAATGGAAAAAAAATACCTGTGGGAATTTTTGGCAACTGATAAGATGTAGGGAACGAAGGGCAGGGAACTGATTTTGAGAAACTGTTGTTGTTACCACTAAGAAATTAAGTTGAAAGGAAGTTGATTTGGAAAATAAAATAAGTCCATATCCAGAATTACAATATTTGAAATGATGTGATACCTAATTAGATGTGCCCCACAGGTAAGAGGAAGCATAAGCCTAGATGAGAAGATTATCAGGATAGAAATGTTTATAAAACTAGCAAGCAAGGACTAGGTTAGCTGAGAGCATGTTCATTGGGTGTGGTCGGAAGACAGGAGAGAATACTGGAGAAGAAAAAAACCCAGATATTCAGACGTGGGAGATCCAGAGTTCAGAGAACAAAGTTCATGAGGCAGAGAGCAGGCAACTATGTCTGAGGTTACCTGAGAGGAAAATTGATCATTGAATGTGGCAACACAGCAGTCCTTGGCAGGAACAGTATGAGTGGTGAGGTAAGGAAGCCACATTTCAACAATTGAACACTCTGTCTAGGTGGGATTAAGGTGACTGGTATAGGTCACTAAAGATGTTTCACAAGAAAGAGATGGGCTAAACCCACAGATATTACTCAGATCTGAAGAAGTTTCACAAGGAAGAGATGGTCTGAACCCACAGATATTATTCAGTATAGTATTTTTCCTTTGAAGTGTTAGATATGATTTGAAGTAATTCATAGATAATCTCTTTTGGGAAAGAGAGTCTGTCATCTGTGAGTTCTTTAATTGAACTTCAAGATTGATGTCAAGGGAGTTGAGAAATATAGTGAAGTTATTTTAGAGAATATTTTTATTGAACAATCTTACTCAAAACTCTGTGTTTAAGCAAAAAACAAAAAGGAGGAATCTGTCTGCCATGTTGCTAGCATTTATTGGGTACAATGAAAATGATAAAAGGAGGGATGCCTGGGTGGCTCAGTTGGTTAAGCTGCTGCCTTCAGCTAGGGTTGTGATCCCAGGGTCCTGGGATTGAGTCCTGAGTCAGGCTCCTTGCTCAGCGGGGAGCCTGCTTCTCTCTCTTCCTCTGCCTGCTTATGTGTGCTCTCTCTCTCTGACAAAATAAATAAATAAAATCTTAAAAAAGAAAAATGATAAAAAGAAACTCATGTTCTGTTACTCTTATATGTATATTATTATGCTTCATGGGGATAATATAAAAAATATAAATCTATATAAACAATAATAAGCTTTTACAAAGTTAGAAAGTTCTGCTATGATTTTCAGCTACCACCCTTTCAATGGCACCTTCATGGAATTTTATTGAGCAAATGAATGGTAATAATATGTGATAATTCTCAATATGCATGTTGGGATGTTGTGTTATGAACATTGTGAGGTATATTACAAGTAATCTGCTGTTAAGAAAAGTTTAAGGTAAAACTACAGATTTATCATGGGAACCCACCTCATTAGATGGTCCTCTTAATAGACCACTGGGATGTTGATGAACTTTTTCACAGTGAGCTTCATGGGCATCACTTTAAAAAAAAAAAAAAAGATTTTATTTTTAAGTAATCTCTACACCCAATGTGGGGCTCAAGCTCACCACCCTAAGATCATGACCTGAGCCAAAATGAAGAGTCAGACGCTTAACCGACTGAACCACACCCCAGCACTCCAGGAAGATCTTTTCTATTTTCTTGACTTCATCCTGCTGAATTGTTTCATGGTTCTCTATTAATGTGGCCATAATGAACTATTTTATGTTTTTTATTTCATAAATTTCATGTTCTTTGTCAAAAAAGAGAAAATTATAGATGAGAATATGCAAATACCTTTAACAGTTCCTTAGAGTTAACTACTATGGATTATATATGCTATCTAAAGTTTTCTGCATAAAGACACAGACATTTCTGTTGGGTGGGGAGAAAGTGGGCTCAAAGGACATGTACTATTTGTGACTTGCTATCCTGAACAACTGCCTAAAACAAATAAACAAATAAACAAAATGGCTTTCTGTGGCTACAGCAAAGACTCCACAGCTATTGGAAATATATCAGAGACCCACCTACACTGGGTTCTTCAAAAGACCCCAAAGAATTGGATGGGTTTTGGAAGTTTGTCAGGTCAGTTCTGAGACTAAAATAGGAGAAAGAGAAAAATCTCTCTCTTTTACCACACTCCCCCTCACCTCCAAGATTTTAAAAGCTGTGGCATAAAATTAAGCTCAGAACACAACTCTAGGGCACCTGGGTGGCTCAGTTGGTTAAGCGTCTGCCTTTGGCTCAGGTCATGATCCCAGGGTCTTGAGATCAAGCCCGACATCGCACTGGGCTCTCTGCTCAGCAGAGAGTCTGCTTCTCCCTCTGCCTCTCCCCTGCTTGTACTCTTTCTCTTTCACTCTCTCTCTCTCTCTAAAATAAATAAGTAATTGTAAGAAAGAAAAAAAAAGGACACAACTCTAGAATGGCCATGCCTCCCTCAGAGTCCCAAACCCAAGGTTAAGAGAATGACAGAGCACAGAGGAGCCATCAGAAAGACCAATTCTACTCTTTGGTTCACCTATAAAATTCTTCCTATCTTATTGAACAATAGCTTCCTTTAGCCTATTTTGTTTTTGGTGAACTAAACAGTGTGATTCCAATTTAATTCTTCTTTGCACAGTCCAGGATTGACGTATTTGGGATTTTCTTTGAGGTATAATGGGAGAGCTCCAGGATAGCAGTGTAGGGAAACCATATCATGTTTAAAGATTCCCCAGGCTGGCTCTGGATATATTTCCACAGAAAGTAGTATAGTACAGTAATTAAGGGCATGGTCTCTCTGGTCAAGACTGGTCAAGCCATTCTGGCTCTGTTGTTTACTAATTGTGTGACACAACCAGGACAAGCTACTTATCCTCCCTGTACGTGTTTTGTCATTTGAAAAATAACAATGAAATCAAAGAGGGAGACAAACCATAAGAGTCAGACTCTTCACTATAGGAAACAAACTGAGGGTTGCTGGAGGGGAGGTGGGTGGGGTGGGGTAACTGGGTGATGGACATTAAGGAGGCACATGATGTAATGAGAACCAAGTGTTATATGCAACTAATCACTAAACTCTCCCTCTGAACTAATAACACACTATATGTTAATTAATTGAATTTAAATTTTTTACAAAGAAAAACTACAGTGATTATGTCTATACTGCCCAAAGCATTCTACACATGTAATGTAATCCCAGCATTACATTTGGTATGGAACAACAAAATTTGTATGGAACCACAAAAGACCCCAAATAATCAAAGCAATCTTGAAAAAAGATAAGCAATGCTGGACGCATCACAATTCCAGACTTCAAGTTATATTACAAAGCTCTATTCATCAAGACAGAATGGTACTGGCACAAAACCAGACACATAGATCAATAGAACAGAATAGAAAACCCAGGAATGAACCCACAACTATATGATCAACTAACCTTCAACAAAGCAGGATAGAACATCCAATGGAAAAAAAGACAGTCTCTTCAACAAATAGTGTTGGAAAAACTGGACAGCAACATGCAAAGAAGGAAACTGGACTACTTTTTTACACCTACATAAAAATAAATTCAAAATGGATGAAAGACCTAAATGTGAGACAGGAAACCATTAAAGTCCTAGAGGAACTGAGTACAGGCAGTGATTTCTCTGATGTCAGCTATATCAACATTCTTCTGGATATGTTTCCCGAGGCAAGGGAAGCAAAAGCAAAAAAAAAACAAACAAACTATTGGGACTTCATGAAAATAAAAAGCTTCTGCAAAGCGAAGGAAACAATCAGCAAAACTGAAAGGCAGACTACGGAATGAGAGAAGATAATTGCAAATGACATGTCCGATAAAGGGCTAATATCCAAAAGATATAAAGAACTTACACAACTCAACACCCTAAAACAAATAATTCAATTAAAAAATGAGCAGAAGGGGCGTCTGGGTGGCTCAGCGGGTTAAGCCGCTGCCTTTGGCTCAGGTCATGAACTTGGAGTCCTGGGATCAGCCCCTCGGGCTCTCTGCTCAGCAGGGAGCCTGCTTCCTCCTCTCTCTCTGCCTGCCTCTCTGCCTGCTTGTGATCTCTCTCAATAAATCTCTCTCAAATAAATAAATAAAATCTTAAAAAAAAAAAATGAGCAGAAGACATGAATAAACATTTTTCCAAAGAAGACATACAAATGGCCAATAGACACATAAAAAGGTGCTCAACATCACACATCACCAGGGAAATACAAATGAAAACTACAATGAGGTGTCACCTCACACCTGTCACAATGACTAAAATTAACACTGGGAACAGTAGGTGTTGGAAAGAATGTGGGGGAAAGGGGAACCCTCTAACACTGTTGGCAGGAATGCAAACTGGTGCAGCCACTCTGGAAACCAGTATGAAGTTTCCTAAAAAAATTAAAGATAGAACTACCCAGGGGCACCTAGGCAGCTCAGTCATTAAGCATCTGCTCTCAGCTCAGGTCATGATCCCAGGGTCCTGAAATTGAGCCCTGCACTGGGCTCCTTGCTCGGTGGGAAGCCTGCTTTTCCCTCTCCTACTCACCCTGCTTGTGTTCCCCTCTCCCACTGTGTCTCTTTCTGTCAAATAAATAAAATATTAAAAAAAAAAAAAGGTAGAACTACCCTATTCAGCAATTGCACTACTGGGCATTTACCCTCAAAATACAAAAATATTAATCAGAAGGGATACCTGTACTCCTGTGTTTATGGAAGCATTACTTACAGTTGCCAAATTATGGAAACAGTCCAGTGTCCAATGGCTGATGAATGGGTAGAGAAGATGTGGTGAGTAAATATGTACATATTTATAATATATTTATCTATAATTAATTATAATTATGATATTTATCATGTATTTAAAATATTATATATTTACAATGAAATATTACATTACAATGGACTATTACATTACAATGGAATATCACACAGCCATTAAAAGTATGAAATCTTGCCATCTAGAACAGCACAGATGGAGTGAGTATTATGTTAAGCAAAATCAGAGAAAAACAAATGCCATATGATTTCACTCATATGTGCTATTTAAGAAACAAAACAAACAAGCATGGGAGGAAAATATATAATGAGAGACAAAACAAGAAACAGACTCTTAACTCTAGAGAACAAGCTGATGGTCATCAGAGGGGAGGCGGGTTGGGGGATGGGTTAAATTGATGATGGGGATTAAGGAGTTGCTTGCTGTGATGAGCACTGGTTGTTGTAAGGAAGTACTGAATCACTAGATTCTATACCTGAAACTAATTTTATATTGTATGTTAACAACTGGAATTTAAATTGTTGGGGTCGATTCCACATTAAAACATGTTAACCCCCTAGGGCCTGCCTGGGCCTACTTAGCCATAGTGACTCCATGTTGCCTAGGTAGACATTTTGTTGTTTAATAAATGCCTCAACAGTTATTGATATCAGTTCCAGGTAACTGTTACTAAAACACACACCTAAAACAAGGCCATTTTGTTTATATCAGTTCCAGGTAACTATTACTAAAACACATACCTAAAACAAGGCCATTTTGTTGTTTAAAAAATGCCTCAACAGTTACTAGTATTGGTTCCAGGTAACCATTACTAAAACACACAGGTAGGAGACATCCAATCAGCCAAAGCCACATATGCAGATGTCTGCGATTGTGCCCTATAAAAACCAGCCTGTAAGACCAAGGGGCGTCGCTGTCTTCGGAGGCGGCCCTGGCCAGTCAGTCTGACTTCTAATGCTTGGCATGGATTAAAGCTTTCCATAACTTTTACTTTTGTCTCAGCCTCGTTTCCCTGGCCAGTCAGTCTAACTTCTAATGCTTGACATAGAATAAGGCTTTGCATAAGTTTGTCTCAGTCTCGTTCCTTTGATAATGGACCCAACAAAATTAAAACTTTAAAAAAAAGAAATAGTGAAGGATTCCGAAAAAACAAATAGCTAGTGGTTACATATAGAGGACAAGTTAGGGGATATGGATTATAAAGAAGTAGATGGGCATATGTGAAATTAAGATTTCTCAATATATAATTTTTTAAAAACCTTCAAACCAAGTGAATGTAGCACTTATTCAAAAATAACCCCTGGGTGGCTCAGTGGTTAAGCCTCTGCCTTTGGCTCAGGTCATGATCTCAGGGTCTTGGGATCGAGCCCCGCATTGGGCTCTCTGCTCAGCAGGGACCCTGCTTCCTGCTCTCTCTCTCTCTGCCTGTCTCTCTGCCTACTTGTGATCTCTGTCTAATAAATAAATAAATAAATCTTAAAAAAAAATAACCAAATTGAATTTTTTTTTAAAGATTTTTTATTTATTTGACAGACAGAGATTACAGGTAGGCAGAGAGGCAGGCAGAGAGAGAGAGAGGAGGAAGCAGGCTCCCTGCTGAGCAGAGAGCCCGATGCGGGACTCGATCCCAGGACCCTGAGATCATGACCTGAGCCGAAGGCAGCGGCTTAACCCACTGAGCCACCCAGGCACCCCCCAAATTGAATTTTTAAGCATTTTGCCATCTGCTTCAGGTAGATGCTCCCAGAGATAACTAGTTCTCTTTTCTCTTTTCTCTCCTCATTCAAAAATGCCTGGAGTTGTTTCACTGCTGTTTTTATTCCCTTAACCTCTCACTCATCAATCTGGTGTCTGCCTCCATTGTGCAAACAAATTGTTCTTACCTATTGTCTCCAGTGACCCCCATATTGCTAAACTGATAAACAGTGTTCAGTCTTTCTCTTACATAACCTCCTGGCAGCATTTGATAAATGACCTCCCTTCGTACACATCCTCCCTTTATTTTAATGTTTCCATGCAACCCTGGTTTCCTCCTATCCCTCTGGATGCCCTTCTCTTTCTTTTCCCCCCTCCTTCCCCTTCTTTTTCCGCCTTTACCTGGACATTAAATATTAGATTTCCTCAAAACTCTCTTTTAAACCTTTTCCCCATCCCTAAGGGACTTCTTTCAGAACTATAGACTCATTGATTATTGTGACATCCATATCCATATTTCCAAATGCTATCTGGAGCATTCTGTTCCTGGCAGCTCCCTCTAGCCAAGGGCAATGTCTAGAGGCAGAGTCACTTGTTGATCTGGCACCTGTTGATCTAAACTTCTGGCAGCTGTGGAAGGGAATTCTGGAGAGAGCATCACAGTATCCACTGAGGATACATGTGTCATGAATATTTTCTCCTAATACGTGATATGCCTATTCATTTTCTTTTCACTATCTTAAGGAATGGCTAGTATTTTTTATGAATTATAATTAACTTCTTTTCTTTTATGTTAAATTCTCTTTTTTCAATAAAGTTTTTTTTAAGATTTTATTTTTATTTTTTTATAAACATATATTTTTATCCCCAGGGGTACAGGTCTGTGAATCACCAGGTTTACACACTTCATAGCACTCACCAAAGCACATACCCCCCCAATGTCTTTTTTTTATAAAGTTTTTTAAGTTTTTCATTATGGTAAAAAACACATAACATAAAATTTACCATCTTAGCCATTTTAAAGTTCAGTAATGCTAAGTAATTCACATTGTTATGAAACAGATCTCCAGAACTTTTTCATCTTGTAAATATAAAGCCCTGTATCCATTAAACAATAACCCCCCAATCCTACTCCCCAGCCCCTGACAACCTCTATTCTACTTTCTATCTCTGTGATCTTGACTACTCTGTATACCTCATAAAAGTGAAATCATACAATATTTGCCTTTTGGTGACTGGCTTATCTCATTTAATGTAATGTTCTCAAGGTTCATCCATGTTCTAGCATGTGACAGAATTTCTTTCCTTTTTAAGACTGAATAATCTTCCATTGTACGTATATACCACACTTTGCTTATCCATTCATCCATCAGTGGACATTTGAATTGCTTCCACCTCTTTTCTATTATCAATATTGCTTCTATGAACATGAATATGCAACTATCTCTTTGAAACCCTGCTTCCAATTTTTATGGATATTTACCCAGAGGTGGGATTGCTGGATCATATGGTAGTTTTTAAATTTTTTTGAGTAACCTCCATATTGTTTTCCATAATGCTTGAACTATTTTTACAATCTCACTGTGTGTATGGCTCAGATTTCTTCATATCCTCTCCAAGTCTGGCTATTTTCTGTTTTTTGTTTGTTTGTTTGTTTTTCATAGCAGCCATCCTAGCAGGTATGAGGTTATTTAGTGCTTTTTGTGTCTTCTTTAAGAAATATTTACCTATCAAGGTTACAAATATGTTTCCACACTTAAGATCCTGGCTCTTAGGTGCCTGGGTGGCTCAGTGGGTTAAGCCGCTGCCTTCGGCTCAGGTCATGATCTCAGGGTCCTGGGATCGAGTCCCGCATCGGGCTCTCTGCTCAGCAGGCAGCCTGCTTCCTCCTCTCTCTCTCTGCCTGCATCTCTGCCTACTTGTGATCTCTGTCAAATAAATAAATAAAATCCTAAAAAAAAAAAAAAAAGATCTTGGCTCTTACATTTACGTGTATGATACATCTCAAATTAGCATGAGGTATGGGTTAAGGTTCATTTTTTTTCAAGTGGATATCCAGTTATTCTGACACTATTTGTTGAAAGAAACTTTCCAGTCTACATGAAATTTTCTTAGCACCTTGGCAAGTTTCTTTTGGCATTGGGTTTTAAGAAGCATCCCAACTTTAGGCATGTCAGGCTGTGAAGAAGCAAGTACATCTTAGAACTGAGAAAATAGGAGCCTTTTTTGGATTCCTGCAGCCCCTCGCACAGTGTATGTAGGTCACCACAGTGAGTGGCACTGGAGCTTTGGACTCAGACAAATCTGGATTCAGACCCAAGTCTGCATGGCCTTGAATAATTTACCTAACCTCTTTTGCTTGTGTTTTTGTACACACACAGTGAAGATCCATCTTCTCTACTGTCTTGTGCTGAGAAATTAAATGATGCAAAATGCGTGGTGTTGCTCTTTGCTAAGTATTCTTTTCCCCTCATATTTTCGTTCTTCCAGTAAATATTTGTTATCTTCATTGAACTCGGTGGTTTGGAGTTTGAAGGAAATTTCTGTCTAAATTCCTTTGTAGTTTTTCAAAAAGACTTGGAAATTGATTTCCAGTCTCCTCACCTAGTATTAATCTTACTTTTCTCTAATTCTCCTTTTGCAAATTCTTCAGAGAGTGGTTTGGATGTAATTATATGGAAATTTCATCATATTAAGGAGAAATTTAGTAATGATATTATGTGAGCATCAGAAGTCAGGAATCCTTCCGTTTCAGCTAGATGAAAGCAGAGCTTCTTAACTCGAAGAGGCACACAACCAACCTGAGGATCTTGTTATACTCCAGGTTCTGATTCAGGAGGTCTGAAGTGGAGTCTCATATCCCGCATTTCTAGCAGGCTCCAAGGAGATGCCAAAGCTTCTGGTGTAAGAGCCACTTTTCACTAGGTAGGGGCTGGAGGCTTCCGTTCTCTAGGGGGAAAAAAATGAAACCCTGAAGTACATGAATAAATAATGTTTCCCTTGGCTGAGTGTCCTTTGGTGCAGAGAGAGAGGGAACTGTTCATTGAATTTTTACCATACACTTGCAAGCATTTGTGTAAGGTGAAACATAGGTAGACTGAGCACAAATATTTTCTGTTTTAGGCACTCTGGATTTAAAAGAAGACAATGTGAAACAGCCAGTGCTCATGACAACACTAATGAATTGTTGAGCACTACACCAAAAACTAATGATGTGCTATATCTTGGCTAATTGAACTAAGTAACTAACTAAATAACTAAATAAAATCAGACAATGTAGTTTCACGCCCCAGCTTCCCCTACTTACAATCCATTGTGACCTTTCACAAGTTGCTAAGGGATGCCTGGGTGGCTCAGTTGGTTAACCAGCTGCTTTCGGCTCAGGTCATGATCCCAGCGTCCTGGGATTGAGTCCCACATCGGGCTCCTTGCTCGGCAGGGAGCCTGCTTCTCCCTCTGCCTCTGCCTGCCATTCTGTCTGCCTGTGCTTGTTCTCTCCCTCTCTCTCTCTCTGATAAATAAATAAAATCTTTAAAAAAAAAAACAAAAAAAACCCACAAGTTGCTAAACCTCTTCCAAGCCTCTTACAGGCTGACTCTCAACTGCATTTCAAGTTCAGTATATTTTGCATGTACAAGAAGACTCTTGATGCTAAGTAAACTGAGATTAAAGACATATGAACAAATTATACCAAAGTAACCGAAAACCATATACAATATTATATATGTCAATGGGCTAAAGTCTTAAAATAGATCACTTCCTTTCAATGTCAAAACAGTTGGGGCCTTAGAGAAGTTAAACAGTTTACCCAAAGATCAGTTATCAGGCAGCTGTTACTTGAACCAAGATGGTCTAGTTTCTCCTCCCTCTTTCCTAATCATTATACTACACTGCCCGATAGCTCTGTGGAGCTGTCTGAGATTTACTCAGTTTCAAGGTCATCAGTCCAGATTATGCGGGGTTAAATTCCTGAGAGACTATGAAATAGAGTCCAAGCTACCTAAATAGCTCAGTGTGAGGTCAGATTATGAGCAAGGCAAGGAAGTACTATCCAAACCCAGCAATAATATCTTCATGTCCATAGGCATGACAAATCCACTTCAAGATACAGGCATATAAGGATTATTTTAGATGAAGAAACTGAGGCTCAGAGAGGGTAAGTGATTTATCCCCATGAAGGATTCATAGCATTTTTGGCTATAAGGAAAAGGATGCTTCACTCATATGATTTCAAACAACAAGGAAATATATTACCCCATTCATTAAGTGTAGAGGTAGGGTAGACTTTAGGGTCAACACGTCAGCATGGGTGTGGGGGCAGGGAGAGGTTGACGAGGAGAACAAAGGCAAGAGAAATGTAGCTTAAATTAAACCTCCTTACAACTTGCAGTGCACTGATAAATAAATACCTGGGACAGGCACAACATGACATTCTTCAAGGAACTCCTGGCTGTGGTAATGTTGATGGTTTATTAGAGACTAAAAGCAACTTTTGGACAATAACCAGATCGCCAACATCCTGAAACCTCACTTTCAGCAGTAAAAAATTCCTTCGAAACTTAAATTATCTTCTATCCCCCTTCTCTCCACAAACGTAGAAGTATATCATCAGTCACTTCTCACAATCACAAGGGCAGCTCTCTGTTTGCCCACAGGTCCTGTCCCCATGCTATAATAACAACACCTTTTTGCACTGAAAACATCTCAACAATTCTTTCTTGTCCATTCGCTATTGGACCCAACAAATCACATCATTTGGCGCCAGTTTGGGGCTCAAGTCTTCTCATCTGGACAAACTTGGTGAATACCTCCTCTTCTCTCTCCCCACTCTCATATCAGGAGTATGGTCTTATTAGAACACTTTGATGTTTACTGATCAGGCTGTAATCCTCTAGTCTGTGGTTACTCTAGGGAGGAAAAAGCCTGCCTTTTGACTGGAAGCTAGCACCCTAAACAAAATGGTTTTGTCCTCCCTTTATTCCTATTCTTATATAAATTCTTTTGGGGCATGAGACAGACACCTGTCACTAGGGTGGCTGCCAATCTTAAGACTTCCATGTGAGGTTTCCTCCTCATTGGTCTAATGTGATCCTCTTCAGATCTCTGGTCTAGCCACTTCTGGCTCTGAGACGTCCACCCAGAGACAACCCAAAACAGTACCTGATTGAATTAAAACCTAAGCCTATCTCCCCAGTTTCCTAGCGAAGTCAGCTGTAAGGACTGTCGGTGTAAGGTGTTGGATTGTTGCTTAGATAATGGTATATTTCTATCTCTATTGTTTTCTGTCAGTGTCTCCTACTAACTACTTAAATTACAAAATTGGGTAATTTCCCCCTTATAATACTATTTTTAGTGCTTTTCATGGATTAAAAAGAGTGGGTTCTTCATGGCATGTCACAGCACAGTATTTTAGTCCATTCCACAGCACCCTTTTGTAGCCTAGGATATAAGGTGGAAGGGGGGCAGATCCTGGCATCCCTCCTACAAGGTGAGGTGTTGCTCCTAGTGACTCCTTAGAGGGATGCCTCCGGGCACTTTGACAAGAAACCCTGACATATCCTGCATGGGGTGTCACCTGGAGTTAGGGGAGATTTTTTGCCAATGGACCTTCTCTACTTTTCTAAGAAAATGGAATCTTATTCTTCAGTCCCTAAGGATTCTTCCTTGGGATGCCTTTTAACCCACTGGAATCAAATTGGATTGAAAATTTAAGAAAGACTAAACTGATCTTCTGTAACATTGCATGGCCTCAGGATTCCTCAGGAGATGAGGGAAAATGGTGCATAAATGGGACATTAAACTTCAGTAGGATCTATCAGTTAGATCTCTCCTGCAGATAAAGGGGGGTCAAATGGATTGAGGTGCCCTATGCCCAGGCCTTTATGTCCCTAAATCAAGCCCCCAACCTAAGGCTTTTTTTTTTTTTTTTAAGATTTTATTTATTTATTTGAGAGAGAGACAGATAGAGCACAAGCAGAGGGAGCTGCAGGCAGAGGGAGAAACAGGCTCCCCACAGAGCAAGGAGCCTGATGTAGAACTTGATCCTAGGGCCCTAGCATCATGACCTGAGCCAAAGACAGATACTTAACTGACTGAGCCAAGGCATCCCCCAACCTAAGGTTTCTTGCAGAATTTATCTAACCACCAACCAAGTTAGTAAACCCCCTCTGGACATATTGGGTGATGATTGTTTAAATAGATCCATTCCTGTTAATAAACCTGGGCTACTAGAGGAATCACGAGCCAATCTAAACAAAGAGGATATTGGCTCTGTTACTAACCCTCCTCCTCATAATCCTCAAACCCACTTTGTTCCCAGCCCACCTGGACATACTAGGAGAGAGCTCCCTATCTTCCAGGAGTCCCATTTAAATCTGGATTCCATCCTTTTAGGGAGGTTGCTAATGGAGAAATGGGCACAGTTAAAGTCCATTAGCAGACTCAGATAAAGCAAAAATTAGAGTGATATTCCAAAAACCCTTCTCAATTTATTGTTTGATTTGACTGGTAAGATATATAAATCACATTATCTCATTGTTCCCCTGAGGAAAAGGGGCTCAAGAATTTGCTGACGAACTAGCAGCCAGAAATAGAGATTGTTATCCGACGGGGGAAACTGCTGTTCCCAATATTGAACCCTACTGGAATTACCAAGAAGATAGACAGGGAAGGGAAAGAAGAGAACATAAGAGCACTTGTTTAATAGAAGAAATGAAAAAAGGATTCTCTAAACGTTAATAAAATTCAGGAAGTTACTCAAGGAGCTGACTGGAATCCAGCTCTATTTCAGGGTTTTTTGATAGAAGACATCCATAAATACATAAATCTGGACCCAATTTCACCCAAGGGAACAGTTATACTACACATGCATTTTATTTATTATTATTATTATTATTAACATAAAATGTATTATTTCTTTCAGGGGTACAGGTCTATGATTCATAAATCTTACACAGCACCCAGCACTCACCACAACACATACCCTCCCCAGTATCCATCACCAGCCACTCCATCAAGCCCTTTCCCTCACCTCCTCTCCAGCCAAACCTCATTTTGTTTCCTGAAATTAAGAGTCTCTTTGGTTTGTCTCTCTCTCTGGTTTTGTCTTGTTTCATTTTTTCCTCTTTTTTACCCCTATGATCCTCTACCTTGTTTCTTAAATCCTGCATATCAGTGAGATTGTATGATAATTGCCTTTCTCTGATTGACTCATTTTGCTTAGCATAATACTCTCTAGTTCCATCCACATCATTGCAAATGGTAAAAATTCATTTTTAATGACTGTATAATATTCTTTTACATATATGTGTGTGTGTGTGTGTGTGTGCACTCATCTTCTTTATCTTCTTTATCCGTTCATTTGTTGATGGACATCTGGGCTCTCTCCATAGTTTGGCTATTGTGGACTCTGCCACTATAAATATTAGGGTGCAGGTGCCCCTTCAGATCACCACATTGGTATCTTTGGGGCAAATACCCCAAAGTGCAATTGCTGGGTCATAGGGTAGCTGTATTTTCAACTTTTTGAGGAATATCCATACTGTTTTCCAGAGTGGCTGCACCAGCTTGGATTCCCAACACTGTGGGAGGGTTCCCCTTTCTCTGCATCCTCACCAACATCTGTCATTTCCTGACTTGTTAATTTTAGTCATTCTGACTGTGTGAAGTGGTATTTCATTGTGGTTTTGATTTATATTTCCCTGATGCCAAGTTTTCGTGGGTCTGTTGACCATTTGAATGTCTTCTTTGCCAAAATGTCTGTTCCTGTCTTCTGCCCATTTCTTGACTGGATTATTTGTTCTTTGGGTGTTGAGTTTGATAAGTTCTTTATAGGTTTTAGATACTAGCCCTTTATCTGATATGTTGTTTGCTAATACTTTCTCCCATTCTGTCGGTTGTCTTTTGATTTTGTTGACTGTTTCCTTTGCTATGCAAAAGGTTTTTATCTTGATGAAGTCTCAGTAGTCCATTTTTGTCTTTGGAGATGTATCTAGCAAGAAGTTGCTGTGGCCAAGATCAAAGAGGTTGCTGCCTGTGTTCTCCTCTAGGATTTTGATGGATTCCTGTCTCACATTGAGGTCTTTCATCCATTTTGAGTCTGTTTTTGTGTATGGTGTAAGGAAATGGTCCAGTTTTATTCTTCTGCATATGGCTGTCCAATTTTCCCAGCACCATTTGCTGAAGAGACTACCTCTTTTCAACTGGGTATTCTTCCTGTTTTGTCAAAGATTAGTTGACCATAACATTGAGGATCGATTTCTGAGTTCCTTTTCTGTTCCACTGATCTGTTTCTGGTTTTGTGCCAGTACCATACCGTTTTGATAACGACAGCTTTGTAATAGAGCTTGAAGGACAGAACTGTGATGACACCAGCTTTGGTTTTCTTTTTCTACATTCCTTTGGCTGCTCAGGGTCTTTTCTGGTTTCATAAAAATTTTAGGATTATTTGTTCCAGTTCTGTGAAAAAAAGTTGGTGTTATTTTGATAAGGATTGCATTGAATGTGTAGATTGCTCTAGAGGGCATAGACTTTTTAACAATATTTGTTCTTTCAACCCTGGAACATGGAATATTTTTCCATTTCTTTGTGTCTTCCTCAATTTCTTTCATGAGTGTTCTATACTTTCCTGAGTACAGATTCTTTGGCTCTTTGGCTAGGTTTATTCCTAGGTATTTTATGGTTTGGGGTGCAGTTGTAAATGGGATCGACTCTTTAATTTCTCTTTCTTCTGTCTTGTTGTTAATGTATAGAAATGTAACTGATTTCTGTGCATTGATTTTATATCCTGCCACTTTACTGAATTCCTGTATGAGTTCTAGCACTTTTGGAGTGGAATCTTTGGGTTTTCCACATAAAGTATTATATCATCTGCAAAGAGTGAGAGTTTGACTTCTTCTTTATTTATTCAGATGGCTTTTATTTCTTTTTGTTGTCTGATTGCTGAGGCTAGGACTTCTAGCACTGTGTTGAATAGCAGTGGTGATGTGTACGGTCCTGCCGTGTTCATGACCTTAGGGGAAAAACTTTCAGTTTCTCCCCATTGAGAATGATATTTGCTGTGGGTTTTTCATAGATGGCTCTTATGATATTCTTCCAGAGAAAAATAGATGAGTGAGAGAACAAAATGTTAAAAGGGTAACAATGACCCCAGAAAAATATACACTAACCAAATTAGAAGAGACCTGAAACTGGGAGAAGAAAGGGGAAAAATATATATCTATATCTATATAGATATAGATATATATATTACCTATTATCTATATATTTTTTCTATTTTTTATTCTATTTTTATCTATATAGATATAGATATTTTTCCCTATATAGATATATATTTTCCCAATATATATATTTTTCCCTATATAGTATATATATATTTTTTATATATAGATATATTTTCCCTATATAGATATATATTTTTCCCATATATATATATGTATACATACATATATATATGAATGATTAGCCTGATGAATAGAATAGAATACAGCCACACACTTGATTTTGGGTGTATTTGGGTCTGTTAGAAGTAACTGCCTCACAAAATTTAAAAAAAAGAAAAACTTATATGTATACAAAAAATAAGGTTAAATACAATGAAGGGATAGATTATGACTATAAAAATGAAAATTAAAAAAAGATTTTTAAAAAGGTATTGGGATAAAATAGTTAAGATAGGTTAAAATAAGAAAGAGGAAAATTAGAAATAAAAAGAAAAATAGGAAAAGAAAAAAAACAACAAAAATTTAAAAATTTAACTTGGAAGTACTAAAGAAGCATGGGGGGAAAATCCGTGAATTTGCTGTGCTGTATTCCCATAACTCTGAAGTTTTACAGTTCTCATTAATTGGTGAACTTGGTCTTGGCTGGGTGTTCTTTCTAATCTTCTGGGGGAGGGGCCTGTTGCCATGATTCTCAAATGTTTTTGCCTGAGGCAGAATTGCTTCACCCTTGCCAGGGGCCAGGCTAAGTAATCTGCTTGGGTTTGCTCTCTGTAGTTTTTGTTCCCTGAACGCTTTCTGTACAGCTCTGGGTGACGGGAATGAAGATGGCGGCCTCCCTGTTTCTGAGCCGGAGGAGCCAAGAGCTCAGACCCCACTCCTCAGTGCATCCTCAGAGAAAAGCAGTCAATCCTCGCATCTTGCTGGTCTCTGGCTGCTCTCTGGGTTCACCCAGCTTGTGACCGAGCATTTCTATTTCTGGCACATGGTCCTGTTTGGAGTTTCCAAACCCAGCAGATTCCTGGTGTGGGCTCCCATGCCACTCCTCCCAGAGGAGGAGAGGGGGGTCTTCCCTGGATCTGCCACTTGTGGGGGTCCCTGCTGGAAAAGCAGTGGCCCGACTGTGCCTCAGATCGTGATTTAAGGTAACCCTGAGCTGAGAGCCCCCTCCTTGGCTCTGTTTCTGCAGTTGGTTTTCCTGCTCTGATACCTGGGAGCTATGCTGCACTCAGACACCCCCAGTCTTTCTGTGACCTGAGGGTCCTGAGACCACACTGTCCCCGTGAGGGCTCCACCCCCTGCTTAGTCTCTGGAGAGATGTCCCTCAGTGGAGCAGATTTCTAAATCTGATTTTGTGCTCCGCTGCTCCACCGCTTGCCAGGAGCTGGCCCCTCCCCCCATGGTCTATCTTCCCAAATATCACTCGGATTCACTTCTCCACACGACCTACCTCCCAGAAAGTGGTCACTTTTCTGTTCATAGAATTGCTGCTATTCTCTTTGATCTCCTGTCTAGTTTGTAGGTGTTCAGAATGGTTTGATAACTAGCTGAAATCCTGGGACCAGATGAAATTTAGGTCTCCCACTCCTCTGCCATCTTGCTTCACCAATATCTTCCCAATTTAAAACAAAGATGGACACAATCTGTTTTTCACTGGTATGACCATTTGACATCCATTTTTGTACCCTCTGTAGGGTTGGAAAGTGTAATTTAGCATATGGAAGCCCTTATACACCATAAAGGCTCCCAGTGATTCACAAACAGCATCTCCTTACTTAATGCTGAGTTCACACAAATGTGCAAAGCGGTTCTACAAAATAGAATGGCTTTAGGTGTCCTAATAGCAGCACAAAGAGATACCTGTGTCATTATTAAAACAGAATGTTGTGTATACATCCCAGATTATCATAAAAATGTCATAGGACTAAAAAAGATATGAATACTCAAACTAAGGCTCTACAAAATCCTTCCCACTCTTTTGATGATTGGCTAAATTCCTGCTTCAGGAGAGGACTCCTGCTTCAGAAGAGGACTATGGCCAACTACTAAGGATTTCTTTGTTGGACTTCTCATTCTTATAACCATTTTAATCCTAATATGTTGCATTTTTCCACGTTTTTCCATTTGGTGCTGACACCCATCACTATAGTAACTTCACACCAACAGGTGGTTGTCACCTGCTTTTTGCTGTCCAAATCGAACTCAGCAGCCTTTGCCTTTTGTAGTTCCCCTATGTGCTCCCGGACCTACATTTAATTCTTACAGGACCTCCATGATGTAGTTACCATTACTATCCTCATTTTACCACTGAAAAGATGGAGGCAGAGAGAGATCAAGTAACTTTCTTGAGTCACACAGCTAGAAGTCACTGAGTCAGGACACAAACCTAGGCAGTCAGTTTTTACCTTCTATGTATACTGTATAAAATTTTTTTTATTGGGGTGGGAGGAATAAACTAGTAAAAACCCAAAGAGGAAAGTAAATTATGTGTTCAATGAGTTAATTGTTAAATTGCAAGTTACTAACAGATAAATACTCTGGTTGGGCCAAAAGGTGTATTTCAGGATCTTGCCACATTTTCATCACTGATAAAAATCTATGAAGATTCAGTTGCTACAGCAGCATAATCTCATGTAGGATCAAATTGTCTTTGCTTTTCAAATCTGTTGGTTTGCTTAGCAATACTTATTATTTCCAGAAATGATGTTCTTATATTATTGCGAATCTAGTAACCTGTTAATATATTACTACAGACCAAAGCTAAAAAATGAGTATTATAATCAGACACTGCTAAATGATAGATCTCCAGATCCTCTCCTGTAACTTAAAGCAAGTGGCAGTTCTATCGAGATGCACCTGTCAGACAGGCAGTTTTTAAAAATTATATTTAGAGTTAAAATAACATATATGAGTGCATAATCAATTATGTTTTAAAACCAAATGTATAGGAGCAGGAAGGTGAAGTAAAAAAAAGTTAGGTCATGGTGGAAGGAACAAGAGACAAAGATAACTTGTAGGTTCTTGACTAGAACGATCAGGCGAGACAAACCATAAGTGACTCTTAATCTCACAAAACAAACTGAGGGTTGCTGGGGGGAGGAGGTTTGGGAGAAAGGGGTGGGATTATGGACATTGGGGAGGGTATGTGCTTTGGTGAGTGCTGTGAAGTGTGTAAACCTGTGATTCACAGACCTGTACCCCTGGGGATAAAAATATATGTTTATAAAAAATAAAAAATTAAATTTAAAAAAATGATTAAAAAAAAAAAAAAAAGGAACGATCAGGCGTATACCGATGCCATGAGCCAGAATGGAAAACAGAGGAGTGGCAGGCTGTGGGGAGAAGAATGATCTTGATTTTAGGCACTGAGCTCTGAGGCATGGGAGGGATGTCTAGGTGGGGCTTGTTGGCTGAGTGTTGGAGATACAGGTCTGGAACTTGCCATGTTTCGTCTGGAGGTGCAGGTGTGTGGAAGTGATTAGCATATATACTTCAAATTGTGGGACTCTGGACCAGTTACTCAGCCTCTCTGGGCCTTAGAGTCCTCTTGGATAAAGTAAGGGTGATAATGGTTCCCTCGCAAAGAAAGGAGGAAGATCGAAGCATACAGAGTGCCTGGTCTAGGGGCCTTGCACGGCACATGGAGTGAATGACATTGAAAGGCTCACTGCTGACAGAGAGTGACAAGTCTAGTGGCCAGGGGACTTCAGTATCTTCAGTCAGAGTGAGCACCTCTGAACCAGAGAAGAGACTTCCATGCCATTACGCTTATATTACTATAACCTCGAATAGATTGTATAGATACAAGCTTTCTCTCTAAATTGCTCCTCTGCAAGTAGACAGAAACCTAGCAGAGAATTAGTGACAGAGAGGAAATAACAAATATTTTAGGGTTTTAAAGGGATATAGGGCGCCTGGGTGGCTCAGTGGGTTAAGCCGCTGCCTTCGGCTCAGGTCATGATCTCAGGGTCCTGGGATCAAGTCCCACATCGGGCTCTCTGCTCAGCAGGGAGCCTGCTTCCTCCTCTCTCTCTGCCTTCCTCTCTGCCTACTTGTGATCTCTCTCTGTAGAATAAATAAATAAAATCTTAAAAAAAAAAAAAAAAAAGAATGAAGGGATAAAGGGATATATATTTTTGAGAGGTTATTACATAACAGAAGAGGTTATAATAATAATTTGGCTATATTGTAGAATTTGTTTTCGTAAGAATTTTAAATTACTCTCATCCATATTTTTCAGCTATAATTGGCATCACTCGCCTATTAGACACCATGTGGTAGATTACAGAAGGCTTGAGGCAGAAGGCCTGCGATTGAATTCTGGACCCATCATTTACTGGTCTCAAGTGCTCTGGTTCTGTCTGTAGACAACAGCAGCATTACACCCACTCAGTACTTCAAACTTGGAGTCAATTTACACTTCTCCTTTTCCTTTAACCCCTGTGTCCAACTGATCACCCAGTTCTGACAAGTGGGACGTCTGGTAACTCTTCATTCTGCCTGTTTGCCTGCGTTGTCATTGGGGCAGCCTTGTTTGACAGCATCATGATCTCATGTCTGACTCCTCGCACAGCCCCCAACTCGCCCCCCTCCACCACTCTAGCTTCCACCTTGCCTCTGGAATTATCTTCTTTTGTTTTAATTGTTATTTTTAATAAACATATAATATACTTTATTATATATTATATATTATTTATATTTTAATATTTATTATTTATTATTTATATTATTTATATTTATTATATATTATTTATTTAACCCCCAGGGTACAGGTATGTGAATCTCCAGGTTTACACACTTCATAGCACTCACCATAGCACATACCCTCCCCAATGTCCATAATCCCAACCCCCTTCTCCCAACCCCCCCTCCCTCCAGCAACCCTCAGTTTGTTTTGTGAGATTAAGAGTCACTTATGGTTTGTCTCCCTCCCAGTCCCATCTTGTTTCATTTTGGAATTATCTTCTTAAAACATGGGTGATTCTGGAAGCAGTGGAAGTGCACAAAGACTTTAGAAATCCGTATTCTTTGGTGCCTGGGTGGCTCGCTCAGTTGGTTAAACGGCTGCCTGCGGCTCAGGTCATGATCCCAGGGTCCTAGGATCGAGCCCCACATGAGGCTCCTTGCTCAGCGGGGAGTCTGCTTCTCCCTCTCCCTTTGCTTGCTGCTTCACCTGCTCATGCTTTCTTTCTCTCTCTGTGTCAAATAAATAAATAAAACCTTAGAAAAAATCCAAACTCTGTAGAATGGCATAGAGACCCTGTACAATGTGGTGGCAACTTTGTTTCCCAGGTTCAGCCCCGTGACTTCACCTGCTGCTCTCTCCAGTCAATGGAATTTCCACCATTCTCTCCCTGTCTGGTCCTCTCTACTCCTGTAGCTTCGCATAAACTGAATTTTCCTTCCTGCAACCTTGTCTCCCTGTACATAGCAAATCAATATACACACATTTTTTTTTTTAATTTTAAAATAGTTTATTTATTTATTTTTAAAGATTTTATTTATTTATCAGAGGGCGGGGGAGAGCGAGCACAGGCAGACAGAATGGCAGGCAGAGGCAGAGGGAGAAGCAGGCTCCCTGCTGAGCAAGGAGCCCGATGTGGGACTCGATCCCAGGACGCTGGGATCATGACCTGAGCCGAAGGCAGCTGCTTAACCAACTGAGCCACCCAGGCGTCCCAATATACACACTTTTTGAGATTCAATGCTTTCTATCACGTCCTCCTCTGGACTATAATTATTTTACATATTTATAGTGAACATGGAGGTTCTTAGACTTATATTATATTATATTCCTGGAACCCAGCGAAGGGTGTGTGGTACATAACAAAAGATTTTCAACTTTAAAGTCCTTTCTAAAAAGTCACTGTGGGCAAATCTCTGTTTTTCTGAACCTCAGGTTCCTCACCTGTAAAGTTAGATAAAAATACCTACCACATAGAGCTCTTGGTAAATGAAACCCAATAATTTGCTTACAAGCATTTTGTAAGCCGTACATTAGTGTAACACTTAATTTTTGATTCTAAAGTGATCTGTTTCTGGGGCACCTGGGTGGCTCAGTTTGTTAAGTATCTGACTTTGGGTCTCAGCTCAGGTCTTGATCTGAAGGTCACGTGTTCAAGTTCTGCCTTGGGCTCCATGTGGGGCATGGAGCCTATTCTTTTTTTTTTTTTTAAAGATTTTATTTGTTTATTTGACAGAGAGAAATCACAAGTAGATGGAGAGGCAGGCAGAGAGAGAGAGAGGGAAGCAGGCTCCCCGCTGAGCAGAGAGCCCGATGCGGGACTCGATCCCAGGACTCTGAGATCATGACCTGAGCCGAAGGCAGCGGCCTAACCCACTGAGCCACCCAGGCGTCCCAATATACACACTTTTTGAGATTCAATGCTTTCTATCACGTCCTCCTCTGGACTATAATTATTTTACATATTTATAGTGAACATGGAGGTTCTTAGACTTATATTATATTATATTCCTGGAACCCAGCCAAGGGTGTGTGAGCCTTGGGCTCCATGTGGGGCATGGAGCCTATTCTTAAAAACAAGTGATCTGTCTCCAAGTGTCATTCTTTTTGGATCAGTCTAACACCTGGAAAATTATAGACTCTTAATGCTCATTGATTTACAACTAATTTGAACACATTCTTCCTAAGCCAGGCTGCTCACTGTGTATCACTGATCACAAAGGATGAGGAGCATCTGAATGAACAAGATGTCAACCTACTCCTATTTAATTATTTATTTTATTTTATTTTATTTTATTTTATTTTATTCTAAGTCCAGTAGAGTTAAGATGCAGCGTTATGTTAGTTTCAGGTGTACAGTATAGTGATTCGGCACTTCCATACATCATCCAGTGTTCAACACAAGTGCCTTCTTTAGTCACCCGTTACCCACCACGTCTCCGGTTTCACCCAGTCCTGTTATTTGTTACCTCCACTAGGCAGTTCTCCTCTCTCCACTTTATGGCGGTATCACTCAAGTGCAGTAACAAGAAACTACACCAGGGGGCTCCCCTGCATTTTCCAAATGAAGTCTGCAAAACACCTCCCTCAGTACTTCTGAGTTGTCAACAAAGTATTTGCTTTCGTTTGAAACAAAGCAATAGAGACATACAAAACAAATTACAAACCTGGATATAATACTTTTATTTCTATCGAATTGCCATCTGAGACATTCTTAATTTTCCTTAGTCTGTTAAAAAGCTGAAGGGGAATTATTAGTCCCTTTTTACTTATGGGATTTAGAAACTGTGAGACAACCTGTCTTTCAATTGAGGACTCCAACATTATTTGTTATCAAAAGGTTTGATCCCAGGTTGAGCTAAATAGAAGACAAACCTGACAATACAAACATTGCATTACTGCATTCCCAAGAAGATCCAGCAAATAGTAGAGGGGGGAAACCCAAATAAGTGAAAGTATGTGTGACACTTCTCTTTCTAAAAATAAGCTACAAATTATAATGCATATGGCCCTAGATAAGGAATCAATGACTCTTTCTAATGCTGGACGGATTTCTAACTTCCCCTACCTTCCTCATCACTTACCTTTAGAGCTCATCTTTTTCATCTTTAGATGAAGTTTTGGGGTGATGGTCTTTTTAAAAATCAGCTTTAATGAGACATTATTTGCATATACAATTCCCCATTTTTAAGTGAAATTTGATAAATTATGGAAAAGGTATGCTGTTCGGTGACCACATCATCATGATATAGAACACTTCGTTTCCATCACCACAAGAATTCCCTCCTGCCCCTTTGTAGGCAATCTCCTTCCCTTTCCTGGCCCTTGGAAAGCACAGATCTGATCTTTATCACTACAGTTTTGTCTTTTCAAAGGTTTTATGTCTGGCTTCTTTCATTTAGCATAATGTTTTTGAGCTACATCAACATGTGTGTATTGGTAATTTGTTTACTTATTGCTAAATAGCATGCCATTGCATGAATATATGACAAATTTTTTTCCTGCTAGTTGAACATTTGGGTTGTTCCCAGGTATATTTTTAAAATTTTTATTAATAGTCTACTATTGTCAGCGAGCCGTCTTGCCCAGCCATAGGCCCCAACAGTTAAAACCAGAAATAGACAAGACAACTTAACACATGCTCTAACTAAAACCTCTTGTGCTTATTTCTTATTGCAATTTTTTTAGGCATTGATGAAGATGTTTCTAAATGACCAGAACATTCCAATCACTAGACCAGAAAAGCCCTGATAGCAATGCAATGCTGAGAAGACCACATCCCACATGTCGCCTTCCCTGCCCATGATCATGGACTGAACACCTCTTGACCTTCACCCATAATCATGTGCTTTCTGCCTGCTGTCTTGCACACCCCACCCCCACCTCACCTTATAAAACTCTAGATGTCCATCTTGCCCAACAGAGAAGCTGGTTGTTAAGGCTTGAACGCCCCATCTCTTCCCTCCAACTGCTGGCACATGAAATAAATGTCTTTTTTTCTTTTCCAAACCCTCCTTCCTTGAATTATTGGCTTCTCTTGTAATGACTTGATCTGATTTTGCTTGGCAACAGTGTTGGCAAACCCAGCCAGAAGCTATGCTTTCAGTTTGTTCTGCTCCCTTGGGATTTCCTGGGATGGAGCATTTGGCCATGGCAGTGCCAGGACTTGCTTACCTATTGTTTCCTGAGTTAGTGGTTGTGATAGATGAATCAGTGACACTATGCATACTCACCTACAAGCCTTTGAGTGAACATAGATTTTCATTTCTCTTGGGTAAATACTTATAAGTGGATTGTTGGGTTAGATACAAGTAAGTACATGTTTAATTCTGTAAGGTACTGTAAAGTTCTCTCAAGTAGCTCTCCCATTTCTCACTCCAACTGGTAAAGTAGAGTCCCAATTGTCTCACTTACTTTGCAACACTTTGTATTATCAGTCTTTCATTTTAGCCATTCTAGTGGATATGTAGAAGTACCCTTTAATTTGCATTTCCCTAATCAAAATGCTGTTGAGCATCTTTTCTTCTAATTTTTTGCACTCCATACATCTTGTTCGGTCGAAGAAAGTATCTTTATATCTTTCATCCATTTTTAAAATTGAACTGTTTTTCATCTTGTTACTGAGTATTTTGTATATTCTAGAGAAATGTTCCTATCAAATATATTTTTTCAAATATTTTCTAATAGCCTGTGGCTTGCCTTTGTAATTTCATAATAGTGTCAATTGAAGGGAAAACCACTGATACATATGTAAACACTCAAATTCTTCAGATCTCAGTTTCTTCACATTTAAAGTGAGATCTTTAGGTAACTATTCTTTTCTTTTTAAAATGGCTTGATTGAGATCTATTAAATATAACACAAAATTCACTCTTATTTTAAAGTATATACAGTGACTTTTAGTATATTCAGAGTTGTGCAACTATTACCACTGTGTAATATTTTCATCACCCCAAAAAGAAACATTAGGTCCCCTGGCAGTCATTCCCCCCTTTCCCAGCACCTGGGAACCACTAATCTTAACGTTCTGTCTCAATGGATTTACCTCTTCTGGATGTTGCACATAAAAGGAATCATACAATATTTTGTATTTTATGTCTAGCTTCTTTCACTGAGCATAATATTTTCAGGGGTCATCCTGTTATAGTATCTGTACTTTGCTCCTTTTTTATTACCGAGTAACATTCTATTGTATGAATATACCACATATTCTTTATCCATTCATCATTTGATGAATATGCAGGTCATTTCCAGTTTTTACTTTTTATGAATAACACTGCTATGAACATTTGTGTACAAGGTTTTGTATGGACATAGTTTCAGTTCTCATAGGTACATACCTAGAAGTGGAATTGCTGGGTCACATGGTAACTCTATATTTAAAAATGGAGGAAATATAAAATTGTTTTCCAAAGCAGGTGCTTCCCTTTTATCACCAACAAGGTATGAGAGTTCAGTTTCTCCACATCCTTGCTAACCTTTATTTTTTCATTTTTGCATATTTAAAAAAAATAATTTTCTATACAATTTTTTTCTGTCTCCCCCCCAACTAACCTTTATTAGAGTCTGTATTTTTAAAACAGTCATCAGAATGAGTATTAAGTGGTATCTAATTGTGGTTTTGATTTGCATTTCCCTGATGACTAATGATGTTGAGCATATTTTCATGTGCTTATGAGGCATTCATATATCTCCTTGGAGAAATGACTAATAGAATACTTTGCCCATTTTAAAATTGGGTTGAGTTTATTGTTGTTGAGGTTTATTTAAGACTTCTTTAAATATTCTGGCCAGAGCCCCCTTATCAAATATATAATTTGTAAATATTTCTCCATTCTTTAAGTTTTCTTTTTACTTTCTTGACAGTGTCATTTGGCACAAAGGTTTTAGTTTTGGTGAAGCCCAATTTATCTTTTTTCTATTGGTTGCTTGTACTTTTGGTGTCATATTTAAGAAACCATTGCCTAATACAAGGTCACAAAGATTTACACCTGTATTGTTTTCTAAGAACCTTGTGGTTTTAGTTGTTACATTTAGGTCTTTGATCCATTTTGAGTTAAATTTTATATGTGGTGTGGGTAGCAATCCAATGGCATTCTTTTGTATCTGGATATCTAATTGTCCCAACATCATTTGTCAAAAACACCACTCTTTAAAAAAAAAAAAATCACTCTTTCTCCATTGGATTGTCTTGGTACCCTCGTCAAAAATCAATTGACCATTAACAGTGTGGTACTGGCATAAAGACAGGCATACAGACCAATGGAATAAAAGAGAGAGCCCAGAAATAAACTCTTGCTTGTATGGTGAATGATTTTTATAAGGGTACCAACACAATTCAGTAGGGGAAAGGACAGTCTTTTCAACAAATGGTGCTGGATAAATACATGCAAAGAAACGAATGGCTGTTTAACTAACATCATATACAAAAATTAACTCAAAATAGAAGACTGAAATGTGAGATCAGAAAATATACAACCCTTAGAGGAAAATATACAACAAAGACTGCACAGTGTTGGAGTTGGCAGTGATTTCCTGGTTATGACACCAGAGGCACAGGTAGCAACATAAAAAATAGATGAAGTAGACCTCATGAAAAATTTTAAATTTTGTGAATCAAAGGAGATTGTCAACAGGGTGAAAAGGCAACCCACTGAATGGAAGAAAAAATGTGCAAGTTATATGTATGAAAAGGGGTTAATATCCACGGTATATAGAGAGCTCCTGAAACTCAACAATAACAACAGACAAACAACCTGATTAAAAATCAGACAAGGTTTAGACATTTCTCAAAGAAGATGTACACATGATCAATAAGCACATGAAAAGATGCACCATATCATTAATCATTAAGGGATTGCAAATCAAGACTACAAGGAGATACCACCTCACGTCTATTAGGATGGCTACGATCTCAAAAAAATCACAAAAGAGTAGTGTCAGTGTCAGGATGTAGAGAAATTGAAAACCTCACACAATTTATTGGGAATTTTGTAAAATGGTACAGCTCCTATGGAAAAGAGATGGCAGTTCCTCAAAAAATTGAAAAATGCAATTACCAGTGATCCAGCATTCCACTTCTGCATATATACCCCAAAAGAATTAAAAGCAGGAACTTAAACATATTTTTACACCCATGTTCATAGCAGTGTTATTCATAATAATTAAAACATGGAAGCAATCCAACTGTCCATCAGTGAATGAATGGAAAAACAAAATGTGGTATAAACCTACAATGGAATATATTATTCAGCCTTAAAATGAAAGGAGATGCTGACATATTCTACAATATGGATAATCCTTGAGGACATTGTGCTAAGTGATATGAGTCAGTCACAAAAAGGCAAATACTGTATGCTTTTACTTATATGAGACAGGTATTGAGAGTAGCCAAAATTATAGAGACAGGAAGTAGAATTGTGTTTGCCATGGGCTGAGGAGGGGGAGTGGGGAGTTATTGTTTAATGAGTATAGGGTTTCACTGCTAGAAGATTAAAAGTTATGAAAGTGAATGGTGGGGATCATTATACTACATTATGAATTCATTTAGCATCACTGAATGCATGCTTAAAGGTGATTCAGATGATAAATTTTATACTTTGTCTCAATATCTCAATTAAAAAAAGATCAACTGACTGAATAGGTAATGGTTTATTTCTGCACTCTCAATCCAATTCTATTTATCTTCTATCTAGTCTTACACCAGCATGGCAGTGCCTTGATTACTATAGCTTTTCAGCAAATTTAAAAGTCATTTAAAAATCATGACTATTAGACTATTCATGTAATTAACAAAATAATTACAGCAAGTAACTGCAGATTGCTGCAAAGAAAAGGAAAATGTGCCATAATTGAGACTATCAGAGACTACTACTGTTGACAGGGTTTTTATGGAAAACCTCCTTGAAGAGTTAAAGTGTGTCAAGTCATGAAGAATAGGGAGAACTAGCCTCATCAAGAGCATTCCAAGCAGGAAAAGTTTAACAGCAAAGTCCCTGGGGCAGGAAAGAGGTAGGTGTAGCCTAGAACTGACAGAAAGCCAGCATGACCAGCATGTACTGAGCTAAGAGGACAGTGGTACTGGAGAGGTCAGCAGGTAATACGAGCAGGGAGTTGTAGGTTACCTGAGAACTGATTTATCCAAAGGGCAGTTGGAAGCCATTAAAAATTTGTATTTATATTTAATTTATAGATCTTATTTACTTATTTGACAGAGAGAGACACAGAGAGAGGGAACCCAAGCAGGGGGAGTGGTAGAGGGAGAAGTAGGCTTCCTGCTGAGCAGGGGGCCTGAGGGGGGGTTTTGATCCCAAGACCCTGGGATCATGACCTGAGCCAAAGGCAGATGCTTAATGACTGAGCCAACCAGACATCCCTCCATTAAACAATTTTAAACCAAAGACTGTTGTGACCCGATTTACATTTTTAAAAGCTCATTCCTGCTGACGTGTGCAGAGTGGATTGAGCATATAGATTAGAATCAGGAAGTCTAGTGAGGGGGCTATTGCAACCATCAAAATGAAAGGAGCCTGCCTTAGAATAGGACGGTGCTTGTGGAGATAAATGGTACTAGTGACGACACTAGTGGATGCCTTAGACGAGGACCATACTAGTGGAGATAAACAGGCAAGTAAAGAGATTTTAGATGTAATATAGAAGTGAAAGGAACAGGTTGACTCATATATCACTGGATGGTGGCATGGGGAGGAGGATGCTGACATGGGGAAGAGTAGGAGCCAACTAGAGTGTATATATGTTTCAAAAAAATCATCAAGAGTTCAATTTTTCAAAAATTTTGAGTTTTTAAATGTTAATGCCAGTATCATTAACATCCGGGGTTCTCTTAGTTTCAGGTGTCCAAGAAATTCAGTTTTAGACATGTTAAGTTGGAAATGCCTAGGAGATGTTCAAAAGCCATGCAGGATGAGATCAGGCTCTTCCAGCAACAAAATCCGCTGAGGAAGAGGCTTACTCCCAAAGGAAGTCTGACTCCCTGGGTGCCGGGGAAGTGTCAGACAAAGGAGGCTATTATTCTGAAAAGTAGAGAGAAATAAAACCCAAGAACTAACTGTGCTATTTCAACTCATCTTAGCCAATATTTACTGAATATCCGTAGAATCACCATGAAGCTACCCAGAGGTGTCAGAAAGAGCTGTGAACTTGAAGAGAGAAGGCATGGTTTCAAGTCTGGTGACTGGCAAAATTTGAAACTTTGATATTTATTGGATGGTTGTGCAGATGACATGGAATAATTCATGTTAAAGCATCGGGCTATATAAATGGAAGTTCATATTAGACATGGGGAGAGCAGGCATTATTATGAGCAATCAATAGGAAATACTGCAACCCTTTACTGTTTATTGCTTTCTGGAAAAAAAAAAAAACCCAAAACTTTAATGATCAAAATAAATGTACTTATTTTGCTGTAGAGGCCAGTTTTTGCACTCCCAGGTGAAATAAATCAGGACAAAATAACACCGAGGAGACCGGCGTGTGTGTACTGAGCTCTCCTGGGGGTGAAGAACACACCTCAGAAACAATGGGTCTCAGCAGATTTTTACCCTGATTGCATGTGGCCATGACTGACAGCCACAGCTTGATTACATTTGCTGCGATCCCTTTGCTGTTACATCCCAAACATATCTGAGTGTTGTTTGTACATCTTGTACATTCTTTTAGAGCCCACCTGTCAGCCTCAGCCCATAAGCTTGGTAATACACACGAGTGATGATCTGCCTTTCCTCTGTACAATTTCAAAGACTTGCTGCTTCAACAAAATAAGCATTTTTTTTTCATTCCTTTGCTCTATCCATATAGGACAAATCTTTCCCCAAACACCCTTTCCTTCCACGTTACCAAATCTTTGTTCTTACAGAGGTTCCCTAGGCCTAGAATGTCTCCCCTACTCACCTTCCTGCTGCTTTACTATGTATCTTTGTAGGCTCAGATAAATGCAAATTACCATTTCTCAAAAAACTCAGTGCACTTCATTGCATCTTCATCTCTATTTCCATTTCATGCTATTTATAACTCAATATACTTATTCAACAGACATTTATAGAATGTTTGCTTAATGTCAGGACTCTTTAAAATGTGAATGGCAGAAATCTAATCCAAGTAGCTTAAACAAACTAGCAGAGACTGTTTTCATCCTCACCTATACTTTCCACTTTACTCTATTTATAATTCGATATACTTAGTCAACAAACATTTATAGAATGCTGCTAAATGTCAGGACTCTTTTAGATGCAATTGACAGAAAGTCACATCCAAACTGCTTAAACACATCAGTTCACCTAACTAAAAAGTACAAGGAAAACCACAGTAAGACCCAGGCATTCAAACGCCGTTATTAGCCTTCATCTTTTACACAGGCTGATTAGGTTGGGTTGCCTAGAAATAGAGTCTGAGATGGGATTCTTGTGAAAGGGAAAGCTTTCAGGAAAAGGTACGTGAGGGAAGCAGGGGAAGAAAGTGAAGCAAGACCTGCAGTCTCAGCTGGAGACTAGCTCAGCTTTTTCCCCTGGGGAGATCCGAAGCTTATATCACACCAGAGTCTGTACCCCATCTTGAGGCTAGGGGGTCTGATGTGGCACCCCCTTTTCAGTCAGTCAAGGGTTGTGGGATAAGGATGGATTGTATGAGCCTCCCTGGTGGAGGGGATCTGGGTGAAGCTCCAACATCATCCTTGGGGCAGGCATGGTGGCTGCCAAAGTTCATTGGGAGTTTGGCTGACCCCAGAGGAGTCTTCCCCTTAAATCTCATACTGAAAAGCTTCAGGGAGAACTCTGATGCAATACATATGGGGTCAGAGTCAAGTAAACCATTTGGAATGGAAGCTTCACAGGAAAGAGGGTTTCTTTATTAAAGACAAGGGAAGACGGTGGGTAGGCAAACACAGGCATCCACATGCTTGATCTCTCTCTTTCTCTCTCAAATGAATAATAATAATAATAAATCCTTAAAAGAAAAAGACTGACATAAATTAACACAGCTTTGTCTTTCTCTTCCCCATCATTAAACTGCACCATCTTTGCCTGTCTTCAGTTCTGCAGACACTGGAGGTGGAGAGCCTTCACATACATGGTTCCCCCTGCTTAGCACATCTGACTCCATCTCAATTTTCAATCCACGCTTAAATGACTCAGCCTGAAGGAGGCCCTCTCTGATAACTTAATTAAAGAAGAGCTCCCTGGGGAACCTGGGTGGCACACTTAGCTAAGCATCTGACTCTTGATTTTAGCTCATGGGTGGTGAGATTTTGTCGGCTATGCACTCAGCTTGAGATTCTCTCCCTCCAGTCCTTCTTCCCTCCCCACTCCCATTCTCTCTTCTCAAAATAAATAAATACATTTAAAAAAATAAAACTAAAAAATAAAGAGGCTATCCGTGGGGCACCTGGCTGGCTCTGTCAGTAGAGCATGAGACTGTCAAGCAGGGTTGTGAGGTCAAGCCCCACACTGGGTGTGGAGACTACATTAAAAAAAAAAAGGGTATCCACCCTTGCATCTCATGGATAAATCCCACCTGGTCATGGTGGATAATCTTTTTTTTTAAAAAGATTTTATTTATTTATTTGTCAGAGAGAGAGCAAGCGAGAGCGAGCACAGGCAGACAGAGTAGAAGGCAGAGTCAGAGGGAGAAGCAGGCTCCCCGCAGAGCAAGGAGCCTGATGTGGGACTCGATCTCAGGACGCTGGGATCATGACTTGAGCCGAAGGCAGCTGCTTAACCAACTGAGCCACCCAGGCGTCCCGTGGATAATCTTTTTAATGTACAGTTGGATCCTATTAGCTAGAATCTTGTTGAGAATCTTGGCATCCATATTCCTCAGGGATATTGGTCTGAAATTCTCCTTTTTGGTGCAAATCAATCAATGTGATAGAACAAATCAATAAGAGAAGAGAGAAGAATGACAAGGTCCTCTCAACTGTTACAGAAAAAGCATCCGTTCCTGATTAAAACGCTTCAAAGTATAGGGATAGAGGGAACATTCCTCAATTTCATAAAATCTATCTATGAAAAACCCACAGTGAATATCATTCTCAATGGAGAAAAGCTGACAGCCTTCCCTTTGAGATCAGAAACATGACAAAGATGTCCACTCTCACCACTGTTGTTCAACATAGTACTAGAAGTCCTAGCAACAGCAATCAGACAACAAAAAGAAATAAAAGGTATTCAAATTGGCAAAGAAGTCAAACTCTCTTCACAGGTGACTTGATACTTTATATGGAAAACCCAAAAGACTCCACCCTCAAACTACTAGAACTCATACAGCAATTCAGTAATGTGGCAGGATACAAAATCAATATACAGAAATCAGTTGCTTTCTTATACACTAACAGTGAAAATATAGAAAGGGATTTTAGAGAATTAATTCCATTTACTATAGCACCAAGAACCATAAGATACCTGGGAATAAACCTAACTAAAGAGGTAAAGGATGTGTACTCAAGGAACTACAGAACAGTCATGAAAGAATTGAAGAAGACACAAAAAGATGGAAGAACATTCTATGCTCATGGATCGGAAGAATAAACACTATTAAAATGTCTATACTGCCCAGAGCAATCTATACTTTCAATGTCATCCCAATTAAAATGCCACTGACATTTTTCAAAGAGCTGGAACAAATAATCCTAATGTTTGTATGGGACCAGAAGATATCCCAAATTACTAAGGAAATGTTTGAAAAAGAAAAAACTGGAGGCATCACATTGCCTGACTTCAAGCTTTACTACAAAGCTGTGATCACCAAGACAGCATGGTACTGGCACAAAAACAGACACATAAACCAGTGGAACAGAGTGGAAAGTCCAGATGTGGACCCTCAACTCTATGGTCAAATAATCTTCAACAAAGCAGGGAAAAAAAATATACAGTGGAAAAAAATCTCTTCAATAAACAGTGCTGGGAAAACTGGACAGCTATGCATAGAAGAATGAAACTCAACCATTCTCTTACACCAGACACGAAGATAAACTTGAAATGGATAAAAGATCTCAATGAGAGGCAGGAATCTAGAGGAGAACATAGGCAGTAACCTCTTCGACATTGACCACAGCAACTTCTTTCAGGATATGTCTCCAAAGGCAAAGGAAACAAAAGCGAAAATGAACTTTTGGGACTTCAACAAGATCAAAAGCTTCTGCACAACCAAGGAAACAGTCAACAAAACAAAGAGGCAACCCACGGAATGGGAGAAGATATTCGCAAATGACACTACAGAGAAAGGGCTGATATCCAAGATCTATAAAGAACTCCTCACACTCAACACACACAGAACAGAAAATCATGTCAAAAAATGGGCAGAAGACATGAACAGACACTTCTCCAAAGAAGACATACAAATGGCTAACAGACACATGAAAAAATGTTCATCAACACTAGCCATCAGGAAGACTCAAATCAAAACCACATTGAGATACCACCTGACACCAGTTAGAATGGCCAATATCAACAGGACAGTAAACAACAAGTGTTGGAGAGGATGTGGAGAAAGAGGAACCCTCTAACACTGTTGGTGGGAATGCACGTTGGTGCAACCACTTTGGAAAACAGTGTGGAGATTCCTTAAGAAATTAAAAATAGAACTTCCCTGTGACCTTGCAATTGCATTACTGGGTATTTACCCCAAAGATACTGATGTAGTGAAAAGAAGGGCCATCTGTATCCCAATGCTTATAGCCGCAATGGCCACGGTCGCCAAACTGTAGAAGGAACCCATTCAATGGACAAATGAGTAAAGAAGATATGGTCCATATACACTACGGAGTATTATACCTCCATCAGAAAGGATGAATATCCAACTTTTGTATCAACATGGATGGGACTGGAAGAGATTATGCTGAGTGAAATAAGTCAAGCAGAGAGAATCAATTACCATATGGTTTCACTTACTTGTGGAACATAAGGAATAACACAGAGGACATTGGGAGATGGAGAGAAGAAGTGAGTTGGGGTAAATCGGAGGGGAGACAAACCATGAGAGACTGTGGATTCTGAGAAACAAACTGAGGGTTTTGAAGGGGAGGGTGTGAGGGGCTGGGTGAGTCCCGAGGTGGGTATTAAGGAGGGCATGTATTGCATGGAGCACTGGGTGTGGTGCATATACAATGAATTATGGATCACTGAAAAAATATTAAATTAAATTAAATTAAATGTTTTAAAAAGGGTATCTGCTCACTATACACCTTTATTCTCTATTAAGAGAGAACCAAGTCCAGGTTATTCTTCGTGCTTATCCTAATTTGTATTTAAGTCTTCAATTATTTACTTATTTATAAAGATTTTATTGTTTTATTTAACAGACAGAGAGAAGAGAGCACAAGCAGGGAGAGCAGGAGAGGGAGAAGCAGCCAGGGAGCCTGCCACAGGGCTCCATTCCAGGACCCTGGGATCATGACCTGAACCAAAGGCAGATGCTTAATCAACTGAACCACCCTGGCAAATCCCAACCCCCGCCCTCTTTATTTTTAAGATTTTTTTTTTTTTTGAGAGCGAGCAAGCAGGCGCAGGGTAATGGGCAGAGGTATAAACAGACTTCCCACTGAATAAGGAACCCCATGTGGGGCTCAATCGCAGGACCCTGGGATCATGACCTGAGCCAAAGGCAAAGGCTTTAACCCACTGAGCCACTCAGGTGCCCTAGAGCTCAGTTTTCTTTTTGATTACATAGCTTTGATGTGTGGCTGTGCTGCTCTGCAGAATTTGTACTTATTTGGGGAAAATTATTCTTTTCTTTGAGTGAATTAAAACAGCTTTATTGGGGCGCCTGGGTGGCTCAGTGTGTTAAAGCCTCTGCCTTCGGCTCAGGTCATGATCTCAGGATCCTGGGATGGAGCCCCGCATTGGGTTTTCTGCTCAGCAGGGAGCCTGTTTCCCGCTCTCTCTCTGCCTGCCTCTCTGCCTACTTGTGATCTCTCTCTCTGTCAAATAAATGAATAAAAATCTTAAAAAAAAAAGGAACAGCTTTATTGTTTTCATCGTGGAAATAAAAGGTTTTCTTTTAAGAGCTCTGGAAATCTGGGGAAAAAAAAAAGTACGAAAATGTGAGGTCCCAAACATTATCTGGAGCTGGAGAAAAGAATAGGAAGGAAGGAAGGAGACTGTGCCTGATTGGACTGTGAGTGTCTACAGATAATTTGAAGACATAACCCAACTGTGCTAATATTGACATATTTTGATCTAATGAGACTGGATTTTTGTGGGCCTTCTGCACGGCAACCTCCTTGTGTATAGTAGAAGGGGTTTCTTCTGAATTAGGTATTGACCTAATTCTGGTTAATTGACCTATTGACCGAACTGACAAGAAGGTGCTGGACGAGTAGCTAGGCATGTGACATCCTCTAAGACTCAGACCAGATGGGTCTAGAGCTAGGTCTGAAGACTCTGAGCGGCCACATTTTCAGCAATGGGTGTACATTGTTTCCTCTGTTCTGCTTGCTGTCCATGATCAATGAAAGGAAGGGTTTGTTTCTTCTCTTACTGTCCATGCCAGAAGAGTGAGGGCGGCATGTGTTCAAGAACGGGTGATAATCCCCACACTGCAGCACGTGATGGGCAAGAAATGAATGGCCATGCTTGTGGACAGAAAAGCGACATTCTGAGACCATTAATTTAACTAGGTAGCATACTCCATTGGGTTGGATTTGTAGAACACCTAGGCTTCTCTGATGTTAAAACTATTGAAGGAAGAGAGTGTTATTAAATGAGAGCACTTTCTTCAGTCAAGTGGGGGGGGCGGCACAAAGTCTTCATCATTTCCATATTAAAGAAATCATTTCATATGCCCAATCTGGGGAGATATAGACCTGTTAAGTCTGTGACAGCTACCGAGAAGAAGATGAAAAAAAGAACGTGGAGTAAGCTATTTCCCCTCTCAGAGTTTCAGTTTCTTTGTTAGCATGCTAGTCTGTTTGGGCCTGCAAAAACAAACTATCTTAGACTGAATTGCGTATAAACAACAGAAGTTTATTTCTGAACTGGATTCCTCAAGCTCATAGATGGCTCTCTTCTCTCTATGTCCCCACATGTCAGAAAGGGGTAAGGGATAGCTCTGGAGCCTCTTCTAGACTAATCTAATTCATGAGAGCTCCACCATCAAGACTTAATTACCTCCCAAAGGCCCCACCTCCAAATACACCACACTGGGGATTAGGTTTCCAGCATATGAATTTGGAAGGGATGCAGACATTCAGTCTACAGTAGTACCACGAAGACATTTGTTTAAATAATCTCTAACAATCCTAACAGAACGTGATTCTTTCAGGCAATCTCCCATGAATTGCTTTTGATCTAGTTGTAGTCACAAAATATGTGTGTAAAACAGTTAAGCAGTAATATAATTCCTTGCTCTAAGACTCAGCTAGAATGTTACCTCATCTAAGAAAATTTTCTTTTCACCCTCTCCATCCCTACCCCTAGCTAGATACTTTGGGTGTTGTAGTCAAGAAATTATTGCCAAATCCAATGTCATGAAGATTTTCCTTATGTTTTCTTCTAAGAATTCTAGAAGTTTTAGCTTGTATGTTTAGATATTTGAGTAAGGTAAGGATCTAGCATTCAGTTTTTTGCATGTGGATGTCCAGTTCTCCCAACGCCATTTGTTGAAAAGATTGTCCTTTCCCCCTTTGAATTGTCTTGGCATCCTTGTCAAAAGTCATTTGCCCATGTATTCAAGGATTTATTTCTGTGTTCTCTATGCAATTCTATTGATCTTCATTTCTGTCATTAAAACCAGTACCATACAGTGTTGATTGCCATACTTCTGTAGTAAGTTCTGAAATCAGAAGGTGTTGTTTTCCAAATGTGTTCTTCTTTTTCAAAATTATTTTGGCTATCCAAGATCCCTCGAGATTCCATATGAATTTTAAAAAGATTTTAAAAAATTTTTTTTAAAGATTTTATTTATTTATTTGACAGACAGAGATCACAAGTAGGCAGAGAGGCAGGCAGAGGGAGAGGAAGGGAAGCAGGCGCCCCACTGAGTAGAGAGCCTGATGTGGGGCTCGATCCCAGGACCCTGGGATCATGACCTGAGCCAAAGGCAAAGGCTTTAACCCACTGAGCCACCCAGGTGCCCCTAAAAAAGTATTTTTATTTATTTATTTGACAGAGAAAGACCCAGTAAGAGATACAAGCAAGGGGAATGGGAGCAAGAAAAACAGGCTTCCCGCGGAACAGGGAAGAAACCCGATTCAGGGTTCAATCCCAAGACCCTGGGATCATGACCTGAGCCAAAGACAGCCGCCTAACGACTGTGTCACCCATGTGCCCCTAGAAGGATTTTTCTATTTCTGCAAAAATGTCATTGAACTTCTGATAGGGATTGCATTGAGTCTGGAGATTGCTTTGGGTTGTATTGACATCATAACAATATTAAGTTTCCAATCCATTACCATGGGATGTCTTGCTATTTATCGGTGTCTTTACTTTCAGCATTGTTTTGTAGCTATCACTATGCAAGTTTTTCACCTTCATGGTTAAGTTTATTCTTATGTATTTTATTCTTTTAATGTTATCGTAAATGAAATTGGATTTTTTGGATTGTTACTGTGAGTGTAAATAAGTGCAACTGGTTTTTGTGTGTTAATTGTGTATCCTACAATATTGATGAATTTATTAGTTCTAACTGTGTTTGTATGTTTGTGTGCATATGCGTGTAATCTTCTGGATTTTCTACAGACATGATTATGTTGTCTATCTGATTACGTAATCTTTATTATCTTATTATGGTTAAGCTGCTTTTAATTTTTTGTCTTGCTTAATAGCTCTAAGACTTCCAGTACTATGTTGAATAGAAATGATGAAAGTCAACATCCTTATCTTGTTTCTGATCTTAGAGGAAAAGCTTTCATCATTGAGTATGATGTCAGCTCTGTGTTTTTCATATATGGCTTTTATTATTTTTCTTTCTTTTGAAAGATTTTTATTTATTTATTTTAGAGAGAGTGAGCATGAGTCAGAGGGGCAGAGGGTGAGGGAGAGAGAATCCCAAGCAGACTCCACACCCAGTGTGGAGCTGGATGCAGGGCTTGATCCCACAACACCAGGACCACCACCTGAGCCGAAACCAAGAGTTGGATGCCCAATGGGCTCTGCCAACCACTGTCCTGAGGTGGTTTCCTTTCAATCCTAGTTTGTTGAGTGTTTTTTTAAATCATGAAAAGTTATTGGATTTTATTACATGCTTTTTCTGCATCACTTGAAATCATTATGTGTTTTTTTTTTCTTTTAATTCTGTAAATATGGTGGAGTACATTGATTTTTGTATGTTGAACCAACTATGCATTCTGGAAATAAATCCTGCTTGCTGATGGTGCATAACTGAACTCATTTTTAAACTAAATGAAATTCAGAATTTTTATGCTCCTGCTAATTAGCTCTTAGGGAGCTTGAGAAGACCAAAACAATTTTAGAAATTAGAGAAACTAAATTTCCTCACATATAAATTATAGTATAGTGAACACACTTTTTTTATACTGTTTCAGTGTGTGTGTCTGTGTGTGTGTTTGGGGGTACGTAGGTGGGCAATATACCATAATTATTATAAGATGGATTATGGGGTCATATTCTTTTGTTCAAATTGTATCCCTGTCACTATACTTGGGTAACCCTGGACAAGTTTTAAACTTATTTATGTTTAAAATTTCTGAGTTGCAAAATACAGGTTAAAGTAGTCCTGCTTCAGGATTGTTGTAAAGATTAAAGAGATAATGTGTATATAGCATTTAGAACAATCCCTGCCATCTAGTAGGTGCTCTCTAACTATTATTATATTATTGCAATCTAATTAATGAAAGTTTGGAGTCTTTTGCTGAACCCAAGCTTAAAATCAGAATGTCAGCTAAACTATGTAGTGGCGAGGAAAGCATTCACAGCTGAAAAACTATAGACAGAGACCTTTATGCTAGATAAAAGATCGACCTCTTTATCATTTCTGTGTGTCATCTTATTTACAACCAGAAAGAAACCAAGATGCCTATCCTTAAATGCTCCCTCAGGCAAAAAGAAATTATCTTCTAATCTGCAGTGATTGCATAGAAGTGTAGAAGTCTGACCTTGAAATTTCTTAGCACCTGCAGGAATAAGGTTGGGTACATGTTAACAGCCACATCTGCCTCTCCTCTCCACTTCAGTGGACCAAGTATTATCGCAAATCATATTTTTCTGTCTCCCCAACTAGAGCATATATTCCTCAAGGTCAGGGTCTCTGACTGTCCTTCTCTATAATCTCATACCTTCCAACACAGGACCTCAACCTTAACAGATATGTTTTGGGTTGAATTTCCTGCTTTCATTCTTTTTTTTTAAAGTTTTTATTTAAATTCCAATTAGTTAGCACACAGTATAATACTAATTTCAGGTGTACAATTTGGTGAGTCAACATTTCCATACACTACTCAGTGCTCATTGCGACAAATGCCTTCTTGTTCCCTGTCACCTATTTCACCCATTCACCTACCCCACTTTCACTCTTTGGACCTTTATTCTCTACAGTTTGACATTGAGGAAAAAGCCATGGATCTAAGAGACACAGATGTAAACTCTCGCTATGTCCCCTCACTAGTTGAGTAAACTTGAACCAGTAATTTCATAATTCTAAGCTTCACTTTAAGACCAGAACAATATTTACTTCTAAGATACTGTGAGAACCAAATAAGACAATGTGTAGTCTAAAGTGCTGTGGAAAGTGACAGTAGATAAAAAAACAAAAGAAAACAAAAAAAACTTTCCCTCTGAATTTTGCTGTATTAAGTCACCTCTCTAATTCTCAATTCATGAGCTTTTTTTTTTCTGACAGTTACATTCATTTATTTATCTTGCCTGCTATATCTCTTTGAATTTTTTTTTAAATTGATGGACTTGATTTTTTAGAAGAGTTTTAGATTTACAGAGAATTTAAGCAGTTAGCACAGAGTTCCACTATACCATGCCCCCCGACACACACATTGTCTCCCCTGCTATTAACATGTTATATTAGTATGGCAATTTGTCATAATTAAAAAGCCAACATTAATACATTTCAATTAACTAAAGACCATAGTCCATTATTTCCTTAGTTTTTACCCAACGTCTTTTTTTCTTTTTTCTTTTTTTAATTTAATTTCTTTTCAGTGTAACAGAATTCATTGTTTATGCTTTTTTTCTGATCCAGGATCCCACCCAGGACATACCAGCTCATATTACATTTAGTCATCATGTCTCCTTAGACTCCTCTTGGCTGTGACAGTTTCTCAGACTTTCTTTGTTTCGATGACTTGACAGTTTTGAGGAGTACTGGTCAGGTATATTGTAGGATACCCCTCAATTAGAATTTTCCTCATGTTTCCTCATGATTAGACTGGGGATATGGGTTTTGGGGAACAAAATTACAGAGGTAAATGCCATTTTCATCACATAATATCAAGGGTATATTCTATTAACATGACTTACACTGTTGATGTTGACTTTGATCACAGGTAATGTTCTTCAGGTTTCTTCTAAAAGCTACTCTTTCTCCCCCTTTCTATACTGTATTCCTTGGAAGGAGTCACTTCACACTTAAGGAGTGGGGAGTTCTGTTTCCCCTCCCAAATATTTTTTAAAGCAAATACTTTGATGCATGGGTTGATTCTATAAGGTAGAGATTTATGTTACTGACTGCCTTGCCCAGAGCCCCTTTTAAGGACACTTGATCTTAGCCAAAAGGCTGAGAAGTGATAGAGCCCCTTTTAAGGAAAGTTGCCTCTATCCACAGTCCTTGCTAAATGGACAGCCAGCCCCAGGACCATGATTAGGATAGACATGGCCACCTAACCTCCAGTACTTATTCTGTTCAAACTAAATGATTAAATTATTTTTTGATTCTGTTGGCATTTGGTATTATTTAATTCTCTTACATTTAAAAACCCATTGACTCTGTTTAACAAAAAGAATCCTCAGTTTATTTGATGCATTGAAATTCTACTTTCTGAAGAAAAGTTTCCCCCAATTCTTGACTTTTTAAGTACTCATTGAGTGAAGCCTACTTATTTCTTTTTCATGGTTGTCAATATTTCTTTAACAGAAAGTTTATGCAAATTAAAAAAAAGAAAGAGCAAACAGTGTTATTAAAGTTCTCCATTGCTAAAAAGGGCTTATTGAATATATTAAAGAGTTGATGAGAATTAGACCCCTTTAAGTACCTGTTCTTAAAAGGAACAACATTGTTTATGAGTGGGAAAAGAAATTCCCACTCAAAGTGGACAAGTGGACAATGATTATGGCACTTGTCAGAGCTATTTTTCAAATGGATTACTCCCTTGAAGATTTTGATTGCTTTACGTGGATATTCCCAAATACCCATCCAGAGTGGGGACAAGGGAAATCAGTATGTGTAGTGATGAGGAAGGGAATCACGATTGATGACATTGTGTTTTGTTTTGTTTTGTTTTGTTTTGTTTTGTTTTCGTCGGTGGTCAACAGGTTTAAAGTCACTGATAATCCTGAAGAGTGGAAAAGCAGTTCCTGCCAGGACAGATGGATGGCGTTGTAGGTATGGTATGTTTCAACAAATCAAATTGAAGAGGAGTTCTCAGAATTGTTGAGTTTATTTCAGTAGATATTCAGGATACCAGCTCATATGATAATATTGAGCATGTTTTCTCATTACTGTGTTCAGGGCAGAAAAGAACAAAATAATTTGGATATAGAAGCTGTGTTGCAATGTAATTGGAGCATAAACTGTAACAAACTTCATATAAGAATTCTGCAAAACAGGAAACAGTGAGAGCAAGTCAATATTCAGGGAAATATGATTAAAGAGGTATGTACTTATAATGTACTTATAATTTATAATTTTATATAAATTATATTATACATATAATATATATAATTTATAATTAAATACTTATAATTTATCTTGGATAAACAAAAATAATTTTTAGCGTTAGTATGTCCCATACACTATTTGCTTTTATCTCAGTATACATATGCACAGGTAATTAGAAATAATTCATATATAACTGGGTGTCCTGTGGCATTTTTCAAATTCTTTTTTTTTTAATTGTGCAGACAACATTTGAGAAGAGATCTATCCTCTTAATAAAACTTTTTATGTATACAATATGTTATTATTGACTGGTGTCTTATGTTTCTATTTGCTGAATCTGGTGACCCTAGTAATGTCAGGATCTGAACTCAGGTCTTGTGAGTCGACATCTACTGTTCTTTCCCCTGTGATCTTCCCTCTAGGTGATTTCACAAACTAACCAACCACATGAGTACATTTGGAATTAAGTTTCATAGTGAATTTTTAAATACTTTATTCATGCCCTAGACATCTGGAGAATTTCTCCCCAGGGAAAATACAGAATCTCATTTTCTTGCCTCTCTTTGCACCCATTAGAGCATTCTTTTGGACAGTTGTTGAGTTAAGCAATACTGAATATTCTCTTCATTGTTGAAAGATGAAGTCAACAGCATTCTAGATGTAGCCTTTAGAGCAGCTCTGTGGTGTTTGAAATGCCCTGCATTTGGCTTAGAAAGGACACAGAAATCTCCAAATTGGAAATACATCACTTTAGCAGGATTCACCAAAACAATGTTATTATTGTTAATTATGGTTTTAGTCAAGACGATGTATGCAATTGACAAAGTGCACGGATATACATCATTCTATTTGATCCTCACAATAACTCTATGGGGATAATTTTTATTTATTTTTGTGTGGAAATTAAAGTTGTACTATAAAATAAAACTTATCCTGGATTGTGCAACTAGTGAGGGCCAGAGCTTTAATAGTTGTCTTCATCTTTCATATTCAAGTCCTGATCATTGCTACTGCATGGTGCTGCTCGGTGTATGTGAGAAGAACGTACCATCTGAGGCCATCTGTCAGTTTGTTAACTTGCGTAGGAGTCCACTCTCCAATCACATTCAGCACATTTTATGACCAGTAATGCAAATATATGGTTAATCTTAAATGAATCTTAAACTAAAATGATTAGTTTAAATTTTACAATTCCTTGTGAAATTAGCAAATTCAGAGTGGATTTTATGAACAACCTTGCTACTGAGGCCTACTGCCTCAGAATTCTTTGCACTTTCAGGGGCTGGCAGATCTTAGAGGCAGAGAGCAGATTGGGCCCAGGTGCTCAATATTCTCCACGTTTATTACAGGGACTCCCGGAGTGAGATAGACCCTCAGGGCAGGGAACACTTTCCCTTCAGTCTTAGTTTCAACATGCATTTTTTGGAATGCCAGTTCTGTGCAAAACCCTTTCACAGATGATAGCTCATAGCTGAAAGCTCATAACTCAAAGGAGGGAAGGCAATATTCTACTCTGAGATCTGGAAATGGGATCTGAAAAGTTAAGATACTGTAACCTAAGGGGGAAAAACAACAACAAGAACAACAACAACAACAACAAAAACAAAAAATGGGCCTAAATGTGAGACCTGAAACCATAGAACTAAAAGAAAACATAGGCAGTGTCTTAGCAACGTATTTCTGGATAGGCCACCTCGGGCAAGGGAAACAAAAGTAGCAATAAACTATTGGAACTATATGAAAATAAAAAAACTTTTGCATAGTGAAGGAAACCGTCAACAAAACAAAAAGGCAACCTACTGAATGGGAGAAAATATTTGTTAATGATATATCTGATAAGGATTAAATATTCAAAATTTGTAATGAACTTATACAGCTGAACACCAAAACCCCCCAAATAATCCAATTAAAAATGGGCAGAGGACCTGAATAGACATTTTCCCAAAGAAGACATCCAGATGGCCAAGAGACACATAAAAAGATGCTTAATATCACTCAACATTATGCAAATCAAAACCGCAATGAGATATCACCTCCCACCAGTCAGAATGGCTAAAATAAAACACAAAATAATACAAGTGTTGGTGAAGGTGTGGCGAAAAGGGAACCCTCTTACACTATTGGTGGGAAGGTAAATCGGTGCAACCATTGTGGAAAACAGTACAGAAGTTCATCAAAAAATTAAAAATAGAATTACCATACGATCCAGTAATTCTGCTGCTGGGTTTTTAAAGAAATGAAAACACTAATTCAAAAAGATACCTGCACCTCTATGTGTACTGCAGCATTATTTACAATAGCCATGATATGGAAGCAACTGAATTGTCCATTGATAGATGAATGGAAAAAGAAGATGTGGTACGCACACACACACACACACAGGCATATACACAATGGAATACTACTCGGCCAGAAAAGAGAATGATAACTTGCTATTTAGAGGATATTATATACAAGTGAAATAACTCAGAGAAAGACAAATACCATATGATTTCAATTATGAATGTAATCTAATAAACAGGACAAATGAATAAACAAACAGAAATCGACTCATAAATACAGAGAATGAACTGGTAGTTGTTGGGGGGAATGGGTAAAATAGGTGAAATTGGATTAAGTAATACAAACTTCTGGGGTGCCTGAGTGGAGCAGTCAGTCAGTTGAGCATCCCGCTCTCGGTTTCCGCTCAAGTCACCGTCTCAGGGTCGTGAGAGGGAGCCCTTGTCGGACTCAGTGCTCAGTGTGGAGTCAACTCCCTCTGCCTCTCCCACCTGCACTTGGACTCTCTTTCTCTCAATAAATATTTTTAAAAAATGGGAACTTCCAATTCTAAAATAAATAGGTCATGGAGATGAAAAGTAAAGCATAGAGAATATACTCAGTAATACTCTAATAATGGTGTATGGTGACAGATAGTGACTAACTATACTTATCATGGTTAACATTGCAAAATGAATAGAACTGTCAAATCACTGTGTTGGGCACCTGAAACTAATATAACACTGTATGTCCACTTCAATACTAAAACAATTTTAAAAAGAGCTCAGTAGTTCAACACCCCTGCAGGAATTTAAAGCAAAAGGATGGTATAGACACCATCGATAGACACCTAGGATCAGGAAAACTATAGCTGGATTTCCTGGCCTTGGAAATTTCTTCTTGGTGCCAAGTCCCCAAAGCCATACTAATTCCTATTGCACAAGCAGAAGTAAAAAGTATCACTCTAAAATTAAACCTCCCAGGGTGCCTGGGTGGCTGAGTGGGTTAAGCCTCTCTGCCTTCACTCAGGTCATGATCTCAGGGTCCTGGGATCAAGCCCTGGATCCGGTTCTCTGCTCAGTAGGGAGTCTGCTTCCCCCGCCCCTCACTTGCCTCTGCCTACTTGTGATCTCTCTCACTCTCTGTCAAATAAATAAAAATAAAATCGGGGCGCCTGGGTTGCTCAGTGGTTTGGGCTGCTGCCTTCGGCTCGGGTCATGATCTCAGGGTCCTGGGATCGAGCCCCGCATCGGGCTCCCTGCTCCACAGGAAGCCTGCTTCCCTCTCTCTCTCTCTCTCTCTCTGCCTGCCTCTCTGCCTACTTGTGATCTCTGTCAAATAAATTAAATAAATAAATAAATAAAAATAAAATCAAAATAATAAAATTAAATTAAACTTCCCGTAATGTAAGAGGAAACACATGGTCCTTTTATCTTTCCCAAATGTGAAGAATTCAGTAGGTGGTCTGATTCTGGTTTCAGAGAACTGGAGAGCACTAAGAAAGGGCTGAGCTTTTCAAAGCAAAGAGCTGTGCTCAGCTTTTCTGTCAATGTGACATCAGCCTCCAGGGCCCACATAGCCCCTAGCCCTCTTATTTCTTAAATAATGTCCTTCTATCTAATGACTGCAGTCCCAGACTCTGATGGTTCAGATAAACAATGTGTCAAGTCTTGGCAGCGGTATCTCTTCTTGGTGGGAAGGTCAGAAAGTCCTTTAAAAAATCTGAGAGACACAAAAATATTAACAGGCATGAATTTAGTAAGGACTACTAGATAAAACTTGTCATCACAAACACAAATGCCATCCGCAGCTTGTACCTAAGGACCTTCTGTAGGGTGTTCCCTCAAATCCCCTCTTCTTCTACTAGCATATATTCAGTCTTCGTTGTCTCCATGCCTCTGGGCATGCTGTTCCCTCTGTTCTTTTTCACCTCTGGTGGGAAACTCAGTCATCCTGGGGAATATTTCAGCTTCGGTAAAATAGCTTCCAACAACTCTGGAAATTTAGTCACTTCTTCATCTGTGCTTGTATAAGCCCTTAATCATGCCTCTATTATAAACCTATCACATCATATTGTAATTATGTGTTAAACTTGAGAGCAGAGATCATGTCTCAATCATCTAGTGCTTAACATAGCTTTTAGTTGATAGTAGATATGCAATGCATTTTTTCAGCAAGTGAACACTGTTTAAATTGTTTGCTTTATTTGTCTGAAAAACGAGTTTAATACTGTGGATGTCTTTAATAGAAAAATTTATTCTTATTTACTTGCAGTAGGAGGAACACAGTAAAAGTACTAATTGCATTACTTCTGGAAGGCTGTGTATTATGTCAAACTTACCCAAAGAAGTGGGAAAAATTTACAAATTAAAATGTTAAACATGGCGTTCTAATAACAATGAAAATGTGGTTATAAAATCATTTGCATTTTCAAGTCTCCCTCCTCTCAACAGTACATAACCAAAAAGTGGTACACAAACATCACATGTAGACTTGGCATCAGAAGAGATCTTCAAAAAGACCAAAATCATGGATTTCTTACAGTCAAAAGGGATCTCTTGGTTGCCTATTCAACCTCCGCTATGCATGAATCTCTATACTGACAAATGCTCATGTAGCTTTTACTTGAACACTTGAGGTGTGGGGGAACTCACTACTTAAGAAGGTATTTGGTTCCCTCTTATTTTTTTTCAAGTAGGCTGCATACCCAGCGTGGAGTTCAACATGGGGCATGAAGTCATGACCCTGAGATCAAGACCTGAGCTGAGATCAGGGGTTAAGATGCTTAACCTACTGAGCCACCTAGGTGCCCCTTGATTCCTTATTTTAAAATTAAAATGTCCAAGTTCACCTCAAATCTGTCTTCTTGTAATCTTTAACCATTGAATTCAGTTCTTCCTTCCTTAAATAACAGTGAATATTCCTTCCTTGTGATCGCGCCATCAAAAATTAAAAGCAGCTATCTATGGTCACCCCAAGTCTTTTCCAGACTTTTCCAGTTTCATTCACTGCTTCTCATATGTCAGGTCTTCTGACTTTTCAGCAACCTGGCTCATATCCTCTAGTCACGTTGCAGTTTGCCTGTAGCCCTTCTAAAATGGAGACTGGACATAACGTTCCAGGTGAGGTTTGTCCAGCGAAGAGGATTAATATATATTGCTCATTCTAGACTCCGTACAGTTACTGTCCCAACTTGGACAGGCTTGTGCCTGATGTAGAGTCAAACTTTGGCAGTGGTTAACAGTAAAGGGGATAACCTGCAGCCTGGATAGGACCAGAGCTAAGAAAACATATCTAATGCTGGGACATTAGTCGGAAAGCAAGCCGCCTAAGTGAACCCTGGATACACCCAGGGCATTCAAGGGGTTTTGAACTAATAGTTGGGGACTCGGCTGTAGCAATATTTGAAGTCAGACAGGTGGCATTGCTATGCCTCCGTTAGATTTTGGGGCAGGTCCATAATCAACAACAGGGAAACCTGAGAGTTAAGACCCAAACTGTGGGCAAAGAGGCTGAAAAAGGCTAGGCTAATTAAAGACTAGAATGCAAAGAAGAGCTACATTTCTAGGGGGAAACTGAGATAGCAAGAATCAGAATGAAGTCATAAAGACCTTTGTTGAATTCCATCTTCTCCACTTTCCAATCCTTAGTTTCCTCATGTGAATGTTGGGTTAATAACAGTATTTACTTTAAAGGATGGCTGTGAAGACTTCATGGGATGATATATATGAAGTCTGGCAGATAGTGCTTAGCAAGTGTTTTCCTTGCAAATTAAAATGCATAAGTGAAATTTAAGTTAAATGGATTTTAAAGTATTTTCATGTTTAAAGCCTTAAAATTAATTACATACCAAGCATTTTCTAAAAAATTTTTTAACACTTCCTTTAAGAAAATCACGATGTCTATTTTTATTTTGAAAGATGACCAGGAATAATGTGGATTGATTGAAAATGGCTTATAAACTAAGAATAACATAATGTGATTCTTTATAATCCTCACAATAATTATAACAATAGTGTGGTTATAACCAATACACTTACTTCCAGATTTTACAATAACTAAATAAAGTTATTTAACAATAACTTTACTATAAATCTTTGAAATCAGTCTTTCTTAGAATGCAAATTCATTAATCCATTCCGAATTATAATTCAATATTTGTTAGAAATCTTTGCGTAAAACCTTTTCCCAGGCCCACGTTGTTTTCCTTGTAATATCCAATTATTTAATATTTAAGAGGAATGAGCACCGCCCAATGGGGGTGTGTGTGTGTGACTTTGAACCTATAGTTACAATCCAGAGAATTGGCCGTGACTTCATCTGTGACAAGAAAAAAAGCTGCTCTTGGTGAGTGGAAGACCTATATATAAAAGTCACACCTGAGGGTCTACAAGCTGTTCACAAGCTGATTCAACTTCAAGAAAGCATCAGCTGCCAATACACCTGAAAGATCTTGTCACAAGACATAGTGTGGTGAGTAATCTTTAGTTTCTCTTTTCAATTTCATTTGAGAAATTTTTGGAGATTTTTTTTCATAATTGAGCACTTATATAATATGTACTATTTTCCAAAAAAATGCTCTTTGTTCAAGGGAAATTACTAAGGAACAGTTTGAATTCTTTTAACATATAATGCCACATTACAAAATAAATGTATGCTGATAAAATGCTCTTAAGTCATTCAAGTCTTTCAAGATGCCTTGCTTTTTCTAAATTCATCTGCAATTACACAAAAAATAATTAAAATTTGGCAGGATATGCTCTAATGATATCTTACTGAAATTTTGAAATAAAACAGTCTAGTGAGGAATGAGTAATTCTTATTTAAATAACCAATATAAATGTATTAAGTTGTGTTAAAATTCATTTTTCCTGCAGAATATCCTTATCTAGACTGTTTTATGACTCATAGAAATCTCAAATCTGTGCATTGTAGTTGGAGAAATTCAGTTTTACTGGTAGATAATGTCTTTACATAAAATCTTTCCAAATTTGCTATTCTGAAAGACTATACATGAATTTTAAGGGTGTTTTATAACTGTTCCTTTGCTTTTTCATGGCATTCTTATATGAAGCTCTTCCCTTTGTTAAGAACAAGGAAGCCAAGGAGAGATGTCTTCAAATCACTAGGTGAATGTGACAAAGTAGGGCTAGATATAAATGCTCCTATCCTCTAGCTACAGTGCCTCTTCCTAGCATAAGGCACTGAAGAGTCTTCATTTGTTGCTCCATCAGGAGCTTTATATTGCAGAATGAAAATAAATGTAGTAGATTATAATGTTTCTTATGTGACTTCCCTTTAAAATACAAGTACACAGCCATCCTGTGTATGTTAACATGGAGAACATTTTCTTTTTTTATTTTTTTTTTAAAGATTTTATTTATTTATTTGACAGACAGAGATCACAAGTAGACAGAGAGGCAGGCAGAGAGAGAGGAGGAAGCAGGCTCCCTGCTGAGCAGAGAGCCCGACGCGGGGCTCAATCCCAGGACCCCGAGATCATGACCTGAGCCGAAGGCAGTGGCTTAACCCGCTGAGCCACCCAGGCGCCCCTGGAGAACATTTTCTTAACAAGCATTAAGAAAAAGCACTTCTGTAATAATAGGCTTTGCAATTACTGAAATGCAGATTAAGGTAAGGCTATTCTATTTAGAGATGAAAAGCTTTATGAGCAAAAGAGGAAAGTGCCAACAATTAAACTCTAACAAATTACTAATAAAATGAGCTGAAAAAGAGGGATGCTAGAGTGTCTCAGTTGGTTAAGCAGCTGCCTTCAGCTCAGGTCATGATCCCAGGGTCCTGGAATTGAGTCCTGCATCGGGCTTCCTGCTCTGTGGGGAGCCTGCTTCTTCCTCTCCCTCTGCCACTCCTTTGCTTGTGCTCTCTCTCTCTCTGATAAATAAATAAATAAAATCTTTTTTTAAAAAGCTGAAAAAAATAGACAGCATTTTATATGGAGCCAAGGTTCTAAATCCATAAACAAGTAATTAATTAGATGATTTTAAAATACATGCACACCTTCTTTTTAATGACAGAAGTGTACATGAATTCATTAAAAATCTCAAAATCAGAGCCTATTAAGTTGGTATTTATGGTTATTATTGCAGTGCCTGAAATGAAGTTGACTTATGAAAAAAGAAATTTGCTAAGTAAATAAACAATGTTAGCAATGTATCTGGTTAAGAGAATTAGCTATTTTGGGGGGTGCCTGGTTGGCTCAGTTGGTTAAGCACCTGCCTTTAGCTTCCAAGGTTCTGGGACAAAGCCCTGGTCGGGTTCCCTGCCCGGGGGGAGTTTGCTTCTTGCTCTCCCTCTGCCCCTGCCCCCACTTGTACTCTCTATTAAATTAATAAATAAAATCTTTAAAAAGAGAGAGAGAAAGAGCATTTTCAAGTAAATTATAAGCACTTAATCATAACCAACATAAAATGTGGGAGGAAATTCTAAAAAGGAAGACTTCATTCCTCATGTGGCTTAAAACTCATATATTAAAACTTGCACAAAACTCTCAAAAAAAGATACTTAAGAAAGTAAAACTCATCTAATTTCTAAGTCAAATTATGTGAGTATATAATATATACTAATACATCTGTAAAATAAAAGAAGCCAATTAAAAAGTCTTTCGTGAAAACCAATTCAATTAGTTGTTGTAACACTCTGCACAGATGTATGGTTGTAAGGATAACTAACTATAAATTTAATTGTACAGTTTGGCATGTTAAAAATATTTTTAAATACTTCCATTTCCCTTTTCCTTTTAGTGAAGATGATGTCTACAAAAGACATGGTTAAAGTAATGATTGTCATGTTTGCCATTTGTTTTCTTGCAAAATCGGATGGGAAACCTGTTAAGTAAGTATTGTAATCTCTTCTGCATGGTGAGGGCATGGGAATTGGATTTCTGAGGTTGGCTTTATGATCAGGAAGGGGAGAGCTAATGGAGTGGTCCTTCCTGTTTCTGTTCCCTCCAGGAAGAGATCTGTGAGTGAGATACAGTTCATGCATAATCTGGGCAAACACCTGAGCTCCATGGAGAGGGTGGAATGGCTGCGGAAGAAGCTGCAGGATGTGCACAACTTTGTTGCCCTTGGAGCTCCAATAGTGCACAGAGATGCTGGGTCCCAGAGACCCCGGAAAAAGGAAGACAACGTCCTGGTTGAGAACCATCAAAAAAGTCTTGGAGAAGCAGACAAAGCTGATGTGGATGTATTAACTAAAGCTAAATCCCAGTGACTATGGATATACCAGAGCACTGTTGTAAACAGCATAGGGCAACAATATTACATGCTGCTAACATTTTCAAGCTCTTAAACTTAATAAACATCAAAATTTACATCTAATCCATTGCTAGCCATGATGGCTGAAATTGATTATTTTGATTCTACTTTAATTCATTTAAAAGTTCTTTTAATTATTCTATTTCTATTGTTTATTCTTTTTAAAGTATGTTTTTGCATAATTTATAAAAGAATAAAATTGCACTTTTTAACCTCTCTCCCATCTTATGATGCAAAATAAAAATTTAATGATCATAATTTTAAATAAATGAAGCTGAGTATTTTTCTCTCTCTCTGGCGTTATGAGTAATACCAAAATGTTTAAATTGAGGGGCGCCTGGGTGGCTCAGTGGGTTAAGCTGCTGCCTTCGGCTCGGGTCATGGTCCCGGGGTCCTGGGATCGAGCCCCGCGTTGGGCTCTCTGCTCAGCAGGGAGCCTGCTTCCTCCTCTCTCTCTGCCTGCCTCTCTGCCTGCTTGTGATCTCTCTCTGTCAAATAAATAAATAAAATCTTTAAAAAAGATGTTTAAATTGATCTTGGGTAGGAAGAATAATGCAAGATGTTTTTTTAATCATATGTCTCACTCCCATATTTGAACATCATCCTTTTAATATTACCAAAGTACTAGGTCCCCAGATCCCCACTATCTGGATACTATTGTCTCTTCATTTCAGGAGAAGAAATGCTCAGCAAGGAAAGGCAGAAAGTCGTCTGAAACTTGAAAAAGCATTTGTCTATGCACTAGTCTAGATCCCAAATTGCAAAGAACAGAATTTTTGCATTTATTAGAATATAATTTCATTCACTTGTTATTTGACAAATGTCAATTTAGTGTCCATTATTTGTCATTTACTGAATTAGACACTGGACATACACTGGTAAGCAAAATGGACACAATTCCTATCTTAATGGGGCCTACAATTTAGTAGGAAAGACAGACACTAATTCATTATTAGCTTTGATAAGCACTATGAAAGAAAAGTATAAGATACTCCAGAAGTGTATAACACAGAACGCTGCTCTATTTCGATCAATGCTGTCCAACAGAATTTTCGGTGATGATGGGAATGTTCTATATTCTGTGCTGTCCAATTCAACGTCTCCATGTGCAATGAAAATGTGCCTTGTGTGGGCCCCTGGCTGTCTCAGTCAGTAGACCACATGACTCTTGATCTCGGGGTTATGAGTTTGAGCACTACATTGTGTATACAGATTACTAATGAAAATAAATAAATATACTTAAAAAGGTGTTCAAAAAAATAAAGTATGCCTTGTGTCACTGAGGACTAAGGTCCCATCCTGGCCTCAAAGAATTCATGTTTGAATGAGGAAGGCAGATATCTAAGCAAGGACTTACAATATTACTTGTGGAATGCAAAACAATGATAGAGAAGGGAACAGATCTTACTGATGTAGGGAATAATTGAGATGTGACTGAAATGGTAAGCAAATTTTGCAAAATGTAGAAGAGTATTAACAAATGCTGGGCATCCTGGTGGAATCAACAAGGCTTTGGTTTAAAAGCAGAGAACAAAATCTATGGTTTAAATCGGAAGGGATTTGGGGGCGCCTGGGTGGCTCAGTGTGTTAAGCCTCTGCCTTCGGCTCAGGTCATGATCTCAGGGTCCTGAGATCGAGCCCCACATTGGGCTCTCTGCTCAGCAGGGAGCCTGCTTCCCCTTCTCTCTGCCTACTTGTGATCTCTGTCTGCCAAATAAATAAATAAAATCTTAAAAAAAAAATAAATAGGAAGGGATTCGTAACAAAATCATTGAGAAGGCTGATGAAAATAGACTCTTCATTAAACTTGGGAGGAAAAACTCACAAAGTTATCAAGAGAGTTGTTCTATTCTAATGTCAGTAGTTGAATGATACTATCCTGAGACTGCCCTGATCAGGAGGCAGATGCTTCTACTGCTATTCCAGAAACCAGCTGTACCTGCTATGACCAACCCCAGGAAAAACAATGTCAAGCACTTCATTTCTTGATCTCTAGTGTGTCTTGCTGCTGGGATCTGCTAGCACTAGCACAACAAAATCTAATCCCTCCACAACAGTGCTTGCCAGCAGAAAGGGAGAAGTAACAGAATCACTTTACTTAAGCCTGCCCAATCTCACAGGAGTGCATACAATCTGCTGAACCTAAACCTCTTCCAGAACCTCAGCTGCAGAGGGGTCTGGGTAATGTAGTTTTAGTTTTCCAGCCTACTAATACAAAAACAAGCACTAAGAGGTGGTGTGGACAGTGCCTCCAGCCCCTTGGTAGTGTCAAGCCTCAATGAATATTCCTTTTTTTGTTTTTGTTTTTTTAAAGTAGGGTCCGCCCAGCATGGAGCCCAAGGTAGGGCTTGAAATCACAACCCTGTGTTCAAGACCTGAGATGAGATCAAGAGTCAGTTGCTTTACCAACTGAGGTATCCAGGCACCCCCTCAATGACTCTTCTTGATTTTTGTCCCCTGATGGAACTTTGTGAGATTTCCTGTGGGATATTTATGCAGCGGTGGAATCCTGATACACAAACAAGCTTTTCAAGACTGCTTGTGAATCACATGTGCAGTTTCTATTTCCACTAGAAGAACAAGGCATTTCTGCCTATTTCCACCTGCAATTGGAAGTACATACATTTATAAAAAGGTTTGTCATATTGATGGTAAATGATAACTTACTGTTTTAATTTGCCTACCTCTGATTAGTACTGAGATTGAACTTTGCTCTGTATTTTGGCCACTTGGGCCTCCCTGTCTGTGAACTTTTATTTTTAATATTTTTGCCAATATTTAATTTGTTTTCTGGCCCTAAAATGTTGAGTTCTTTGCAGATTCTAATACAAATTCCTTGTTGCTTTTCAATGTCACAGATATTTTCTCCCAGTGTATCATATATTTACTAACTCTATGCTTAATTTTGATGAACACAAATACATCAATTTTTCACTTAGTGTTTGTGTTTTGGGGTGTTACTGAAGAAGTCTTTCCCCAATCCTAGGTCACAAAGCTATCTCTTATATCTGCTTTAGAGTTTTACCTTTCATTTTTAAGTATTTATTGTTCTGGAGTCTATTTTTTGTATGACAAAATGTTATGTTGGAACTTTATTATTTTTAAATATGGACAGTGCTCCAAATACCATCTTTAAACAATTTTTTAAACGATTTTATTTTATTTGAGAGAGAGAGAGCACAAGCAGGTGTAGTGGCAGAGGGAGAAGGAGAAGCAGGCTCCCCACTGAGTAGGGAGCCTGGTGCCAGGCTTGATGCCAGGACCCTGGGACCAGGACCTGAGCTGAAGGCAGATGCTTAACTGACTGAGCCACCCAGGCATCCCTATCAAATGATTTTTTATTTCCCCATAGCTTTATAGATAATTTTAAAGATAATATCTTAAGTTCCCATGGAAATACAGGTTCGTTTATCATTTTTAGGGAGTGAAAAATTGCTTTACTCTGCTCTTTGAATCAATTTTTAGTCCCTGAAAGGTCAGTATCAGATGGGGGCACACAAGTGACTCTTCCATGACTTTCTACCATTGATTAATTTAATCCTTGGATAATGTGTCCCTTTGAATGTCTCCAGCACTGTCATTCTCCTCCCCACATGGTCTAGACACAGGAAAACTTTCTTCCCAAGCCTTCAGGGATTGGACCTGTGAGACAGACTACACAGAACTTGACAGAAACAAGACCTTGGTTCCATTTTGAAGCAGCCATTCATGGAGGTGGCCCCTCCAAGGACATGCTGAAGGAAGAAAAAACCTGCCCTTAAACTGGGCCTGTTGGGTCTAGTTCAACTTCATCCCAAGCAGAGCCCAGTAATTAGAATAGTCAGGTTCTAAAATCAATGATTAATTTTGTAATTCTTATCCTAAAGTTTCCTTTTTGGTAAAACCAATTGGATAGTTTCCTCAACTATGTAAACTCCTGGTACTATTAGAGGAGTTCAAGAATGTATGATTTATCAGTTTCATTCTATATGCTCTTCTTTTTGGACAAAGATCACATCTCCTTGAGAGGACTATGGCCAGATTGCAACATCTGCAGCTTCCATGGCACAGATCTTCATGGGTTGTACATTCTCACAGTCTTTTAGGATCCCAGGATAGAAAAGTAGATGAAGAGGTTCTGGGGAAGATATATTTATGAAGGTGTGTACCTGGAAACCACAAGTGCAACTGAAAAATGAAATGTCTTTCAGGTTGCAGTCCAGGAAAATCCCCACCTCTTTAAGTTTGGGTTCATGTGGAGAATGTTCTCAGTGTCTGTGTCGACAGTGACTTCATGTCCCTGCTTGAGGCTCACAACCCAGAACCACAGCAAACATCCATAGCTCATTCCAGTGTTTCTCCAAATTCTACGCCCTATAGTGGCAGCCAGAGCTGAAGCAGGAGGACCCCAGGACACAAAAAATAGAAATGAATGTTTTGGCACTCTCTGGTGGTCTCATCTGGATCTACCCACCTCCCGTGCTCTGCATGTCATTATGAGAAAATGAGCAAGTCATTGGTTGTGGGTAGATCCAGAATCATACTCACAGAGAATCTCACATCCAGCACTACCTGCTTATCAAAGACATCATCACTTTGATTTCAGCCACCCATTTCCTCAGGGCCATGTTAGTCTGGATTCTCTGGATCCAAGAGATATCAAGACACTGGGGACAAGTGGAAAGGTTGTCCTGATCCTCCTTCTCCAAATGCTTGAAGCAGGTGAAGTAGAAGTGCTGTTTGCAGAATCTCAAACAGGCGTCTTGGAACATGGAGCATGATGATGGAACATGTTAATTCTTTTCTGAGTTTTTCATGGCTCCCATTTCAATGTGGCTGTTCTCAGTTTTGTGCTTCTCTGAGGTACTGCAACTTCTTAATTGGATTTTAGACTTCTCATAAAAATATTTTGCTCTGCCTGTCAAATTCCTCATATCAGAGAGATCAAATGATAATTCTCTTTCTCTGACTTGCTTCGCTTAGCCTAATACCCTTTAATTCCATCCACATCATTGCAAATGGCAAGATTTCTTTTTTGATGGCTATGTAATATTTTATTGTATATATACAATGGATGTGTGTGTGTGTGTACATATATACCACATCTTCTTTATCCATTCACATTTTGATGGACAACTGGGCTCTTTCCATAGTTTGGCTATTGTGGACATTGCTGCTATGAACATTGGGGTACAGGTGCCCCTTCGGATCACTACATTTGTGTCTTTGGGGTAAATACCCAGTAGTGTAATTGCTGGGTTGTAGGGTAGCTCTATTTTAAACTTTTTGAGGAATCTCCATAGTATTTTCCAGAGTGGCTGCACCAAATTTCCTACCAACAGTGTGGGAGGTTTCCCCTTTCTCTGCATCCTTGCCAACATCTGTTGTTTCCTGAGTAGTTAATTTTAGCCATTCTGACTAGCATGAGGGGGTATCTCGTTGTGGTTTTGATTTATATTTCCCTGATGCCAAGTGATGTTGAGCATTTGTTCATGTGTCTGTTGGCCATTTGGGTGTCTTCCTTGCAGCCATTCTGTACACGTTTCTGCCTATTTCTTGATTGGATTATTTGTTCTTTGGGTGTTGAGTTTGATAAGTTCTTTATAGATTTTGGATATCATCCCTTCATCTGATAAAACATTTGCAAATATTTTCTCCCATTCTGTCAGTTGTCTTTTGGTTTTGTCAACTGTTTCCTTTACTGTGCAAAAGCTTTTTATCTTGATGATGTCCCAATAGTTCACTTTTGCTTTTGTTTCCCTTGTCTTTGCAGATGTGTCCAGCAAGAAGTTGCTGTGGCCAAGGTCAAAGAAGTTGCTTTCTGTGTTCTCCTCAAGGATTTTGATGGGATTCCTGTCTCACATTGAAGTCCTTCATCCATTTGAGTCTATTTTTGTGTGTGGTATAAGGAAATGGTCCGGTTTCATTCTTCTGTATGTGGCTGACCAATTTTCCCAACACCATTTGTTGAAGAGACTGTCTTTTTTCCATTGAACGTTCTTTCCTGCTTTGTTGAAGATTAGTTGACCATAGAGTTGAGTATTCATTTCTGGGTTCTCTATTCTGGTGCATTGATCTATGTGTCTGGTTTTGTGCCAGTGCCATACTGCCTTGATGATTACAGCTTTGTAATAGAGCTCGAAGTCTGGAATTGTAATGTCACCAGTTTTGGTCTTATTTTTCAACATTCCTTTGGCTTTTGGGTCTTTTCTGGTTTCAGGGTTTTTTTAGGATTATTTTAGGATTTTAGGATTATTTTAGGATTATTTGCTCCAGCTCTGTGAAGTAAGTTGATGGTATTTTGACAGAGATTGAAATGAATGTGTAGATTGCTCTAGGTAGCATTGACATTTAAATAATATTTATTCTTTCAATCCATGAGCATGGAACATTTTTCCTTTTCTTTGTATCTTCCTCAATTTCTTTCATAAGCATTCTATAGTTTTCTGAGTACAGATCCTTTGCCTCTTTGGTTAGGTTTGTTCCTAGATATCTTGTAGTTTTTGGTGAAATTGTAAATTGAATCAACTCCTTAATTTCTCTTTCTTCTGTCTCATTGTTGGTTTATAGAAATACAACTGATTTCTGTGCACTGATTTTATATCCTGCCACTCATTTCTTGTATGAGTTCTGGCAATTTTGGGGTGGCAGTCTTTGGGTTTTCCACATAGAGTATCATGTCATCTGCAAAGAGCGAGCATTTGACTTCTTCTTTACTGATTTGGATGCCTTTTATTTCTTTTTGTCTGATTGCTAAGGCTAGGACTTCTAGAACTATGTTGAACAACAGCGGTGAATGGACATCCCTGCCGTGTTCCTTACCTTAGGGGAAAAAGTCTCCGTCTTTCCCCATTGAGAATGGGGAAAATATACTTTCTTTAATTTATGTAGTGTATCACATTGATTGATTTGTGAATGTTGAACCACCCTTGCAGCCCAGGAATAAATCCCACTTGGTTGTGGCGAGTAATCCTTTTAATGTATTGTTGGATCCTGTTGGCTAGTATTTTGGTGAGAATTTTTGCATCCATGTTCATTAAGGATAGTGGTCTGTAATTCTTCTTTTTGGTGGTGTCTTTGTCTTGTTTTGGGATCAAGGTAATGCTGACCTTATATAAAGAGTTTGGAAGTTTTCTTTTCATTTCAATTTTTTGAAACAGTTTCAGAAGAATAGGTATTAATTATTCTTTAAATGTTTGGTAGAATTCCTCTGGGAAGCCACCGGCCTGGGGCTTTTGTTTTTTGGGAGAGTTTTGATTACTGCTTCAATTTATTTACTGGTTATGAGTCTGCTCAGGTTTTATATTTCTTCCTGGTTCAGCTTTGGTGTTTATACATCTTTAGGAATGCATCCATTTCTTCCAGATTGTCTAATTTGTTGGCATACAGTTGCTCATAATATGTTCCTATAATTGTTTATATTTCTTCAGTATTGGTTGTGATCTCTCCTCTTTCATTCGTGATTTTCTTTATTTGGGTACTTTCTCTTTTCTTTTTGGTAAGTTGGGCCAGGGGCTTATCAATCTTATTAATTCTTTCAAAGAATTCGTTGATATGTTCTATTGTTCTTTTGGTTTCTGTTTCATGAATTTCTGCTCTGATCTTTATTATTTCTCTGCTCCTGCTGGGTTTAGGTTTTATTTGCTGATCTTTCTCCAATTTCTTTAGGTGTAAGTTTAGGTTGTGTATTTGAGACCTTTCTTGTTTCTTGTGAAAGGCTTGTATTGCTATAAACTTCCCTCTTAGGATCACCTTTGCTGCATCCCAAAGATTTTGAACGGTTGTGTTTTCATTTTCATTTGTTTCCACGAATTTTTAAAATTCTTCTTTAAATTCCTGGTTGACCCATTCATTCTTTAGTAGAATGCTTTTTAGCCTACATGTATTTGAGTTCTTTCCAAATTTCCTCCTGCAATTGAGTTTCAGTTTCAAAGCATTGTGGTCGGAAAATATGCAGGGAATTATCTCAATCTTTTAGTACCAGTTGAGACCTGATATGTGACCCAGTATGTGATCTAGTCTGGAGAATGTTGCATGTGCACTTGAGAAGAATATGCATTCTGTTGCTTTAGGATGATGTTCTTAGTATATTTGTGAATTCTATCTGGTCTAGTGTGGCATTCAAAACCTTTATATCCTTGTTGATCTTCTGCTTAGATGATCTGTACATTCCAATGAAGGGAGTGCTAAAGTCCTCTACTATTATTGTATTATTATCCATGTGTTTCTTTGATTTTGTTATTAATTGGCTTATATAATTGGCTGCTCATAAGTTAGGGACATATATATTTATAATTGTTAGATCTTGTTGGACAGACCCTTTATGATATAGTGTCCTTCCTTATCTATTATTACAGTCTTTGGTTTAAAATTTAATTTGTCGGGGCACCTGGGTGACTCAGTGGCTTAAAGCCTCTGCCTTTGGCTCAGGTCATGATCCCAGGGTCCTGGGATCGAGCCCTGCATTGGGCTCTCTGCTCAGCAGGGAGCCTGCTTCTTCCTCTCTCTGCCTGCTTCTCTGCCTACTTGTAATCTCTGTCTGTCAAATAAATAAATAAAATCTTTAAAAAATAAAATTTGTCTGGGGCACCTGGGTGGCTCAGTGGGTTAAGCCTCTGCCTTCTGCTCAGGTCATGATCTCAGGTCCTGGGATTGAGCCCCACATCGGGCTTTCTGCTCAGCTGGGGGCCTGCTTCCCCCTCTCTCTCTTTGCCTGCTGCTCTGACAACTTGTGATTTCTCGCTCTCTCTGTGTCAAATAAATAAAATCTTTCAAAAAAATAAAAATAAAATCTAATTTGTCTGGTATAAGGTTTTCCACCCAGCTTTCTTTTGATGTCCATTAGCATGATAAATAATTTTCTACCCCCTCACTTTAAATCTGTCTTTGGGTCTAAAAGGAGTCTTTGGGTCTAAAAGGAGTCTCTTGCAGACAGCATATCAATGGGTCTTGTTTTTTTTTTATCCAATCTGATATCCTGTGTCTTTTGATCGGGGCATTTAGCTCATTTACATTCAGAGTAACTATCAAAAGATAGGAATTTGGTACCATTGCAATACCTGTAAAGTGATTGTTACTGTATATTGTCACTGTTCCTTTCTGGTCTATGTTACTTTTTGGACTCTCTCTTTGCTTATGGGTTCCTTTTAACATTTCTTGTAGGGCTGGTTTGGCTATCACAAATTCTTTCAGTTTCTGCTTGTTCTGGAAGATTTTTATCATTCCTTCTATTTTGAATGACGTTCTACCTGGATAAAGTATTCTTGGCTGCATACTTTTTTCATTTAACACCCTTAATATATTATGGCAGTCCTTTCTGGCCTGCCAGGTCTCTGTGGATAGGTCTGCTGCCAATCTACTGTTTCTACCCTTATAGTTTACAGACCTCTTGTTTCAAGCTGCTTTCATGATTTTCTTTTTGTCTCTGAGGTTTGTAAATTTTACTATTAGATGCCAGGATGTTGACCTATTTTTATTGATTTTGTGGGGGGTTCTCTATGGCTCCTGGATTTTGATGCCTCTTTGCTTCCCTGGATTAGGGAAATTCTCCACTATAATTTGCTCCAATATACCTTCTGCCCCCCTCTCTTTCCTCTGCATCTGGGATCCCAATTATTCTACTATTGTTTTAATTTAGGGTATCACTTATCTCTTGAATTCTCCCCTTGTGATCCAGTAGTTGTTTATCTCTCTTTTTCTCAGCTTCTTTATTCTCCATCATTTGGTGTTCTATATCACTAACTCTCTCTTCTATCTTCTTTATCCTAGCAGTTAGAGTCTCCATTTTTAATTGCATCTCATTAATAGCCTTTTTGATTTTAACTTGGTTAGATTTTAGTTTTTTTGTTTGTTCAGAAAGGAATTCTCTTGTGTCTTCTATGCGATTTCAAGCCCAGCTAGTATCTTTATAATCATTATTCTGAACTCTGGTTCTGACATCTTATTTATGTCCCTACTGATTAGGTCCCTGGCAGTTAGTACTGCCTTTTGTTCTTTTGTTTTGTTTTTGTTTTTGTTTTTTGTTTTTTTTTTTGAGGTGAGATTTTTTTTTTTGTCTTGTCATTATGTCCAGAGAAAAATAGATGAACAAGAGAACAAATGGCAAAATGACCCCAGAGAAATATACACTATACAAATTTGAAGAGATGTAAAACTGGGAGAAAAAAAGAGAGAGAGAATATAATCAGACAGGTGAGCAGAGTAGAGCAATACACTGGATTTCGTGTGTATTTTGGTCTTTTAGAAAACTAGATCCTAAAATTGTAAAGAAAGAAAAACTTACATGTGTACAAAAATAAAATTACATACAATGAAAGGATAGAACGTAACTATAAAAATGGAAATTAAAAGATGAGAGAAAACAAAAGGAAGGGATATAAACAGTCAGGTGAACAGAACAGAGCAATATACTGTCTCCTGAGTGTACTTTGGTCGGTTCATTAGAAGAAATTACATCTCAAAATTGTAAAAGAAAATCTTATATATGTACAAAAATAAGATTAAGTACAATGAAAGGATAGAATGTAACTGTAAAAATGAAAATTAAAAAAAGATTTTATTTTTATCTATTTATTTATTTTTTAAAAAGATTTTATTTATTTATTTGTAAGAGAGAGAGAGTGAGAGCGAGCACAGGCAGACAGAGTGGAAGGCAGAGTCAGAGGGAGAAGCAGGCTCCCTGCGGAGCAAGGAGCCCAATGTGGGACTTGATCCCAGGACGCTGGGATCATGACCTGAGCCGAAGGCAGCTGCTTAACCAACTGAACCACCCAGGCGTCCCTAAAAAAAGATTTTAAAACGGAGTTGATAAAATAAGAAATTGGTTGAAAAAGGAAAGAAAAAAATTGAAACAAAAATTAAAGTTGAAAGACTAAAGAATCACAGGTGAAAAAGCAAGAATTCTATGTGCTGTATTTAAAAAAAACAAGAATTCTATGTGCTGTATTCCCCTAGCACTGGAGTTTTGCAGTACTCATTGATCCGTAAATGTGGTCTTGGCTGGATGTTCTTGCTGATCTTCTGGGGGAGGGGCCTGTTGCATTGATTAAGTATCTTTGCCTGAGGTAGAATTGTACCACCCTTGCCAGGGTCCAGGCTAAGTCATCTGTTCAGGTTTGCTCTGTGTGCCCTTTGTTCCCTGAAGGCTTTCTATACCGATTAGAAGATGAGAATGAAAATGGCAGCTTCCCAATCTCTGGCCCCAGAATGGAAAGCTTGGCATCCCACTCTTCACTGTACCTGCAGAGAAAAATAGTCAATCCCTCCCATCTCCCTGGCCTCCATCTGCACTCTGTGCGCACCTGGCCTATGACAGACCATTCCTATCTCTGGCACATGGCCCTGTTTGGAGTCTCCAAACCCAGCAGTCTCCTGTGGTGTGATCGTACGCTGTTCCTCCTGGGGAGGGAAATGGAGTCTCCCTGAATCTGCTGCTTGTTGGGCCCCTGCTCTTTGAGGGGATCATGGTTTATGGCAACCACGAGCTCAAAGCCCACACTCATTCTTTGTGGTTGACTCTCCTCTCTCATACCTGGGAGCTCTGCTGCACTCAGACAACCTCAGTCTTCATGTGACCCTGAGGGTCCTGAAACCACATTGCCCCTGCTGGGCTTCCATCCCTGCTTAGCAGCCTGAGCAACGTCCCTCACTATGCAGACTTCTAAAAGTTCTAATTTTGTGCTCCATTGCCCTATCACATGCCATAAGCTGGCTGACGGAAGCTCCCTCCTTACGCCATCTATCTTCCCAACTATCAACTCGATTTACTTCTCTGCACATCCTATCTTCCAGAAAGTGGTCACTTTTCTATTTGTAGAGTTACAGCTATTCTTTTCTTTGATCTCCAGTTGAGTATGCAGGTGTTCAGAATGATTTGATAGTTATCTAGCTGAATTCCTGGGACCAGATGAAATTAAGGTCTCCCTCCTATTGCTTAACCATCTTGGACTTCTATTTCTTATTCATGTAACATCACTGGAATGTTATATTACTAGGCAGGTTAATAGGTCAACAGAGTGGCTAGGGCCTCTATTTCTACCACGGTTAATGCTGGGATTGTCTCTAGTTAGCTAGAAGTGAAAAAGATAGGAATGTCATGTGGGAAGTTTTTACCAGCCAGGATTGGAAAGGTGACATCTCTTCACATCCCATTGACTATAACATTGTCATATAATTATACTTAATATTGTAAAGTGGGATGGAACAGGGCAGTTGGAAAATGTAGTTTCTGGCTAGGTAGATCCTTTTCAGTGATAACTCTTTACTAGGAAATCATTGGTTTTTGGTGACAAGCTAGAAATCTCTGCCACAATCCCATATATATGGAATTCCTTATATAGATATTTCTGTCTACTTATCTATATCTATAAACATGTAGATATATATAACATCATATAGATATAATAGACATACAGATATGTCCATATTTTCATAATGGCAGGCCTTCTTTTTAAAGACTGTATAATATTCAATTGTGTGTCTATGTATATGTAATATACAACATTTTCTTAATCTATTGCCTATTGATAGATATTTAGGTTGTTTCCCTATCTTGGCTATTTTGAAAATGCTGCACATAACATGTGAGTGCAGATATCTCTTCAAGATCCTGTCTTCATTTGTTTTGAATATATACCTAGCAGTGGGGGTTGCTTGATCATATGGTAGTACTATTTTTTATTTTTTGAGATACATTCATACTGTTTTCCACAGTAGCTGTACCAATTTAAATTCCCACCAACAATGTACAAGTGTTCCCCTTTCTCTACATCCTCACCCACCCTTGTTACCTCTTGCCTTTTTGATAACAGCCATTCTAACAGGTGTGAGGTGACACATCTCATTGTGGTTTGGATTTTCATTCACTCCCCTGATTATTAATGATGAGCACCTTTTCATATACCTGTGAGCTGTACATACTAAGGTACATCTCATTTTTTTTTTTTAAGATTTATTTAGTTATTAGAGAGAAAGAGAGAGTACAAGCAGAGAGAGGGGAAAAGGAGAGGAAGAGAGAATCTTAAGCAGAGTCTGTGCTGAGTGTGGAGCCTAACACACACAGGGCTCAATGTCACTACCCTGAGATCACAACCTCAGCCAAAACCAAGAGTTATATGCTTAACTGACTGTGCCACCCAGCTGCCCCAAGCAGGTTTCCTTTTGTAAAATGTCTGTTCAAGTCCTTTGCCCATTTTTAAATTGGGTTATATATTTTTTGCCATTAAATTATATGAGTTTCAGAAGTCTTTTTTAAAGCAAACTAAAACAGGGTGATAAAAAAAAAATGGAGGGGCACCTGGGTGGCTCAGTTGGTTAAGCCACTGCTTTCTGGTCTGGTCATGATCCCAGGGTCCTGGGATCTAGACCCACACTGGGCTCTCTGCTCAGCTGGGAGCCTGTTTCCCCCTCTCCCTCTGCCTAATTGTGATCTCTGTCAAATAAACAAATAAATAAAATCTTTTAAAAAAATTAAAAAATAAAAAAAATACGGAATCCAAAGAATTAACTGAGATATCCAACCCAATAGCATTAAAGTATTTTTTTCTTTTTACAGCTTTATTGAGATATAAACTACATAAAATTCACCTGTTGTACGCAGTAATATTAGTATCATAGAATTGTGCCACTATTACCCATTCCATTTTAGAAGATTACCTTTAGTAAGTTTCCTTGAGCCCATTTGTAGTCAATCCTTGCTCCCACTCCTAGCCCCCACAATCATAGATCAGCTTAGTGTCTTTTAGAAATTTGCTTTTTTTAGACATTTCATCTAAATGAAATTATACAATATGGAGTCTTTGGCATCTGACTTTCACTATTTTTTTTTTTTTAAGATTTTATTTATTTATTTGACAGGCAGAGATCACAAGCGGGCAGAGAAACAGGCAGAGAGAGAGGAGGAAGCAGGCCCCCTGCTGAGCAGAAAGCCTGCACAAAGCTTGAATCCAGGATCCCGGGATCGTGACAGGAGCCAAAGGCAGAGGCTTTAACCCACTGAGCCACTCAGGTGCCCCCGACTTTCACTGTTTTTGAGATTTACCTATGTTGTTGTACGTATCAGTATGTTATTCCTTTTTATTGCCAAAGGGTACTCCATTGTATAAATATACTGCATTTACCTATTCATCAATTGATTATTTTTAGTTTTTGGCTATTATGGATAATGCTGCTATGAAGACCACACAAGTTTTTGTGTAGACAGACTTTCTCATTTCTCTTGGGTAGAATGAAGTTGCTGGATTGTATGGTTAAGTTTATATTTAACTTTAGAAAACTACTGTTTCCCAAAATGGTTGTAATATTTTATGTTCACATTGGCAAAGTCTGAAGGTTCAAGTTTATCCCTATCTTTGTTCACATTTGTCATTGTCTGATTTTTTATTATAGCCATACTAGTGGGTTTGTGGTGTATCTTAAATCACTCTGGTTTTAACTTACATTTACTTATTGTCTAATGACACTGAGCACCCTTTCCTGTGTGTGTTAGCCATCTGTGTATCTTCATAGAAATGTCTGTGCAAGTCTTTTGCTGTTTTTTAGTTGGATTCTTATTGAGTTGTAAGAATTCTTTATATACTATGGATATAAGTCCTTTCTATGATTTCAAACATTGCCTTTCAATCTGTGGTTTGTCTTTTCATTCTTTTAAAGCTGTATTTTGAAGTTCAAGAAATTTTACTGATTATATTTATGAATTGAAATTTCATAATTAAATTTGTCAATTTTTTTAATGACTGTCTTTTGGTATGATGTCTAGGATTTTTTTTTAAGTATTTATGCATTTATTTAGAGAGCAAGTGAAAACACTCGTATTCACATTCTAAGACTTTTGCATTTCTATGTAAATGTTTGGATCACCATGTCTGTCTCTACAAAAAAAAAAAAAATGCATAACAGTATTTGTCAAAAGTTGTGAAAATTCTGAGGTTTTGCCCTATTGCAAACTAACAAGTTACGGAAAGTTTGCAGACTCCTATTTTAACCTAACATCCAGGCTCTTATGTCCCAATTCCTTTTTACTTTTCTTACATTACTTCCTACAATGGTACTTCCAGTCACCTGGCCTTGCATATAAATAATGGAGCATACAGTGAATACATCTAGCTGGTACTAAATACACTTTTTTCCTCCCCTCTTCCTAAAATTGTAAATCTGATTATCTTCATATATGAACTTAAAATATGGAAAATGTAAAGGGAGTAAGTGGTTTGTAATATTGTAAGTACTTATAATACAGTATATCTTTTTGCTCGTGAATATTATGTACTATAACTATTGTTTCTGTAGTCTAATTAAAACATTTTCTTGGTGTTAAAAAACAAACAAACAAAAACCAAAAAACAAACTTCCTATTCATTCTTTTGCTTAGCCATTTATATGCCTTTGTTGGTCTCTTCATAAGAATGTCTTTTCTTGGGGCACCTGGCTGGCTCAGTTGGTAGAGTCTGGGACTCCATCTTTGTTTTTTTTTTTTTTTTTTTAAAGATTTTATTTATTTATTTTGTCAGAGAGAGAGCGAGCGAGAGCGAGCACAGGCAGACAGAGTGGAAGGCAGAGTCACAGGGAGAAGCAGGCTCCCTGCGGAGCAAGGAGCCCGATGTGGGACTGGATCCCAGGATGCTGGGATCATGACCTGAGCCGAAGGCAGCTGCTTAACCAACTGAGCCACCCAGGCGTGGGACTCCATCTTTGGATTATGAATTTGAGCCCTGCGTTGGGCAATGAATTTACTTAAAAAAAAAAAAAATGTCCTTTCCTACTATTTCTTCATGCATGGATCCTATCTGTTCTTCAAGGCTCCAGATCAAACACCCATCCTCCCCCTTTCCTGCACCCTCTTCATCTCTTCAGTTAAAAGTAATCTTTCCTATCTCTGACTTCCCACAGCATTATCATCTCTATTTCCTTATGACCTGTTTTGCTTTCCCTTTGTTACTTACACATCTCATTAAAGTCAGTAGAATCTGCATATTAATAATGCCTGTGCCTCCCCTAGAATTTTTACACAGGGTCTTAATCTATAAATATGTTTGCCGCCTAGGGATAGCGTTCTATTGGTGTTAATGTGATTTTTCTGTTCCTGCCATTAGGTGACAGTGGTCAAACCTTAGAGTAAAAAGAAATCCCAGGCTTTAAAGTTAAATAGGATTTTGGGTCTGTGGCTTATCATTAATTTGTTGAACAAGTATTCAACGAAAAGTCCATTTTCTTCTCTGCTGTGAAACAATCTTGTCTTAGCATGCTATGTGGTGCAATAATAGAGACAACCAAAGGAATTTATTTGTTCATTGCTGCTGTATAAAACTTCTCATAAAGGGTACCTGGGTGGTTCAGTCAGTTAAGCGGCTGCCTTTGGCTCAGGTCATGATCTCAGGATCCTGGGATCAAGCCCTGCATCCCGCACCCAGCTCCACAAGGAGTCGGCTTCTCCTTCTCCCTTTGCCACACCTCCCCCAATCCCCCACCCCTGCTCAGGCTCCGTCTCTCTCTTCTTTCAAATAAATAAAATCTTTAAAAAAATTCTCTTTATTTGTAATCTTTCTGGTGCGTATTGTGATTGATATTGTAGAAGATTTTCATTAGGGGTATGAACCTTGCCTCATTCAGTCAGCTAACACAAATGATTGTGCAGTTTGTGATGATCTTAATTAATGGCATTACCTATTAGACATATAGATGTTACCAATGCTCCCCAAAGTAATATTTGATAGGTTAACTTTTTTTAAGCAAATGATAGTGATAGCTTCCTTGGATTTTTATACTTCCTTGCTTCTTCCCTCCTTCCCTCCATTCCTTCAGTCCTTCCTTCCTTCCTTCCTTCGAATAACAGAATGAAATAGCTATAGGCCTCTCAAAGCAAGGTAAATGTTTGGATTCCAGTATGGAGCAAAGTTTCCATATTCATCTAAAATACTTGCTGACATGATTCTTCCAATGTTTCCTGGAGATTTTCTGGAACTTGGACTAGAACTTGTGAATTATGCTAAGCAGAACACCTGATTGGTCCACAGCAAGGTTACAGCTACTTTTTGTTTTCCTAATTACTTGTGGGGAGGATAGAGTGAGTCAAATTAAACTACTGTATATATAAATATATATAATAAATATGAAAATAACGTGTCTAAAGGGAGATTGGTGGGAGCTCTATAGAATACCAGTCTTTCTGTAGGAAATTATAGCTTCTATTTTAATATAGGGAAAGGATTCCTGTTTGACAGACCTCTCTAAACCTAACTTGGACTATCGAATCACTTCCTTTGATTTTCAGCTTACAGAAGAAAATTTTGACAATAAATCAAGACTGGTGAAGCTTTTGTTTTGTTGCCCGAGGACTTTTCTAACCTTTCTCCCTGGGAGTCATTGTATAACAAAAATTCTGTTAGATCCCTCTTCTTAGAAATCCTCAGATTATTGGGAATTTCCGAGGTAGCAGGATGTTGGCAATAGTAATTTGGCATACTGTAATAATAACCTGTTTCCCTCGCGTCTCTGATACGTGACGGTACTTGGACGAGGATAGTCACTATCCTGTATCGTGCAGCAAAACTCATCTCCTTAGCATAAACCTGGGTTTGGAAAAACACTTCACAGGTGGGAGACTGAGAACTTTTTCTCTTCCGAAATAAACAACGACTACAAGCTCTTCGACCCAGTTCTTTCCGCAAGATCTGTTTTCATACCAAATTACTCAAACCCATCCTCTTCCTCTTTTGCGTCCTCTTGCTGGCAACGCCCCTCCTACTCTTCTCAAAACTGGGCAACTCTTACTCATCCTTCTGCCCGGTGGAGTCTTTCCTCCACACGGCAGGCAGAGCTCGCTCTCAGCTCCCGCAGCTCACGGCGAGCGACCCGGTTTTTATCCCCGCAGAGTGGGTTCGCACCTTCCGGCTCCCCTCGCCCACGCGGTGTGAGCTCGGGGAGCGCAGACCGCCTCTCCCCCCCGCCCCGCCGCAAGCCCTACGGAGCGTCCGGCGTTTGACACACCGTAGGCTCAGTGAAGTTGTTGGACTGAAACTCCGTGAACCGGCGACCCTCTGCCCCCAGGAGCAAAATGTGCGACCCGCGTCCCTCTCGACGTGGGCTGGGCGGTCCAGCTGCTGGAGTTTCAGCCGGCAGCCCGGTTCCCGCCAAGCCAGCTTTTAAAAACAAACAGCCGCGGACACCGGGCGTGCGCACGACCGCCTTTCCCGGACCCAGGTGGGTTAATACCCGCCAGCTGAGCCCGCAGGGGCGGTGTCGGAGTTTGCTCAATTGAGGGAAACGATTTCCCTGGGCACACCGGGTCCCAGAGCTTTTTCTCTACAACTCTGGGTTGGAAACGCTGTCCGTTTTTTTCTAACGGTGACAGGAAGTCGAAGGAAAAACGTGGGACTCAAAGGTTTGGGGGTAACTCTGTTCGCAGCCACTCAGATTTGAGGATCTCCTTCCAACCCCAGACTAACGTCCGTGAGGATAGGCGCCCAGCACTCGGCGACCCCAGCCCCCAGGCACAAAGCCCAACCCAAACTGCCGCTCCCTCAACTGCCTACACCCTCGGCGCCCCGCCCACCCCCGGGGGTTGAGCTGCTATTCTCGCGAGAACACGACTAGCCTCGCCTCCTCAGACTCAGGGCTCTCGCGAGAAGAGGCTTAAGAGCCGGCCTGTAACCTGCCCGGGCGGCTCTGCTAGCCCCAGCCGCCTGAGTGGCCGCCGCCACAGACACCTCCGGAGGGATCCAGTTGAGGAGGAAGCGGGGGTGTCCCTGACCCCCGCCTTTGCCTGGGCCCTCCGTGGACACACAAGAGGGACTGCAGGTTCGAGGGTGACTGGGCTCAGCTGGGGAACTCGGTGGGGGCGGCGCCGGAGGCTGGGCTTGGCTGGGCAAAGGAGCAAGGGGGCGGAGGGCGAATCTGGGCTTGAGCGCCCGGCTGCTGTGGCGGTGGTCTGGGCGTCCTAGACCCTGCTAGGAGACTGTGGGGGCGGGGGTGTTCTGGCCTCCGGCAGCTGGTAACCGGTTCGGAGTGGCAAGGATGGGACTTGGGTTTTCGGGGTGCTGTTTTTGGGTTGGGGGTCCCGAGGCCTTTCTCCGGGGATGAAGGCGATACCCTCCTCATCCCTCCTTCCCAGGGCTGAGCTGCCCCGTGCCCCGCCCCTTTTCCTGTCACCGCTGGGCTAACGTAGCGACAGCCTCAGGAGGGCGCATCACAATAGGGGATAGAGTAGCAGGTATTCTCCCCTTTGGGTGAAGAGGAGTGAGACTCCTGTAAGGTGCTGCGTGGTTTTATGCTTTAACAGTATCGCGTATGGTAAAGCTTTGTTTTCCCAAACACTGCACAGAAAAGCTGCCCATTTTTTTCTTCTTCAGAGGCAAGTCCCCTAACACGCTTTTTAGGGTGGTGCAGGAAGAGGACGGGGTGCAGGGAGAGGAGACATCATTTGGTAATTGGCTCGTGTGGGGTCAAGGAGACCATCCCTGGGTCTCCTAGGTCTCGTACAGTAGTTGTCAGTATTTAGAGTCCGTGATGAAAAGTTCACACTTGCCAAAGCTAGAGCCTCACTTGTCTCTTTGGGCACTTAGCATATAAAAATCATTTTTAAAATGTCTTAATCTTCAAGCGTTTTCATGCTTTTTATTTAAATCCCAGTGAAGCAGCCCAGTGTATTGATTTGGGGGGGGCAATTAGGCATCCCCCTTCTCCCCCCACACAAATATGATCAAGAATTTTTAGAGAGGGGGTTAAGGGTAAATTTTGAATGAAATAGACTGTAGAGATTGGAATAAGAGGTCTAATGAGTAATGCAACCTTAAGGGCCAAAAAAAGTTTCTGTGCTGGAGAAACCGTCCAGGACTGAAGTCCAAGCCTTGAAAATGAGGACTGTAGTTGTCACCAATGTAAAGTGGAAAGCCGTAGAAAATACTTGGGAAAGAATTTGATGTTGATGAAGACTTCAAAAGTGCATGAGAATTATTTCCAAAGGTGTAAATGTGTTTTATAAATATCCCAAAATTTCTCAGATTTTATGACCTATCTGCTATTGTTATGTATAAAGAGAAAGTTAAGGGGAGGATCTGAAGCATGGAGCTCCATGGTAAGGAATCATGGAGTTAGTTAACAAAGTGCTCCATCAGGAAGGTTTTTATTGTCTCTGTGTTTTTGAGTTCTTTCACCTTTTTTTTTTCCCCTCCCAGAAAAGCTTTCAGATGGGTTTTTTACCTTTATGTCACCCGTTACCCGTCTGAATTTTTATCTTTCTTACCTTTCTTCTAAGCCTTGTGAAAAATTTTTATTAACTATTAAGTTGCAAACCGGCAAGATCTGCTTTGTGGTTTTTTATGTTTAGGTGACTTGGTGAAATGTGAGAGCGAGCTGGGAAATGTGCACCTTCCATAGGAGTATGTTAAGAATAGCAAACTCACATGCCTGCAGGTACTAGGCAGATGAGAATGAGTGAACTGAAAGTAGGGAGCTTATGCCTCATCTTAGAGGGACATTCAGTTAGGAGGTCCACCTGATTAGTGCCATACGTGAATGTGGGCCCAATTTTCAGCCTTTTTAATAGAACACAGGAAATCTAGATTTTTACATGCAGTCTCTTGATTGTTAAAAATATTGACAACTGCTTAAAACAATTAAAAATAACCTAATGTGGCCTAACCAAACCCAAGCTTGTCAGTAGTTGTATCCTGCTTTCCAGTTTTGGACCTCTGTTTTAGGTCAGAATGAATAAATTTTACAACTGGGAGAAAAAAGAAGATTTAAAACAAATATATCAGTTTGGAATTTCTGACGTAGGAGGATTTGAGAAAAATGTCAAATTCAAAACAGAAATCGGAGAAGACAAACCATGAGAGACTGTGGACTCCAAGAAACAGAGGGTTTTGGTGGGGAGGAGAGTAGAGGATTGCGAGCCTGGGTGGGTATTATGGGTTGCACGTATTGCATGGAGCACTGGGGTGTGGTGCATAAACAATGAATTTTGAAACACTGAAAAAAAATAAAACACAAAATCAAAAAAAAATTTAATAGCCAAATTTAATAACCTTGAAGTCAGTATAGCAAATGGGATTGGTACTTTTTTGTTTTAACCATGGAAACAACCAAAGAAATTTCTCAGTATTTATGGCTTAATAACTAAAGGTTCTGAACAAAGCTAATTTACAGGTATCTTGTAAAGAAATTGATTCACTGAGAGGCCTCTTACTGTACTTGTAATTAACACATGAAATTAAATTCAGGAGACCCTCTATAACTGATCTGTAGTTTTGAATGTTTATTGGTTGCTCTGCCATGGCGCATTGTCTTCCCGGTCATTGACTCTTACTGGAAGCAATATTAATTTCTTGGGTTCTGTTCCTGGCAGATGGGGTGAGGGGAGGATGTATAGGGATAGAAAGAAATGGGTTGGGGGAGTGTAATGTGAAGCAGGCACTCATGATCCTCCTCTTTACGTCGTACGTTAAAAACTTGATGTAACTAGTTGTGCATTACACATAGTAGTTTAGTGATATTTGTAAAATTGAACCCAGTGGTTAGTTTTTCTTTTAAGAATAGTTACTTTGACTAAACACAGTGCATTACACATAGTAGAGTTTAGTGATAATTTGTAGAGTTGAACCCCGTGGATTAAGGCACATTTACCCATTAGTGGGAAATACTTTAATCACATAATCTGATTCATATTTAGTTGGACTGAGGGGAATGGAAGTTTAGAGGTCAGACCCAGAAAGAAGTGGACCTTAGGCATATTGAAGGCAAGATGGGGAGTCTTTGGAGGGGACTAGGGTGAGAGGAGTCTAGGTGAGGGAGAGAGTTTTGAAAAGGAAGATAAAATGGTGAAGTACCCTTTCATCTACTGTGCAGTTTTACAAAGCTCTGCCTTTTGCAGCTAAATTTACTGTAACTCATACAAGGACTACAGAGAATATTGGTTTTTCATGAGGACCTCTTCGGTAGTTTGCAAACTTGGTTTTCTTCCTTTTAACCCGGTCTTCTCAGGTTCAATTAGTCTATTAATCTCTTCATCCAGTCTCTCCACCTCTCTCTAGAATAAAAAGTGAAACAGGAGATATGTATTATGTTTGTGAGGTGTTGCTTTTTGAAAGTTTTAAAAACATTTTTGAAGAATCTGTTGTGTACTTGTGGCGATTGTTTGTTGATGGGGGCAACATTCTCCCCTACCACCCCGCTTCTACCATGACTTGTAAGTAACTCTTTGAAGTAGCTCCCCCCACCCTGCCTTTTTTTTTTTTTTTTTTAACCCCCTGAAATGCCTTCCCAAGAAAGCATTAGGTGAAACGAGGAGAAGGGATTCAGTGTTTTTGCTCAGTGCCTTCTGGTTCTGTTTTTGGAACTCCCAGTTCTTAGGATATACATTCTCTTTATATCTGTATGGTAGACTTACCTGAGCAGGCTGGGCCCTATTAGGAAAAAGGAAATGGTATATCTACAAATCTAAGTAAGTTTAATTTACGTTTGAAATAATAGGAAGCTTTCTTGGCCACTGGTTTTAGCTGTATTTTTATCTTTATCCGTCTGACTCCTCAATTTTGTTTCTTTGTTGGTTATGAACCCACAGTGAGGAAGGAAGAGGTAGTTTATAGGTGTTCACTAATGGAGGAAGACCTATTTAAGAATTTTTTTTTCTCCTTTTGGATAGAATGTTTGTTAGGGTTCAAGCTAATGTTGCATTTTTCCCATGGCTTTCTCTGGTTTACTTTGACATACTTGAAACATTTCCTTGCTAAGCAGGTAGTAGTCTAGAGCACAGAGATAGAAGGCAATCAGAATTCCGAGAACCTGGGAGAGAATTAGAGGTTAGTAAATGTCAAATAGGTGATGGCAATACAGTGAGCTGAGTACTTGAAACAGTATGAACTTGATCATTGAAGAAGAAAGATTTTATGTGAAATACATGACCTTATGTCACAGTAGATTGCTAAAAATCACTAAGATGCTGAAAGATATCTTTGCTAATGAAAGCATCTTTCTTTGCCCTTAATTCCTAGTTTATATTTTTCTGTTTGAAAATATAAAAATGTCTGGCACTTGGTACTTATTTTTGTCTTTATAATTGAAATGAATTATCTATTAATATTTTTGGTTGCAAATTGAGATTAACATTTAGTATTTGGCTCGGAATGAGAGTCTCATAGTGAATCACTGAAGTACTTGATTAGAAAGTATGAATAATACTTTTCTGAGGTCATTTTTAATTGTAAACACACTTATCAGCTTGTAATACTTTATTTGGGATCATTTAGATCTGGATTTAAAGCCAAATGTTAGTAAGCTCTATGAGGTTACTTCACCTCTATGAGCCTTTGCTTCCTTACATAAAAAATGGAGAGAGAATGAAAAATGAATTTGAGAATAAAATAAAACATGTAAAAATGCTATGTAAATAGTAAAGTGAGTATCACTTCTTAGCACTTTGTTCTGTGTTTATGCTCAGAAAATAGCCTATGATCTGGAAACACATCCATCAGGTAAATTTATATCCAGCTATCTCTTTTGCAGGGAAACAAGTTCAAATGGTTATTTACAGCCTTGCCATATGACTTCCACTAGGAATTAAAATGTTTTTTTCTTTATTCTCGTCAACATTGAACAATAGAAAGCTCTTTTTCGTGCTTTTCATGTTGGCATCCATTGACTGATAGCTGGTATTCTATGTAATTTGAATCCTAGGTAGAATAGCAGCAAAAAGGGAAAGAATACATTGGAGAGATGGTTTTCCATTTAAAAAATCATCTATTGGGATGCTGTTATTTGCTTCTAAATATAAAATTCTTTTTATTAATTTGGATTGTCTCCCTTTTATTTCTTTGACTGGTATTGCTATAGCAGGTGAGAAAATTATCCTATGTTTAGTGTTTATAGACTATGTTAAATATCTCCTTACAAGTAAGCTTTAAAGTTCAGATACCTTTAGAATATGAATCTGAGATCTCAGGTGCAAAATTGTACAACAAAGTATTTTTATAATTTTCTTGAATGGTCTTGCATATAATGCTGTGTTATTTCAAAGGTAATTATTTCATTCAGGACAGTGTGCTTTATGCGATACAAGATTAAATTTGATTTTTCTCACATCTAGAGAGCAAACAATATAATCTGCTCTGTCCTTTTGGTTCCTCATTTGTTAGAGTTTTCTTAAAGAAGTTCTGTAAAGATGGTAGCTATGGGGCACTATTGTTTTCTTCTTACTGAGTATTTCACAATGCCTGAGTTTCTCTTTTGAGAAAGAATGTTGAGTTATTAGAAAGTAGTGGAATTATAAAACCATAATACTGAAAGTACTTTAAATCATTAATACTCTAATTTTTGGAAGGGCAGATTAAACCCTCTTACCTGATTTTTATAGAAGTTACTAGCTGGTAGTGGGGAAGCTGAGACTAGTATTCAGATCTGCAAGTCTCCTGATTCTGGGTGGTTTATTTCAGTTATGTACTTCTGGGAATGTATGGAGAACTTATTTTTTCTGAAGGACCAAGTAGAACTTTCATTTATATATATTATAATTTATATATATTTAAAATCCCTTTTTCGTTTCCATTTTTTGTCTGTTTACATAGTGTATATCTAATACTGGTATGACAGTATATATACATTATTTATTTATTTATTTATTTATTTTTTTAAGATTTTATTTATTTATTTGACAGAGAGAGATCACAAGTAGGCAGAGAGGCAGGCAGAGAGAGAGAGGAGGAAGCAGGCTCCGTGCTGAGCAGAGAGCCCAATGTGGGGCTCGATCCCGGGATCCTGAGATCATGACCTGAGCCGAAGGCAGCGGCTTAACCCACTGAGCCACTCAGGCGCCCTATATACATTATTTATATACAGGTATATATATATATACAGCTGTTAAGTTAGTTGAACTCAAAACATTAAGGGAGAAAGTGTCATATTTTAGAAGAAAAGTGGTGTGACATCTTTCATCATTACTTTCATTTATCATTCATCAGTGAGTGATACTGTTTGACAGCAGTCTTAAACACTTGTTGGTTTTGAAATTGTAAGAGTATTTTGAAAATTACTTCTAAAAGTATATTTTTGGAGTAATTTCTTTTTTACTATTAAAGTATAATGCATTGCATGCAATTTGGGACATTTAGCAAAGAGCAAGGAAGAAAATGGCACTATAATCCCATGGCACAATGATAATTGCTTCCACCCCCTCCCTCCCTTGCCCCTGTTGTTGGGATCATTCCGTATGTAGTGACTTCAAATTTTTCTTTTGAGAAATTAAAATAAAATTTGAATGATATAACAGATACATAGACTTAAAAACTAACATTTCTTTCCTCCTCTTTCCTCTCCCCTTCTATCATCATAAATGCTTTAATGAACGTATTTGTTAGTATAAAGTTAAAAGTAGGGATTCTTGTGCCAAAGTGCATAATAGCCTGAAAGTTTTATAATATATGTTCCCACAAACTTGAATAGCCATTTTCTCTGTACTTCAGCTATCACTGCTTGTTATTAAAACCAACCAACAAATCTTTGACCATTTGATAGGTTAAACATCTCAGATTTAACTTGGGTTTCTTGTATTACTACTGAGGTTGACTATTTCTGCTGTTCCCCATTTTTGATTCACTATTTTGTTTTTGTAAATTGCTAGTTTATGACCTTTGCCCATAGTGTTGTGGCATTTTAATATGGATATATAAATATCCTTATGTATTTAAGATTTTAATTCTTTGTTTTGTATTATGAAACTTCTTATGGTTTTTTGGGTATATTTGTTTGGTATAATAAAATACGGTATATTTTATTTGAATTTTTATGTAGTCTAACTTAATGTTTCTTGAAACCTGTGTATAGTCCTAATTCTGATCTCTAATGAAGTTTTCACCAGTCTTTGCTGAGAATGTTAGCATAAGTTGGCTGGCAGCACATTCTTGTTTGTCAGACTAGCAGTCTTTGTCTTGATAGTGTTTTTCTTTGATTTGAGGCTTAGAAATTCCTTCCTTATTCTGAGAGTCAGATAATCATTCACTTATTTTCTCCTTGTTTTTTTTTTTTTTTTTTTTTTAATGATTTTATGTTGTACTGTGAAGTTTTTAGAATTTGGGTGAGACTCATGAAGAAGGAAAGGATCTTATCAAATAGTTTTAAGCAGTTATTTTTTTTAGAATCTATCTATCTAACCTTGAATCTGTCTGTATATCTATCTTTCTTGTAGGGATTTGAAGTGCTACCACTAACACACTTATTTTCTGGGTATAGCATTTTGATGGGTTGCATATTAAATTTGAAAGACTGTATAGTATGGTGGAAAAAACACTGATTTTGACTACAGAGATGTGTATCTGTGTCTTGATTTATTTATTTGCTGTGACATTAGGCAAATAACATAATCCCTTTAAGCCTAAACCAATTTCTCAATTTTTTATAAAAGACACCTCTGTGTCTTATAGGATTGATATGTGGATTAGCATATATCAGTCATAATATATATGAAATATATATGAAAATCCAACTTATTATCCAAGGTTCCCTGAATTAGGTGCATTTAGAACACCCTGTGCCTCAGTCCTACTTGAAAAATCTCATTACATATTTGGCTGGAGTTTTCTTAATGCTGAAACATATTTAATCTACCATTGGTCTGCTAAACTTCCCCAGGAGGATGGCTTCATCTTTTTCTTTCAAGATTCTATTTTAATATGTCTTGGTCATTACTATTCTAGGTGGAGGTAGTTAATAAGAGGTGAATGAATTTGAGTGACATGGCAATCCTTTTTATTGCTACTAAATCTGCAATTATATTTATAAGGACATCTACCGTTTATTTAAAAAAAACATTAAATGGTACACTTTAGGACATGGTAGTAGTAGACTTTTTAGTTATTTATTTAGAATATATAAATATATGGTTCAAATATCAAAACTATATAAAAAGAATACCCAGAAGTCTTGCTTATATTTGTATTCCTTTCACCCCATTCCCATTCTGCCCCTGTAGGTAACCATTTCTATTAGAGTCTTGGTTATTCTTCTAATTCTTATTGCAAAAATAAATATATGTATATTTGTATTTATGTGTGTGTGTGTGTTTATATTTAATTTATTCACAAAAGTTAACAAACCATGTACTACTTGTTTTTCACTCGTTTTTTTCCCCCACCTAACATATCTTGGATATTAATC